>NC_064633.1:200457998-201082998 GCF_023864275.1 Schistocerca cancellata
TGACACAAGTCAGACAGGTATACATGTAGCATGACAACAGTGGGTGGAAGCCCATGGCAGTCACTCTTCCCCCCCCCCCCCCCCCCCCCCCCCCCCCTCCCCACACACACACACGAACACATAAACTGTCACAATCATAGAGGAAATGGAATGAGCTGTTGGAAGCATATGAGGCTGTTAAATATTTTCTTCCACATTGTGAAGTCCATGTATCCACATTATACGGACCATAAGCCTTTGATTTATGTGATTAAGTGGAACAGTACTAACTGCTCTCTATGCCAATTGAACCAGCTTGAGTTTGAGGCACAATTCAGTACAGACACTCAACATATCTCTGGTATTGACAACATCAAAGCAGACTGTCTTTTGCACTTCATCAGTGTGGAAAATCTGATCAATTTTTCAGCACTACCACAAGCACAGCAGGTGGACGACAAACTCTGCACCTTCATTGGCAATGATACTTCATCACTGTAGCTGCAACTTGTTGACGTTCTCAGAGCAGGTTCAAAACTGTATTGTGACATCTCCAGATGAAGGCAGTGCCCTTTTCTCCCACTGCCATTCCACAAGCAAGCATTTGACAGCATTTCCACCATGTGTCACCCAGAGATATGTCCTGCTGTTCGTATAATTGAAACATTAGAGAGAGACTGCTGGCAGTGGGTACAGAGTTTTGCTTCTGTAAACACCATAGAAGACAAGTTACCACCCGGCCGGTAAAGGCATGCTGGACACTGGCTGAAAGTGGCACTCGTGCCATAGGGTCACGAGGTCGACTGCTTTGCCAATAATACTTCTGGTTCTCAAGACTACATACAAGCCAGACATCGATTCCTTGGCCACATAATTAGTTTACGAAGAGACAGTACATCTTCCATGCAAGTTCAATGGTGCAAACACAGTTTTATTTTATTTATTTATTTATTTATTGTTTTGTGGGACCAAATTAAGGAGAAGTCTCCATGGTCATGGAACGAGTCAATACATGAAATTATAACACGATATTAGAAACAAATAAAATGAAATATAAAAAAACATATTCAGGTGACAAGTTGTAAGTTTAAATGAAGAAAATCAACAATGTAACACTGGAATTTGCTTAATTTTTTAGCTCTTCCAGGAGCTCCTCGACAGAATAGAAGGAGTGAGCCATGAGGAAACTCTTCAGTTTAGTCTTAAAAGAGTTTGGGCTACTGCTAAGATTTTTGAGTTCTTGTGGTAGCTTATTGAAAATGGATGCAGCAGAATACTGCACTCCTTTCTGCACAAGAGTCAAGGAAGTGCATTCTACATGCAGATTTGATTTCTGCCTAGTATTAACTGAGTGAAAGCTGCTAACTCTTGGGAATAGTCTAATATTGCTAACAACAAACGACATTAAAGAAAATATATACTGTAAGGGCAATGTCAGAATTCCCAGATTTTTGAATAGGGGTCGACAAGAGGTTCTCGAACTTACACCACATATAGCTCGAACAGCCCGTTTTTGAGCCAAAAATACCCTTTTTGAATCAGAAGAATTACCCCAAAAAATAATACCATACGACATAAGCGTATGAAAATATGCGAAGTAGACTACTTTTCGTGTTGAACTGTCACTTATTTCAGATACTGTTCTAATGGTAAATAAAGCAGCATTTAGCTTCTGAACAAGATCCTGGACATGGGCTTTCCACAACAGCTTACTATCTATCCGAACGCCTAGGAATTTGAACTGTTCCGTCTCGCTTATAATATGCCCATTCTGTCTGATCAAAATATCGGTTCTTGTTGAATTGTGAGTTAGAAACTGTAAAAACTGAGTCTTACTGTGATTTAGCATCAAATTATTTTCCACAAGCCACGAACTTATTTCATGAACTACATTATTTGTTACTGTTTCAATATTACACACAAGATCCTTCACTATCAAGCTGGTGTCATCAGCAAACAGAAATATTTTTGAATCACCTGTAATACTAGAAGGCATATCATTTATATAAATAAGAAACAGCAGTGGCCCCAGCACCGACCCTTGGGGAACGCCCCACTTAACAGTGCCCCATTGGGACTGAACATCACTACGACTCTCAATATTGCGGAGAATTACCCTCTGCTTTCTGTTCTTAAAGTAAGAGGCGAACCAATTGTAAGCTACTCCCCTTACTCCATAATGGTCCAACTTCTGCAGTAATATTTTGTGGTCAACACAGTCAAAAGCCTTCGTTAAATCAAAGAAAACACCTAGCGTTCGCAACCTTTTATTTAATCCGTCCAAAACCTCACAGAGAAAAGAGAATATAGCATTTTCGGTTGTTAAACCATTTCTAAAACCAAATTGAACATTTGACAGCAAATTATGTGAATTTAAATGCTCCAGTAACCTTGTATATACAACCTTCTCGATAACTTTAGCAAACACCAATGGCATAGAAATAGGTCTAAAATTGTCAACATTATCAATGTCTCCCTTTTTATAAAGTTGCTTCACTAGCGAGTACTTTAATCGGTCAGGAAACCGACCACTCCTAAAGGAAAAGTTACAGATATGGCTGAGAACTGGGCTAACATACATAGAACAATACTTCAGTATTCTGCTAGATACCCCGTCATATCCATGAGAGTTCTTGGTCTTTAGTGATTTAATTATTAACTCAATCTCCCTCTTGTCAGTATCATGGAGGAGCATTTCAGGTAACAGTCTCGGAACACTTTTTTCTAAGAGCGCTATATGATTCCCTGTTGGGACTAGGTTTCTATTTAGTTCGCCTGCTATGTTCAGAAAGTGATTATTAAATACTGTACATATATGCAACTTATCAGTAACACGGACATTCCCACTACGCACTGATTCTATATCCTCGACCTGTCTCTGCAGACCAGCAACTTCCTTTATGACTGACCATATGGCTTTAATTTTATCCTGAGACTTAGCTATTCTATCTGCATACCACATACTTTTTGCCTTCCTAATAACATTTTTAAGCACCTTACAATACTGTTTGTAATGGGCTGCTGCATTTAGATTTTGACTGTTTCTAACGTTTTGATATAATTGCCACTTTGTTCTACAAGATATTCTTATCCCTCTAGTCAGCCACCCAGGCTGCCTGTTTGTGCTAGTACCCTGTTTTAAATGTTCTAACGGAAAGCAACTTTCAAAGAGCATGAGAAAAGTCTTGTGAAAAGCATTATATTTATCGTCTACTGTATCAGCGCTATAAACATCTTGCCACTCTTGTTCCTTTATAAGGTTTACAAAGGTCTCTACAGCAACTGGATCAGCTTTCCTGAACAGCTGATGACTGTATTTAACACGTGTTGCAGCATGAAAATCTTTTAAAGTTAAAATTTGCGCATCATGATCTGAAAGGCCATTCACCTTTTTGCTAACAGAAAGCCCTTCTAGTAATGAGGAATGAACAAAAATGTTGTCTATGGTTGTTCTACTGTTCCCTTGCACTCTCATTGGAAAGATACGGTTTGCATAAGTTTATATGAATTAAAGAGGTCTACCAGCATCCTCTCCCTTGCACAATCACTTATACAATTAATATTGAAGTCACCACATATAACTAACTTTTTGTATTTCCTATAAAGTGAACCAAGAACCTCCTCTAGCTTTAGCAAAAATGTTGTGAAATTGGAGTCTGGGGATCTATAAATAACAACAGTTACAAGTTTAGCTCCGTTAAATTTAACCACACCTGCATAACATTCAAACACCTTTTCAGTGCAGTACTTTGAAACATCAATTGACTCAAATGCGATGCCGTTTTTCACATACATGGCTACTCCCCCACACCGCAAAGAGCTCCTTGAAAAGCAACCAGCCAACCTGTATCCTGGTAAAGGAAGCCTCTGAATTATCTCCTTATTTAAGAAGTGTTCAGATATACCAATAATTTCAGAGTCAACATCTATAGGCAGTTCACTAACTTTATCTCTAATACCTTGTATATTTTGATGAAATATACTAATTCCCTCATTACTCGGATACCTAAGCTTTGTCAACAGTGATTCCCTTGTTAGAGAGACTTCCCTTAAGCAGGAATACCTATCAGCTGACTTCAATCTAAAAAAGGTGCAGCTCTAACACCCACTACTGCGGGAATTTTCCCATGAGTGATCCCACTAACCCCACCTATGCTGTCACCTATAAGCTTTGCCAACCTCCCCTTCCCATACCTGTTGAGGTGCAGGCCGTGTCTAGTGAAACCCGTCCTGCTGATAGACTCCACCGACACCACTGAAATGTGACCTTTGCTTTCTGTCATCAGCGCACCCCCAAGTCTCATGTTATTACGCCTGACGGCTGTATTAAGACAAGGCCGATCGTGACGCTGAAACAGTTCAACGAAATGCACATTCGTGTTGACAGTCTGAGTGGCTATCTTTTCCAGGTCACCATCTATGTTATACTCCCCATCCCTATCAATACTATTACCAGCCCCACCCACAATCACTACTTGATCCTCTTTAGTAAAATCCCTACGTAACCCCCCCCCCCCCCTCCCCCATGTTAACAGTCATCTGAGCCAACCCTGCATTAGGCTTCACAATGCTGGTGACCTGGTACTCACTCCCAGCACTTCCTGCAACTGCTGGCCTACACCTCTGCCATGAGAACTACCTAAAGCAGAACCTTCTTCTTCCTCTTCGACTTTGCAACTGTTCTAGGCACAGTAACTACTGAGATCTGCTGCATACTTCCTACATCTACAGCTACTAGAGATTCCTCTCCACTAGACTCTGACAGTTGGTCATATCTATTGTAAACACCAATAGTAAAACTATCTCAAAATCTTCTTCTCCTAGCAGATCTCTTGCCAATAGCCAGCTCCCATTCCCCAACCCCCTTCTCCCTCCTCATCCTATCTAGCTCCTCCTGTGCATTTTTCAACTGCACCTGAAGGGCACAGATCTTACCCTCCTGCTCCTCTATCAATTTACTCTTGCTACATAACCAGCAGTTCCAGGAGAGGATCTCACCAGAATGCCCACTGGCTTCCCCACTGCATTCCCCCCAGTGAAAATACTTCGAACAAGTCTCACACCGCAATCCACTACTCACGAACCTACGGCAAAGCCCACACTTCTCACTCATGGAAAAATTTTACTTTTTCTAAGTTCCGCTACTACAATAAGAAGATGTTTAAAACCTGACTACAATAATCACAAACTTACTCCACAAGGGAAGTAACTACTATTATTAACAGTATTAATAAACAACAAATGTGAATATAACTAAAGACTAATACAGAAAGAGAATCAAACGTCTAATGACACAGTAACGAAGCTGTAAACAGTTCCCAAAAGGTTCTTCTGAAATTATTTCACCAGAAAACACCAAGAACACCGGTTGAAGACTACTAAAGTTCCTAAATAAACCACTATACACAAACAATTAATTAGTACTTAGCTTTCGATGCGCCGCTACAGCTGCAACTGGTCAGCGCAGAATGTAAACACGGGCAAGAGGTTAAGTTGCTCGATACGAAACACTCAACAGTTCTTAGTCATGCAGTACCAAACTGAGTTCTTATGACAGCTATGTGAACACATTGCTCAAATCTCAAATCAACCCATCAAAAGCTTCTCGTCGTACCACTGCCTAATGTTATGTGCACCATGATTAGAGACATGCCCACATGTCATGCTCCATGCTGAGGATGTGAAGCCACCCCTACAGTCACTGCACACTGGCCCATACCCCATGTTACGACAAGGTGCACGGAAAATGGACATTTTATGGAACAGCAAGGGATTGACTGTCCTCATCAGTAGAGTCAATCCTGCATACATGTTCCAGGAAGTACCATTGTCTACAACTAGTCAAGGACAGTCATTGCCCCCAAGACCTGCAACCTCCTCCAAGCAAGTGCATCTCCAGCCAAATACCTCAGAACCACCGGCACAAACGGCTCATTAGGGATGCAGAGTACCTATCCGTGTTCACTTCCTCGACACTGATGACCTGCTTCCACTGAGGGGCGTATGCCACAATGTCATCTGTAGTCATCACAAACGGCAGTTTCATGGTGTGATCGTACAGTGTTATGATTGAGTATAAAGTGCTGTAACTGCAGCATCATGGCTATTAACCATTTCCTATTACAATTGCCAGGGGCACTGTGTTTATTTCTTGATGCAGTCTGTGCTACCCTCTGTTTAAAACATTCCTTCTTTTGATATATACATTCCAAGTAATTACTTTTTCCTAGCTGTTCTTTTAACCTGATTGCTTCCTAAGGTTGTTCACATTTTTGCTGTTCTAAATTTTTTGCTGTAACGAGAAAACAAAGCTGTATCATCAAACAATTTTTAGGTGACAATAACTCTGAGCCTAATAAATGTGTTCTCGCCAATGTGTAGTGTGATTACTAAATGTAAGAAACAGTCCAAAGAAAAGTTGGTCATTCAAAAGTTGTGCTATAACCAACAAAGACGCTGAACTCTTATTGTCTCAGTGATAAGCCCACTTGACTGAATGAATGCATGTCTTGATAACATACAAAGGGCATTCAAAAAGTTTTGCATAGTCGTCTCTAATTTTTTTTATGTTTTGCAAGAGGAGAATGAGATATTTTGTGAACATACTTGGAACATTTAGCTATAAGTTGGTATATAAAAGCATTTTCTTTTATGTACAGATTAATGAACCGTGAAGTAGATGTCAGGTTCCGACAGTGGTCGGTGATGGAGTTCCTCTTCAAGACCGGGCGATGACTCTGCCACATCGATTCACAGGAAGTTGCTCCCTGTTTATGGCGAGGACACAGTGGATCACAGCAGTATCCAGCGGTGGTTGTAGGGGTTTAAAGAAGGTGATTTCTCTCTACTGGACAATCCACAATGTGGTAGACCATCGACGGCAGTGACTTTTTGGAAACTGGCTCCGTAATTAACTGGGACCTTTACTGTTTGTAATAGGACAAGACCCATAGGCCACAGCTTCAAGGTCAGCTTACCAGACTACACTATGAAAATGCCAAACCCCTTACAGCCCTTATGATGCAGGAGAAAATCAGGAAATGGGTTGGAAAATTGTTCCTCACCCTCCCTACAGTCCAGACTTGGCTGCGTTGGATTTTTACCTATTTGGTCGTCTGAAGGCCCACATGCGTGGTAAAACATTTGATAGTGAGAAAGACCTTATTTCCTGTGTCAAACGATGGTGTAAAAGTCAACCTCTAGGATTTTACCAAAGTGCATTTACATCATAGAAAGAATGTTTGGCCAGATGCGTCACAGCTGATAGAGGCTACATTGAGTAGGCTCAATGTATGTTCCAAGTGTGTTCACAAAAAATTTCATTCTCCTCCTGTAAAAAATAAAAAAATTAGACAACTGTGCAAAACTTTTTAGGCACCCTTTGTAATTAGTATTGTATACAGAGACACTCTTGAATGTGATGTTATAGAATTAGGCATATTGTATCATACAAGTCATTGGCTTCAAACAGAAAATTCAGCTCTTAATACTGGACCAAGACAAGTAACATAGGAGTATACAGTGGATAGTAGTAAAACAATTGATAATTGCCTTTCCATTTTTCTTACAGAGATTAAGGACATACTAGAAAAGATGTAGCCCACTGTAAACAAAATGTACCACACTAATAATACACATAGGCAGCACCATACCAACAAGTGTTGCACTTCACAAATTAACATATTCAGAATGCTACTATTAATTCTGAAAGATAAGCCTCATAAAAATGACTGGGATAGGGAAAATTACATAATTATAAGAAAACACTGCAGATCCAAAATCAAATAATGGCAAGTGCAGTGCAAATGATGAGTATATTTCAAATTCCAGAAATAAATGTAAAGGAGTAGCCTACAATTTCATTAAAAAGGAAATAACAAATATCAATAAAGAAAAGTGTCTCGATATTGACTGTGGTACTCACAATGAATACTTAGCAATAACCACCACTTCACTCAGTAATTCTACTGTAGATACAGAAACCTCACTCACTCATGCAAAACAAACAAATGAGAAATTTACCTGGACACTAATCACTTTAAATGACATTCACAACTCGATATACAAACGAACAGTTTCAAAATAGAAAACTATTTTGGGTACGACTTTTTTTTTATTATATCAGTATTGGTCTTTCTGGCGCTGTAGTACAACACATGGAAAAAAAGTCATATCTTGAATAGATCTTTAACGTGCTGTATCACTGAACTGCATATTTTTGGAATAACAAGTATAATTACAAAATCCATCAGATACTACACAATAGCTTCAGAAACTCTGAACTCAAGATTGTGAAGTGTTTTTTGTCAATCAGAGCACACGACACGTGGTCTCATCAGCCAATCGCAACACAAAATCAGAGAACAGGACAAGATCCTGGCAGACAATCACAGCACAGAATCAGAGCACATACATAACATGTGATGTAATTGGTCAGTCACATCACCACATTTTTGATGTGCAAACACTCAAACAACAAAAACATTTTAAGCATGATACTGGAATAAAGTAGATGTTCCAAAGTAAAATACAAAGTGTACAGTACCCAAAACAGTGCTATAACATACCTTTAATTTTTAGGACAGTGGAAGCACCAGTTTCCCCGAAAGACACAGAATTGTAATTACTAATTGTGCTTGCAGCATTCATCAAAAGAATGACTGCATCATACTTGCAGTGGACAAGTGAAATTTTCCCTCCACACCAAAACAGTGGTATAATATTTCTTTCTTGCTCAACGCAATATGTACTCAGCTAGGTAATCCAAGAAACATTCGTTCTGTCTGAGATATTGTGGGATGGCACCTCTGATGTCCCACCACATTCTCGTCACGTTCTGTTTGTGAATGGGACAATGTTTCAGATCTACAAAGTTCGAACTATGGGTCACACTAAGATGCTGAAAACCTTCAGTAACAAAAGTTTTGTATGAGCTGAAGCAGTCACTAACAATTGTCACCCTACAAAGAATCTTGTCTTTGTTATTCTTATCAACATTCAGTTGGGCCAAAATTTAACATTCTTATGGAAGCGTTATTTCTGCGCTCATTGAACTCTACTGAACACCTAGTTTCCACGTATTTTATGGGCTGTGTCAGGTTTCCTTTTCCCAAATTTCTCCTTGTCTATTTCTATGATGACTCTTGGTCATCCTAATTGTTATGAATATTTCATTGCCTACTTGATACAAAATTCACAATGGAAGGAAAAATGGTGAGTGACCATACACGAAGATGTGCTGAAATTTGTGACAAGCCTTACAATTTTCATATAACACAATGGAGACCAACATGGTGAAGAAGCTAGCAATTTTTCAGTCCATCATTTGCGAATGCAAACTGTTTGTCCATTGCTTAAGGTAGAATGTGTTGCTCCACCAACATCATGATTGGTTGGATTTGCTTAAAACATAAACTGCAGCATCACCTAGAAGGCACCCATAACTCCATGTTCTAGACTGAACTATGACTAGGCAAATGATACTCACCTTTGAATGGGCCCAAATTTCATGATAAGTCATAATGTTCAATATGGTATTGACACTGGTCATATGATAACACCACATTTCACCTGTTCAGAGTGAGTGCTAGGGGTATGCTACAAACTAGCTACAACAAGCTATACCTCTGCTTAAATACCGTCAGTTTCATGAAACAGCAAATTTATAATCTAGGTTATAACAAATAGTTGTATCCATCAGTTGAAGCTGTGCTCCTAGTTTTCAGCCTATCCACGCCCTCAGAAATTGTGACATGCTCAGGAAAATAGCTGATTATTCATGACGAGCAAGATTATACATTTCACTGATGTGCCCCAAACTAAAGATAAGTGTTGCCACCACAGCTGGGATTTTTGCTTCTATATTCATAGGTTTTGCCATTTCATGAAGTGTTATCTTCCAATTTAACCTAGACCTTGGGTTAAGCTGTAGGTCACTGTATCAACACAACCAGATTTCTTCCTTTCACATTTGAGAGGTTTCGCCAATTCACAACCAAACAGTTTACCTAGACCTCGAGCTGTGCTACAGATCATCTGTCACCATAACCAGAATTTTTGCTTTCTCATTTGTTGGCAACTCACAACCAGACTGTTCACTTTCAACCTAAACCAGACCTAGGGCTATACTAAAGACTAGTCTTGTCAACACACCAGTTTTTGTGTGTGGAAATTCGAGCTGTGCTCTTGTGTCCCAGCCTAGCCCTCGGAAATTGCAAGATAGTTGGAAAAGAACAGCTTAACCACACTCCTGGAAGTCTCAACATATTTGGAGAACAGCAGGCAAATATTTATAACAACAAGGAATATGAATGACATTGCTTCATTCCCAGCAATTTAAGTTGTATTTCCAAGCCTAACCATACCCATGGAAGTGGAAGTCATGATAAACCACAACTTATTTGGAGTAAAACAGCCAAATATTTCTCAAAAACAATAATAAGAATTTAAGCTGTGCTCTTACAACCTAAACTGATGGCATTTCTGGATACAAAGTGTCCAATATTCATGACAACCAAAATTATATGTGAAAGCATAATTCTTCTTATTTCTATAATGTACGAATTCATGATGAAATAGTCATGTCATCCTTGGTTGACTATATCACATGTACTGTGCTCGCTGTAATTGGCTGTGTCCTGTGGTCACTGTAATTGGCTGACAGCAGCAAATTGAGCAGCTGACATTGTAATTTCAGTGTTTCAGAAGCTAACGAGCCATATTTGTTGGATAATATATTAATACTTGAATTTTCCGAAAACATGCAGTTTCAATGGTATAGTGCCAAGATTTTGCCAAGACACATCATTTGCAGTATGGTTTGCTGTGCTGCAATGATAGGAAATCCAATACTGGTGTATGAAAATTTTATCCCATTTTGGACTTAGTAAGTTCATCATTAAGTATATAGGACAGCAAAATGCCACTTCTCTCACCGTCTAGCAGGTGCTATAAGGGACAGTGAAATAAACCAAACACCCGCCACAGTGGGACCGTGGAATGGTTCTATTCAAAAGTAATCACCACTCACATTAAGATAGTTATCTCACTAGAAGACAAGATGACCAGTTCCTGTTATGTAGAACGCAGTCAGTCGCTGATGGATCCACAACTGCACTCACTGTTGCGCTTCCTCATCCAACTGAAACCAGTGTCTATGCATGTCTTTCTTCAGGTCGCCAAAGATATGAAAATCATACAGTGAAAGACCCAGGCTGTGCAGAGAATGTTGCAATGACTGCCAACCAAATCGCTGAAGCGTGGCCTCCATCCGTTCAGCAGTGTGGGACAGGCATTATTGTGCATCACAATGAGTCCATCTGACAGCACTCCTGGCCATTTTGACTTTGTGGCTCATCTCAGTTTCTACAGAGTGGTTTCATAATGCTGTGCAGTGATTGTTGTTACACACTCAAGGAACTTATGAGCAGAGGGCTTCTGCAGTCGAAGGAAGTCATCATGACCTTACCGGAACTTGTGCTAACAGCTTTGAATTTCTTTCACAGTTGAGATGTGGGATTTTTCCACTGTTGGCTTTGCTGTTTGCCTGTGGTCTGTCAGACACAATTATCTTGTTGCACAATAATGCCCACACCCACACTGCCGATTGGATGAAGGCTACACTTCAGCAATCGTCAGTTTATTCAAATTTTATTTAAGCAGTAGGTTACAGCTTGTGCATGCAAATAAGCAGAGATCAATAATACTTACAATAAAAAGAGAAATATCACAAGGCTCTGTTCTTGGGCTTTTGCTGTCTATTCACAGTTATGACTTTTTGAATTGTGTGTCATGTAAGACTATACTATTTGCTGATGACAAGACACTAATAACCATGAGCGAGAGTTTGCGAAGTCTACTTGCTAACAGTAGAGATATGATGCAAATGACAAATCAATGGTGTTAACAAGTCAGCTGTGCATAAACCAGACAAAAACAAAAGAAATAATTTTTAATTTAAAGGCAACAAAAAATTAAAATAAAACAGTAAACTGTTCATAGACAAAAAAACTCTCTTGGGAAGTACATGCTAATTATCTTTGCAGAAAACTAGGTGGTGTACTTTTTTAATTGCATAAATTAATGAACAGTTTGAGCAAACAGTTGTTCTCCACTGATATTTTGCTTTCTTCCATCCCTATCTGCAGTATGGAATATAGCTCAAGAGCAATGAGGTAAATGTATTTTCAGATGGCAGAAGAAGTCAGTCAGATGTTTGATAGAATTACCGCCCAGATTGTCATACACAAACAGGTTCGAATGTCTCGATGTAATGACAGCACCCAGCCTGTATATGTACTACAACTGTTTAATATACACTCGGAAAAATCTAAAAAAAATTCAATATGAGATGTGATGGGTGTGCACACAATACCAGAAATAGTCACTTGTTGGATTTGCCTTCCTCAACACTTGTTGTAGTCTATAATAACTATAAATACTTGGGCATAAAATTTCTCAATAAGTTACCATACTCAGCTCATACAGTACCACTAAATAAATATAAGAGCATATTAAAAAGTACTAAAATACAGTGAACTCTATTCAACTGAGAAGCTCCTAGAAACTAATCATTATAATATATGTTTTTTCCTAAGTGATAAAATCTTTAGATTCTTAAACAACCAGTTTATTTTCTGTGTATGTAATTGATTATTGTATACAACTTGACTCCACTGTAAACTTTCACAAAGTCAGTTTTATGAGAAAATACTGAAAGATAAATAAAATATTCTATACTATTCATGTGTTCGATATAAAATGAGGGAACCTGAGGGTGAGCAGCATTGGCAAATCTCAAAGGCAAAAATGTTCACTGGCACAAATACAGCCACTAATCCAAACACTAACACATAGAAATGGTGCCCAAGTCATACAGGCACAAATAAGTACACAAATAAGCACAAAACTATAACTTGTATGGTTCTACTTGATGAGTGGATACCAAATGTGGCAAATGGACGTTATGGAGACAATATCACTCCAGCTATTTGAAGAAGAGTACCGTATTGGCCAGATAATAAGCCACCACTGCATATAAGCCGCACTCCTGAAGTTTGAGGAAGAAATTTGTATAAAAATATTTTGTGCACACTGACTGAGAAGAGAAAAATTACCAGAAATTCATATATACTTAAATATCTACAATTTCATTCTGGCTGGAGATAGCAGTCGTGTGTGCATGACGTGTGCTTGTTTATGCGAGTGTATGTATATGTTGTATTTTCTGACAAAGGCTTTGGCTGAAAACTCAGTGAGTGACAGTCTTTTCATTGTGCCTGTCTGCAACTCAATGTGTCATCTTAACAGTGAGTAGCAATCTGTCTTTTTCATAATATTGTTGGTACTTACATGTAATATGTAGTTATTTACCATAAACATTTGTTCTAACATTAGAAGCAACACATTGACACCTAACATAACTGTACCATATTTTGCCTCATGTACTCTCATCACTATAAATACTGGTATTCACTTCATTACCCTAACTGCCATAATTTTCTTATTTCTCTTCCTACAACACATCATCGTAGTTGCCATCCTGTGCATTTGATATGCAACATTTATAGAACCACCTGACGATAAGGAGGATTGTGAAGCAAGAACCCACTCACACAGAAGAGTAACTGATGGCTTCTTGATCGTATCAGACAGTGTAAGGGTGTGGCCTTCTCTCAGCTGCCAATCTGAATACATTTTTCCAAGGTTGTCCTTGAAGGGTTTATGGTCACATCTAGTGCCTGTAGTTTTGAAGTCATTCCTTGGGTATTTTGACAAAGTCTGTCTTTCTTACAGCAAGTTTATCATTTACTTCAGCAATTAGATGTTCCTTAAAAGCTCCAAAAGTAGCATGAATCTCTTGCCCCAGGGTGCGATTCAAAACAATTGACAGCCATCCAAAGATCAGTTGCTTTGTTATCCAGCCCTTTTCTTGGCTGCAAATCACTAAGCCTGTAGGAAAGTTTTCTATGGGCACAGTTTTTCTCTTAAGAATGACATAAGGGGATAAATTTCTCCATTGGCTGTAACTGCTAACACCACAATTACCCAATTTTTTTCATTCTCTGGTCCTTTTAATGGGATACTTTTTGCCCCTTTCATGTATTGCTCAGCATGTCAGGAATAACTGGTGTTTCGCTAGCATTGCCAATTCGATGAAAAAGCTCTGTGAGTGACACTTTCACAATTGGATGATGTACCGCTGGAAGTGGTAGTGTAGCACTAGCTGTGCTTGTATAGCATTTCATTGGAGAGCAAGGCCATTTCTCTGCATAAACTGACAACACTAACCAATACTTGGACAGAGTTCTCCTTGTGGTACATTTAACTCTCTTGTGATTTTCATGGCCTTCAGTGGATTACTTCTCGTGAGATAGGAATCTCATCTTTTCTCGTATTTTGCACGCAGGAACGAACCTTAGCTTCAAGATCCAGGTATTTGCCACATTTTGGTCTCATGGATGATTTTCTAGTTTAAACTGTCCTCTTCCATTTTTCTTCTGCAGCAACCCAACATTGCACATTAGATCTGTCCAGTCCATACTTTCTTCCAGCCTCTTTGTTGGTTGTGGTTTTGGCATAACATATGACTGCAAGCATGCATCATAACTGCATCAAATTCCCTGTCTTGATGATGCTTTTCACTCCTAATTGTCATACATATCACCATAACTGGCTTTCTTACCAGTATCCAATTGAAAGTAAATTATAAGCTAGCAAAACAATATTGGTAGACCTACAGTTCTACAGTGTGTTAATGCTGATAAAATACCGGTAAAAGTTTGCATTGTTGCTTAACAAAATGCTTTGCTGACAGTTTCCTTTACAGACACCAGTTGTATTGTTGTAGACAAGCATAATTTTTTTACAGCAAAGGTATGTAAAAAGAGAAGGTGGCGAATATAAGCCACACCCTTACTTTTTTAAGGTGAAATTTAGATAGAAAGTCTGGCTTATTTTCTGGTCAATAAGGCAATTTTCAAAAGTTGTAATCACAACAAGTAAAAAATAAAACAATTTTTGACAGCCATAATGATGTTTAATAATACGTGATGGCGGGTGACCCATCCTACCTTCAAATTATTGCAAGTGACAGATTGACTTTTCCCATTTTTGCTTGGTATTTGGAAGTATCAAATGTTTATTGTTTATTTTTGTAAAGAAAATTTTTAAAAACAGGTTGCTCTGTGCATGAATTTTGACAAAAAAGTAATTGTTGTTGCTGACAGTTACATAGTGAGTTATACTGAATACTTACAGGTACTTTATATTTGAAATATGTTAAGTCTTCGATAGGCTCCAATTTGTATGCCCGTCGAGCTGTGTTGAAATCAGGCAACCCGTGGTCTCGGCCACGTTGAATATTCAGAGCCATGAGGTCACGGCGTGAAAATTCCAAGGGACCGAATACTCTACCTTGAAAATAAAGTACACTGTGTGAACATAAATATAATTTAATGCTAATGGCAACTTGCAATGATAAAAGTTGGGTTTAAGCGAAACCATAGAGTGACAACATGTTAAAGGAGAAATGATTTGACATAAGATTGTAGTTTCTATTCCACCCTGTCAAACTGCTGTCTTTGTCACCTGTGATGTTCACTCAGGATGTTAACTGGTATCACTTTTATAAGTCTGTGACTAGTGTCACTTTCAGTACAGTCTTTTTTTTATGTTAGCTTGCATCATTATGTAGAACTAAATAGCATCTATAAATTTAAAACTGACAATTCAAAGCTCTTGGATTAGTCCTTTTCAGAGTGACAAAATTATTGTTTACAGATGGTGACCTTCCCTGTATATTATTTTCTGTTTCCACTGCCCTTTATATCTACTTCTAAACACTGCAAATACACACTAAGACAGAAATAAATGATGTACCGAGAAGGAATTATCTGAATTGGAGGTAATTTGGTAGATGTGTTGTACATCTACAGACTAACAAATGATTAGAGTTTAAAAAAAATTGGATGATTTATTCAATTGAAAGAGCTTCACAGATTAAGGAAGTCAGTAACACGTTGGTCCACCTGTGGCCACTATGCAAGGAGTTTATTCAGCTTGGCATTGATTGGTAGAGTTGTTGGATGTTCTCCTGAGGGATGTTGTGCCAGTTGCTGTCAAATTGGCAGGTTAAATCATCAAACACTTGAGAGGTTTGGAAGACCCTGCTCATAATGCTCCAAATGTTCTAAGCTGGGGAGAGATCCAGTGACATTGCTGGCCAAGGTAGTGTTTGGAAAGCACAAAGACAAACAATAGAAATTCTTGCCACATGTGGGCAGGCATTACCTTGTTGAAATGTAAGCTGAGGATGGCTTGCCACGAAGAGTAACAAAATGGAGCAAAGCATATGGTCGACATATTGCTGTACTGTAAGGGTACTGTGGATGACAGCCTTGCTATGAAAGGAATGGCACCCCAGACACCACCACTCCTTATTGTTGGGCCACGTGGTGTGCAACAGTCAAGTTGGTATTCCACTATTGTCTGGGGTGTCTCCAGACACATCTCCAGCCTGGAATCTCATTGACTGGAGTAAAATTGTCTTCAGTGCTGAGTTCCACTTTGAATTGAGCCCCTATGTCTAGTGAAGATGTGTCTGGAGGTGCCCCCAAACAGCAGTGGGATAATAAAATGACTGTTACTCACCATACAGCTTGACAGTCAGGACTGATGGTCTGAGCTGCCATTTCACTTCATAATAGGACCCCTTTAGTTGTCACCAGTGGTACCCTTACGGCACAGTAGTATCTCAACGATATTCTACGTCCTGTTTTGTTGCCCTTCGCGGCAAGCCATCCTGGGCTTACATTTCAGCAAGATAATGCCTGTCCGCACAGTGTGAGGGCTTCTACTACTTGCCTTCCTGCTTGCCAAATTCTCAAATTCTACCTTGACCAGCAAAGTTACGGGATCTCGCCCCAATTGAAAATGTTTGAAAACACTATGGGCAGGGCTCTCCAACCAGCGTTGGGATTTTGATGGTCTAAAGCCCCATTTGGACAGAATTTGGAACAATATCGCTTAGGATATCAATCAATGCCAAGCTGAATAACTACTTGTGTAAGGGACAGAGATGGGCCAACACGTTATTGACTTGCTCAATTTGTGAAGCTCTTTCTCTTAAATAAATCTTCCAATTTTTCTGAAATTGTACTCATCATTTGACTGCATGTGTACGTCACATATACCAATTTCTGTCCCATTTAGATAATTCCTTCATGGTACTTTACCCCCCCCCCCCCCCCAAGTGTACTATGAAGTGTGTGGCAGAGGATTCTTCCAACTGTATCACTTATTATGATTTCATACAGTTTTATAAATGCGTTTTGACTGAGGGAAAAATGAGTGCTCAAATGCCTCTGTAATTAACTGTAATAAGTCTAATCTTGTCCTTGTGGAAACAATACGTGGGGGTTGTGGTATATTCCTAGATTCCTCTATTATACTAGTCCTTGAAACTTTGTAAGTAGATTTTTGGAGAACAGCTGGAGTTTATCATAAAGCATTTGCCATTTCAGGTTTCTCTGCATTTCCCTGAAGTGTTCCCATGACTTATGTGATGATCACTGTCCCAAGACATGCAAAAATCAAGATGCCTGTGATTGAACAATTTAATAAGATTCTGTTGTTTTTATTACTTTAATATATGGTTGGAAGGAAACTATATATTCACAGCCTGTAGTTAAAGCAGATCCTTTTCTGCAAGGAAATAGTGATAACATGTTTTGCAGTTATCTTGTGGCCACTTCTTAATTCCATTACATTTTGGTTTTGAGGAACTGTTATCTGGTGAACATTTGTGCCTCATGGGTCTGGGATCACTTGCAATTGTGACATTGGCATCTATAAGCTGGCATTCTCAGTCGTGTCACTATGACATTTGAAAATCTTAATTGGTTCTCATATTTTCCATTTCTGTATTTGTGACAGCTGGGCAAGCCCATGAGCTTCTTGCAAAATGGCGGACTGGCTACTTCCAAGCTAGGTTTGGCTATTTCTGGTTTACTGTGCTGCCCAAGTTACACACAGTGCTCCTGTACCAGCTCACATGTACTAATCAGTCTCTCTATTTCACCAATATGGATGGATGTCCCCATATTCATACTGATGATTCTTCAACATGCCTCAAGAGACAAACCACATAGATAGCAACCTTCTTTCCAACAATTCGTCTCATCCCGTCTCACTTGTGTTCTCTCATAAGCATAGCCCCCCCCCCCCCCTTCCACCCCTTTTTCCTATATGGCAGTTCTTTGAATGATATTATGTACTAATTTACATTTATTTTCCCCTCCTTTAATTTTTTTCCATACTTTCTTCCCTCCTGTGCTCTCTCTCTCTCTCTCTCTCTCTCTCTCTCTCTCTCTCTGTCTTGCTTGTTCCCCCTCCCCCTCTTGTCCCTTCACTTCAGTTCCTTTAAACATTATTGTTTCTTTTCTTTTTCTCTTACACACTATCTACACTCTTACCATGCAACCTGCTGTGAAGTGTATGGCAGAGGGAACTTAACATTACAGTTGAGTTTCTTTCTGTTCCTGTGACATATGGAGTGCAAGAAGAATGATTGCTTAAATGGCAGTTACAATGTCAAAGGACACAACAAAAATTGGTCATTGTGAAATGTACTGTAAGATCCTGAAGTTGATACAAAAATCAGAAGCATTATATTACGAACAAGAAATTAATAACTCTAATAACAAGATGAAGACTATTTGGAATATGTTTAGAAGGGATACTTGGAAGAACAAAAGAACTTTAGAAGAATTCAAAATCGAACTTGAAGGAAATCTTGTATTCAATTCTGAAAACAGAGTCAATATTTCCAAAAAAACATTTCTTGCCAGTGTCAGAAGAAATAGGCTATAAGGGCTCTGTTAATAAAGCGTTGAGTCTTATGCAAAAGACTACTCCCAGAAATATCAGTAAAATTCATCTTAGCCTTGTCACAGTATCTGAAATTGAAAGAATAATAATCTCTCTGAGGAGTAAAATTCCACTGGAGTACATAATATCTCTAACGGTTTGTTGAAACAGTGCTGTTTTTCCATAAGTGATGTACATAGCCACATGTTCAATGCATCCTTACAACAAGGAACTGTATCTGATAGACTCAAATATGCTTTTGTGAAACCCCTCTTCAAGAAAGGTGAAAAAAAAAACAAAAGTTACAAATTACAGGCCAATTTCTCTCCTGACAGTTGTTTTGAAGATATTGCAAAATCTCATGTATACAGTAATTTTGGAACATCTAGATAGATTCAGTATTGTCCACAAAAGACAGTGTGGTTTCTGAAATGATCTGTCAACCAAACAAGGAATCTATGGTTTTATGAATAAAGTTTTAGGGTATCTAAATGACAAAATGATGACAACAGCATTATTCTGGGATTTACGAACATCGAGACTGCAAATGCTAATGGACACCTGTTTCATAGGTCCCAACCATGAAAGTCATTCATTATTGAAAAATAGAAGGGAAGGAAGATTAGGTTTAATGTCTTGCTGACATTGAGGTCATTAGTGACAGTGAAAAATAGGAAGTCTTGAGATAGAATATTGGAATGAATTAAAAATTTGAGACTGACAAAGTATCTAAATTATACCCTCATTTGATAACACACCACCCTGCAATCAGCTGTTCACTCAAGGTGTATCTCTGAAGACTGGAGTATTGTGCAGTATTGTATTATCAATTTACAGAGTGGAGATAAGCAGCTAACGTCAGTGACAAGACACCAGAAGTGTGTATGCATGTGTATGTTTCATCTGTGGGCATTCAGTACTTGTCCTGTTTTAACTTAAATGTTAATACAGAACAATAATACAAAATTTAGAAATTTAAAAAGAATGATAAAAGTAAATATTGGCAGAGTAGCAAAAAATAGAAGCTCTCATTAATTAATTTAAATATAACTACAATTCAATCATATTTATAGAATATTTTGTAATATATTCTGTTGTTCATCATATTAAATGGACTGCATCATGTAAAAGATCCATCACGGATATGGTACCTTCCGTCAAGGATACGGTACCTTTCAAGGCACAAACTAGCTAGCTAAAGTACCTATTAAAATTAATGATTAACTACTGTTAAGAGGTGTCTTACCTCTGAGATCTTCAACAATCACATTATCTTCTCTTTCACACATCTGCATTGCCATTCCCATAAGCAGACGATCAATGTCAACAAATGTTTCATTATTATATTTCCTTGTGATGGATTCCTAACAATAAAGAATATGTGGCTCAAGCTCCAGTATTTACAAAACTAATTCATTTCTTCAACTGATACTGTTGACATTCTAGCGTAAGTGAAATAGAAAATAATGAACACAAGTATCTAATGAAACCTAAGAACATATTGATGATAACTTTATCATTTTACTGCTCTTATGAATTGCCGTTTTGTACAGTACATGTGAAAAGTAATAGCAGTAACACAAAACAGTAAATCTTGTTACAAATTGCAACCATTCGAAGTGCCTTACGTATGGTCTCCAGTAATGTTGGCAGGTCCGCACTGTTTTGAATTTGTCACCAAGGACACCCACTTTACATCCATCTCGTGCATAGTCTCTGATGTAAACACCTGTGAGACAAAATTTAATATTTTAATTCACACCATTGATTTTATGTTTTGCAACTACCAACAGCATGAATGAAGCCACAATGAAAAGTAAATTCACACAGCATGTGAATAAACAGAGAAATAAATACATAATTGTAAGGTTTGTGGTTTCCTTGCCAAGTAAAAGAGAAAAGGTAAATATAAAATTTGCCAAAGAAAATTGACTTGGGGAGGATAAGCAATAATTATGAAAATATATAACTGCTGACTCTACATCCTCCCTGTTTTCCTTGCCATTCTTCCATCCAAGTTGGTGGTCACTTTAAATTATTCACAGCCAGTTCAGAAACTCATATCATTAGAACAATCTCTGGAAAAACATAAAAACCTTTAGATAGTTTAACACTTGGTGAAAAGAATGGCTCTAAACAGTAAAATTGAGGTACATATGCTGACAGTAATTAAATTAAGTGATGCTATGAGAATTATATTGGGAAACATTAAAAATAGAGGATGAGTTTTGATACTTGGGCAGCAAAATAACTGGTGATGACCGAATTAGAGAGAATGTAAAATATAGACTGACTTGACAGAGTAGCATTTTGAAAAAGATAAATTTGTTAATAATGAATATAAATTTAAATGTTAGGAACTGTTTTCTCAAGGCATTTGGGTAGTGTGTAGACTTGCACAAGGGTGACTAACTCTCCCATATTTACCGGAATCTCTCATATTTTTTGCCTGGCTCCCTTATTAATCATCTATTTCTCCTGTACATTACATCACTGATCACTGTTATAAACATTAATCCTGTGAAGTACTATTGATAGTTAAAATTCCCTGACCAACAAATCTTGAAAAGTTTTCATATGCTAATCAATCGTTTTTTTCTGTTCTTGCTTCTACAGAAAGAAAATGGTTTGGCTCAATGGCATGTGCGGAGTGGGGAAAGAAAGACACAGCTTATGTGTCTAAAGGTCATGTATGAGGGGGAAATGTTTCTCAGTCAGTACTGGCAGCAAGCCACAGGTGAACTTACCTCAGACCAATAAGCAGTTATGATATAAAATACGTAACAAAGGCTTACGAAAGTGATTTTTAGAGTTACCCCAAAATATGATTCTGTATGACATGTAAATGTAAACAAAGTATGCCATTTTTAAAATATTTATATCTCAGTTGTTGCCCGCTCTTAGAACATAATTTAGTTGTGCTATTGAAACTTATTGTGACCAAATATCCCTTAAACCTTCCTTAAAATCTTTGTCATATGTTGGTCATCACTTTTAAAATCGTGATCAATGCTGATCACCCATACTTGTATGGAAGTGAAATATTGACAATAAACAGTTCAGACAAGAAGAGAATAGAAGATTTTGAAATATGGTGTTACAGTAGAATACAGAAAATTAAATGGTTAGATTGAATAACTGGGGATGAGATACTGAATCAAATGGGGTAGAAAGAAATTTAAGGCACAACTTGACTAAAAGAAGGGATCAGTTGATGGGACACTTCCCGAGCCATCACGGTATAGTCATTTTGCTAGCAGAGGAAAGCCTGGACATAAATAAATGTGGAGGGAGACTGGAGGCGTGAACAGTGTAAGCAGGGTCAGATGGTTGCAGTAATTATGCAGAGGTGAAGAGACTAGCACAGGAGCATGGAGAGCTGCGTCAAACTGAAGTAGGGCTGCATCATTCAGAGTGACAGTGGAAACATACAAGAGCCTAATGGATAATGTGCAGTGTGCTTACTATGTTCAGATAGATTAATGGTCTAATAATTGTGCTAAAGATATACAGTGTGTTTGAGAAGCCCCCGTACCCACAGGTTGAAACATTATATTGTGTTTTGGAGTAACTATGTTTAAAAACCATGCACCCAGCAGATCTGTATGTGCACCCTCATCCCTTACACATATATCTACACGTCTCCATGTCCTCCTTGACATCTTGTCAACCTTGTGAGGAGTTATGATTTTAAAGATTTCCTCAACACTCTTGCACAATTCTTTGTTATTCTTGTACCAATGTTGAGCCATATGGGATTTTATTATTCTCCATAATGAATTGTTTGGCACGATAAGATCCAGGCCTCTGGTAGCAGTTTCAACAGGGCTCGAGATTTTGCTGAACCACATCCAATCTATTGGCCTTGAAATTGTTCCTTAAGGAACTCACACACCTGAATAGCAAAACTTGCTAGATCGCTGGTTGTGCTCTAATCACACATGATACATGACTTCCTTGTCTTTGAGATGAAGTATTAACTATGTCTTTTCAGTGTGTCCAAATAAGAATTTCCATTCATAAACTCTTCAAAATAATGTGTTCTGAACAGGTATCGCAATGTCAGCCTTGCCCCCATCATTATGTGAGCCAGGTTCCTGTCCGACACATGTAATGGGAATCTCCTTCAGCCAGAAAACCATATCCTTCCTTTGTGAAGTGTGATATATTGCACATTCATGAGAAAATAGCACTCTTCAGTGAGGCATGTCATTCAGAAATAGTATTAAGCTACAGCTGGTTTTCAGACAATTATTTCACAAACATCAGCCTAAATCTTTTAATTTTGAAGTTTTTTAATGTGTCCATGCAGTGCTGATGGTAGTACTTGAAGTTCAGCTGCTCTTTTGCCAATGGATTTCATCGGTGAATGCTTATTTGATAGAGCTACTGGCACATTTCCCCTTGTGTTTCTGACTGCCTTGCCGAGTTGCTTTCTCAAGTCACTCATAGCCTCTATCATTTTTGCCGTGTATGTGGCCATTAATGCACTCCCGGACGTGGCACTAATTGCTCCTCACATTAGCCGTGGCTTCACAAATGAAATAATGCAATACTAAAACAAAACGGTACATTACTGACAAAAAGCATTGTTAGTAGTGTATTCTTTTGTTTCAGAATTGCGCTGCTACTTTATTGTCCAAGGTGGGTGAACATTGCAATGGGTCACGAGGCCGAATGTGATAAGTCAGGATGCCTTCAGGTTATCACACTGTGTATGCTGCAGTAGTGTTGTCATGGGTCTCAGGTGAGTGTCATACACTCTGTCGTGAAAATACACTCCTGGAAATTGAAATAAGAACACCGTGAATTCATTGTCCCAGGAAGGGGAAACTTTATTGACACATTCCTGGGGTCCGATACATCACATGATCACACTGACAGAACCACAGGCACATAGACACAGGCAACAGAGCATGCACAATGTTGGCACTAGTACAGTGTATATCCACCTTTCGCAGCAATGAAGGCTGCTATTCTCCCATGGAGACGATCGTAGAGATGCTGGATGTAGTCCTGTGGAACGGCTTGCCATGCCATTTCCACCTGGCGCCTCAGTTGGACCAGCGTTCGTGCTGGACGTGCAGACCGCGTGAGACGACGCTTCATCCAGTCCCAAACATGTCAATGGGGGACAGATCCGGAGATCTTGCTGGCCAGGGTAGTTGACTTACACCTTCTAGAGCACGTTGGGTGGCACGCGGCCAGTGTAGGAGATCGCTCCCCACACCATGATGCCGGGTGTTGGCCCTGTGTGCCTCGGTCGTATGCAGTCCTGATTGTGGCGCTCACCTGCACGGCAGCAAACACGCATACGACCATCATTGGCACCAAGGCAGAAGCGACTCTCATCGCTGAAGACGACACGTCTCCATTCGTCCCTCCATTCACGCCTGTCGCGACACCACTGGAGGCAGGCTGCACGATGTTGGGGCGTGAGCGGAAGACGGCCTAACGGTGTGCGGGACCGTAGCCCAGCTTCATGGAGACGGTTGCGAATGGTCCACGCCGATACCCCAGGAGCAACAGTGTCCCTAATTTGCTGGGAAGTGGCGGTGCGGTCCCCTACGGCACTGCGTAGGATCCTACGGTCTTGGCGTGCATCCGTGTGTCGCTGCGGTCCGGTCCCAGGTCGACGGGCACGTGCACCTTCCGCCGACTACTGGCGACAACATCGATGTACTCTGGAGACCTCACGCCCCACGTGTTGAGCAATTCGGCGGTACGTCCACCCGGCCTCCCGCATGCCCACTATACGCCCTCGCTCAAAGTCCGTCAACTGCACATACGGTTCACGTCCACGCTGTCGCGGCATGCTACCAGTGTTAAAGACTGCGATGGAGCTCCGTATGCCACGACAAACTGGCTGACACTGACGGCGGCAGTGCACAAATGCTGCGCAGCTAGCGCCATTCGACGGCCAACACCGCGGTTCCTGGTGTGTCCGCTGTGCCGTGCGTGTGATCATTGCTTGTACAGCCCTCTCGCAGTGTCCGGAGCAAGTATGGTGGGTCTGACACACCGGTGTCAATGTGTTCTTTTTTCCATTTCCAGGAGTGTAGTATTGTCGAGTGATCTCTCTGTTCCATAACAAACTACACTGTACTGCTGGTACTAGAAGGCGGTCAATGCTCACCACGATGCAGGCTAGCCAACAGAAGCATGCTGGTGTCAGCAAAGGGTCGTCGTGTGGACAGTGTGTGATATACTTCCGCAAGAGGTGGTGGCAGCTGGCGAAGGTGTGCTGTCATCTGTGCAGCAGCCACAGTCTCGATGTAGGTTCAGGGCTGGGTGGAGCACAGCGAGCAACGTGTGGTGCCTGAGCAGCTGGCTCGTTCCCACTGCTCAGTGGGAAGCGTAGTGGAGGTGGGATCAAACTGCAGTCCCCAGCATGGGTGAAGCCAACCAGTGGCTGTGATATGTGCCTACATAGGGTTACGAACGGTGAGTGTTTACCTGCACGGGCGGTGATGGTCGGGCAGCTAGATGGTCGAGGCTCCAACCACAGTCCACGAAAGTAGGCATCCAGCAGCAGTTGGCAGTCAGCCAGCAGGCAGCTTGCTGAGGGAAAGGCACTAAGCCTGTTGCAAGTAAAGACAGAGTCTCATCTTAGTTCATAAACTGGTATGGAGCTCCCACTGTGGCTAGCGGCTGATGATGCCAGACAATGCCTGCCTGAATTGGGCAGTATATATGCAAGCTTGATCTGTTACTGTTATTGAAACTGCAGTGTTTCTGCCCTCTAAGCTCTGCCCTCAGTCGCTCTTCAGTGCGACTGAGTAGTTACCTTGAAATTGTTGCTCCTGCTTTCTTGCCAAGCAGCAACACCGTATCCCTGGTGGTGCCTTAATGCTGTACCAGCTCCTCCTCTCAGAGATCCTGGGTGGCGCATACTGCTGTGTCAGGGTACTTCTTGCGCCAGTGCTTGTAGCTGCTGCTGCTGAGGTGTATTGTGACACCCACCCTATTATGTCAGTCACAAAAGCCGTCTGCTTCATCAGACAGAACCATGATGCAATATTACAGTTATGAGGCTGTGGCTGATGTGAGTGGCCACTGTTATACTGTTGAGGAGTGATTAGTGGCATTGTGGTATGTGGGAGGGTGCACAAACATCTACAGACAGGGCAAACAGTGACAGAGGCAGTGCCTTTAAAGATCACTTTGGCAAGGCTGCATCTCAAAAAGCAATCCTGTTTGATTGAAAGAAACATTCTTCAAAGCAGGAATACCAATAAAACAGCTACTTGTTTTTCCTACTGTACAAAGTCCAGGGGGTACAACGACTTTCTCAGATGCTGTGTATGTCTAAACTCCTGATTGATTAATCTTTAACATCATGCAATGGAAATAGTTGTGTTTCTGGCAGCTTATCTAATAAACTTGTTTACCAAGTTTCTTAAATAACTACGTACCTGGTGTCACAAGTGTGTGTCCAAATCGAAATGCAGCTGATTGGAAAAACTGATCAATCTGTGGATTGATAGATGGATCATATCCTGTAAAAGAATATAAGGCATATTACAGCTACTTCAAATAATGAACAACTAAACCAGGTACATCCTAAAATGATATGTGATTGTGCAAATTTATTGATAATAGCTGTTTCTAAATCAGTAATAGTTATATTACAGAGAGTGAGATTACTATAAGGATCTTTCAGTAAATAATGCAACAATTTTTTTTCATAAAACAGAATGTTCTAGTCAGGATGTAAATGTGACATATTATTCTCCAATTCTTTGATTATAAAACCCTATTTCTCAATGTAATCTCAGTTCAGCTCTGTGGCCTTACACCACCTTAATGCTAGAGCATGTATGCATTCATTGTATTACTCTTCAGATGTGTGTGTCAGCCAAGTTCTTGCTGCTTCTGTAACTTCCCTATTGAACGAGTGCTACCCACAGAATCTATCTGTCAGTGGACCAAGGAAATGGAAGTCGGACGATGCAAGATTCAGACTGTATGGCATATGAGGAAGTCTTGTGATTGCCCCTTCGGTATGCAAGACTTGTGTAGCCTTGTGTTATCATGGGAAAAGAGAAGTGTGTTCACATTTTTGGTGCCCATGAATTGTTTGCTCTGTTTACTAAGAGTTTCACCAAAGATGATAGTTTGACCAAGAGGCAGGGCATCAAATGGAATGACCCTTTCAGAGACCCAGAAGACTGTAGCCATGTCTCCACCAGCTGAGGGTACTCTCAGGAACAACTTCTATGGAGGAGACATTGTGTCGATTGCCATTTTATTTCAGGCGTAAAGTGGTGAGTCCATTACAGTGCCTGGGACAATGTTTGACAAGAAATTGTTCACATCAGCCTGACAACAAGCAAGCAATTCAACAGTCTCTAGTGAAGTGTGAAGAAAATGGTACATGTAAGCTGCCAGCATTTGTTTGTGAGGCATAATGACAGATGCATTAGGGAGCCTCTTCTTCCTGGGAAACATTTCCTGTGTTCATTCATTCATCATATTCCCTGGGAAAACCTTCAGGGGTGTGGAATGAGTCGAGGTATACATTACAGCAAAACATCTGGCAGAGAACCCGAAAAAATTCTGGTCCTATATCAAATTACTAAATGGGTCCAAGGCTTCCATCCAGTCATTTGTTTACCAGTTGTGCCAGTTGAAGATAGCAAAATGAAAGCCAAGGTTTTAAATTTTACGTTCAAGAAATGGTTCACACAGGACAATCTTACAACTGTACCACATTTGACAATCGAACAGACTCCCTTATGGACGACGTTGCTAGTGTAGAGAAACAACTGAAGAGTTGAAAACTAATACTTCACCAGGTCTGGATGAAATCCCAGCTCGGTTTTTGAAAGAGTACTGTATGTCATTGGCCCCTTACTTAGCTTTTATTGTCACAAATCTCTCACCCAGTATAAAGTCCTCAGCAACTGGAAAAAGGTGTAGGTGATGCCTGTATATAAGAAGGGCAAAATAACAGACCTGCAAAATTACAGTCCAATATCCCTAACATTTGTTTGCTGCAGAATCCTTGAACATATCCTCTCTTTGGATATAATAAATTTTCTTATGGAAATCGTTTGACGTGGTGCCCTATTGTTGGCTATTTTTGAAGAAGGTATGAGTACACTGATGAGCCAAAACATTATGACCACTGCCCATTGTGAAGTTGTATGCTGCCTTGTGGCACTGAGGGCACATGAGGCAATAACAAAAGTATATGAGTGAAGCAGAGGCAAATGGGGAACCTTGCTAGTGACAATTTCCGGTGAAAGTGCCAAAATCCACAACCTAAGTAACTCTGACAACAGCCAGTTTGTTATGGTCCAGTGCCTGGGAGCGAGCATCTCTGAAATGGTGAAGCTGGTCAGCTGTTCTTATGCTACTGCTGTGAGAATCTATGGAAAGTGGTTGAAGAATGTTGAAACCACAAGTAAGTGACGAGAAATTGGACATCCATACCTCATCACAGAACATAGGGATCAGAGGCTTGCCTGCACTCTAAATCAGGATAAGCGGTAATTTGTGGCAGATCTGATGACAGAGTACACTGCTGGCACAGGCACAAGTGTTTTGGAACACACCATTCAGCAGAAAGTGTTGGACATAGTGTTTTGCAGCAGAGGATCTCTACGTGTTCACCTGTTGACCCAACAACATCGTCAATTTCGATTACAGTGGACATGGGATCATTGAGATTGGTCCGTGGATCAATGGAATTGTGTTGTGTGGTTAGATGAATCCCATTTATTGCTAAACCAGCTCGACGGTTGTCATCCAGATGAACTGCTGCTCGAAACGTGCGGCATGCCGTGGACGTAGGATGGGGGGAGCAGTATTATGTTTGGGGGACATTCACCTGGGGTTCCACGGGACCTGCGGTAGCGACTAAAAGCACCATAACAGTTGTGGACTACGTGAACATTATTAGGGACAACCTGTTGCCCCTTACGCTTAATGTCTTCTCTAACAGCAATGGCATCTTCCAGCAGGATAGCTGTCCGTGTCACAAGGCCAGAATTGTGCGGCATTGGTTTGAGGAGGATGATAGTGAACTCACGTTGATGTCTTGGCCATCAAATTCAGCTTATCTGAATGTGATGAAACCCAACTGGGGCACTATCAGGTGCCAACTCCATGCCCACAAACCAACTGCCTGTAAATTGCGGGAAGTGTGTGACCTGTACATAGACACCTGGTGCCACACATCTCTGAAAACCTATCAAGTACTTGTCAAATCTATGGCATGCAGAATATCTGCTGAAATGTATTCCAGATGTGGACCAACACACTTTCAAGTATGTGGTCATAATGTTTTGGCTCATCAGTTGATACGGAATAGGTTCATAGATGTATGAGTGGCTCAAAGACATCTTAAGTTGTAGAACATTGTATGATGGCCTCAATGGTGAGTGTTTATCCCAGGCAGGGGTACCGTCAATAGTGCCTCAGAGAAGTGTGATAGGACCACTGTTATTCTCTATTCACACAAATGACTTACCAGACAGTGTAGGCAGTAATGCTATGGTGTACAGTAAGGTGTGAAAACTGAGTGACTGTTGGAGGATACAGGATGACTTAGACAACATTTCTAGTTGATGTGATGAATGGCAGCTAGTTCTAAATCTAGAAAAATGGAAGTTAATGTGGATGAATAGGATAAACAAACCTGTAATGTTTAGATACAGCATTAGTAGTGTCCTGCTTGGCACAGTCACATCGTTTAAATATCTGGGCATAATGTTGCAGAGCAATGTGAGATGGAATGAAGCTGTGAAGTTTGTGGTAGGGATTTATTTGGAGGATTCTAAGAAAGTGTGGTTCTCCTGTAAAGGAGACTGCATATAGGGTGCTAGTGCAACCTATTATTAAGCATTGCTCAAGTGTTTGGGATCTGTACTATGCTGGATAAAGGGAAGACTTCGAGGCAATGCAGACACCGGCTGCTAGATTTGTTAGTGGTAGGTTCAAACAACATGCAAATGTTACAGACGTGCCTCTGGGAACTCAAATGGGAATCCATAGAGGGAAGACAACATCCTTTTTGGGGACCAGCATTTGAAGCTCAATGCAGAACGATTGTACTGCCTCTGACAGACATTGCGTGTAAGAACTGCCAAGATAAGACATGATAAATTAGGTCTCATATGTGGATGCATGTTGACAGTCATTTTTCCATTGCTCTGTTTGTTAGTGGAACAGGAAAGGAAATAACTAGTAGTGGTAGGGGGTATCGTACACCAGGTGCCGTACAGTGGATGGCATGGGGTACCCTATGCCATGTTCTGTACAGTGGATTGCTGGTATTCCCCATACAGCACATGGCATAGGGTACCCCATGCCATCAACTGCACGGAGTATATGTGTAGATGTAAATGTAGCTTCTTACTGCCTGCTTCTGCTGAATGAATGTTTTGTTTAGTTTAAGTGCACTGCCCCAAATGATACTTCCCTGGGACAGCAAGGAGTGAAAACATGCAAAATAAACCAACACTTGTGTCTTTGGATCAACACAGTGGGAGATGCTTCTAAGTTCATAAAATGCTGAACTGAGCTGCTTGATTAGTTCATCTATATGTTGACTCCATTTTAACCTATTATCCAGTTGGACCCCAAGGAATTTTACATGCTGTGCTTCATTCAGTATATGACCATTAATGTCTACTTGTGGTATTAATGGATAATTGTTTGTGGTTTGAAGTTCCATAATATAAACCTTTGTGAGATGAAGGTTTAAGCTGTTAGCTAAGAACCGCTTTTAGACCTGCTCAGCTACTGTTAAAGCTATATCTCCTAACATTAAGTTTGGACGCTTAATTATTATTTGAGTTGTAAAACTACTGTAGGCTACCTTATACTGTTGTAAGTAAACGTAGGCTACGGTAGTTTTAGTAGTAGCTTTGGTCAGCTTAGGTCATAACTGCAGTACCTTTAAGTTAGGTGTGTTGTATACCTATTAGGTGTTACCTCATTTTGACTACTTTTTTGCTTATGCAATCAGTGTCTTACTAGATTCCCCTAGAAACCGGAAGTGGTGAACAGTGTAGAAACTGAGTGAGGATCTATAAAGGGCCACGTAATCTACAGAACATTTTTCTTAAAAATAAACAGTATTTATAGCAATATTGAAATTGTCATTGTTTAATTCAGGTTTTATTTGAAAATTGTTGCTAGTAACATGAAACAGAGGGATGTTATAGTAAAAGCAAAAACACAAAACAATAGGTTTATCATATAGCAGTAGAAAATGTAATTTCTTCAAAAAAAATGGTAAAATTTAAAAAAAATATGAAACAAAAACATTTTTTTTGTTTGTGCATGTAAACTCTACTTGCATCAAAAGTAACTCTTTTGGTTACATAAAAGTGCCGAAGCTACGTGAGCATATTTTACTTTTAAATGCAATTTATATTTTGTAAAGATATAAAATACACAGTGAACTAATGCTGAATGATGTGTGGTTCTCCTACCAATCCTATCATTTACTATGTCGTTTTATATACTGTACCAAAACTACCAAGTCATCGTTTTGGGAGAACGCAACTCTAATTATTATGTTCCTGTCATCAGCAAACATTACAGTTTTTGAAGGGTATCACCATTTATCTGAACGGCATACTGATATTTGATGCTTACATATTCTACCATCATTGTGTATGAGAATGTACTGAAACTTATCAGATCAGTTGACCTTGTTTTGGCTTTCAGTGACACAGGCTTTTAGTAATGTGCCATGGTGTCTGTGTCCCCATGCTGTATTGCGACAATTACAGTTAGCCATTATACTGATCAGAAATCATTATATTCTTGTCACATTTCATTTTGGCGATGTTATGTCATTGCATGTTTTTACTAATAAACAAATGGATACTAATGAGTTACAACCCCCCCCTCCCCCCCCCCCCAGAACCCCCCCCCACACACACACACAAAATCTGACTGTGATAATTCTTTATTGATTAAATATTAAATTGTGCTCACCTTTGTAGTCTGGCAATGGTGTCCCCAGCAATTGTGGCAACCATGTGTTGACAGTTATGTGTTGTTGAGTTGCTATAACCCACTTGCGTGCTTCATTGTACACTTTTTCATCAGTCCACTCTGGATTCAACTCATGTAGTTTACGTGCCAATTTATTATGCCATCGAAACCATAGAATTCCAAATGTTAGTAGGAATGGATTCTCATTTCCTCTTGGGTTGCCAAGTTCTGTTGTGTGAAGAGAGACAATGTGCTTTGTGAAATGTATTTCACACATTTAACTGAACATAAATCCCAACAAAAATCAGCAAAACATTAACTCAAAAAATATACTTCAAAAACTTTCTGCCTTTTTTTTATATCTACCTGTTGTTAAACATACATTAAATAGTACACTATAATGTCCAGGAATTTCTGCATATTTGGGGGGGAGTATGATTGACACTTGCTTCTCGTCACACACACACACACACACACACACACACACACACACACACACACATATCAAAAGGAAAGTTACAGCTGAAAATATTCTATTATTGTGTACCACAGTCAAAGATTTGGTTCTTGTTTATTTATATATTTTGTATCTTATGGTCCATTGAAAAAATTTAATGTGGCGTAAGACCTTGTCATCATTTTCATTTTAATATTTCTTTCTTGGCACTTCATTTCACAGCGATGAGAAACAAAGGAGAAAGAAACTAGTAAAAATTTTTTTCATAGGAATGATGAAAGACAAATATATGGAACACATGAACTATATAGTGAGGAAGTTTGCACAGTCGTTTTTTGTTCATGGATGAATAAATGTTGTTGAGATAGGAGAAGGATATTTACTACCAACCACTGAAATGGAGGGAAAAAACTATGAGACATAATTGAATTTCCAGTTGCTGGAGCTGTAATAAATTTCTTCATCAGGAGAAAGAGAAATATGCAAATTAGCAAGATGAAAAGGTGTAGACATCAGACACAGAGAATAGCATTATATTAAAAATTCACAGGTGATAAATTCTGTTTATTGCTGTTCTCCCAGCTCAACCATTGCTTCTCATCTCAATTTCTCACTCTATTATTACACTTATCATTTTTCTGGCCAAAATATAAAAAAAATAGCAGCTCTTACACAAATGAAGCCCATGGCTATACTGAGTTGTTTACAGACACCAAAGATGCCAAATTCAAATGAGAAAGTTTCACGCTTCACAGCTATTGGTTGTTCATCTTTGGTGCATAGGATCAGTCCCATTCTTTTGTAGCCACATCTTGTATGTTTTAAGCTCTCAACTGTCAAACCAAACTTAAACATTTTTAAGTTGACCTGGCTACTACACTGTAATAGAACTATGACTAAAAATCTTCACGACACCTGTTGGGAATAAACTAATAAATTATACTTGGTCTCAGCTGTCGGAAACAAAAAAAATCTGCATACTGAAAAATCTTTCCACAGGATCTGTAGAGTGTCGCTTGGTGTAGGTACTGTGATAAAAAGGTGGTGGTGGATTGGCCATGGGTAGACGTTGCTTGTTCAGTGCTGGGAAGAGTCCTCCTGCAGATGAAGCAAGCTCTCCATGAGGTACAAGGTTCCCATCATCATCTGTCCGCAGTACATCTGACCATGTTTTTGTAGTTCCATATACTAAACCTCCATCTATCCAAGGTGTTATTTCATTCAGCTGAAACATGCACATTGAATAAATAACCAAAAAAAAAGCAGTTGTGCACATACATCCAATTTATTTTACTATAAACATATTGTAATATAATATGTCACTGACAGGAAGTGTTAGTTCCAAATTAGAAATATTCACACCTTTGCAGACGTGATATTACAAGAAGGGAAATTCCAGGGAATAACTAACAAATAAGAATCAGGAAAATATTGAGAGGCAGGAGAGGGGAAATTGGTGCCTTTCAGAGCAGAGGCAAGAGGAGGGTTAATTATGGTGACAATTGCAATTAATTCTTAACAGTCACTATGCTGGAAAGGCGGACCATTTGATAGAGAGCAATCTAAGTTGAGAGAAGTACAGTATCAGGTTAGTGGAGGAACTGGGTGCATAATGACAGTAGAAGAAAGTGTGAGGACAAGGGAGTGAGAAGATGACAGCTGAGGATGGGGACAAGCAAAGGTTTAGTACAAGAGGATTCTGAGAATGGAATGTGCCCTAGAGGGACTGTCCTCATCTGCACAGTTCAGAAGAAGCTATATTGGAAGGGGCAAGTACTGAAGCAGATATTGACTGAAATTGTAGTATTCAGCATTTTCAGTGACTCAGTGGTTCAGTTTGCAATAAATCACCAATTGATCATGGCCATTTGTGAAAGCAGAAAATTTGTTAGATTTCATAACCATATAAAACACTGAAAACTAACTGCACTGCATTTATGACATAGCTACTTTGATATGTGGTCCTTCTGGACTACTGTTAGAATTGATGGGCTAGAGTAAGGGACAGGTCTTGTCGCTGAATAGGATAAGGACACTTTGGGTGCAGTATTAGCATGAGGAAAGACAGTGATATTGTGTAGACTGTATGGGCAATGGAATGGTACCTTGGGTGGCAAGGGTAGAATTTTGGGTAGGATGTCCCTCTTATGGCATTCAAGAGGTCATTGAAGCCCTAGTGAAGAACCTTAAATACTGTTGCTGAACTTAAGAAAATAGTGTAGAAACAAACGAATGTCACAGATGACAACGTATTGCAAGCAGATCTAGTACACATTTGGTATGAAGTTTCATTAACGAATTTACAATACCTGTTGCCGAGGGTTATTAGGAGATAAGCCACTGTTCATATCAAATCTTGTTCTGAGGACTGGCATAATAGTCAGACCACTCTCCTCTCTGTATTTGTGGCCCATGGGTATATCAATATTGAAATATTCTGGTGGACATGATGGCCTTTGTGCATCTAGAATTTCTTCCACAACTTGTTGACCTTAAAACGACAGGTACATTTTCCATTACTAAAGGAATAAGGGTTGTTCAGTAGAGCAGTAATTAACAAATCATTTATTAAAGAGATCTCATAGACCTGATCATATAAGGGAACTTTCAAGTATCTGGAATGAATCAAGATGCTTATTATCAGAGGGAAGAAATTGTCAGAAGCTTATTCTGTATGTTATGTTTATGAATAATTATGATTATACTGCTGTATTCTACTTGTACTTACACACACTGTAAGTGAACTCAAAAAATAAAATTAGTTGGAAAGCCATAAGCCGGAGTGGCCGAGCAGTTCTAGGCGCTACAGTCTGGAACAGCAAGACCGCTACGGTCGCAGTTTCGAATCCTGCCTCGGGCATGGATGTGTGTGATGTCCTTAGGTTAGTTAGGTTTAAGTAGTTCTAAGTTCTAGGGGACTGATGACCTCAGCAGTTTAAGTCCCATAGTGCTCAGAGCCATTTGAATGATTTGAAAGCCATAATTTCCCAGTTACACTAAACAGTTATAGTTTTGTCTAATACTTACTAGCATAAAATATTAAGAACTGTAAGATTTGAAAGCTATTTACAATGAACATTTACTAGTGAGAACCTTTAATGTAGATATTCAGATAAATTGTTAAAGAAGGGGCTTATAATATATATTTCTTCTCTGAATTTTCAAGTGTTCGCATTTTTTGTTCTCACCATAATCTTGTTAAACATTTTTGATTTATTCATTCATCATGTTTCGGAGATCTCTTCCAGAAGGAACCCTTTCAGGTATGTTGAACGAGACAAGATATGCACTAATTGTAACAAATTAGAGAAACCCAATCTGAATTGTAGTAAGGAGGCAAAGTTCACATGGAAATTGTGTTTATGTACTGTATTGAGGGATTATGATAACTACAAAACACGCAAAACTACACTTACAGCTTCTTATTCATCTGGGCACTATGGCGTTTGACACATAGTGTTTCATTTAGTGCATTACCATTAAAATTCTTCCTTATACCAGTATATGATTTTTAGTTGTTTTAAATTGTGTAGTATGATTTTATGTGTTCTGTTGAATGTAATCTTGTTCAGCTAATATTTGTGAGGTCTGTGATACATTTAATTTTCTTCTTCTTATTTTTCTTCACTTCTTGGAGGAATAGGTTTACAGATTGTTCTGTCTTCACTCAAGTCATCTGTTTCTCAGTCGTCATACACCTCTCTTTCCTTTAGGTTTCTAGTTGATTAGTTGTTGAACTAATCTGTCTTCCCCCAGTTTGTTGATATGTTATTTCCATTTTATGCTTACTTGCTTTTTTTTTTTTTTTTCATTTATACAGTACGTATTAAATTCTTCCACTGTAATATTGTTTTGTTTGTGATCTGTAAAGCGAGTGCAATCTCAAGAAAAGCCTCTGTGATTCCTTAGCATCTCTACCAGAAATCCCACTCCTGCGTGCACGAGGCAAAAGCCACATGGCAATGAGATAGTTCACTTTTTATGTAAAATATTCTTTGTACTCTAACTGAGTTATCCAAAATATTATTACATTGACTGTAAGGAATGAAGCATTGGAAATGTGCTAGATAAAGTCTTGACACTGACAGTGGGAAATTTCATAGTCGAAATAGTATCTGCTTTCAGGTTGTGAAGGATGTTGGCAATACTTGTTGTTCAAAAATGCTTCAGTAAGTGTGTCACTATTGTAGGAAAGTTGAATGTAAAGGCAGACAATGTAAAGATTCAAAATGGAGATTCCAGTATGTCTAAAACATAAATTTTACAATTGGCGTATATTACCAGTTTTTGACATATGGCAGTTAATGTGGACTTGAAATATAAAAACAATTCCAAAATTGTATGTTGCTCACTTAAAGATGGAGTGCATCTTGGGAATTGCTTGGAGTGGAAGGAAAGCAAGCAAATGGGGCAGGGAACGGATTATTTTGAAACTAAAATGAAGGTGCATGGGAGGACATGTGGATAGGCAAATAATTGGCATATGGACTGGGGAGGCTCAGTGCTGGACTCTAGGATGTTAAGAAAGACATCAGCAATGTCTTAATGGGGATTCCATAGCTCAGGAAGCATACAGGAGCAGCGTGTATGTGTTCAGCTAAAGACTTTAATACAGGGAGAAATCTAGGGGATGTCTGTATCCAGCAGTGTATGCCAAATGATTGCTACGTATTATAAAAGGTTATCAAAGAACTTTTTTTTAAGCTAATATTCAGTTTTCTGTGGTTATGAAATTGGGTAACAATAAAATATTTCCATAAGTTGGCTCAAGGTAATAAAACAAAAGAACTGTACACTAGCACTGATCGCTGCACACCAAACAAAAGCTTTAGCCAAGATGTTTAAAGCTCTCTTAACTATTTTTCGCACCAGCAGTTTGATCCATTTTAATCTTAAGATAGGATTGAGTTTTTCCTTTAGACAGACATGTATAAGTGTGAACAACAATTGGAGTATAGAATGTTGTAACTGATATCAAGAATGAACTCTGTGTAAGAGAACTGAAATTCATTCCCTCATGAGAATATTTAAATCATCTGGTGAAAACTGCACTATGTACATTACTGTAAAAAGCAGACTCCATCAAAAGAAACTCAAAAAGAATATATATTATTCATAATAAAGTTACAAAATATACCAAGGATAACACTTACATGAAACCGATTTCTAAAATGATGCTTTGTGTGAACATCATGATCATTTGTGTCTCTTTTGAGTTAGGTTAAAACTGTTCTCAATCCAAAGGTTGGTTTAAACACCTGAGAGATTTACTAGGCAAGGTCCTATTGGAAGTGGTATATTGTTGTTTTCCTCCAACCTTTAAACGGTCTTACCAAGCCAGTAACTGCAATACCTGCAGTTTAATATGGGCTCTGAACCATCCCTTTCATGAAGAAATGCATACCTGCCTCCCACCCCCTCCCACACGTGCACACTCTACTTGTCTTGCAATCACAAAGTGCATCACAGTTTCACTTAAACAAGCACTGTCGTGTTAGTAAGTTTCCTGAAAGAATTTATGTATTGCATTGTCAGTGTAACAAACCACATCTTGTTAAGCAGAGGTCTAAATGATTTTTGTGCAGTAAATCATGGATGACCATGATTATTTCCTTTCGTCAAAAGCAGTCAGTGTCTGAATAAGAGGCAACAATTGGTTTTTGGCACTTATATTAATATATTTTCTATCCAAATTGTACACATTATTTCATTCTCTTTACAAATGGCTGTTTCGGCTCGTAGAAATTAATCATTTGTGAACCATAGAAAACAAAGATTTTCATGAGCTAAACAGAACAGTGAACTAAATGTTGTGTTGACAACACAGATGCTGATAAGATTTCTGAGACTTGCAAGTGCCAAGACTTGCAAGTGCCACCAAATTTGATATTTTAGTGATTAAAAACTGCTATAGAAGTAAGAGCTAATTATAAATTTATTTTTACTGCATCTGTCACTGCAGAAGCATTACAATATGCGTGTTTACAGTGATTGCCGTATATTGATAGCAGTCTTTGTTCCAAGGACAGCAAAGCTAAGTATTGTATTCAGTAGTATTGTTGTAAACTACTATCTGAAACACTATTTATACAAAGCAGTTAAAAGTTTTTCATCAATTCTGATGATAAAAAAATGTGAGACTGTAACTTACAAAAAAGTTTGCTCACTTTATACTTATGCAGTGAATGGAACTTAACCTGATTTTCATTTTTACTGTAATAGTAGTTCAATCACATATAGAAATCATGATGTTTCAATGAAAAATATTTAGTAACATAACATTTATCCAATTCAGTAATATTAATGCATCACATATAAGTCTTCTCCATAGTTCACATACCAATGTTATAAGTAATCGTTTCTAATTAAATAAAACCACAAAAGTTGAGCCAACACATTTATTTGTTGAACAGCTATTGCTAAATAATGTGTCAAGACTAAAATATATATCACGAAAATAGACGTGTGAAACTGCCACAGAGTCATGATAAATAGTTTACAGCATCAAGAGTGACTACAATTTTTTTCATATTGGGCACTATGAAGCAGCCGACTTGAGTAGAGATGCTGTTAGACTGTTGTGCACTGTAGTAGTTGTGAACATCAAAAGCTGATAATGGCAGTGGTACAAGAACAATTAGTACAATTGAGAGCTGCAGTTGTCAGCATTAAATTTAGGAATGGAACTGTGGTCTGTCTGATCAGGCAAGAGGTCCAACAGATGCATTCAGTCTGCTATCTTTAGTGTAGATGTTTCCAACAGCTTCACTGCACTGAAGACTGTGGAGAAAAGTCTGCAGGAGTTAAGAAACACTGACAAGACAAGGAAAAAAATTCAAGATAAGATTGGTATTAGTAAAAGGTTTAAAAAGACCAAAAGGTCCTGATAGGAAGCAGTGTAGGGAAAGGAATGTCTGAACTACTACAGAACTCCCTAGGTGGTGAATTCCTGGTAACTAAGCCAAGTGTAGGGCTCAAATATGCCACCTGTGGTGACATTTTCATGATACAGACTGAGAATGAATATACCTAATCCAAATTCCTACAGAAGCTCAATACGTTCACCCCATTCGCTTTACTTGGTCCTCCTCAGGGCAACGAGCCAACTTCCATGACATCAATTCCTCATCAGTGATGGCTGCATCAGTACCTCTGTCCACACGGAACCTACCAACCACCAACAATACCTCCACTTTGACAGCTGTGATCCATTCCCCACCCAGAAGTCCATTCAATGCCCAAAGTAATCACATCTTTTGTGATGAGCAGTTCCTCTCCAAAAGTACCAAGAGTCTCACTCAGCCATTCACACACCGAAATTACCTTCAAATCTTGTCCAGAAACAGATCTTCTGTGCCTTGTGCCACCAGTCCCCCCCCCCCCCTTCCTCCTTTTCACATATAACCAGAGTCCAGTCAAAAAGGAGCATTCATCATGTGACAGTACCACCCTGGATGGAGCAACTGAATCACATTCTGTGCCAAGATTTTGACTGTTTCTTATCCTGTCCTGAAATTGAAAATGTCCTCCCCACTATCCTTCCCACCACACCCGCAATGGTATTCCTCTGGAATATCCTTTTCAATCACTACCCCACCCCTGCTCCAAACCCATTTGTCTCACGGCTCGTATCCCTGCTGCAGATGCAGTTGCGAGACCTGTCCCTTACGCCCTCCCACTATTACCTTCTCCAGTACTGACGTTTGCAGCTCGTGGTCTCGCGGTCGCGTTCTAGCTTCCCGAGCACAGGGTCCCAGGTTCGATTCCCAGCAGGTCAGTGATTTTCACCTGCCTCGAGATGACTGGGTGTTTGTGTTGTCCTCATCATTTCATCATCATTCATGAAAGTGGCAGATTGGACTGAGCAAAGGTTGGGAATTTTTATGAGCACTGATAACTGTGCAGTTGAGTACCCCACAAACCAAACATCATAATCATCATCATCATCATCATCATCATCATCATTCATCATCGTCCAGTACTGAACACAGTCAGATATAAGATACTCTAGAAGTAATTCCCACAATTAATAGAGTGATTAGATTGGCATTAATAATAAATGAAAAGCACCAGTTTATTGCTAACCGGTTTTCGGCTTACTGAGTACTCAGTAAATGTCTGAAGATGGCCTTGTAAGCCGAAAACCGGTTAGCAATAAAAGTAATATTGTAGAACAAAAGCAAACTGGTGCTTTTCATTTATTATTATAATGTTGTTCTACCGAGAACCGACGGAAGATTCTGTTAAGATTAGCATTAATCATAATACATTGTTAGTATACTTTACAGAAATAGCTAATAGTGGCTTTGTTTGCCTGTTGATGTATAACTTCACTCATTCATATCCCTTAAGACTCTCCTGATGAACTTTATGGAACACAGTATGTGGATTAATTTGTTAATTAAAAATTCTTTCTTTTGGATCACAACTTTTTTTAAAATTTTACAGACCCTAAATAATTAACTCATTTGATATCAGAAATGAAAATTTGCAAAGTAAAACAGCATACGGGTATCATGTGCACAGACTGCCAACTATATGTTAACAGTAAATCTGGCTCTATTGCACTTCTGCTGAAAGTCATTAATATACATTTCATGAGAGCTTGTCTATCTCAGCAATCTAATGTCATACATTCCATAGATAAAGGACATTCAGATATGGGTTTCTGTGGTTTGGTTAAACATATTAAGGCAAATGCTGAAATGGCTCCTCTGAAGATGACCTCCATACATCATATTGATGCATATGTTCAGACTGTAATGACCCTGTTGTTAGTGAAATATTAACCCTTAACCCTTTTCACACCATAATGCAGACACAGGGCACCTCTGTGTGCTCTTATTTATCACTACCACTTGGGTAGTAAGTGCACTACAAAGAATTATACAGTGTCTCTGTGGAAACAGTCAGGCCACTGACAAACAGTCATAGTATACATTAAAACAAAAAGTGTTATTTTGTTCAAATATATTTACATAAGCATTACATTACAAAACTTTTCACTGCATGATATTTTTGAAACTCTTTAGAGTGGACTGTTTCCATTGTCATTTCACTCAGTTTGTTGACAGGTGAATCACTCTTATCATCAAATTCATTGTTACTCTTGTTTTTTCGTAGAAGTTCCTCTAAAAGCTCTACAGTCAGTGCATAAAGAACTGGCCATTATGCACCTACTAACTTGAACATAATAATTACAACTTTCTCTCAACACAACTGCTCCAGTTTGACATTGAGTTAACATAGGCTTCCTGAGATGGCTGTACTATGCAGCATTGATACTTTGTAAAGTCAGATTTGAGAATGGAGCATGTGAGAGCTACAAAAAATTGTGTCGAGGCTCGACATTGGAGCAGAAAACAAAATTCGCAATGTCAAGTGCCACTTTCTAATTCAATTAATCGTGCCATTATTGCAGTGGCATACTATACCACTTACAATAGAAATGTGTTGTGAAAGAGAGAGGAATGTTTTCATTGTTTGAGAGTACACTTATTAACTGTTAAGAGGCAACTGATGTTTCACAAGGATTTATTTCTTGTATTATTCGATTCCCAACACTAATATTAAAGAATATTGCTGATATCATCTACAAGTAACACACAATTTCTGTGTTTTTAAAAATATTTTCAGTTTGGTTTCTTGTCAGCGGAAAACTTTACATCAGTTCTTGTTAAAAACTAATGCTATGAAAATCGTAATTTAGTATGACATTAATCAGTAGACCAACCTCTAATTGTTCTGTTGAATTATACAGTCCAAGGATATTTCCAGGTGATGACAATAAGACCTGAAGAACCATTTACAGAAATATCTGTATGTCCAGTGTTCCACACCATGCTAGCTTCTGTGTTTGATTACACAACAATGTCATGGAGCTGTGATGGCAACACCACAGAGTGCAGCAATGTGTTGGGCCAGTAACGGGACTGTGTAGCAGTGCAGCAGCTCTCTCTCTCTCTCTCTCTCTCTCTCTCTCTCTCTCTCTCTCTCTCTCCCCTCTCTCCCCCCTCCTCCCACACCCCCTTCTCTCCTTCTCTACCTATTTATTTATCCATTCATAATGCTGTAATTCACTTACATGGGGATATTTCAAGTGATATATTTCTTAAGACTCCATAATCACAAGAAACTAAAAAGCATAGCACAGGAAAGTTCCATATTCAACTCCTAAAGAATACTGACTGCATTCTGTTGCACGTAATAAGATGGTATCTTCCTACATCCACACAAAGTGTAGCTCTTATTGTGAAATGCCTTTGGGACTGAAAAAAAACTTTTTTACAACAACACAAGGATATCCATACTCTTATCATTAATGAAGACTCAGTAAAGAGCCAATAAAGATATCATCTTTACCAAAGTATACAAGCAAAGCTGATTTTCCAGTATTCGATCTGTTTCCAATGTTTCCACTCATGAGCTGTTCGCTGAGAACCAGAGGATTGGGCCTGTTCTTTGTTGCTGGCTGGTAAACACCATCTGCATACGCTGCTGGAACCCTTCGTAAGAGTGGTGTATCTGGTAAAGAACAAAACAGTCGATGTTAGTAGCTTGTTTTTTGGGACCTTTCTGATTTTCTTTGTGTGACTGTTTGATGGTGTGCTTCTGTGTATACAGCCTAGTTGCTGTTTCCACTTTATGCTTAAGTCAAAACAACAGCTCAGCTTTACATCCACAAGCACACCATGAAGCTTGTTATTTATTAAACATAATCTCAAAATCTGGTTGCAAAAGTGATTCTGTTAAGAGCTGGGAGGAAGCCCTGAATTACATCTTAGTGAGGATAGAGGTAACCACCCTGGGTAACTCCCAATGTCAGATGGAGAGATTCACACTGGGCAGACATAGGTGTCCTTAACATAACAATATTCGTGAATTGTTTTGTGGGGAACAAATGTTGATGGTAATGTTATGCACGCTTTGACTACTGGTATTTACATCCGTAGTGGTTTCTGTTTATTAGACATTAAGATGTGGTCTAAAGTATGTTTCACTGCCTAATGTTTCATCCCCTAATGCTGGATGCATCCTCAGAGGCTACAAAGCTGTGCCTGGTTGATCTGCAAACTTAAAAAAAGATGCGGAAGCCAAACTATTTATATGTAACCACACAACAGTTGGGTTGTGATTTTATCCAACCACTACTGAAGCTCACAGACTTGCACCAACATTTGTTATAGAGCTTGTACTATATAAATGTTAGTGATATTTGCTTTATTTAGCACTAAGTTCAAGTTTATATGGAAACTACTGACAGTAGCATGAACACATGTCGGAAAGAACGCAAGACCAATAACCATCTGGGAAACACGGTTGAATAGCCAGTAGGAGACCATTTGTTGGGACCAGTATATCACCAAATTCTATTCTGTAGTTTTATCAAGGTCAAATCATTTTTATACAAGGGAGTACAGAGGGGCCGTAGAAACTCAAAATCACAAAAACGACAAGTTGTGGATCTTGGTGCTAAGTAAAGAAAATGGTAGAAATGTGGAATACAAACTCCATAACACATTTCAACATGACTCACTTATCTTTGGGGGCAGTCAAATGACACAACTGTTGTACAGTTACATGTAAACATTTCAGCTAGCTGGCCTTGCTTAATTTTGAAAATTAACTAACTGCATATTTTTAGACTCTGAGGATATCTCCAGCATTAGGAGGCAAAATATTAGGCACAGAAACATGCCTTAGACTGTAGCCTAATGCCCATAAAACAGAAAGCACCAAGAAAGTATAGCTGGCAGCTCACCAACCTGCCCTGTAGACAGTCAGGTAAGTCACAGTCTGTTACCATCTACACTAAATGTGTTACAAATCAAATTAAGATTGACTCACTCTTAAATGACAGTATTGTCATAGATTCTTGCTGGCAAATGATAAGCTATTGATCTATGGCCCTGATGTTTAGGATCACTCAGGTCAGTGCTGAGACTATTGTGATCAATGTTCTTGTTTTGGTAAACACCACAGGTTGCAGTAGACAACTTGCATTATCCCAGCCATTCGCGTGCCACTATAGCTACAGTGACCTGCTGGTAACAGCACTGCAGTACCACAAGCATCTTCTGCTGGAGATGGAATGTTCACTAGCAGTCCAAACACTGGCTGCGTGCACATTGTATATGTGGCAACATTACAGTTGACAAGCACACCTGTTGACAGACTAAGCTCTAGCGTGCATCACAAGAGGCGACATCCTTATGACCTGACATACACACAACAACAATAGCAACACTGCAGTTGCCTTCACTACATTCAACTGCAAGTCGTGTGCTCACTGAGCACTGAGTAGGTATCTCTAGACTCGTGAGCTCCATCCAGCCAAGCCCAGTCATTGAATCTACACTGCACTGCAATGACAATCCAGCCGGCGATGGTAGATACTTGACAGCAGGCACGCTGAGCCACCAGCCATCACCATTGTTGCCTTTGCCTCCTCCGATGCTGGGCTTTCCCATAATCACTGGGCCAGGATGAGTATTCTCCTGTGGGGTGTCCGTGGAACTTAGACTGTGAATCTGCCTATTAATTACCATCGCAATGGACTTTGTCATGTTCCTATCAGGTCAGGAGGATCCTGAATCTGCGTAATAATTACCATTGCAATGGACTTTATCATATTCTCATCAGGTCAGGAGGATCCTTTAGTTGTATCTATCTGAATCTGCCACATACATCACTAAGGACATTATTTTGAACCTTGCTCCTTATATGTTGTGCTAATAAAATATTGCTTACACACTAACTAGGAAGCACCATCTATTGTGTGCATGCACCTACCATTCAGGACAAAACACATCAGTGGGTGATGAGGGTGGGGTCAGCTGTTCCAGTGTAGTCATCAAGCATTGCCGAAACTAGACCTGGCTGCCACCACGTCCCACCCAGATGCTGTCTGCGCCAGCTAAGCGCAATGCTGCCTCTGCTGCTTCGCGCCTTTGCCAAGAAGATGCAGCCATGGATGGCACAGCACTTCATGCTGTTCTCACATCTGGGTAGCGTGCAACACTGTGCTGGCTTCATCACTTCCTGTGGTGCTCGACTTCTCCTAGGTGTTTTTTCCCCTACCATCATGGTCCCCCCAGCCTCTCCCCTCCTCTGGCATAGCACAATGCTGCCTTTACTGCTTCCCACTTTTACCAAGACATTGCAACCGCGGCTGGTGTTGCTCATGAGGGCAGCACATCACTTCATGCCTTCTCTGTCCTGAGTGACTTGTGCTTATGTTGTGGTTTTCCATGTTTCCTCCAGTGCTTCAGCCTCTTACAGGCTTTTATTCCTCTTCCACATTGTCAATTCTGGTATCTCTAATACATACCACTTATGATTCACCTCCCTATGCTGTTCTCACGATCCTATGCATGCCGTCCTTCCAAGACATTTTCACATCCTTCCGGGACTTTCTACTGGTCATCCCTATTCGCTTTCTGTGCATGTCCCCTTACTTTCTCGGTTCACCACTCATTTCCTTTTAGAGGCTTCTACACCTGTATACACCATATTTTTTCCATTCCTTGCTTGGTCACATTACCCCACTTTTTGTTGACACCTCTGGCAGCCTGCCGTATGACGAATGGCAGGTACCATTGAATTTTCAGCCATTCCCCAGCTGCACCTCTATGGGTACATCCTCTCACCAGCCAAGTTTTCTGTCACCTGAGGGGTCTCCACACTTCGGGAAGTGGACCGAACAGTGTTTTTGAGCTGAAACAGATTCCTCCAGGACATTTGCCTTTTCCAGCAGATGCAGTCTCTCTCAGCAGTGCAAAGTTCACTTCTCCTGTGACATACCCATTTTCAGACAGGAGGCTCCACTTGATGCACCTCATCACTCTGTGGTCCGCACCCAGCAATGCTCCAGGCTAGTCTTTGCACCATGCTTCTTCTGTTGGGTGGTGCCTATTTCACCCGAGAGGCATCTCCCACTCCAACCAGTCGGCTCCACCTGGTAACATTGACAGCCTCCATGGGTCCCCAGCTGTTCTTCCCTGGCTCTGTGGTTGTTCCCTCTTGAACTGTTCCACGCAACTAGACTCGGTATCCGTGCGCTCCGAGACAAATTCATTTGGGAGAGCACTATTTGGCACTACAATCTCATTGTCAAATTGACAAAAACATCTCCCCCTCAGGGGAGAGGATGCTGCATCTTTTGACCAGTGTCAAGATGGCTCTTCCATCTTTTTGTTAAGGGGAAAGGGATGACATATCCCAGTCATGTGCCTGATGCTCTACAGCTACCAGCATAGTGCCTACAACTTGTATGTGGCTGCACTCTCCAGTAGAGCAAGCATCTTGTGTTGGATACAGTACATGTATCGGCAATCCAAACATTAGCCGTGTGCACACCATCTATACAGCAACATTACAGCCAACAACATAAACACACCTGTTGACAAGCTAACCTCTATCAGGCACCACCAGAGGTGACAGCCTCACCACTAGCTGGGCGCACATCGGCAACATTGGCATCACAGTTGTGGACAGTATGGTGCATCCGTGATTCACATGCTCACTGAACACCAAAACAGGTATCCTTCCAGCAACAGTATATTTAAGACATTGTCCGACCACTAGCAGCCAGCCATGCCCAGTGGCTCTGTCTCTTAGAGCTCACAGGCTCTGTCCTCCCGAGTCCAGCCCTTGGATCTAGAGTGCAACACGGCACTGCTCGGCTGCCCATGGAAGATGCTCATCAGCAGCCACACCAAGATGCCAGCCATCACCCTTGGAGTCTCCTCTAACAGTGGCCTTCTCTGCTATAACTGTCCTAGGAGTGGTATTTTTCTGCGGAGCTTGGACTGTGAACCTATGCCTAGTAGTTACCATCAAAAGCTACAGCACAGCAGACTTTGACTTTTTCAAATTTCTATCGGATCCGGAGGACCCTTCAGTTACGCCTATTTGAATCTACTGTATATGTCGCTGATGACATTATTTTGAACCTTGATCTTTATGTGTCATGCTAATAAAGTATTACTTATACACTACCTGAGAATCATCTCTTATTGTGTGTATGCCCACCAATAAGTTCAGGTTACATCACTAGTATACTTCTGGTAGGGCTGTTGCAGCCCCTACTCTCATGTATGCATTCCTGGGAAATTGGTATACCAGCCTAGGTAAAAGAATATATGGAGTACTGGTTTGAAGGAACTTGGGCAGTGGTTTCAGCCCATGGAAAATTTCTCAATCACTGTTCATCTTCACCTCTATACATAAAGTTTGGCTACACAAAAAATAACATAGACCCTATAACCCTAACTGCTCCAATTTTTATTTAGCAACAATAAATTCCAGAACTTTAGGATCATATAGAGGAGATGTTGGGTTGCATGCAGGCACACCGAAAGGACAGAGCTAAACACGATGTCGTGCACTTCAGTGACTGCTTCACAGCCTGCGCTGTTTGGATCCTTCTTATGAAAACCATCTTTTCTGAACTGTGCAGATGCGAACTCTCCTTGCAATATATCCTATGTTTCTGTAACCTCCCTTGCCTCAACCTCCACTAGTTCCTGCCCTCCAGCAACCTATCCCTTTCCCTGCTCCCTTTCCAACACTACACAACCTTCTATTCAACCAACAGAGCCACCAGTCTTTTTCCCTTTCTCTACTTCTCTCCTTTTCCACTCCCCTCCCCCACCCATCCTTTCCCCCTCCATACGTCCCAACTACACTTTGCGGCACTACCCTGTCTCCACCTCTTCCTCCACACCTACTCCACTATCCCTTCGCTGCCTCATGCCTTCTAATTACACCCCACCAATCGCACTAGATTGCCCCTTCTGTCAGGCCCAGTTGCAGTCCACTGTCCAGCCACAGTGGCTGGAGACAGTAGTCGTGTGAGTGTTTGTTAGGTGGATATGTGTCTCTTCTACCTTTGAAGAATGCCTTTTGCCTGAAAGCTTAAATCTATAGTGGTCTCTTCATTGTGCCTGTATGTGACTCAGTGTCTCGTCTACATAGTGTGTAGCAGTATGATCTTTTTTTTATGTTGTTGTTATTCCATCCTAGACTTTCCATTGTTAGAATTTTAGGATCGAAAGATAAGTTTATGGAGTTGATACAGGAGCTAAATTACATCAGATAGGATGTAGTGCACTTATCATATGTGCAGTGAATAGATGACATTCACATAGAATTAAAACCCAGATATAAGTTTCAATGCAGAGGAAGATTGTAGGAATATCTTCAGGAGACAAAAATGTTTATGACTACCAACAGATGCATACAATAGTGAAAGTGGTGACATTATCCTAACTTTCAGAGCTATTAGTTGCTTCGTTGGGGAGGAAAGTGGTATAACTTGCGGAAGGTTAAAAAGGAAGGGAAGAGCCCTCAGACCCCACTTTTATAATATATGACTATCAGTAGTAGTAAATATTTTGCCTCCTGAATGTAAGTACTGGCAAAAAATTCTGCCTCATATTTATTCATTTTTTGATTGACTCTTCCTTTGATCAGAGTAGTTTTTCAGAGAAGAAATTTGGTATTGTTTTGCAGGATGTCTTGCCCCCTTATCATTTACAAAATTGTAACTCGTTCCCTCAAGATCATTCCCTGTGGCGATCATCATTGATAATCTGTGCTTCCACCCATAAAAATTTCAGGCTGTACAGAAATTAACTGAATGAGATTGATGAACCTCCACCTTTCGCTTTGTGGAACTTTTAGCAGCTTACTGCAGATGCAGTACAGCATACTGATCTCAGTGAGACATATACATGGTTGTGTAAATAAGCAGAGTTGCAGGCACTGGGTGCCACATAACCAAGGTGCTCCATTTAAACTGAATGAAATGGGACTGTGTGGTGCATTGTGCCTCTGTTCAACATCATTAGTCCATATTTTTTTCATGATCTTCCTTGCCCATGCAGTAACAGTTACTAGTGATCACTGCATCTACAGTTTAACTTATTTCCTCGTTCCAGCGACTCATAGTTCCAACAAGACCGCGCAACAGCCCATATGCCCCCCCCCCCCCCCCCAATCCCTGATTTGTCTTATGATGTCATTTTCCTGGTCAGTTGGTTTTCAGATTTACACACATTCATTAGCCAGCACAGTCACCTGATTGGAGTACCCCTTACTTCTTTTTGTGGTGATACTTGAAGAGTCAAGTGTTCGCTACACATTCTCATATCATGGCTGAATGCAAGGAACGAATGTGTGCAACTCCGGAGATCACATTGACCATGCTGAATTAGGTGATGGAAGCTTTTGTTTTCTGTTTGTAGAAATGCATCAAACATGGTGGTGGCTTTTTGTGTGATAAGTATAGAATGTATATGATATGGGCATATATATATATATATATATATAAACAAAGATGATGTGACTTACCAAACGAAAGTGCTGGCAGGTCGATAGACACACAAACACACACACAAAATTCAAGCTTCCGCAACAAACGCCTGGAATCCTTACCCAATCTGTTACCTCCGGAAACCATCCTTGTAACCATTGATGCCACTTCCTTATCCACAAATATTCCGCACGTCCAGGGCCTCACTGCAATGGAGCACTTCCTTTCACGCCAATCACCTGCCACCCTACCTAAAACCTCTTTCCTCATTACCTTAGCCAGCTTCATCCTGACCCACAACTTCTTCACTTTTGAAGGCCAGACATACCAACAATTAAAGGGAGCAGCCATGGGTACCAGGATGGCCCCCTCGTACGCCAACCTATTCATGGGTCGCATAGAGGAAGCCTTCTTGGTTACCCAGGCCTGCCAACCGAAAGTTTGGTACAGATTTATTGATGACATCTTCATGATCTCGACTCACAGTGAAGAAGAACTCCAGAATTTCCTCTCCAACCTCAACTCCTTTGGTTCCATCAGATTCACCTGGTCCTACTCCAAATCCCATGCCACTTCCCTTGACGTTGACCTCCATCTGTCCAATGGCCAGCTTCACACGTCCGTCCACATCAAACCCACCAACAAGCAACGGTACCTCCATTGTGACAGCTGCCACCCATTCCACATCAAACGGTCCCTTCCCTACAGCCTAGGTCTTCGTGGCAAACGAATCTGCTCCAGTCCAGAATCCTTGAACCATTACACCAACAACCTGAAAACAACTTCCGCTTCCGCAACTATCCTCCCGACCTGGTACAGAAGCAAATAACCAGAGCCACTTCCTCATCCCCTCAAACCCAGAACCTCCCACAGAAGAAGCACAAAAGTGCCCCACTTGTGACAGGATACTTTCCGGGAGGGGATCAGACTCTGAATGTGGCTCTCCAGCAGGGATACGACTTCCACAAATCCTGCCCTGAAATGAGATCCATCCTTCATGAAATCCTCCCCACTCCACCAAGAGTGTCTATCCGCCGTCCACCTAACCTTTGTAACCTCTTAGTTCATCCCTATGAAATCCCCAAACCACCTTCCCTACCCTCTGGCTCCTACCCTTGTAACCACCCCCGGTATAAAACCTGTCCCATGCACCCTCCCATCACCACCTACTCCAGTCCTGTAACCCGGAAGGTGTACACGATCAAAGACAGAGCCACGTGTGAAAGCACCCACGTGATTTACCAACTGACCTGCCTACACTGTGAAGCTTTCTATGTGGGAATGACCAGCAACAAACTGTCCATTCGCATGAATGGACACAGGCAGACAGTGTTTGCTGGTAATGAGGACCACCCTGTGGCTAAACATGCCTCGGTGCACGGCCAGCACATCTTGGCACAGTGTTACACCGCCCGGGTTATCTGGATACTTCCCACTAACACCAACCTGTCAGAACTCTGGAGATGGTAACTTGCCCTTCAGTATATCCTGTCTTCTTGTTATCTGCCAGGCCTCAACCTCTGCTAATTTCAAGTTGCCGCCGCTCAAACCTCACCTGTCTTTCAACAACATCTTTGCCTCTGTACTTCCGCCTCGACTGACATCTCTGCCCAAACTCTTTGCCTTTACAAATGTCTGCTTGTGTCTGTGTATGTGCGGATGGATATGGGTGTGTGTGCGCGAGTGTATACCTGTCCTTTTTTCCCCCTAAGGTAAGTCTTTCCGCTCCCGGGATTGGAATGACTCCTTACCCTCTCCCTTAAAATCCACATCCTTTCGTCTTTCCCTCTCCTTCCCTCTTTCCTGATGAAGCAACCGTTGGTTGCGAAAGATTGAATTTTGTGTGTATGTTTGTGTTTGTTTGTGTGTCTATCAACCTGCCAGCGCTTTCGTTTGGTAAGTCACATCATCTTTGTTTATATATATCCTCTTCATATCCTCCTATTCATTCTGATGGACCCTCTATGAGCACTATTGCTTTTTGTGTGCTACAAACTCTGAGACTTTGGTGCAAATACTCCAGCAGTTGATCACTAGAATTTTAATAGTCTCATCTACAGGGAGTTGAGTAGGGGGGGGGGAAGTGTTTTTTTGTGTGTGTTGTTAGCTACAAATAGCTTTCTGCACAACACATTTATGATTTGTATAAAAATAATTGTACATTTACATATTTTCTTGTGATTTTTCTCTATTATGTTGGTCGACTGCAAATCGGTACTCCTTATTGACACTAGTCTCCAATAAAGCATTCATCGAAAGCAGCTCATTGCAATAACATGAATTTCTTCAACTTTATACAATTTGTGTTTATGTTGCAATCTAAAAAAGAAACACAAAAATCTGGAACTGTAGAAAAACTGGTCTACAATCAGAAAAAGGTGGAAATATTGCACTAATCATGTAAATACTCACTTAGGAATTAATGGAAAACAGTATTCCATGCAAGATAGTGTTACAATGTGTGTTATAATGTTCATAGATAACACAAGTGTAGCTCAAACTGTCATTTTACTATGATATATGTCATGTGCTACAATTGTAATCATTCAAAACTTCTTAAAACTGTAGCTGTAATCACATAAATGTACACTGCATTAGCTTAATTAAATTCATTGATATCTGCAATGTTTCTCTTTAACCAGCGAAATAGTTTATGTTTTTTTTGTGGCAGCTTCTTTCAGTTTTATGAAAAATTGTTCAATATTTGGAGTATGACTATGACTTTTTATTCTTAACCAATTTTCTCATCTTAAACTGCCATAGTGCAAAAGTATTATGTGAATAACTCAGTTTATCATTATATTTTGTTTTTTACCTATGGCTCCAAGGTCAGGTTTAGCCAAGTTGTTGTAAAATCCATCATAACCTTCATATTCAGTCTCATTCTTTGATTTAGGCTTTCCTCCTTCATGGCAGTCTTCACCCCAACATCCACTAACAAGCCACTGTGCAAGGTATCCTCTTGCATTATGATCACTTCGATTAGCCAAAACCTCTCCTGGTGGTTTTAATCTTCTGTCTGGAAATTGAAAGATTGTTAAGTTCATATAAAGTATATTTTAACATGAATGTGGCAACATTCATTTCAGCAAGTTAAAGTAATTCAGTGAGATACCTCAGTTAATAAATAAAGTTTAACAATATTTATGACAAAAGAGGAGCATTTTCCAGAGTTCCTAAAAAAATAAAAGGAGGAGTAACAGATCCATAAATTTAACATCAAATGAGTTCTAGCTCTCAAATGTACATGAAGTAACAACAGTGGGAAAACAGAAAGTAGAAAAATGATTGTTCAGAGCATAGGGATCTGCAAAAGAGGGTACTGGTGAGGGGTCAAGAGGGTGCACTTCGTGAAATATAATTGTGATTTTACTAGATCATATATATAGCATTCCTGAGTACAATGGAAAATAGTGTTTTTTTAGCGATCACTGTTAAATTTGGGTTTATTTGGTTGTTAGGTGTCCAAGGGAAATTATACCTTTCATTTGACACGGTGGTGGTTTCAGTGCTGTGCTGCAGTCAGTATGGATGTGAATATTTGCGGAACATTGCCAATATAGTTTCACCAACCTAATGACAGGCACATCCTCATAGAATCATCATGGAGTTGCAGAAAGGGACCATTCCAGCACACTGATTTCAGTGTCTGTTCCCAACGCAGTTACAGGATAAATGCCTCACTTTGGTACCCAACTTCAAGGATGGTCCCTTCTCCTGCAGCACAACTTAACCACAACAGTGGTTTACCATTTGTCTGTTTGGAAATTAAGACCTATCATAGTTGGCTGATACCACATATAATTTTACAATTGCAGTTGACTTTGAAGAACGCTCTTGCTGAACCATGTATTCATCTGTATATCATCTATTTCCCCCCCGTGAATCATGGACCTTGTCACTGGTGGGGAGGCTTGCGTGCCTCAGCGATACAGATGGCCATACCGTAGGTGCAACCACAATGGAGGGGTATCTGTTGAGAGGCCAGACAAATGTGTGGTTCCTGAAGAGGGGCAACAGCCTTTTCAGTAGTTGCAGGGGCATCAGTCTGGATGATTGACTGATCTGGCCTTGTAACAATAACCAAAACGGCCTTGCTGTGCTGGTACTGCGAAGAGCTGAAAGCAAGGGGAAACTACAGCCGTAATTTTTCCCGAGGGCATGCAGCTTTACTGTATGGTTAAATGATGATGGCGTCCTCTTGGGTAAAATATTCCGGAAGTAAAATAGTCCCCCATTCGGATCTCCGGGCGGGGACTACTCAAGAGAATGTTGTTATCAGGAGAAAGAAAACTGGCCTTCTATGAATCGGAGTGTGGAATGTCAGATCCCTTAATCAAGCAGGTAGGTTAGAAAATTTAAAAAGGGAAATGGATAGGTTAAAGTTAGATATACTGGGAATTAGTGAAAAGTTCAGTGGCAGCAGGAGCAAGACGTTTGGTCAGCTGAATACAGGGTTATAAATACAAAATCAAATAGGGCTAATGCAGGAGTAGGATTAATAATGAATAAAAAAAATAGGAGTGCGGGTAAGCTACTACAAACAGCGTAGGGAACGCATTATTGTGGCCAAGATAGACACGAAGCCCACACCTACCACAGTAGTACAAGTTTATATGCCAACTAGCTCTGCAGATGACGAAGAAATTGATGAAATGTATGATGAGAGAAAAGAAATTATTCAGATAGTGAAGGGAGACGAAAATTTAATAGTCATGGGTGACTGGAATTTGAGAGTAGGAAAAGGGAGAGAAGGAAACATAGTAGCTGAATATGGTTTGGGGGTAAGAAATGAAAGAGGAAGCCGTCTGTTAGAATTTTGCACAAGGTTGTATACGTGGAAGAATCCCGGAGATACTGAAAGGTATCAGATAGATTATATAATGGTAAGACAGAGATTTAGGAACCAGGTTTTAAATTGTAAGACATTTCCAGGGGCAGATGTGGACTCTGACCACAATCTATTGGTTATGAACTGTAGATTAAAACTGAAGAAACTGCAAAAAGGTGGGAAATTGAGGAGATGGGACCTGGATAAACTGACTAAACCAGAGGTTGTACAGAGTTTCAGGGAGAGCATAAGGGAACAATTGACAGGAATGGGGGAAAGAAATACAGTAGAAGAAGAATGGGTAGTTCTGAGGGATGAAGTAGTGAAGGCAGCAGAGGATCAAGTACGTAAAAAGATGAGGGCTAGTAGAAATCCTTGGGTAACAGAAGAAATATTGAATTTAATTGATGAAAGGAGGAAACATAAAAACGCAGTAAATGAAGCAGGTAAAAAGGAATACAAATGTCTCAAAAATGAGATTGACAGGAAGTGCAAAATGGCTAAACAGGGATGGCTAGAGGACAAATGTAAGGTTGTAGAGGCTTACCTCACTAGGGGTAAGATAGATACTGCCTACAGGAAAATTAAAGAGACCTTTGGAGATAAGAGAACCACCTGTATGAATATCAAGAGCTCAGATGGAAACCCAGTCCCAACCAAAGAAGGGAAAGCAGAAAGGTGGAAGGAGTATATAGAGAGTCTATACAAGGGCGATGTACTTGTGGACAATATTACAGAAATGGAAAGGTATGTAGATGAAGATGAAATGGGAGATACGATATTGTGTGAAGAGTTTGACAGAGCACTGAAAGACCTGAGTCGAAACAAGGCCCCCAGAGTAGACAACATTCCATTGGAACTACTGACGGCCTTGGGAGAGCCAATCCTGACAAAACTCTACCATCTTGTGAGCAAGATGTATGAGACAGGCGAAGTACCCTCAGACTTCAAGAAGAATATAATAATTCCAATCGCAAAGAAAGCAGGTGTTGACAGATGTGAAAATTACCGGACTATCAGTTTAATAAGTCACAGCTGCAAAATAATAATGCGAATTCTTTACAGACGAATGGGAAAACTGGTAGAAGCCGACCTCGAGGAAGAACAGTTTGGATTCCGTAGAAATATTGAAACACGTGAGGCAATACTGACCTTACGACTTATCTTACAAGAAAGATTAAGGAAAGGCAAACCTACGTTTATAGCATTTGTAGACTTGGATAAAGCTTTTGACAATGTTGACTGGAATACTCTCTTTCAAATTCGAAAGGTGGCAGGGGTAAAATACAGGGAGCGAAAGGCTATTTACAATTTGTACACAAACCAGATGGCAGTTATAAGAATCGAGGGACATGAAAGGGAAGCAGTGGTTGGGAAGGGAGTGAGACAGGATTGTAGCCTCTCCCCAATGTTATTCAATCTGTATATTGAGCAAGCAGTAAAGGAAACAAAAGAAAAATTTGGAGTAGGTATTAAAATCCATGGAGAAGAAATAAAAACTTTGAGGTTCGCCGATGACATTGTAATTCTGGCAGAGACAGCAAAGGACTTGGAAGAGCAGTTGAAAGGAATGGACAGTGTCTTGAATGGAGGATATAAGATGAACATCAACAAAAGCAAAACGAGGATAATGGAATGTAGTTGAATTAAGTCGGGTGATGCTGAGGGAATTAGATTAGGAAATGAGACACTTAAAGTAGTGAAGGAGTTTTGCTATTTGGGGAGCAAAATAACTGATGATGGTCGAAGTAGAGAGGATATAAAATGTAGACTGTAATGGCAAGGAAAGTGTTTCTGAAGAAGAGAGAAGTAAGTTGTCATAGGTTGAGGCCAGCATGATTTTGGGAGTAGAGAATGTGTTGTAAGGAAGCTCCCATCTACACAGTTCTGGAAAGGGGCTGGTAGAGGGGAGGATCCAGATGGACTAGGTTGTGAAGCAGCCATTGAAATCAAGCATGTTATGTTCAGCTGTTTGTTGTACCGTAGGGTGGTCCACTTTGCTCCAGGTCACAGTTTGTTTTGGCCATTCATCCTGATGGACAGCTGCTTGGCAGTCACACCCATACAAAAATCTGTAAAGTGATTGCTGAAGAGCTGGTATATGACACGGCTGCTTTCACAGTCCCCCTGGCCTCTGATGGGGTAGGATAAGCATGTTACAGGACTGCATTAGCACGTGCTGATGGATGGATGGATTGGGCAGTGCATGCACCTGGGTCTTTCATAGGGATATGATTCCTGTGGCAAGATGTTGGGACTGGAAGTGGTATTGGTAGGGACGAGAATGTTATGACTGTTGGGTGGCTGATGGAACACCATTTAAGGAGGGGTGGGTAGAACTTGGGTAAGCAAAGCCCTGATGAAGGATGTGGTTCAGTTGTTCCAGTTAGTGGTGGTAGTGGGTGACAAAGGGAGGAGGTGAGAGGATATGGGGTGGGTAGCAATGTGGCATAGGAAAACTGTTCGTGGACTACATCTGGAGGATAGCACGTGTCTGTGAAGGCCTTTGTGGGACCATGTGCATACTGGGCAAGAGAGTTCTCATCACTGCAGATATGCCATCTTCAGGAAGCGAGACTGTATGAAAGGGATTTTTTGGTGTGGAAGGGATTGCAGCTGTTGAAACGCAGATACTGTTGGTGGTTAGATAATGTAGGTAATGTAGTCAGACAACAAGCAGAAGCTAACCATGCACATGCCTGACCTATGGGAATGGATTGTTGGATCGTTACATAATTTAGCATGTACACAGTCCAGAAATACAAAAAGATAACAACTAAATATATTAGAGGAATCATAAAAAACTTGAATGGATTGAAGACTGCTGTCAGCCTAATGCCAACTTTAAACTCAACATATTTCTTAATAAGGTCTTATCCATTTTTGAAAGGATTTTACCAAAAAAAGGATTGAATGCAATGTCAGGTAATATTTAAAAAATCTACAAAATAGTGAGATTAAGTAAGGATCCAGAAATAACTTTCATACTATAAACAATACTATAACATATTATTAAAAGTTCTCAAAAACCCATATGTACACACATTTTGTCAAAAATTTGCAAATCAGACAATGAAAAGAAATCAGTATGGAATATTAAAACTTCATGGAAGACCAAAACTGTGTGCCTTGTTGGGACTCAGACTTGGGACCTTTCCATTTTGCAGCCAAGTGTTCCACTGACTGACTGCCTGCATATCATGCATTATTAGCACTGCTAGAAGAAACAACAGTGGTGAGAATTAGCTTAACCACAACCTGACTGATTACTTCCAGAATGAATTTTGACTCTGAAGTGAAGTGCCTGCTGATTTGAAACTTCCTGGGAGATCAAAAGTGTTTGCCAGACAAGGAATTGAGATTGTGGGCAAGCGCTCTACTGACTGAGCTATCCTAACATGACTCATGATCTGTCCTCCAACCTGTCTCTCCTACCAGTCCTTGCTCAGTGAGTTTTGATCTGCCACAAAATTTCGTATGAGTGTACACCCCATTGCAGAGTAATAATTCATTCCAGTATGGAATATTGGTTAAAAGAGGCAGAAAAAGAAGCTGTAGAAGATATCACTGTTTCTATTAAAGAGAACAAGTGCATCATTAAAGACAATTCGTATGTAGCAGGAATTTTTAACTGTTACTTTGTTTCAAGATTTTCAGAAGAGGAAGCAAAACAGTACACTGAAAAAGCAATGTAGGAGAAATTTAGTGTAATGAAAATTTCTCACACATTCTCCTCAAATATAAAGATAATCAACATTACCCTTGAAGTAAAAGCTTATATAGAATTGTTAGTAGGGGTTGTAGTGCCTTAATATGCAGTTGCATGTATAATACATCAGCAACTCAGATTAAAGATGCCACTGTTTGGTCTCTCTATAAAAAAAAAGGCAGCCTCATAGATGTCAGTTCCTACTGTCCAGTTCCACTTCTTACATCACTTTCAAAAAATTTAGAGACAATGATGTACTTGAGGGATGTCATCCTGATGTGTAGTAATTTGAATACTTAGTCACAGTTTGTATTTTAAAATGACCACTCTGTTGTGGTGGCTATTTGTGTATTCACTGAATACATAATCAAATTTTTGAATGATAAAATACTAATAATGATTATATGTATTTCACAGATTACCCAATACACTCCCTAGAATATTAAAATTTCAGAACAAAACCCAAGTTGTTATTCTGAATACATCAGTTAAAAATTTTAAATGCTAGAATTTGCAAATTACCATTTTGAGTTTAACAATACCATACATTTTACATTTTAATCAATTTTACATCTGTTAATATATAAGAACAATGCCACAATTTCTGTTTTTTATCATTATTTGATTTCTCATAAAGTATGTTAATACTCTGAACCTGAAATACAAAACAAAACATTTTGATTTATTTTTTTACAAAGACAAAGAATTCTTCTATAGAATAAATTTATTTTTTGTTAATTTTTTATTTTGGTCTTTTAATTTGGTAGTAGGAAGTGCTGTCATATTATTAGAAAAGGTACTGGCTAGCTTCAGCCCAGCATGAAGTTCATCATTTTCACATAATGCTGTTTGATGGCTATCTATGCATATTTTGATTTTTATCTAGTATTATGCCACAGTTGAAATTTAGTTTCGTTGTTTGCACAAGCGATATTGCTTTTAATAGTAAGCACATCTAATTTTGGAAACTGCTAATGACATGATTGGTCTAAGTTTGGCAGCACAAATAATCTGAAACTTCTTGTAGGCAATTAGCTGTTTTAATGATAATTTTGTTTTCAATAAATTACATTTTTATGGAATACATGGTTCAGCACATCCCAGTTTCATTCTTGGCAAATCTAAAAATATCAAGATTCTGTCATCTACAAAGTACAATGCAATAGTTGCAATGAACAATATATCAAATGAACTGGCCATACATTTTAGAAAGCATACCGCTGGTTCTACACATACCAAATCCTTGATTGGTCAGTGTCTTTATCAACATAAATACTCTGCAGGTTGCATTTCTAACAATATGAAAATTTTACATAATGCACCTGAATACATTAGAAGAAATTGAAATTTATTCACTTTACAAAAATAAACTCACTTCTGTTGTAAACAAGCAGCTAGACTTCAAACACAAACATTTCTTTGAGCTTTTTGATGATCTACTTTAGAATGCTTATGGTGATGAAATAAAAACTTTGAGGTTCGCCGATGACATTGTAATTCTGGCAGAGACAGCAAAGGACTTGGAAGAGCAGTTGAAAGGAATGGACAGTGTCTTGAAAGGTGGATATAAGATGAACATCAACAAAAGCAAAACGAGGATAATGGAATGTAGTCGAATTAAGTCGGGTGATGCTGAGGGAATTAGATTAGGAAATGAGACACTTAATGTAGTAAAGGAGTTTTGCTATTTGCGGAGCAAAATAACTGATGATGGTCGAAGTAGAGAGGATATAAAATGTAGACTGGCAATGGCAAGGAAAGTGTTTCTGAAGAAGAGGAATTTGTTAACATCGAGTATAGATTTAAGTGTCAGGAAGTCGTTTCTCAAAGTTTTTGTATGGAGTGTAGCCATGTATGGAAGTGAAACATGGATGATAAATAGTTTGGACAGGAAGAGAATAGAAGCTTTCGAAATGTGGTGCTACAGAAGAATGCTGAGGATTAGATGGGTAGATCACATAACTAATGAGGAGGTATTGAATAGAATTGGGGAGAAGAGGAGTTTGTGACACAACTTGACGAGAAGAAGGGACCGGTTGGTAGGACATGTTCTGAGGCATCAAGGGATCATAAATTTAGCATTGGAGGGCAGCGTGGATGGTAAAAATCGTAGAGGGAGACCAAGAGATAAATACAATAAGCAGGTTCAGAAGGATGTAGGTTGCAGTAGGTACTGGGAGATGAAGAAACTTGCATAGGATAGGGTAGCATGGAGAGCTGCATCAAACCAGTCTCAGGACTGAAGACCACAACAACAACAACAACGGTGTTGACCTTTTTTTGTAACTGCACAAACCTATTTTACACCCTTCTGCACACACTTTTTATTGTGATCCTTATAACTATGCTTCTTTTTTATTTTATTTAAATATAATGGCTCATGACTTTTTTTTTAATTTCACATTATTTTTTTTACATATTTATGTAACATTGTTACATTTACAAATAATTGGCAACATTAGGTCAGTCATAGCATTACCTTTTAAATTTATTTTGTTCTTCTCGAAATCATTTTAATTTATCACTTTTTGACATTACTTATTTTCACTAGTTATCAAATGGTATTTTAGAAACACAGGCATGTAATTTCCTTTGAGAGAGAGAGAGAGAGAGAGAGAGAGAGAGAGAGAGACAGCGAGCACATGTCTATCACAGCCATTGTCCATCAGTATGGTTGAAGATCTAAAGATGATCATGTAATGATCAAAAACCAATCACCTTTTAATAAATGTGCCTCGTGATGTAGATTGTTTCATAATAAATTTCAAATATTACATTGTGATAACTGACTTCCTGCAACAATGTCTTCAAAAATGAATAAGTAGGTGTTGGAGAGTGCGAATCTCAGGAGCGCTGGTGTTGTATGGGAAGGCTCAAATGACACTGTGGGCTAATGAAAACTGTAGATTCATTATGATATATTCCATAGCATAAAATTATGAGATAGAATTGCTGCTCAGTACTTACCATCAGACAGTGGAATTTTTTGTACAGCCAATAGACACTTAATAAAAATAGATGAAAATATCATAGCATTCGGCACTATTCCTTTCTCAGACAGGCAGGACAGTTCACACAGACCCAAAGATGAGAAGGACCTACATGTAGTGAGAACAAGGGGAGACAAAGATCAAGGGGGAGGCATCAGAGAAAGTAGAGAGATTTGCTACTTGAGGTCTAAGTAACCTGCCCTTCCTTTTTAACCTTTTCCAATCTATACTTCTTCTTCCCCTGTGGAACACTTTCTCTGATTTCTTGTGTGTCTATTAGCAATGCTAAAACTTTTGCATTCTGGAGGTTAGTACTGGTCGGAAGTTATATCACATAATTTTGTAGTTTTTTTCAAGTAAATTTTCCTTTTGGTACAATATTCCATAATATTTTCAGCAACAGGGCATTGGGTCCTACCAGTACACATAATATGTCTTTGCCAGCAAACTTGACTGATTACACTGTAGTGGCCACATCAACATAAAATGCTTGACGGAACATTACAGATCACATATGTCTTCTCACGGATTGTTCGGCGCTTGATTGTTTATATTTTGCCAGTCATGGGACCAGAGTATGTGATATTGTTAATATGCATAGGAGAAACCTTACTCTAAGCTCATTCACATTTCAAAGAGCTGTAATGCAAGGAAGAATGATCAAGGGATTTCTAAAGCCTGAAAAGTGTATTACAGAGGCTGAATGGACCAGGTGAGGTCTTTTGGTTGCTACAGGAGGGTAGGGAAGGTGGTTTGGGGATTTAATAGGGATGAACTAAGAGGTTACGAAGGTTAGGTGGACGGCGGAAAGACACTCTTGGTGGAGTGGGGAGGATTTCATGAAGGATGGATCTCATTTCAGGGCAGGATTTGAGGAAGTCGTATCCCTGCTGGAGAGCCACATTCAGAATCTGATCCAGTCCCGGAAAGTATCCTGTCACAAGTGGGGCACTTTTGGGGTTCTTCTGTGGAAAGTTCCGGGTTTGAGGAGATGAAGAAGTGGCTCTAGTTATTTGCTTCTGTACCAGGTCGGGAGGGTAGTTACGGGATGCGAAAGCTGTTTTCAGGTTGTTGGTGTAATGGTTCAAGGATTCCGGACTGGAGCAGATTCGTTTGCCACGAAGACCTAGGCTGTAGGGAAGGGACCGTTTGATGTGGAATGGGTGGCAGCTGTCACAATGGAGGTACCGTTGCTTGTTGGTGGGTTTGATGTGGACGGACGTGTGAAGCTGGCCATTGGACAGATGGAGGTCAACGTCAAGGGAAGTGGCATGGGATTTGGAGTAGGACCAGGTGAATCTGATGGAACCAAAGGAGTTGAGGTTGGAGAGGAAATTCTGGAGTTCTTCTTCACTGTGAGTCCAGATCATGAAAATGTCATCAATAAATCTGTACCAAACTTTCGGTTGGCAGGCCTGGGTAACCAAGAAGGCTTCCTCTAAGCGACCCATGAATAGGTTGGCGTACGAGGGGGCCATCCTGGTACCCATGGCTGTTCCCTTTAATTGTTGGTATGTCTGGCCTTCAAAAGTGAAGAAGTTGTGGGTCAGGATGAAGCTGGCTAAGGTAATGAGGAAAGAGGTTTTAGGTAGGGCGGCAGGTGATCGGCGTGAAAGGAAGTGCTCCATCGCAGCGAGGCCCTGGGCATGCGGAATATTTGTGTATAAGGAAGTGGCATCAATGGTTACAAGGATGGTTTCCGGGGGTAACAGACAGGGTAGGGATTCCAGGCGTTCGAGAAAGTGGTTGGTGTCTTTGATGAAGGATGGGAGACTGCATGTAATGGGTTGAAGGTGTTGATCTACGTAGGCAGAGATGCGTTCTGTGGGGGCTTGGTAACCAGCTACAATGGGACGGCCGGGATGATTGGGTTTGTGAATTTTGGGAAGAAGGTAGAAGGTAGGGGTGCGGGGTGTTGGTGGGGTCAGGAGGTTGATGGAGTCAGGTGAAAGGTTTTGTAGGGGGCCCAAGGTTCTGAGGATTCCTTGAAGCTCCGCCTGGACATCAGGAATGGGATTACCTTGGCAAACTTTGTAAGTAGAGTTGTCTGAAAGCTGACGCAGTCCCTCAGCCACATACTCCCGACGATCAAGTACCACAGTCGTGGAACCCTTGTCCGCCGGAAGAATGACGATGGATTGGTCAGCCTTCAGATCACGGATAGCCTGGGCTTCAGCAGCGGTGATGTTGGGAGTAGGATTAAGGTTTTTTAAGAAGGATTGAGAGGCAAGGCTGGAAGTCAGAAATTCCTGGAAGGTTAGGAGAGGGTGATTTTGAGGAAGAGGAGGTGGGTCCCGCTGTGACGGAGGACGGAACTGTTCCAGGCATGGTTCAATTTGGATAGTGTCTTGGGGAGTTGGATCATTAGGAGTAGGATTAGGATCATTTTTCTTCGTGGCAAAGTGATATTTCCAGCAGAGAGTAGGGGTGTAGGACAGTAAATCTTTGACGAGGGCTGTTTGGTTAAATCTGGGAGTGGGGCTGAAGGTGAGGACTTTGGATAGGACAGAGGTTTCGGATTGGGAGAGAGGTTTGGAGGAAAGGTTAACTACTGAATTGGGGTGTTGTGGTTCCAGATTGTGTTGATTGGAATTTTGAGGTTTTGGAGGGAGTGGAGCTGGAAGTGGGAGATTGAGTAGATGGGAGAGACTGGGTTTGTGTGCAATGAGAGGAGGTTGAGGTTTGCTGGAAAGGTTGTGAAGGGTAAGTGACTTGCCTTTCCGGAGGTGGGAAACCAGGAGATTGGATAGTTTTTTAAGGTGGAGGGTGGCATGCTGTTCTAATTTGTGGTTGGCCTGTAGGAGGATGCTCTGAACAACCGGTGTGGATGTGGGAGAGGAAAGATTGAGGACTTTTATTAAGGATAGGAGTTGATGGGTGTGTTGATTGGCTGAGTGGATGTGTAGGTGAAGGATTAGGTGGGTGAGGGCAATGGATTGTTCGGTTTGGAACTGGTATAGGGACTGATGGAAAGAAGGGTTGCAGCCAGAGATGGGAACTTTAAGTGTGAGGCCTTTGGGGGTGATGCCAAATGTCAGACAAGCCTGAGAAAATAAAATATGGGAGTGTAATCTGGCTAGGGCGAAGGCATGTTTGCGGAGGGAATGTAAATAAAACTTAATGGGGTCGTTGTGGAGGTGTTGTGAGGGTGACATGGTACTAGAAGGTGGAAAGTGGAACACGAGGCTGAAATGAAAATAAATATAAAAATATATGGGGAGAGATAAAGGTAAAACTAGAAAGCAAATGGAGATCTGGTGTGAAAAAAGGCGAAAAAGGGTTGGTTAGAGCTGGGCTATGTTGATCCTGTGGTGAACTTGTGTAGGTAGCTAATGATGTGCATAAAGGTTAGGTGGTTGTGTTGCCGCCAAAACACGTTAAAGGGTGGAGAAATACGGGAAAATTTCGAAAAAACTACGTGAGGATGTATTAAAAGGAGTGGTTTGGTGGTGGCAGATTATGGAAATGAAGCTAACAATTGTCTGATGAAGAAATAATGACGTTAAAACCTGTGGGAAACGGCTAAAAATGATGGGTGATGTGAGAAAAACGGAAATGGAAATAAAGCAAAAGTTATTAAAACTAGCCGAAAAGGTTGTTTAATAGCTGAAAGGAACTGTTTGTGAACTGTAAACGGTGGATTTTATTGCAGCGGTAGTGTTGAAAGCGGAAAAAAAATTTTTTTTGTTATGGTTTGGAAGTGGGTTACGTATTATTACGTATTATTGAGTATATATCGGCGGGATAAAATTGTATACTGGATTACGGTAAAAAAGGAGAAGGTGAATAGAAAGTGAAACTGCTGGCAAAAACAGAAGGAGGAAATAAGACGACAGAAAAGACTACGAAATGTAACAGTGACAATAACAATAACAAACGTGATTGTTGGGTTCAAATAAATATATATATATATATATATATATATATATATATATATGGTTATAATAGAAGGAAACATTCCACGAAGGAAAAATATACCTCAAAACAAAGACGATGTGACTTACCAAATGAAAGTGCTGGCAGGTCGACAGACACACAAACGAACACAAACATACACACAAAATTCAAGCTTTCGCAACAAACTGTTGCCTCATCAGGAAAGAGGGAAGGAGAGGGAAAGACGAAAGGATGTGGGTTATAAGGGAGAGGGTAAGGAGTCATTCCAGTCCCGGGAGCGGAAAGACTTACCTTAAGGGGAAAAAAGGACGGGTATACACTCGCACACACACACATATCCATCCACACATATACAGACACACCTTTTTTTTTTTTTTTTTTTTTTTTTTTTTTTTTTTTTTTTTTTTTTTTTGGTAGACACCGATGTGCAAAAAGGTTAGGTGGTTGTGTTGCCGCTAAATCACGTTAAAGGACGGAGAAATTCGGGAAAATTTCGAGAAAATTTCGAAAAAACGTATTAAAGGAGTGGTGTTGTGGTGAAAGATTACGAAAATGGGGCTAACAATTGTAGAAATAATGACGTTAAAACCTGTGGGGAGCGGCTAAAATGATCAGTGAAGTGCGAAAAACGGAAGTGGAAATAAAGTTAAAGTTATTAGAACTGGCCGAAATGGTTGTTAAATACGTGAAAGCAGCTGTTATTGAACTAGAAACGGTGGATTTTATAGCAGCGGTAGTGCTGAAGGCGGAAAATAAAATATTTTGGTTATGGTTGGGAAGTGGGTTATGTATTGTTGAGCATATATAGGCGGGATAAAATTGTATAGTAGATTACGGTAAAAGGGGAAGGTGAATACAAAGTGAAACTGTGTCTGTATATGTGTGGATGGATATGTGTGTGTGTGCGAGTGTATACCCGTCCTTTTTTCCCCTTAAGGTAAGTCTTTCCGCTCCCGGGACTGGAATGACTCCTTACCCTCTCCCTTATAACCCACATCCTTTCGTCTTTCCCTCTCCTTCCCTCTTTCCTGATGAGGCAACAGTTTGTTGCGAAAGCTTGAATTTTGTGTGTATGTTTGTGTTCGTTTGTGTGTCTGTCGACCTGCCAGCACTTTCATTTGGTAAGTCACATCGTCTTTGTTTTGAGGTATATATATATATATATATATATATATGACATTTGGCATCACCCCCAAAGGCCTCACACACACACACACACACATATATATATATATATATATATATATATATATATATATATATATATATATATATATATATATAATACAAGGAAACACTCCACGAAGGAAAAATATACCCAAAAACAAAGACGATGTGACTTACCAAATGAAAGTGCTGGCAGGTCGACAGACACACAAACGAACACAAACATACACACAAAATTCAAGCTTTCGCAACAAACTGTTGCCTCATCAGGAAAGAGGGAAGGAGAGGGAAAGACGAAAGGATGGATATATATGGATGACGAAAGGATGGATATATATATATCGAAAGGATATATATATATATATATATATATATATATATAAAATAGAGGGAAACATTCCATGTGGGAAAAATATATCTAAAAACAAAAATGACGTGACTTACCAAACGAAAGCACTGGCAGGTTGATAGACACACAAACATACACACAAAATTCAAGCTTTCGCAACCAACGATTGCTGCATCAGGAAAGAGGCAAGGAGAGGGAAAGACGAAAGGATGTGGGTTTTAAGGGGGAGGGTAAGGAGTCAATCCAATACCGGAAGTGGAAAGACTTACCTTAGGGGGAAAAAAGGACAGGTATACACTCGCTCGCGCCGCGCGCGCACACACACACACACACACACACACACACACACACACACACACACACACACACACACACACACACACATATCAATCTGCACATACACAGACACAAGCAGACATTTGTAAAGGCAAAGGGTATGTGCGGATGGCTGTGTGTGTGTGTGTGTGTGTGTGTGTGTGTGTGTGTGTGTGTGTGTGCGCGCGCGCGCGCGAGTGTATACCTGTCCTTTTTCCCCCTAAGGTAATGCCTTCCGCTCCTGGGATTGGAATGACTCCTTACCCTCTCCTTTAAAACCCACATCCTTTCGTCTTTCCCTCTCCTTCCCTCTTTCCTGATGAAGCAATCGTTGGTTGCAAAAGCTTGAATTTTGTGTGTGTATGTTTGTGTGTCTATCGACCTGCCAGCGCTATATAGAGGGAAACATTCCACGTGGAAAAAATATATCTAAAAAGAAAGATGATGAGACTTACCAAACAAAAGCGCTGGCAGGTCGATAGACACACAAACAAAAACCTTTACAAATGTCTGCTTGTGTCTGTGTATATGCGGATGGATATGTGTGTGTGTGTGAGAGTGTATACCTGTCCTTTTTTCCCCCTAAGGTAAGTCTTTCCGCTCCCAGGATTGGAATGACTCCTTACCCTCTCCCTTAAAACCCACATCCTTTCGTCTTTCCCTCTCCTTCCCTCTTTCCTGACGAAGCAACCGTTTGTTGCGAAAGCTTGAATTTCGTGTGTATGTTTGTGTGTCTATCGATCTGCCAGCGCTTTTGTTTGGTAAGTCTCATCATCTTTCTTTATATATATATATATATATATATATATATATATATATATATATATATATATATATAATAGAGGGAAACATATATATATATATATATATATATATATATATATATATATATATATAGAGAGAGAGAGAGAGAGAGAGAGAGAGAGAGAGAGAGAGAGAGAGAGAGAGAGAGAGAGAGCAAAAAAATTGTATTTACTAATACAAATAACTGTAAACAGCTAACAGCCTTGCAGACATAAGAAAATTAGACAAAGTTACATATGAATGCCATGCAGAAAAAGAAAACTTAAAACAGATTAATTTCTTTTCTTAAGTCACTACATTTAAGTTTTATTATGGAGATTCCCAGATCATTTTATAGAACAGGATTAATATACAGACCGTGTCCAGCAGACCCTGCTATGAATGACGATGTATACACCATGGCAATTGTTGACAATTTCAGTGAATTTTGTGGAAAAAATGTACTTATTGTGTGACAACACACATTTCCCACAAAAAAAATCAAAAGCCAGATCAAACATACGTATTTGAAAGAGCCCATGGTGTAGTTTATCTATCCATATGATTTATTGAAAGACTGTGATCTGTAACAAGAATACAACACATTTTCTATTAAAAGCTAGTCCTTTACTAAATAGTTTTACATAAAAAAGGATCAAGTTTGGCCAGCTGCGGTGGCCGAGCGGTTCTAGGCACTTCAGTCTGAAACCGCGCGACTGCTACGGTTGCAGGTTCGAATCCTGCCTCGGGCATGGATGTGTGTGATGTCCTTAGGTTATATGTCTAAAAACAAAGATGATGTGACTTACCAAATGAAAGTGCTGGCAGGTCGATAGACACACAAACATACACACAAAATTCAAGCTTTCGCAACCAACGGTTGCTTCGTCAGGAAAGAGGGAAGGAGAGGGAAAGACGGAAGGATGTGGGTTTTAAGGGAGAGGGTAAAGAGTCATTCCAATCCGGGGAGCGGAAAGACTTACCTTAGGGGGAAAAAAGGACAGGTATACACTCGCACACACACACATATCCATCCGCACATACAAGCAGACATTTGTAAAGGCAAAGAGTTTTTGCAACTGGAGATCTGGTGTGAAAAAAGGAGAAAAAGTGTTGGTTATAGCTGGGCTTGTTGATCCTGTGGTGAACTTGGGTTGGTAGACAACGATGTGCACAAAGGTTAGGTGGTTGTGTTGCCGCCAAAACACGTTAAAGGGTGGAGCAATTCGGGAAAATTTCGAAAAAACTGCATGCAAATGTATTAAAAGGAGTGGTTTTGTGGTGGCAGATTGTGAAAATGAGGCTAACAATTGTCTGACGAAGAAATAATGATGTTAAAACCTGTGGGAAGCGGCTAAAAAAGATCAGTGATGTGGGAAAAATGGAAATGGAAAAAAAGGGCGAAAGTTATTAGAACTGGCCAAAATGGCTGTTTAATAGCTGAAAGGAACTGTTTGTGAACTGGAAACGGTGGATTTTATAGCAGCGGTAGTGTTGAAATTGGAAAAAAAATTTTTTGGTTATGGTTTGGAAGTGGGTTACGTATTATTGAGTATATATAAGTGGGATAAAATTGTATGGTAGATTCGGTAATGAGGAGAAGGTGAATACAAAGTGAAACTGCTTGCAAAATCAGAAAGAGAAAATAAGATCACAGGAAAGATTTCGAAATGCAACAGTGACAATAAGAAACGTAATTGTTGGGTTCAAATTAGTGATATGAATATAATAGAGGGAAACATTCCACGTGGGAAAAATATATCTAAAAACTAAGATGATGTGACTTACCAAACGAAAGTGCTAGCAGGTCGATAGACACACAAACAAACACAAACATACACACAAAATTCAAGCTTTCGCAACCAACGGTTGCTTCGTCAGGAAAGAGGGAAGGAGAAGGAAAGACGAAAGGATGTGGGTTTTAAGGGAGAGGGTAAGGAGTCATTCCAATCCCGGGAGCGGAAAGACTTACCTTAGGGGGAAAAAAGGACAGGTATACATTCGCACACACACTTGAAATTTTCAGGCACACACCAATTAAAAATGACATGTTGAATGAATAAGTACAGTTGAAGAATAGAAATTTCTTTAGTGCTCTCAGTTTTATGATACTTATAATCCAGGTTCTCTCCTCCGTTTCAGAAACATTATTTTACCTCTGTTAAGTTACGCTCATTACTAATACACCAGATGACATCTGTGCCCTAGTTATGCAAGCTTTCTTTTCAAATTTGTGTCATATAATGAACTGATGTTCTTCATTACATATGGAATTCCAGTCGTGTTTAACTCTGGTTCTACCTGTGCTACGTAAAACATAGCGAACTTTGTACTACTTTATCCTGTTTGAAGCTCATTTATAAATGTTACTCAATAATTTGTAAAATTAATTTTTGTTAAACATTATATTGGCTATACATATGATTTACTTCAGCAAATGGGTAATATACAAAATTTTTTGTTCACGTTACTAGAGGCCCACTTGTGGCGCGCCCTACATTACGTTTACTTGGCAGCGTGACTAGTTGCTACACAGTCAGTCTCCTCACAACACACTGGTGTTACTTATGTTTTAATGTTTGACTTTCAGAAGAACATTATGTCTTATATTTTAATGTATGACTTGAGTAACTCAGCTCTTAATTCACTGTACATCTTTGACGATACATTCTTCATGTAAGTACTACTTGTTTTACACTTGTTTACATTAATGTAAACTTTAATTAGATAAGATATTTAATCTTACATATTCATTTTAGGTAATTACCTTACCTTCTGATGAAGTCACGCTTAGAGGTGACAAAACCTGGTCAAGGTATATAGAAAACCTATGCAACTGGTTGGCAGATTTTTACATATTTTTCAAAAAAGATTAAAGTTGCCTGCAGGTGCTCGATATACACTTAATATTATAAAGAATTTTTTTGTGAAATTCTACTTCTGTTCCACATGCTTTAATATGCTGTTCTAGGCAAAATTTATGAATGTCCATGTTTTAAATTTATGACAATTCCTTATGAATGTGGCAATCATCTTTTCTCCATTTCTGCTCTACAAAAGTGAGATGCTAACCTAAATCCTATAACACTTACAAGTTCTATACCAGTGTTCTCATGATGTTCAGAGAGGCAGATTATGTCACGACTCTAATTCATCTGTGCTGATAGTTAATTCATTAATTTTATTTCTCGGTCCTCAAATATTTTGATGCAATAAAGATAGCTGACATTTCACATTGACTGAGTTAAAATTGGATAGAGTTGAAATTTCTGCAGATTGTTGAAATTTCTTAACCAGCAGCTGTTTTTGCTGATGCAATAAGCTAGAATTATGTTTTTTGTTTTCTTCCACAAACTGAAGGTTTGTCTCAATCCTAACCTCTCTTAAAACTTGGTTTCCTTCTGTCCACCCCACCCTAAAAAAGGGTCTTTTCTGAACCCTATAACCACTGGTATTTTATCACTCATGACAGTGCCTCACCCCTTTAACTTTCCTGCTATTTTCCCAGCCAGTTTACCCTTCCCTTTCCTGTTGAGGTGAAGGCCATGCCTAGTATAATCCCACCTATTGAGAGGGCATGCAACTTTACTGTATGGTTAAATGATGATGGCGTCCTCTTGGATAAGTATTCTGGAGGTAAAATAGTCCCCCATTCAGATCTCTGGGCGGGAAATACTCAAGAGGACATCGTTATCAGGAGAAACAAAACTAGCATTGTATGGATTGGAGTGTGGAATGTCAGATCCCTTAATCGGGCAGGTAGGTTAGAAAATTTAAAAAGGGAAATGGATAGGTTAAAGTTAGATGCAGTGAGAATTAGTGAAGTTCGGTGGCAGGAGGAAGAAGACTTTTGGTCAGGTGAATACAGGGTTATAAATACAAAATCAAAGATGGGTAATGCAGGAGTAGGTTTAATAATGAATAAAAAAATAGGAGTGCGGGTAAGATACTACAAACAGCATAGTGAACGCATTATTGTAGCCAAGATAGATGCCCATGCCCACTACAGTAGTACAATTTTATATGCCAACTAGCTCTCCAGATGACGAAGAAATTGATGAAATGTATGATGAGATAAAAGAAATTATTCAGGTAGTGAAGGGAGATGAAAATTTAATAGTCATGGGTGACTGGAATTCGAGAGTAGGAAAAGGGAGAGAAGGAAACATAGAAGGTGAATATGGATTGAGGCTAAGAAATGAAAGAGGAAGCCGCTTGTAGAATTTTGCGCAGAGCATAACTTAATCATAGCTAACACTTGGTTCAAGAATCATAAAAGAAGGTTGTATACATGGAAGAATCCTGGAGATACTAGAAGGTATCAGATATATTATATAATGGTAAGACAGAGATTTAGGAACCAGGGACTCTGACCACAATCTATTGCTTATGAACTGTAGATTAAAACTGAAGAAACTGCAAAATGGTGGGAATTTAAGGAGATGGGACCTGGATAAACTGACTAAACCAGAGGTTGTACAGAGTTTCAGGGAGAGCATAAGGGAACAATTGACAGGAATAGGGGAAAGAAATACAGTAGAAGAAGAATGGGTAGTTCTGAGGGATGAAGTAGCGAAGGCAGCAGAGGATCAAGTACGTAAAAAGATGAAGGCTAGTAGAAATACTTGGGTAACAGAAGAAATATTGAATTTAATTGATGAAAGGAGAAAATATAAAAACGCAGTAAATGAAGCAGGAAAACAGGAATACGAATGTCTCAAAAATGAGATCGACAGGAAGAGCAAAATGGTTAAGCAGGGATGGCTAGAGGATAAATGTAAGGATGTAGAGGCTTATCTCACTAGGGGTAAGATAAATACTGCCTTACAGGAAAATTATAGAGACCTTTGGAGAAAAGAGAACGACTTGTATGAATATCACGAGCTCAGATGGAAACCCAGTTCTAAGCAAAGAAGCGAAATCAGAAAGGTGGAAGGAGTATATAGAGGGTCTATACAAGGGTGATGTACTTGAGTACAATATTATGGAAATGGAAGAGGATGTAGATGAAGATGAAATGGGAGATACGATACTGTGTGAAGAGTTTGACAGAGCAGTGAAAGACCTGAGTCGAAACAAGGCCCCCAGAGTAGACAACATTCCATTAGAACTACTGACGGTCTTGGTAGATCCACTCCTGAAAAAACTCTACCATCTGGGGAGCAAGATGTATGAGACAGGTGAAATACCCTCAGACTTCAAGAAGAATATAATAATTCCAATCCCAAAGAAAACAGGTGTTGACAGATGTGAAAATTACCGAACTATCAGTTTAATAAGTCACAGCTGCAAAGTACTAATGCAAATTCTTTACAGATGAATAGAAAAACTGGTAGAAGCCGACCTCAGGGAAGATCAGTTTGGATTCCGTAGAAATGTTGGAACACGTGAGGCAATACTGATCTTACGACTTATCTTAAAAGAAAGACGAAGGAAACGCAAACGTACGTTTCTAGCATTTGTAGACTTAGAGAAAGCTTTTGACACTGTCGACTGGAATACTCTCTTTCAAATTCTGAAGGTGGCAGGGGCAAAATACAGGGAGTGAAAGGCTATTTACAATTTGTACACAAACCAGATGGCAGTTATAAGAGTCGAGGGACATGAAAGGGAAGCAGTGGTTGGGAAGGAAGTGAGATAGGGTTGTAGCCTCTCCCCAATATTATTCAATCTGTATTTTGAGCAAACAGTAAAGGAAACAAAAGAAAAATTCGGTTTAGGTATCAAAATCCATGGAGAAGAAATAAAAACTTTGAGGTTTGCTAATGACATTGTAATTCTGTCAGAGACAGCAAAGGACTTGGAAGAGCAGTTGAAAGGAATGGACAGTGTCTTGAAGGAAGGATATAAGATGAACATCAACAAAAGCAAAACGAGGATAATGGAATGTAGTTGAATTATGTCGGGTGATGCTGAGGGAATTAGATTAGTAAATGAGACACTTAATGTAGTAAAGGAGTTTTGCTATTTGGGGAGCAAAATAACTGATGATGGTCGAAGTAGAGAGGATATAAAATGTAGACTGTCAGTGGCAAGGAAACCGTTTCTGAAGAAGAAAAATTTGTTAACATCGAGTATAGATTTAAGTGTCAGGAAGTCGTTTCTGAAAGTATTTGTATCGAGTGTAGCCATGTATGGAAGTGAAACATGGACGATAAATAGTTTGGACAAGAAGAGAATAGAAGCTTTCGAAATGTGGTGCTACAGAAGAATGCTGAAGATTAGATGGGTAGATCACATAACTCTTGAGGAGGTATTGAATAGAAGTGGGGAGAAGAGGAGTTTGTGGCACAACTTGACAAGGGACCAGTTGGTAGGACATGTTCTGAGGCATCAGGGGATTCACAATTTTAGCATTTGAGGGCAGCGTGGAGGGTAAAAATCATAGAGGGAGACCAAGAGATGAATACACTAAGCAGATTCAGAAGGACGTAGGTTGCAGTAAGTACTGGGAGATGAAGAAGCTTGCAAAGGATAGAGTAGCATGGGGAGCTGCATCAAACCAGTCAGGACTGAAGACGACAACAACAACAACATTGAGCAAATCAACAGGAATGACACCAATGTGTGACCCTGCCCCCGACATAAGCAGCCGTTCCAACTCCAAAGAGAGAAGAGTTCAAATGAGGTTGGTCATGGCTCCCAGGAACAGATACAAACTCAACACTAGTATGCTTCGATGCTGATACAATCTTTGCCAGGTCACACTCTATACTGTACCAAGGATCTCTGTCAATACTATTACCTGGCCCACCCACTATAACCATGGTGTCTTCCTTAGTGAAATCTTTGCAAAGTGATCCTAAATCCTCTGTCACCTGCTCCAGACCGGCACTAGGTTTAAAAAGTTGGTGACCTGGTATTCTGATCCTAGTTCATCCTGCAAAAGTTGGCCAACACCTCTTCTATGGAAACTACCTAACAACAACACTTTCTTTCTCTTTACTGATTTCCCTACATTCTTACTTTTCAATTTGCTGCTGAAAGTTTGTTGTGCCCTGTCTACAACTGCAACTTCTTGAGGCTCACCAGCTTCTATCTGAAGCAACAGGTCAAATCTGTTTTCCACATTCACCACAAAGCTGTCAGACAAAGTTCTAGGCCTGTTGCCTTTTGCCACTTCCCACCTCTCTTTAACCTTCTCCTTCCTTAACCTGTCGAGATCTCCCCTGACCTTGTCTAACTCAGCCTGAAGGGTGGTAATTTTCCCCTCCTGTTCTGGTATCTTCCTATCTCTACTACATATCCTACAAAACCACTGATGAGGCTCATTTACTTTCCCTATTCCCACACCGCTGCAGTCACTCACATGGAAAAAACTACAGCACCCGTCACACCAAAGCCCCGACCTAACAATTCAACGGCAAGTCAAGCACTTTTCACTCATGATAAACGTAATATGATTCCACAAATTTGGCCTATACGCAACTTTATGTAAACAGAAACAACAGTGCAAAGTTACTTAAACAACAACTTAAACATTATGCTACTCTCCAGATATGTGAATTAAATAATGAAGAGGTACGCTACAGTTAAATTCCCGGAGAGAGCAAAGAACAATTAAATGAAATTCTATAGATTTGTTGTGGCAAAACGTAAACATAAAATAGGACTATAGCCCATCTGTACCAACCCAGTCAGCATCTGCAATAAATTAGCACAGCACTCTCTGCTGATAAAAGTTTTTAAAATAAAGTTGTACAACTAGCATCAGACAAGCCATTAAACGGCATTTTTTTGCACCAATGATGATGCCCATTTCATTGCAAACTGGTAAATATTGAAGATATATCTCTCTCTCTCTCTCCCTCTCATGCATGCACACGCCCACACACCCACCCACTCACCCACCCACCCACACACACACACACACATTGAGATGGAGGGGGTATGTTGACCCAGTGAAAAAAGCAGCAGCAAAAGAAGTGTAATGTAAAAACTGTAACTAAACTGCCTTATAGTCCTATTGTTGTAATCAATACTAGTAATACTAGGTATTAGTAGATATTTTAATAGGTAGTTACAGTTTATCAATATTCATTTTGTTAATATATTATTGATTGCTTCATATTTGTTTTTTGATAATTTAAACAAAATGTTCATATCAACATAAATGTAGTGATATACACAAGTTAGTTCTAAATTCATTGTTTTCTACAGTGGCTCATTCTGTTACAGGTAAACAACAGTAAACCCTACAGCACCTCCATCTAAATGACAAGATGCAGTTTGGGACATAGCCAAGAGGATTCATTAGCTCTTATGATACTCTGAAGTGATTCCTTACCTCAACATGAGAAGACTGTTAGTGCACTCCCAAGCACATACATAGCAGTGAATAAACAGAGCAGCTGCCAGGAAATGGAAGACCCATTTCCTTCCTGATGCTTGCTTAACCACAGCAACAGATTAGGACAGTGATAGATGGAGGGCTTGTGAGACTGTGTCTAGTATTCAGTGAAAGCCATAGTAGTATGTTACAATAACGTGCACGTGGAAGGTTCACAATGAATAAAAATGACTGTGAAGGCATTCAGTTTGAAGCCAAAAGTGACCACTTTTGCGATTTTATCAAGACTTTTTGTACTTATCTTGTCATGTCTGTCTAATAATTTAATACCTGATCACAATTCCGATGCATTTATTAGTCCATCAAATCCTCATGAAAAGAATGCCACAGTCTGTGATAGTATTTTCAGTTTCCTCTTTGGTGGTATTAACCGTTGGGACGCCCAGTATTTTTTGCACATTTCTCGGTATGGATATACATTTGAAAATTGCCTTGCTTTCTTTCCCACGTATCCAATCCTTACATATCTGACATCGAGGATCTTGTATATTCCTCTCTCAATCATTCTTAATGAAACATCTGTAACCACTTTTTGTGCAGTTGCCATTAATTTTTATTTTTTTGTAAAGGCTGCAGAAGTATTATATGATTTGACTGAAAAACTGTTCAAGAATTGTCAACTGGCTTATGTTGCTTCTATAATGTTTTGTGTAAATCCTGCCAGCATCTTCTTTAGTGCACCATACTCTGAAACACTATTTTCCTTCTTTTCGTTTTATGGGATGTACTTATCTGTTTCAGATCATGGTATTCTTTGCAGTGTGCCTTTAGGTCTTTCTGCATCGGTGAGATCCAATGGGATATTAAATACTTGGTTTCCATTATTCAAAATTGCCAATAATGTATTCCAAAGATTATCAAATAAACTCAAATCTGATAAAAGAATTGTGAAGAGGACAGATGTAATAGATGCAGATGGTTCCTTCATGAATCTGTTCTTGAAGGCTGTGTTAGTGACTGTTATTTCATTGGCACCATTTTTTGCATTTCAAGCATATTGCTATTCCAAATATTGCAAAGCTGATACTTATGACATCGCTGCCTTCTTAGCCATATTTGCACATGAGAAAGATTTTGTCTTGCCTGGCTCAAAATACCTTCCGTGGTGTGACGACAAACTCGTTCTTCCTTATATGTATGTGCAACAACATTACTGGAATGTTGGTTTCTTGAGATACTACGAATTTAAGCAGATCCCTAATTTTATTCTTGCTGCTCCAGTTGTATTCCTAATATTCACAATGACATTTTGTTTTGTTAGCTTACACATGAACTTTAATATACGATTTTTGAACTTAAAGGTAGAGTCTAGTTCAGGTATGCCACTGAACATTCTCCCATTTATTGCTCATGCTGCTGGACTGACAATATTTTGCTTACTAAACATTCATGTACAGGTGACAACTAGAATGATAGCGTCATCAAGCCCAGTACTGTACTGGTTTTCTGCATATATTCTAACTGGTAAACTCCACATCTCAAATGAAGTCTGCAAGAAACAAGATAAAAAAGATGTATCACAGAAAAAAACAAAATCAATAGAGTTTGAAGCAAAATTTGAAGACTGGTGGAACATTTTGTTTGTGACTTTTGACATACCGCAAAAAATGTTTTCAAAGTTTATCAAAATTTATTTCATATCTTATTTAATCATTGGAACCATACTTTTCAGTAACTTTTATCCATGGACTTAAAGGTTCTCACAAATAGAAAGAAGACTGACTATTTTTCTTTCTTCCTTAATCAAATGAACAAATGAGAACATGTATTTCATTGTATCATTACATTAAAATTCATGTCAATTACTGGTGAGAAACAGTATTTACTTTTAATTTATGGACATGAAAAGCACTCTTGTTCTCAAGACAGTGGTGACCAAGGACAATGAATATGGTATCTAATCAAAGAAATGCTTCAGAGCCTTGTGATAACCATAAACTTGAAAACTATTATTCTTATATCTGATAGTGATTTGTTACAGAATACTTGTATCTTTGCAGGAATAAGCATTAGAATAAAGAACATACAACAGGATGTGTGGTTTTAATTTTTGTGGTGGAGTATTTCCTCTTTAATCATCTATCAGCCACAGAATTTCCTGTATTGCAGCACAGAATGTTGAAACCTATAGGGAAATCTGTGTTATAGTAACTTCTTGATGTTTTGTTCTTTACCTGCAAGTAAATTGTCTTGCACTTTTACATGAGGTATGCTGCTGTTATTGCAATACATCCATAATAAAAATTTAATACTAGTAATTAACATTGTTTTAGACTACATGACAAAAGAAGAATGTTTACATAGCATTCATACCATATAGAACAAAAGATGTAGTGAACACTGTCATTTTTTTGTCTGTAAAATCACATCCAAACTTTTTTATTTATTTATTCATTTATTACATTATCCATTCACAGATAATAAATATTGTATGGCTGTTGTCCTAATGCACATATAAATTCTATGTAAAATCATTTAAGGGAATGGAACAAACATATATATACATAAAGTAACACATACAAATGACACAAAGATGATAAAATACATATTAATAAAATTTATTTACTTACACACTTCTGTTATTAAAAATTGTGATCAGTTCTTCATAGACCTCTACTTTTATACTCCTCAACCAGAAAATCTTTTAACGGAACAGTGACTCAACAAAGATTTTTTTTGTCAGATGACAGCTGCCCTTCAGATGTGTAAATCTTATGTTAATTTTAAGGGAAAAAAAGACAGTAATTTAGGTATTGGCTTAATATAATCTTAAACAATAAAATGTAATTTGTCAACATAGTCACTTACTGAGTAAAAGTTTTTAAAATTCTGCTTTAAATTTATATCCCTCTTGTAACTTTGTGAAGTAGACTAGCAGTCTGTTGTAAAGTTTAAGATCTATGTGGTACATGTGTCTTTGTGTGTTAGTCCTTTACATGAAATAAAGTAGCTTGTGGCAGAAACAGAGACTCCTACTGAACTCAGAAGGCTGCTCAGTGTTTCAATGGTGAAGTGCCAGACTGTGGATCCAAAGGCCTTGGGCTCTATCCCTGGTTAATCCTAGGATTATTATCTGTCACTAATCACGTCTTTCACCTCTGGCAATGTTTGCTAATGTAAGAAATGCTGATTTGCATCATGTCTGAATAAGTCAGTTCAAAGGCCAAAGGAAAGCAGTAAAGCAAAGCAGTGGCAAACTATCTCCAACAGGACCATGCCTAATAAATCATTGTGGTGTTCAAACCAACCTGTGGGTGGATGATAGCTTTACCATTTTATTTTATTCATAATGTAGGCTCTCTTCAAGAAATGAAAATTTATTAACACTAGTATTGTAAAGTGTTGAATTCTGTAAGCAAAATAGCAAAACACACGTACTATGTACAGAAGTAAAATGCTCAAAAAACAAAGCAAAAATAACCAGGAACACTATTAAATGAGGAGCAAATAAAATAGAAAAGCTAATTCAGTTGCATTCTCTAATGCCATGTGACAAAAAAGAAGACATGCTGAAATCATTTGTTGCAAATCTGAATGATTACTTCTTCAGTGGTAGTAATAATTGCAGTTGTTGACAAACAGCCAAATTCAGAAGTAGCAAAGGACAATTAATGTGAGAGAACTAATAAATTCTGATACAGAAATGCTCTCCAGTACTTATTTTCAAGAAGTGAAATCTGTAGCACTGCAAATAGACCAAATAAAAATAAAAGTAAGACACTCTAGCTTTCGGAACTACTAGTTCCTTCCATGGAGAGGGGAATGAAAAAAAAAAAAAAAAAAAAAAAAAGCAGACCACTTAGACCCCTAGATGAGAGGGACCCATCAGTAAGGAGGGTCAACAAAGATCAGAAGCATTTGATTTAATCTTGTGCACACTGCTTACCTAAGGAATGCTATTACTTTCATCTTTCAAGCACCTAACAAAATTACAGTGGCTAAAAAGCAGTAGAAGGCTGAAAAACAGTAGTTATTCTGCCTATTGTGGCATTTACAACATAGTATTAAAATATTTTGCTAACATGATAAGACAGACATCAAGCTAACTTAGTAATGACTTAAGATAAAAGTTTGTTACAGACCTCAGATTCAGTAGCGATGCCAGTCCCTAAAAATAGAGTTAATGTGATCAGCTGTAATTCCCGAGAAAGTAACAAAAATGAAATACTCAGCAACGTTGTTAACTGCATTCCAGAATTTTACACAGTGGAAGCAATATAAGGCTTGGAAAATGCAGCTGTCACCAACTAAACAAGAAAAAGCCACAGTACCACATTGACATATTTAGTGATCACACTGACATTGTTACGTGTTTGAACCATAAAATTTTTCCCAATAAGTTAACAGCAATTCTCTTATTTTGATGATACGTATCCTTCATAGTGAACATCAAAAGCAGTTTGACAAATTGCAGTGCGGGATTGAAACTAAATTTATGCTGGTGGAACACAAATTATTAAATACCATAACATTCACTCATGGATCCATTCCTGTTATTGACATACTTAAATTATGTACCAAAGACTTTAACACTATAATCTTTGCTGATAGCACAAGCTTACTAACCAAAGACAAACTCAGCTATACCAAATGCTGTGAATATGACGAACAACTCAGTGGTCGGTCGGGCCATCCACAGTTGTGGTAATACATTTCACAGCAAGAACTCACTCAAAAGCAGCTGTATCTTGAACCAATTTTATTTAAGCACTACCAGTTTCATGACTTATAGCCACATCATCAGGTGCATAACTAAACATCAATAAATACGCATTGCCTGCAACTGAACTGCTACATGTCAAAGTAATGGTAGAGCCAAAAGCACCTAATTTTGCGAATTGATGAAAACAAAAGTGTAGTTACGAAAATTAAAAACAAGGTAAACGACATTGCAGAGATTTCTTAGGGGAAAAAAGGAGAAGAAGCTGCAAGATGGTAGTTGAAAAGATTGTGGCAAATGTTTAGCAAACAATTTAAATCTACATTTCAGGAAATGTCTATTGTTTAGCTCTATAATCACAAACACTGTTTATCAGTTTAGTAACTATCAGTTGTTCATACAGTGTCCATAATTAATTTTTAACTGTTACTTCTCTTAGTTATATGTCCAACTCTTGTCTATATGGCTGAAGTTTCACATCTATGATGGGAAATATATTACATAAAAAATGAGAGAGTGCTTCATAATTTTTAGTAGGTTATTTTGACTAGCATGTTTGAATTTGCTGTCCATATTGGTATCTGAACAGCTATCCAGCTTCTGTGAGAAATAGAGCATTATGAGCAAATATTTGAATTTGATGACAAAATGAATTATAGAGCAAAGAGATAGTGAAGCAAAGTAGGAATTGTAAGTAAAGGGGAGACAAAGAAGCAAAAAAAAAAAAAAAAAAAATAGGTACAAAGTCTCAGTAGAGTAATGGTGGCCAATGGAACAGAAAGAAAAGGTCCAGAACAGCAAACACAGGAACTGATAGTGCTTCCTTGTAATAGAGCTAGATGGACGCTACTTAGAGATGTGATAGAAAATGTATGAATACATCTAGGGTATAGGAGGAAAAATATGTTCCAGATTAAGTCTTCATCTGTTGCATTTTCAGTAGAAGAAAAACAAGAAGGTCAAAATAGCATGGCATTTGATCTAATGTTGTATATCATATGATAAATATGTGCTGCAAGGTAGTGATACAAATGTAACAGTAGAATCTGTTCTTTGTTTTTTTGTGTGTGTGTGTGTGTGTGGCGGGGGGGGGGGGGGGGGGATGGGTTAAAATAAGTCTGTTACTTGTTAGTAGCCATGGTTCAATTTAGACTATGAATAGTCAAATGTGTAGCTATCGAGCAGAGGAGAGGAGAACCTATGCTATATGTACTTCTCAAGAAGATTGGGTTAGATGTATAATCTCCCATATTTTGGAAACAATTTACTTCTGTCAATAAATCCATTTTTAATCAATAACTATATTAGTGTTTCATTTCACTGGAGCTGTATATAGTTGCTCATGCATTTCCTGCGTATAATACTTGGTGCTGTTTCGGACCTAGCTTGCGAAACTAATTTCTGGCTTCAACTTATGTAGAGTTCCTTTCATATTATTCCCAAGTTTTATCAAACTCGTTATCACTTCTCACCGGATGTTGGTGTCTGATCGAGCTTCTGTCTGGAACTGCAGATAGTGAAGGAGGAAGTCTGCTAAGGATTGGTGGTATTCTGTGTGTGAACTCTTTACATTGCCTCAATGTGCAGTGTTCCACTAAAGTAGTCCATAACCAAGTAGACTGATTTGTAGCCAGAGATTTTTCAGATTTGTATGCGACAAATGTAAGCTCCATAAATCATTTATTGGAAATTACTGATGCTGTGTCTTGATACAAGATGCCAGTGTTTTTCTGTCAGTGATATAGAACAGTATATTGTGAACAGTGAGCATACAACAATAAGTAAGCACATGCTGAATGATATTAGTACTCTTTTTGGAGTATAGGCTATTCCTCAAAGCAAAAACTTATCTTAGTAACACATGAGATCATCACTAAAACAACTGTTAAATAGTGTAGTACACGTACACCAAAGCTGATTACAAAAGCTTTTTCTCTCTGTTAGTATATTTGTTGATAAATTCCATTTTCCTGAAGGTTCCCCTACATTCTATGACCTGCTACGTAAGGTAATGTTCAAGTGGGTGAATGCATGAGGATATCATTTTAGGGGAGAGTATTGGAAACAAATAATGGCAGCTGTCGAAATGTAAATACTGCTATTTATTTATATGTTTTGTATGTATAAAGAAAATATTAACAAAACCAATTTTGAATATAAAATGTGAAGTACAACCAGATAAATTTATATTTGTGAAAAGAAACTGAAATGCACTTGGATCTGAAGCTGCTGAATATACAATCCAATCAGTCAAGAGCAAAGATTCATGAGCTCAAGATTTGAGGAAGCCTCTCCCACATCACACGGAACAGTCAGATTGAGAGACAAGCCATCATTATTCCCACAGATGTATTAGTGACTGAGTTGTGAATAAAATGCTGAAGAAGAAAACAGGAATTTCCAAGAAACATCTGCAATAGGTTCTTAAGAGAGGGTGGATACATCTTTGAAGAGAGAGTGTTTTTTATCTTTCTGTGACAAATTCATTATAGTGCTCAGAATCTCTTGTATTTTGATTAGTTAGTTTGTGATATGAAAAAGTTTAATTTTGAGAGGGTTTAAAGGAGAAGGTCATTATGTTACTCTACAAGAGAGAAGGATTCTTACTGATATAATATGGTGCTGGGTGATTTGATGGTTGAGTGAAAAAGGAGAGTGGGGAAACTTCATCACTTGTCATCTACTGTAATTGAACTTCCTGGTTTTATGAGACTATTCTTCCTTGAAAACGTGGTTGGGTTGCAAAATATTTTATGGATTATGATTTGAGTTTGTATTTAATGTACGTACATTTTGCTTCCAACTCTTTCCTACATCTTGGACCCTTTCAGTAGTTTACTTTTTCCTGTGAGTAGGTAGGTACCCAAAAATTAAAGACCATATTTTTAAATTTATTTCTGAACCTTAGTCCAGTTTCTTGTGCATCCCTTTTGTTCATTATTTCTGTTTAAAATATTGTAAAACTGTGTACATAAATTCATTGTAACTGTCCTTCATTTTAGGGGAAGGGCCATTAAGATTTCAAGCCTTCATTATGTTCTGTTTTGTTCATTCACTGTTGCACTTATTTACTGCAGTCTCGCAACAACTTTTAATAATTCTTACTTTTATTTTTTGTTTTATTTTAATTTTTGCAGATAAACAGTTGAAGTTGTTCTGTACTTTAACTAAGAAAGCCTGAAGATGAGCTGGTTTAATTTCCACCGCATTCATGGTTTCCCCACGCAGTATGAGGAGAGTAAAACAGCTGTTACTGCTGATGTGTTAGAAGCAGGACTGATTTTGTCTTTTGTCATCCTTGCCATTTCATTTTATTTAGTGATACCAGGATATAAAGGGAAGGAAGTAAGTATAAACAAATACAGAGCGGCGACTTTTCCTACACACACGAGAAATCATAATATTCATTTTCATGATCTGTGTTTTGCACTTGTCACCTGCAATGTAACTGGAGGTGTCAAGGTGAAACTTAAGCTCTGGTATGTCTAAATATTTTGGAGCATTTCAGCACTGATTTTACTGCGTGTTGGAATGAGTGCTAATGGAAGCTGACATCTAGCACAAGATGGCAAATGATCAGTGAGACTTGAATAAATAGAACATTGTGCTTCATTATGTTCATTTATTAATATGCTTGTCCATAACTAAGTACCAAAGGAAATGTGGTGTTTATGATTCTTATTCCTATATAGTAATCCAAAATATAGTGCATGATCTCAAAATGATGAAAATTCTGACCCTGTTTCATGACAGTTATCATGCTCTTATATCAGTGGAAACTGGCAGGAATATGCAATACCACATGTAAGTTTCACTCAGAAAAAATGTTATGACACATTGGACAGGAGACAATGAGACAACACTGCATAATCCAGAGGGCAACCAAAGAGTTGGAGAGTGAATACCTATCATTATAGCTTGATGCAGGAAGCTGAATGGCAAAGGAAGAAAATGTTTTGTTATAAACCTATCCAGCAGCTCATTATCGATAAACATAGGTTTGCACATAACATGATTTGTGGATGATGTGGGTCCCCATTTATCTGAGTAAATAAATCCCCAGGACATATACATTCAGGGTTTCAACATCCTAGCTATCAAACATGGAAATGTCTTCATGAACAACTCGGTCTCTGCTGTAATATGTCCTGTTGAATGTAGTGTTCTGGTTGGTTTCAGGGTTTGGGTTTGGCTTACTTTAATCAGTGAAGTTTTAATATTTTTCTTCTTCTTTTTAGTTGATTGCTGCCTTGGATGCAGCAATCTAAGAGGTTTTTATCATGATTGCATAATTTATGCTGGAAACAAAGGAAATATAACAACTTTTACTTTACTTCAATAACTGCTCTGACGCTTTGTATATATATCCTCCATTATTGTCCAAAAACATTTATGGTGTCCGTCAGATAACAAAAGACCTCAATCACAATATTTAACATGGAAATACTATGTGCAGGTTCCTTCTACATAGCATGAAGTATTCAGAATCACAGATCCATTCATAATTTCTTTGTTTCAGAATCAATACAATCATTGTCATGAATCCTTGTATTTATTCTGGGGATGACATGCTTCTCCAATATAGCCCAGCAATTCATGGACCTTCTATATTTTTCCAAACAAAGCATTAACATCATGCAGTAGCTGAGCCCTCCTACTTAATAATTAATTTTATCATTGTTTTATTCATGAGTATTATTCATCGGTAAGAAATACGTAGGGATACACATCACACTTCCAGAGTGATATGTAACTCCGTGCCATGTATTACTGGCCACATGTACTTTAACAAAATAGTGGCTGAAAATGTGTGTCAATTATCAAAAACTGCATAGCATTTTCTTTGACACAGAGATATTTGTATACATTTGTGGCAATTCTGCTGCTGAGATGTGTGTTGGCATACATTCTGCTGTGGAAAACAAGGAAGGGAAAGTTTATCATACGGAAAGACAGCTGATACAGGGTAGGAAGGTGGAAATGACAGCAACAGTTGATGCTTGTTACAGAGGGTAACAGACATGTTGTTAAATCTGAACTAGTAGGTGCTTGAAGAAATATGCCTAGTATGTAACAACTGCATATTTAAAACAACATTAGAATCACTGATCAAGATGGAATCTGTGAATGTGCTTATGCCTATAAATACAACACCAATAGGGACAGTGATAACAAAATAAAATTATTTTAGTAATATGAATTGAGATAATTTTTTCTGTTTGCCACAAATATACTCTGCTGGAAAAAAAAATTAGCACACCTGAAAAGACATCAGTTTTGATCCGATGATAGCCTTTACCAACTGGGATATAGTAGATGTACTGATAATGATTTCAATGTCATCCACCAATAGATTATGTCATAGCTATCAGAGCGCTATCTCTGTCTACCCTTTAATAAGGAATGCTCACAGCCTGAAGTCTCAGTGTGATGCAAATGTGTGAAGCAAGCAGGCCACCATGCCACGGAGATGCACTCGTGTTTCCTACAACCAACTGAGTGAGTTTGAAAAGGGTCAAATTGTGGCCTTCTGAGTGGCAGGATGGTCCTTTCAGAGAATTGCCACACAAGTTGGACATCCTGCATCAGTTGTGCAATGATACTGGTATCAATGATCACATGAATATTCTCACACCCGTACATGAGGTTCTGGATGGCCTTGCAGCACAGAAGCCTGACAGGATCATCATACTGTTAGGGAAACTGTAAAATTGTACAGCTACCACAGCACAGGTAAGATGGCTTGTGAGTTCAGATGTGTCAACGTGAACTGTTGCAAACCAGGTATTAGCAGTGGGACTATGAGCACATGCACCTTTAGCTTGTATTTCACTCATGCCACGGCACTGGCATGCACAGTTCATCTGATCCGTCAGAGGATCACTTGGATGATAGAATGCACATTGTGATCTTCAGCAATGAAAGCAGGTTCTGTGTGCATGTAAGTGATGGTCATTTTAGTGTACGACGCAGACCTGGTGACCACTGTCTAGTAGAGTACATTCATCCAAGACACACTGGCCCATACCTGGCTTTATGGTCTAGGGTGTGGCAATTTAAACTCACATTCACCTTTGGTGTCTCTGGAGGGGCTGCTAACCAGCGATCGATACATGAAGAATGTTGTTAGATCCGCCCTTTTGCCATTCTTGCAACAGGAGGGTGATGTGTTGTTCCAACAGAATAACGCTCGCCCACACACTGCTTGTGAAACTCAATGTGCTGGCAAGATGTGCAGCAGCTTTCCTGGCCAGCATGATCTCTGGACTTGTCTCCAATCGGGCACATATGGGATATGATGGGATGAGGTGTGACTCATCAGTCAACAACTCTTAGAGATCTACACAAACAGGCTGACCAGGCATGGAATAATGTATCGCAGTACAGTATTTACCATTTGTACAATCAACTGGATGCCAGAATCGCACCTGCATTGCCACTCATCGAGGCTACACTACATACTAATATGGGTGTTTCAGTATGGGTTGATACCCGGTACCTCAGAATCACTTGTGCTATTGGTCTGAAAATGTAATCATTTTGTGTATTCCATATACACTATTGCAGCAATAAATCTTGAGTGAATTGGAAGCCTCTAAACGACTGTACTAACTTTTTCCAACAGTGTAGTTATCAATTTGTTTACTTGCTCCATAGGGAATATTCACAGTAAAGGCTGTGATTTGAAATGTTCTATGCAGACAATATAATAACTCTAATAATTGATAGTAAGAAAGATAGCCCAAACATTCAGCAGAACAAAGTAACTTCTTGCCTCCACACAATCTGTCTCTATGAAATATTCATCAACAATATTGTTCATATTGCAACAACTTCCAAAAAATTGCCTTCAGGGATTGATGGTATTCCAGACTTCATCATAAAGGAATATGTAATAAGACATGATAGCATTAGATCATATTTTTCAGATGCAGGAAAAATAAAAAGTGGAGTCTCTCAAGGATGCATTCATGGGCCTATCTTTTTCCTTCTGCACATTAACGCCTAGATCACAGCATTGAATCACAAATATTCTTGTCTGCAGATGACACCAGCATCCTTCTTATAGGCAATACTCAAAGACGACTACAAGCAAACATAAATAAAGCTAGAGACCGGCTAAATGACTGGTTTTATGAAAATTAACTAATAATAAATACACCCAAAACAACATTTCTGAACTTCTGTTTAAAGGGGGAGCTCTGTGACAAACTCTGGCAGAATTACACCTCTCTGGAAACAATTTTTTTTGTCATATGGCTTCAACATGATGTTAAATGGCAGCAGTCTATATTTACTTGCTCATAAAGCAAACTTCCACATTGTTTGAATTGCACTTTGCCCAGTTCTACAGCATTCTACAGTATGGGATTATATTCTTGAATATCATAACTGCTAGTTCTGTCTTCTTAACCCAAAAAAAAACAGTAAGAGCAATGCACTGTGCACAACAAACAGATTCCTGCAGGCCCCTCTTTCAAAAGTCTTTGATCTTGCCACTCCCCTGCATTTTTTCTTCTAGAAACATGTAAATGTGTGTGAGAGAATTTAAAAGAGGTAAATAAAAACTAATATACATGAGCATCTAACATTTTTTATGACGAAGAGTGTCTGAAGTGTATATGCAAAACTCCCCACTTTTCTTACACGAGTTGACTTACTCGGGAATGCGCAGCCGATCTTCTTCTCTGGAATCTCTACAAACATTTCTGAAGAATGATGCTAGTCACAGGAACCTTTAAGACTCTCTCTCTCTTTGTGAAATGAGGTACTCGAAGAATACTTTTCAACAACTATTGGTATATTTGAACTTCCACAAAGAACACTTCTCACATAAGCAATTGACTTCTTGTAAGTCACCCGTGTTGTCTCTCATTAGAAACAATTAAGTTACATTTACAACAGAGTTGGCTTGATAACCACGACTCTATTGTACAGGAATCATACACGTCTTGCCTCTAGCAAGTTCAAGTTAAAAGTAACCAAAAAAATTTTTTTCACTCAGTTGTTCTTTCGTCACTATGAATAGTCACAGTTACAAAACACCACAGAATAACATAGAAGTTCCTTGGTGCTGCCGTGTCCATTTAAAAGGTGTATATACGTAAAAAGTATTAAAAAAGTTTTGAAAAGTGTAACTGAAACATCCTTGTTTACTGTAGAATTATAGGTTACTGTTTTGCTTACAAATGTTCTACTCTCAATCACAGTATTTTCCAAAGGAAGCAGGAGTTTCATGTTTCACAACTCAGCTTACATTTTGCTATTAATTTTTAATTAATTTCTTATGTCCAGGAATTCTTGCACTGAATAGAAGCAGTGCTTTGTTAGAAATGCTTTTAGTTTGTTTTTTAATACTGGATTTGGAGCAAGTTTTATTTGACCTGAAATCTTATAGTGTACTATGATTATGCCCTTGAAAAGATTTGGAGCATATTTGATTGTTCTCTGTTATAATATGTGTGTATATCCTTGTTTTGGATTAATTTTCTTGTTCTTATGAGGTATTCCCTGTTGAATAGGATTGATTCTTGGATGAACAGGCGTGGGATATTTAGAACATGAAGTTTTATAAAATGGCATTTACAGGACTCCATCTTTTTGAGACCACACACTATCCTCAGTGCTCTTGTTTGTTGTTTGTGCAGTGAGCTGAATTTCCTCAGAAGATAATCCCATAGTGGAGTAAGGAGTGGAGCTATGCATGGCATGCTTGCATTACTGTGGATGTATGAGTTTCTTTGATAAGTTTTTTATCCGTGTATCCTATTTTAAATTCTGTTGAACCCATAGACCCAAAAATGTTGTTGTATTTACATATTGAATTATATTATTATTTAAATGTAGTTGGATTGTTTTTAGGTATAAGGAATTAAATGGAAGTTAAGACATACCATTTTTCTGTTATTAACAATTATGAAGTTTTGTTAAACCTGATGTACCTTTACTCATGATGGATGTGATTTCAGGGATCGCGTGTCCATAAAGTTCACAGGCCAGTTATAGAGACCACCTGGGTCGGCCCCCTGGCACTCTTTGGCGAACTGTCAATCACACACAAGCACACAAACTATTCTGTAACCTGTATTACTGTTGTCCAGTCAATGTGTTCAGTGCTACGCACAACCTGTACTTCATCATAGCTTGTGTGTTTCTGTATAAAGTACTATGTTCCATAAATTGTGTTTGTTCTTGCTATATCAAACTTGATGATTGGTGAGGACTAGGTTTCCTCTGCATGTTGGTGCAGTGCTAAGTCACCTGAAAAACATCTCAATGGGAGAACTACCCCAATGTATCACTGCCCACCAGCAAGCTTTCGCAGAACAACAGGCCCTTGCCACTGCACTCAATCAAGTGGCATCCATGTGATCACAGCAGATTACTCACCAGTCAGTGTCCTTTCCAGCATATAATAAATCGGTTGAAGATTGCAACTACTATGAGACACAGTTATACCAACATTTCTAGATTTTTGACATGGGTGATCTCAACCAGTGTAGGGATTTCTTTCTTTCCTGGCTTTCACCGTGCATTTATCAGTTGTGTTAATTTGTGCCTGTGCAAGAACCTGCTAGCTTATCTTTTGATGAAATGTGCAAGCTTCTCTCAACCTATTACTGCAATAAAACACATGTCACTGCAACACATTTAGAATTTTACAATTGTTAAAAATGTCCAAACCAATCTTACAAAGACTGGGCTGCAGAGTTACATGGTTTGAGCCGTCGTCTTAAAGTTGTAACTAGTACCCATCATAAACCCTATGCTGATCACATGGCACTATTCATCTAGCCACAGATAAGGAAGTACACACAACACACACACACACACACACACACACACACACACACACACACACAAAAAAAAACACTTCAGTGTGAGAATCCCATGCTTACAGATGTGCTCAATATAGCACAGCCTTTGAAGTGTCATGGGCCACATGCAATCAGTTTGCTTCATGGAGAGAGGTATCGGAAAATGCTCAGCCAACCACAGTCAGGCATGCTGCAAGTGTTCAGGATGACAGGGAAGCCACTGCAGCAGTATAACCTTTGACTCAGTGTCGCATGGGGCAGTGTCGGTTACAGCCACAGCAGCAACAGGTTGCATCATGACAGCAGCCATGTACCACCTTCCATCTTGCTCGTACTGCTTTGTCCAATACAAGCGTGCTGTGTACCCTAAGTGTTGGGCTGTTTTCAACACGTGGCAAAATAAAGGCCATTTTGTATTGGTGTGTAGCTCCTCTACAAACGTGACAGACACAGTAGTACCGATGGACATAACTTTATCTCTACAATGACTCTATCCCCAAACAAATTATTTATTGATTTGTGTGTGTTTCAGAAACCACTAAAAATGCAAGTGGGCAGAGGAACTGCAGTAAACACACAAACGTACATGTACCTGAGCTCCCTTCCCCTCACACAGGTTTCACAGAAGTTGGATAGCTACAATAAACAGCAGATTTTGACCCTAGGTCAGTTCTCTGCTCCTGTACCCTACAAATCTGTTGTTCACCCTCTCACCTTCCTTATTGTGGATCATTCCCATGACACAGACCTGTTCAGATGAGGCGCATTTAACGCTATCAGTTTCTCCATTGCCGACGAGGTAAATTTAGTGCCAGATCAAGTTCTGTATCAGCAACTGGAGTCCCTCTGGACAGAGTTTTTGTCTCTGTTTTCCCTTGGGCTACCAGTTTTCAGGCCCACATTACCACGAAAGAGTCTGTCTGCCATCATTTTTTTGGGTGCGGCAGGTGCCCATCACATTACACAACTCTGTCAAGGCTCAATTAGACTGTTTGATGTCACTCAATGTCATTCAGCCTATTTCTTCCAATAAATGGGCTATGCCACTGGTCATTGTTAAGAAGCCAATGGGTAAGATTCACCTCTGTGGTGACTTCAGTGTCATGATTAAGGCACATTCCATTGTCCCGCCGAGATGAATTGCTCACAAAATTATAAGGCTGCCAGCACTTTTCCGAGATTGATTTGTCAGAAGAATACCTCCCGCTCCCCTTGAATGAGGCCACTAGGTGCCTTCTCGTTATCAACACACCTTTCGGCCTATACCAATATCAATGCGTGCCTTTTGGCGTTGCTTGGGTGCCCACAACTTTTCAACATTTCTTATAACAGCTGACATGCACTGTGCCTAGCTGCATCAATTACCTAGATGATATCATTGTTTTAGGTTCTTTCTCTAGAGACCACATAAGAAATCTCTGATTGCTGTTTTCCATTTTGCAGTCTGTGGGTTTCAAGTGCAACCTTGCTGAATATCAATTTTTTCAACCATCAGTTGAATACCTAGGTTTTGAGGTTTCACACACAGGGATCAAGCCTTTATGTCACCATGTTGATGCAATTGGGCCTTTGCTGCAGCTGACCTCAGTTAAGGAATTGCAGGTGTTTTTTGATAAAGTTGTGTACAACCATAAGTTTCCATCTGACGCATCCTCTGTTGCTCACCTCTGTACACACTTTTGCATAAAAATGTACCCTTTTTCTGGTCTCCAGCTTGTGACTGAGTGTTGGCTTTGCTTAAATCTAAGCTTCAATCTGCCCCATGTCTGGCCACTTTTCAGCCAGGTCAGCATTCTGTGTCAGCTACACATGGACACTACAGATGCCTCTCAGCATGGTCTTGGCGTGGTGTTGGCACAGAAATATGCAGACAAGTCTGAACAACCCGTTGCTTACTCTTCGAAGACTTTAGCTACTGCTCAGCAGCGGTATTCTCAGGTTGAAAAGGAGGCTTTAGCGATTGTGTTTCCCTCTCGAGAAATTTCACATCTTTCTGTTTGGTTCTAAGTTCCATTTAATCATGGATCACAAACTGTTGGTTGCCCTTTTTAACCCTTTGGCTTCTGTGCCAGACAAGGCAGTGGTAAAATGGACATCAGTGCTGTCATTTGTGTTTTCTGTGACTCATAATCTCAATGCCTTGTGAGATCAGTGCTTTTTCTTCCACAGTAGCAGTGCTTTTTTTGGTACCAGTGCTTTTTTGGTACCAGGCATTTTTTCAGTATCATGTATTTTTTCTGTATCAAGCATTTTTATGTACCATGTAGTTTTCCCTGCCTTGTGTTTTTATATATGTACATGGTTTTCCCACCCGTTAGAAAGGAGAACTGATGTACCTTCACTCATGAAGCGCGATTTCATAGATTGCACATCCACACAGTTCACAGGCCCACTTATAGAGGCCACCTGGTTCGGCCCCCTGTCACACTCCAGTGAGTCACCGAAGAAACGGTATTATTTAAACAATCACAAGTGAGTGATTGCCCTATTCTGTAACATGTATTACTGTTGTCCAGTCAATGTGTTCAGTGCTACACACAACCTGTGCTTCACTGCATCTTACATGTTGCTCTATAAAGTACTATATTCCATAAATTATGTTGGTTCTTGCAATAGCAAAACTACTCAGAAAGCCTTTTCATAGAGTTATCAGATGCTGACTGTAGGTATTCAGGACTAGATCCAGTCAACACTATGCTTGTATCATCAGCAAACAGGATTGTTTTTTGTGGGCTCATGTGATCTACAATAATGAGGAAAAGTAACAGCCATAGAACAGAGCTCTGAGGAACACCATATTTTATTGATCTTTCATCTGAGAGGTAAACCCTATTACTGATTTTGTTCTCTACGTTAACATTGTGTTGAAGTGACACCTTCTGTCTGTGGCTCTGACCCACACATCTTGTAAATCAATAATATTTTCTGGTACTACATCAGAAATCATTCCATTGCTATCTCCCTCTTATGTGTCAGTATTTACATTAACAGTTCTTCATACTACCCCCTGATTAACACCAATGATAACTTTGTCAAGAATTTCACTTTTCATTTGAAAAGTTTTCTGCATTATTCACAGTATATTGTTCATGGTTTCAGAGAATCAAACACCTTTGTCATGTCACAGACAGTTCCTGCCACCTTATTCCTCTTGTCTAATGATGTACTTACTTTCTCAGCATCTAAGGTGCTTTTTCCTTGTTGAAAACCAAATTGATTGTTCAAAATAATGTAATAGTTTGCAATTAAGTTTTCGATTTGGCCAACAGAAAATTTTTCATATATTTTAAATATGACTGAAGGAACTGAGATAAGACAATAATTTCCCATCATCTCTTCTGACGCCTTTTTGAAAACTGGTTTGACTTTGGCCTATTTCAGTACCTCTGTGAAGCAGCTCTCTTCATCATCAGTTTATTATTTGAGCTAGTGGGTTTGCAGTTTTTTTGTGTACTGCTTTAATAACTTTAGTGTGTATTCCATCACAGACTGCAGAGTTTTTGTTTTTTAACCCTAGGATTCAATTTTCTACATCCTTCACAGGATTTTTTTTTTTTTTTTTTTAAATTTAAGGTGTTAAGAGTTCATTAAGGCCAAAGGGATTTATTTTGTTGTAATAATAAGTTAATTTATACCAGGTTTTTCTACATTTATAAAGAATCCAATGAAGCACTCTGATATTCAAGTTTCCTTCAATGTTAATTTTATGAAATTTCTTGGTTACAGGTATTAACACTTAACTCAGATTTGATGACTGACCATACAGCCCCTGTTATTTACCAGTTTTTTGCTGCATTGACAGCTCTTTTAAATATAATTTTATTGAGTCTCACATATTCAATGAAATCAGTATCTTTATTACATTTTGATTCTCCGTGCCTTTTCCTCGCAATGGAAATTTTTATGCCTTGGATGCTCCACTTTAACTTATTTGTCACTTTATTTGTTGCAGAGTCTGGGTGGAAATGTTTCATTAAAGATACCAAGAAAACTATTTAGGAATTGGTAGTTCACAAACTTTCACCTTAACTTCATATTTGTTGTCAACATTATCAATATGAATTTCTACTTGATTACTGTCAAATATTGATATTCCTTTTGGTAAAATCCTCCACATCTGAGTTACTGGTGGTTCAAATAGGTTTTTACTTTCTGTAGAAATCAAGCTATTTTTGTGTTTCTCCTTAACACTGTCATTCCTTTTCTAGACAAATGGCATTTCATCCCCACTCACATCACATTCATCTGTATGCAACCCATTTCCATAATTAATGATTCACGCTCTCCTTCATCCTGACATTTGTTCACACTGTCATTAACGTTAACCAAAATGTCATTCATTAATGCTATACAATCTACTTTAGTATCATCTGCTCAACCCCTAAATCTGGAATGTCAACAGCTTTTCCACGTTTTTCCCCACAAATTAGTTCATTATCATAATTACAAGACCATGAGTTCATTAGTTGCAGATTACTTACATTACTGTTTACCAGCAAATTTTCAGCTTCTTTCTCTATCTGACATCTATTCACACTGTTATCTATTTTTTGAAGAACGTCATTTGTTATTTCCATACTTACTGACTCAGCCATCCACAATGACATCAACATTCATATCAACAACTATGTGCCCATCAAAACCATTTACATTAATGTCACATTATTCACTGTTTCATATACATCCCTACACTGTTGGGACTCTTGTCTGCTTCCCATTGAACCATTGGTAACTCATTTATACTGTTGCTAATTTGCAGCATTTTACACACCTTTGCCTCAGTAAAGTTATCAAACTGGCTGATCATTTCATTTCCCACTAGTAAACAACCTGTTTCAGTTACATCTACCTTGGTATCAACAGACTGCTCCTCATGTACATCACTACTAATTACCAATGATTCACCTTTCTCTCTTACATTACCTTCCTGTTCAACATTATTTGCTTTTCCAACAGCTTCATTCTGACTGGAAGCAAGTTCTATGCCCTCATCATTAAGTACAGTGGCTGAAGTAAATGTTCCATATTGCTTCATTGTCAATACTGGACATTATAGGAAACAAAATTGATTTTGTTCTGTCAGGTACAGTCATAAGTAAAAGAAGGTAAAGAAGATAAACACATTTCCACTTCATAAACACAAACAAAACCTTACAAAAGATTCCACTTCAAACACTACTGTTTCTATCAGTGTCATTATGCATAACACATTGTTTATGAAAGAATTGGTCCTCCTCATAATTAGAGACATTTCTGAATACAGTTAGGCATACTCCTTACCAAATCTCCCAGACAAGCCTGTGGGATATTGTCTGATTCCTCCACAGTGGCCTCTACGATACCCTATTAGGTATCCAGTGGGGCAGGATGATTGCAAACTGCTCATTTCAATGTGGTCCATGCATTCTCAATGCAGGTGAGAACTGGAGAATATGGAGGCCATTCCATCCAACTGGTTCTGTGCTCCATTACGAAGGTGTTCACAAGATCGTGATGACACAGGCGTTCATTGTTATCCATCAGAGTACATCCTGCTGCAATGTGTTTACAAAATGAAGCCACAGTGCATGCAAAGATGTTGTCTTGTCTTGATATTTCACAACAGTCATTCTCCCATGTTTTGGCACAAGGGATGTCCTGCAGCCAGACATAATTCCAACCCAAAACATGATGGAACCACCTTGATATGGGTGGTGGTCTGTGATACAATCAGAATCTAAATGTCATCCTCATTGCCCCCACACACAAGTATCAGTATTGTCAGGGTGGAGACTGATACAGTTCTCATTAGAAAAGAGCATTGTGTCCCACTGCTGCTTTGTCCACAAAGAGTGATTTCATGCAAGTGCAACATGCAATCTTACCCTCCCACATTATTGTTGTTGTTGCTGTTGTGGTCTTCAGTCCTGAGACTGGTTTGATGCAGCTCTCCATGCTACTCTATCCTGTGCAAGCTTCTTCATCTCCCAGTGCCTACTGCAGCTGCAGCCTACATCCTTCTGAATCTGCTTAGTGTATTCATCTCTTGGTCTCCCTCTACGATTTTTACCCTCCACGCTGCCTTCCAATACTAAATTGGTGATCCCTCGATGTCTCAGAACATGTCCTACCAACCGATCCCTTCTTCTAGTCAAGTTGTGCCACAAGCTCCATTACTCCTGAGTTCTATTCAATACCTCCTCATTAGTTATGTGATCTACACATCTAATCTTCAGCATTTTTCTGTAGCACCGTATTTCGAAAGCTTCTATTCTCTTCTTGTCTAAACTATTTATCGTCCACGTTTCACTTCCGTACATGGCTACACTCCATACAAATACTTTCAGAAACAACTTCCTGACATTTAAATCTATACTCGATGTTAACAAATTTTTCTTCTTCAGAAATGCTTTCCTTGCCACTGCCAGTCTACATTTTATATCCTCTCTACTTTGACCATCATCAGTTATTTTGCTCCCCAAATAGCAAAACTCCTTTACTACATTAAGTGTCTCATTTCCTAATCTAATTCCCTCAGCATCACCCGACTTAATTCGACTACATTCCATTATCCTCGTTTTGCTTTCGTTGATGTTCATCTTATACCCTCCTTTCAAGACACTGTCCATTCCGTTCAACTGCTCTTCCAAGTCCTTTGCTGTCTCTGATAGAATTACAATGTCATCGGCAAACCACAAAGTTTTTATTTCTTCTCCGTGGATTTTAATACCTACTCCAAACTTTTCTTTTGTTTCCTTTATTGATTGCTCAATATACAGACTGAATAACATCGGGGAGAGGCTACAACCCTGTCTCACTCCCTTCCCAACCACTGCTTCCCTTTCATGTCCCTCGACTCTTATAATTGCCATCTGGTTTCTGTACACATTGTGAATAGCCTTTCGCTCCCTGTATTTTACCCCTGCCACCTTCAGAATTTGAAAGAGAGTATTCCAATCAATATTGTCAAAAGCTTTCTCTAAGTCTACAAATGCTAGAAATGTAGGTTTGCCTATCCTTAATCTTTCTTGTAAGATAAGTCGTAAGGTCAGTATTGCCTCACGTGTTTCAGCATTTCTAAGGAATCCAAACTGATCTTTGCCGAGGTCGGCTTCTACCAGTTTTTCCATTCGTCTGTAAAGAATTCGCATTAGTATTTTGCAGCTGTGACTTATTAAACTGATAATTCAGTAATTTTCACATCTGTCAACGCCAGCTTTTTTTGGGATTGGAATTATTATATTCTTCTTGAAGTCTGATGATATTTCGCCTGTCTCATACATCTTGCTCCCCAGATGGTAGAGTTTTGTCAGGACTGGCCCTCCCAAGGCTGTCAGTTGTTCCAATGGAATGTTGTTTACTCCAGGGGCCTTGTTTTGACTCAGGTCTTTCACTGCTCTGTCAAACTCTTCATGCAGTATCATATCTCCCATTTCATCTTCATCTACATCCTCTTCCATTTCCATAATATTGTCCTCAAGTACACCGCCCTTGTATAGATCCTCTATATACTCCTTCCACCTTTCTGCTTTCCCTTCTTTGCTTAGAACTGGGTTTCCATCTGAGCTCTTGATATTCATGCAAGTGGTTCTCCTTTCTCCAAGGGTCTCTTTAATTTTCCTGTAGGCAGTATCTATCTTACCCCTAGTGAGATAAGCCTCTACATCCTTACATTTGTCCTCTAGCCATCCCTGCTTAGCCATTTTGCACGTCCTGCCGATATCATTTTTGAGACGTTTGTATTCCTTTTTGCCTGCTTCATTTACTGCATTTTTATATTTTCTTCTTTCATCAATTAAATTCAATATTTATTCTGTTACTCAAGGATTTCTACTAGCCCTCGTCTTTTTACCTACTTGATCCCCTGCTGCCTTCACTATTTCGTCCCTCAACGCTACCCATTCTTCTTCTACTGTATTTCTTTCCCCCATTCCTGTCAATTGTTCCCTTATGAACCATGGACCTTGCCGTTAGTGAGGAGGCTTGGGTGCCTCAACGATACAGATAGCCGTACCGTAGGTGCAACCACAATGGAGGGGTATCTGTTGAGAGGCCAGACAAATGTGTGGTTCCTGAAGAGGGGCAGCAGCCTTTTCAGTAGTTGCAGGGGCAACAGTCTGGATGATTGACTGATCTGGCGTTGTAACACTAACCAAAATGGCCTTGCTGTTCTGGTACAGCGAACGGCTGAAAGCAAGGGGAAACTACAGCCGTAATTTTTCCCGAGGGCAAGCAGCTTTACTGTATGATTAAATGATGATGGCGTCCTCTTGGGTAAAATATTCCAGAGGTAAAATAGTCCCCCGTTCGCATCTCCGGGCGGGGACTACTCAAGAGGACGTTGTTATCAGGAGAAAGAAAACTGACGTTCTACAGATCGGAGCGTGGAATGTCAGATCCCTTAATCGGGCAGGTAGGTTAGAAAATTTAAAAAGGGAAATGGAGAGGTTAAAGTTAGATGTAGTGGGAATTAGTGAAGTTTGGTGGCAGGAGGAACAAGACATGTGGTCAGGTGAAAACAGGGTTATAAAAACAAAATCAAATAGAGGTAATGCAGGAGTAGGTTTAATAATGAATTAAAAAAATAGGAGTGCGGGTAAGCTACTACAAACAGCATAGTGAACACATTATTGTGGCCAAGATAGACATGAAGCCCACGCCTACTACAGTAGTACAAGTTTAAATGCCAACTAGCTCTGCAGATGATGAAGAAATTAATGAAATGTATGATGAGATAAAAGAAATTATTCAGGTAGTGAAGGGAGACAAAAATTTAATAGCCATGGGTGACCGGAATTCAAGAGTAGGAAAAGGGAGAGAAGGAAACGTAGTAGATGAATATGGATTGACGCTAAGAAATGAAAGAGGAAGCCGCTTGTAGAATTTTGCGCAGAGCATAACTTAATCATAACTAACACTTGGTTTAAGAACCGTGAAAGAAAGTTGTATACATGGAAGAACCCTGGAGATACTAAATGGTATCAGATAGATTATATAATGGTGAGACAGAGATTTAGGAACCAGGTTTTAAATTGTAAGACATGTCCAAGGGCAGATGTGGACTCTGACCACAATCTATTGGTTATGAACTGTAGATTAAAACTGAAGAAACTGCAAAAAGGTGGGAATTTAAGGAGATGGGACCTGGATAAACTGAAAGAACCGTCCCACATATCAGTATTAAAATTCTCTGTCTCTGCACAAGTCTTGAAAGCTTTGTGAAGCATAAGATATACAAAAGAAAAACTTATTACTTCTTCTCCTTGTTGTTGGCTTCAGTTCTTGCATCTAGAGAAACATTCTTGCACCTGAAATTTTGACTTAGTGGGTTCCAGATGACTAAATAACTGTTGAAAATTTGCCTGTATTACTCTTGAATTTTATTCTTTGTCACATTTTTCCATGTCACACCATCTTTACAATTTCTGTTTCAGGACTCAGATTCACAGTGTTATGGCACAACATAAAAATCCAACTGATTCCATCACTACTTACATTCTGCAATACTCACAATATTCCAAAGAGCTTACAAAGCAAAAAGAGTTTAAAAGTCCCTTAACAAAAGAACAATCTTCACTAAAATATATCATTATTTTGTGAATGAATCCAGAAATAAATTTTATAATTATCGTCAGACTGTGCAGTTAATAATAGGAATTTTAAGTATGCCAGATGTTTTGTAATTTCAAATATTTTAAAAGAAGAGCGATTTTGACTGTTAGTACATATCGATTGTAACACATTAATTTCTTTTTATACATTTTAGCCTGAACTATAATACATCATATACAGAATCATGTGAAATTCTTTTAGTTAAACAACTGAGATAACGTTCACCTACACAAGAATCAATAGTATAAATGGTATCGGTTACTTCTATAAAAAGAAGGTAATGTTAGAGGAGGGTGTCCCATTACAATATCCCCCTCACAAAATTTGGAAACAGGGTGTTTACAATATTTTGTGACAGACTAAAAGGTTTTCCAAATGGTGTACAATATGTTGCCCAGGACAGCAGATAGATGTATTGGAGTATCTGATACATAACATATTACAGAAAACATAAGAAAAATATCTTCTATACAAGGCATAATCTATACATATATCAGGACATGGCACTCAGATTTTCAAATCTGTGAAACATACTGTCACAAGACAACCAATAAAAGTCAAAACTACAACATTACATCACTAAACTCTAGAAATAATTACAGAGACAGGGTAAATTACTAGGATTACAAATTTTAAGTTAACATCCATACAAACAAACATCCAAAATCTTCAAAAGAGAAGAGAAAAAATTTCAGGGCCTAAGTGTGCGACGAGTGAGTCAACTCGTAAAACTCACAATGACTGGTACAGACCAGCAGAAACACACTCAGTCATGAGTAGGAATCAATCAGCCACATAAACCAGAGTATTTAAGGATATGTTTACTTATAAAAGAACAAAATAATGGAAAAATATTAGGGCCTGAGTTTACAATGTGAGGACTGACACATGAATCCAAACTTCACCGGGTACAAACCAGCAAAAAATGTTTCGACATAACAAAATGAATAAAGTACATAATCATATCAACACACACACACACACACACACACACACACACACACACACACACAGTTGTGATGACCAGGGCTACCCAAAACAGAGTTAAGCATGAGTCTGCCCATGACTCAAGTTCTAATCAGATACAATATTGCAATACTCAGGATAAATACAGGTAAACAGAGTCATAAATTAGCTTTGAATGCTGACACAATCCAGTAGCTTGAGAACCAAAATCAGAGTATGAAAGCAGACATGTATACATCCTATTATATTATTTATACAAGTAGGTGTCTTCCACACTATTTGCTAATTGTCCATACAAGTAACCTATGTACAAAAAGCCCTAGAAGATTCATTTAAAATTGGTGACAAAATACGTAGTGATTTAAAGTTACATAATGTGTTGGAAAGTCAGTCCCCCTATTTGAAAAAAACATGCATTTATGCAGAATAACATTGTCTTTGGCAGTCTTGACTAACAATTCACAAATATCAGTCACAACACAGATCCAGTTGACAGATGCTCGAGTATGTTACCCAGCACCCATGATCTCTTGCAAGTTGACTGGTCCAGCAGTATACGCCATACAGCAAAGTGGGGAGTGGATCCGTCCACATCTTTTACATTCCTACCTAGAGTTCTCATCACACACTCCAATGGGTAGATAACTTCCTGTCTAGCATTCACATCACATCCTGAAACATTGTTTTGTGTACTAAATATGCTGCTCAACACCTTCTTCACATCACACGAGATATGCTCTCCTTAGTCATTTTTTTAAAGTCAATTACATGGGATTTATGTCAGGTGAGATTAAAAAGTGTTCGCTTATAAAACATTAATAAACAGAGTTAAATGCAATGAAAAGAATTGATTAATAAGTTATTACACACAGATATGCTCAGATACTATTCCTAATTTTTGCGGTACAAATTATGAACATTGTGCCATTTCAAAATTGTAAAAGGATCTACTCATTTAGTCTCATGGGATATGTGTATCAAATTCTAAAGCACAAATCTAAACCAGAACACAACTATTCAGTGTGTTATAGATTTTAACTCAGTCAATAAATAAGATAGAATTACATGATCTTACATACCACATTCATGACAAACAAAACACAATTATATAGTCTTAAAAATTTACAAACATAGTGAATATTTTCTTCTGGGCTAGGTATCATGTTCATATATCTTGTCCTCTGTACTAAACGTTAACAGTACTTGACATTTTACATAACTACTTTGCTTACCAGTAGCTCCTCTTATCTTTACACCTACAAGAGGCATTTCCACAAAATTCTTACTATACTGGATCTCGTATCTAAGTTGTTCATCATATCTAAGTTGTTCAGATATATCACAAATTGGGCTACCTGTATCAGGTCCCTTCCCACTGTTCAAACTTAATTTAATGTAAGGACATCCAAAATCTGAATCATCATCTCTGTTATTAGACACTTCATGTAAAAGATCATTTTCAATTTCATCAAATGCTATATTCACAGTGTTTTTGTAGGGTTTTATCAACTTCACTGGTATCATAGCATTATTTTGGTTACACACATTGTCAGGTGAAGATGGAACACACTGAATGGGTTCCATAGCACAACTAACATCACTTATTACAGAAGTAACACAAAATATGTTATTGTCAAAATTACATTTCCTACTTAAATCTTCTTTCACTTCATTCCAACAATTTGGACACAAATTTTGACTAACCACAGCTAACTTACTCCAAAATGCACATTTATCTATGTTATCATCAATTTGGTCCCAAACAAATTTCAAAAAATTTTCAACTTTATTCTCTAAGCTTACATATAACTCATCTTCACTGTTTGTATCATTACTATACACAACATTAACGGAAAACTGCTTTGACTGGATTGGTATTCCATGACTCTCACTTACATCGTCAAAAACACCACGTACCTTACCTGTATTCACAAACAACTCTGAAACTTCATTGTTCTTAAACTCCACAAATACCTTATACTCATCATCATCATAATCATATTCTTCCAAAATTAGTTCATCAACAACATCATTAACAACCAAGTCTCAATACCATCAAAGACACACGCTTCACCTACATTTATTTGCTATAAGCTACTAGTCTCAGACTTACCAACCTCAGTCATTTCACAGCTTTCATTCACATCTACATTAAAAATACCACCTAATTCAGATCCAATACAGTCATCACCTGTTTTACATATATCAATAACACCGTTTCTGACCAAGAGAAGAAATCATTAGTACACACGACATCAAAATTCTCATTACTCTCACATTCTGGTTTGTGATTAGTATCTACATAACTATAATCAAACAAGTATTCCAAAACTTTTGATCAGAACATAAGTGAGAAATCTGATGTTCCTTCTGTTCAACTTCAGATACCTGTGCCACATTATTAATACTGTTATTATTATCTAAATGCAAGTGTAAATTGTGGGTGCGGCACGTGTCGTATTTCCTCACCTCAAAACTATGGACCTTCATTGAGGCGGATCACCATTTCCTGAATGGTCATCTCTATCATTGTTTCTTCTATAAATTGCCCCTGGTTATCCCCATTATTCCTATTCTGCTGATGTTCAAAGTTTCTGTCTCTATTACCATTTTGACCCTGATAGAAGTTACCACTATCTGTGTTTCTGTAGTTATTACCATTGTGATTTATATCATTATATTGTTATGGTACATGTTTCTTTCTACTGCCCTGTCAAGCCTGTCAACATATTGTGAAAACTGTTCAAGGCAATCATCAGGTCCGTGTACTAAATCCCACTGCAACCTTTCTGGTAATCTCCTTTTTAGTGCATCAATCAATTTCTTAAGTTGATTCTTACAAAACTCTTTTAGGGTACTGTCCTTATTCCTATAATTTAGACCATTGAGAAATTAACTTTTAATTCTCCCTTGTTCAGTTTCTGATCAAAATTTATTTAAAACCCTTGTTTTGAAACTTTGATATGTTTCCCACTGACTTAAATTTAGATTCACCCAAGACAGAGCTTCACCTTCAAGAAATCTTTTAACAAATTTAATCTCTTGGTCATCATTCATGCCCAGCAAAAAATTATCTCTACAGTGATGTAGAAAATTCACTGGATGTAACTTGTCTGGTGGAAAACTTTTACCGGAATGTTGGATCACACAATACCATTATTTGAATACAGATTGTTGTGAATGCAAATTTCCTGAACTACTGAAATTTTTTGATCTAAAACATTTACATTAGTTAGCATACTGTTTCAACATTTAAAATTTTTTGATCTAAACTACTAAAGTTCTGTTCAATTTTTTCTTCTATGGCCTTCTGTTGAACTTTGACGTCACTGACATTCTTCTCCTGATTTGCGGATTGTGCACCTAACCCATTTTCCAAAACAATAAATTTCGACTTTTTCATTCACTTTTTAATCCGTCTGACGATCCATTCTTTTACTCCAAAATCTGATTACTTAGGTCTATTTGGTATTGTACCCTGTTCATTTTATCATTGTTTTCTGTTCATATTTCTGTTAACTTATTATTATGTATGAGGTCCCATACTCCGAGGAGTGTAGGTGATGATGTGGGAGAACCACACCGCTGTGCTAGGCAAGGTCCTAGCGGAGGTGGTTTGCCATTGCCTTCCTCTGACCGTAATGGGGATGAATGATGATGATGATGATGAAGATGACACAACAACACCCAATCATCTCGAGCCAGATAAAATCCCTGACCCCACCGGGAATCAAACCCGGGATCCTGTGTGCAGGAAGCGAGAATGCTACTGTAAGACCACAAGCAGCGGACAACTGATCATTGACTGCACTAAATTTGCTATTGTTAACTGCTTTTATTTCTGTTAACTGATCATTACCAGCACAAAATTTGTTATTGTTATCCATCTTCATTTCCTCTAATTTTACTAAAATCAACTGCAAAATATCGGTTTCCACTGTTTCTTTGCTGACTACACTATCACTTGGTTCAAACATGTCTAGGCTATGTCCTACAGCTTTCGCCTCATCATCACTACCCTCGTCTCTATTCATTTTCCTAGGGGGGGAGGGGGGGGGGGGGAAATAGTTTGTACTTATCTTTTCTGATGTCCTTCATCATAGTTGTAAATTCCTCTTTCAATTGATGTGGTCCGTCATTATTGATATTATCTCGGTCACTGTTGATCCAACTTTGTTGGGCAGCTCTCGAGTCTTCTTTCCTCAAGTGATTGGAGTTTCCGTATGTATATAAAAACTGGAAATGATACAAATCACTGTCCTTTCTTCTTCTGCAACAGACAAGACTTCATTATCAGTCAACTGAGTCCAGCTGATGCCCACACTTGTAATCTTACCCTCCCTCATACAACTATTAAAATTCTCTGTCTCTGCACAAGTTTTGAAAGCTTCTTGAAGCATAAGATATACAAAAGAAAAACTTTTTACTTATCTTTATTTTCTCTTCTTATTGTTGTTGATTTCAGTTCTTGTGTCTAGGGATACATTCTTGTGCCTAAAATTTTGACTAACTAACTTTGAAGATTTGCCTGTGTTACTCTTGAATTTTATTCTTTGTCACATTTTTCCATATCACACCGTTTTTACAGTTTCCACTTCAGGACTCAAATTCACAGTGTTATGGCATAACATAACAATCTGACCGATTCCATCAGAGACATGCCCACCACTACTTACATTCTGCAGTACTCACACTATTCCAAAGAGTTTATGAAGCAAAAGAGTTAACAAAGCAAAAGAGTTTACAAATTTTCTTGACAAAAGAAGAATCTTTGCTAAAATATATCATTATTTTGTAAATGAGACCAGAAATAAATTTTATAATTATCATCAGATTGTGTAATTAATAATAGGAATTGTAAGTATGCCAGATATTTTTTAATTTCAAATATTTTTAAAAGAAGAGTAATTTTAATTGTTAGTACATATCAATTGTAATGCATTAATTTCATTTTATATATTTTAGCCTGAATTATAATACATCATATACAGAATCGTATGAAAATCTTTTAGTTGATTTGATTTGATTTTAACAGGAGAGCTAAAACAGCTTAGGTCTAACCCGCCACTGCCCGCACCAAAACTAGGTATCACTCCCTGTATGTATAGTAAAGCCAACCAGTGCCCTTGAATAGTGCAAGGAGTCCCTCTACCAGTTTTTTGTTAGACACAATTTCTTCAGGTCTAGTTGTCCCGAAGATTCTGTATCTTTTACTCTCCAATGCCATGCATTCAAAGATTAGGCGTGATGCAGTTTCTTCACCCCCATCACAGATCCTACATTTAGGGTCCTCTTCCATTATACCCATTGTGTGTAGGTGCTTTTGAAGTTCCCATGGCTGGTCATCAGTCCAGTCATGAGTTTGATCTCTTTCCTGTTCAATCCCAGGATTACAGAGCTTCTTTTAAAACATGGCTTGGGCATCATTACCTTACCATGTTTTTGTTTATGAACATTGGTTTAATATCCTACATGCTGTTTCCTAAACCAGTTCTGTAGTTCTAATTTGATCATAGCTTTGGTGATCGTCAAGACAGGTTCCGGTCCAATAAATGGAGTTGTTGCCCCCATCCTAGCCAATCTGTCGGCTTGTTCATTGCCACAGATCCCTGAGTGGCCAGGAGCTGCCAATGATTTCAGGGCTGCCTGGCTGTCTGAATAGATGTAGATGCTACGATCATTATAGCACCTGCTCATATTCTCCTCCACACATGCCCTGATTGCAGTAATTTCTGCTTGGAATACAGAGGCCAGTTTCCCTAGAGAGATGCTGCTCTCCAGTCTTGGCTGAACCCCATACAACCCTGCCCCAACACCTTGATCTGTTTTCGACCCATTGGTGAACCAAACGATGTCCCCTGTACGGTGTCAAACTGTTTTCTCCCACTGCTCCCTACTTCCAATTATTATGTTGTAAGGCTTGTCGAAGCAGTTAGGAGTTATTATATAGTCAGCGGGCATTTCCCCAGCCATACCTATATTTACCTCACTCACTATGTTAGTGTGTGATTCTGGATATCCAAATGAGACCAAGTTTTGGCCAGTTTTAAGTCTGTATGCCCCAGCTGCTGTCTCCATCTCAACCCAAAGGTGAAGTGGAGACATGTCCAGCATAGCTTCCATTCCAGCGGTTGGTGTGCTGCTAATTCTGCCCGTTATGGCAAAGCAGGCCAATCTCTGCACCTTAGCAAAGCTCTTTAGCAGCAACCCACTGTTCTACCTTCTTCCACCACACTACGGCCCCATAGTAAATCCTAGGTCTAACCACTGTGGTGTATGTCTAGTGCATACCCCTGGGGCTTAGGCCCCAGTTTTTGCCACAAGCCCTCCTAGTACTTACTAAAGTGCTTTTTGCCTTGGAGCAGATACTCTTAATATGAGGGGTCCAAGTTAGCTTCTCGTCCAAGGTTACCCCTAGATATTTCACTGTCCCCTTCACAGGTAGAGTTTCATCGAAGAGCTTTAGATTCCAACTTGCATGCTGAATATGTCTCTTCATAAATGGCACCACAACAGTCTTCTTAGGATTAACTCTCAGCTCCTGTTTAATGCACCATTTATGCACAATGTCCAACCCTCCTTGTGCCATATTCCTGACTGTGTCAGTGAATTTGCCAAGTATTACTATGACAAGGTCATCTGTGTATCCTTGGCAGAAGCATTGTCTAGAATTTAGTTCCTCAATGAGTTCATTCACCACTAGATTCCACAATAGAGGAGACAAAACTCCTCCTTGTGGGCAGCCTCTAGTGGTCTTAATTACCATCTTTTCATTCATCATGGTAGCCTCTACCTTCCTTCCACTAAGCATGGCTCTGGTCCACCTACATATAGTGGTCCCCAGATCATGCACCTCTGCTGCCTTTACCATGGAATCAAAAGTCGTGTTACTAAAGGCCCTCTCTATATACAGGAAGATGCAGAGGGCTATTTTTTGGAAGTGAAGTGCTTTTTCCATCTTCCCGACGAGTTGGTGGAGAGCTGTTTCACATGATTTACCTGGTTGGTATGCGTGTTGGTTCAGGTGTAGAGGGACCCTACATAGCCTCCTCTCCCAAACATATACATTAACAAGTTTTTCCAGTGTTTTGAGAATGAAGGAGGACAGACTGATTGGTCTCATATCCTTGGCCTTGGTATGATCAATTCTCCCTGGCTTTGGAATGAAGACAACCTTCACTGCCCTCCAAACATTGGGAATGATTCCTACCACTAAGCTAACCCTAAATAGCCTGCATAGGATTCTTATAAGCTTTCCTCCTGCCTGTTGCAGGAGAGCTGGAAAAATTCCATCTGGGCCAGGTGACTTGAACGGCTGGAATGTTCCAACTGCCCACTGGATTTTGTTGAAGTTCACACACTGCTTGACCGATTCCCAGTGGTCTCTTCGAGTGTCTGAGAACCGTTGTCTCTCTGGGGTCACATACTGGTCTGTGTTATCCAGCAGAGCATATTGAGGAAAGTGAGTTTTGAGGAGCAATTCCAGCGTCTCATGTGCTGTCTTTGTATATTCCCCATCCTCCTTCCTCAATGTACCTCCTAGATTAGTTGGTACTCTAGTGAGAATCTTGTGAAGTCTGGCTTGTGTAGCCGTGCCTTCCACTTCCTCACAGAATGCCTTCCAGGATGCCTCCTTTGCGTGTCTTATTGCAAGGTTGTAACTGACAAGGGCCTCACGATATTTAGCCCATTGTCCTTTGCGTCTCGCAATATTAAACAGTCTCTGTACCTGTTTTCTTTGCGTTTCCAATTTGTTATTCCACCAAGGAACACTCCTATTTGTGCACTTCCTGGTGATTGTGCAGTTGTCTTGATATGAGGTCACTATGGCAGAGGTAACAGCCTCTGCTACTTACTCAAATTATACTGGCTTCCTTATCGTGGTTTTAATTTCCGATAAGCCTAAGTCAAGGTCCCTCCTATATGTCTCCCAGTCTGTTTTCCTGGGATTTCTATAAGTCATGGTCTGTCTGATTCCCACTTCAACCTTGACTTTAATGTACATGTGGTCCGATGAGGATGGCTCCAACACCACATGCCATTGTTTGACATATCTACCCAACATCATGGAACCAAATGTTTTGTCAATTACTTCTTCCCTTCTGCTATTCCTGAATCTAGGTTCATTGTCCCTATTCAGGACCTCTAAGTAGTTAGCTAAGAGGAATTCAAGATGGTACTTACCTCTACTGTTGGTGTCCTTGCTGCCCCACACTAGGTTATGGGCATTCGCGTCGCACCCCACCAGCAGTTGGTCACCTTGCCGATGGCAAGTCTCTACCAGTCTCCTCAGCTCCAAGGGAGGGGGAGAACTGTCTTCGTAAGGAAGGTATGCTGAGGCCAAGACAATTTCCCTCGTGATACCTTCCTCACATTGCTGCATTTTGGTGATCACTAAGTCCCTAGAGCAGAAATCCATCATTGGCATGAAAGAAATGCCGTTTCTAACATAGATGCATGTTCTGGAGTTTCTTAGATTTCTAGCATAGATCAGCTTACCTCCAGTGCCTCTGAGGCCTGATACACCCCCTTTGTATAAATAGGGTTCTTGTATCAGGGCCACATCCACTTCGTGTCTCCCCAGGCAGCGGCTCAGGGCAGCAGAGGCCCCTTTACTGTGCTGCAGATTAATCTGCAGCACCTCCAGGCTCTGCCTTACTGCCATCTTTGAAGTCTTTGAGAACCCTGACGGTGACCTGCGAGAACCCTAAAAACAGTTTCAGGTCCTGCTCCCGCATCGCCTTCAGGGACTTCTCACCAACCTCCACCACCAGGGTTCATCCTTCTGGAGCAACCATCTGGTTAATCACTCTCCAGTCTTCTGTCGGGACTTTTGGGTCTGGGCCCCTATTTTCCTGAACAGAGTCTTGGGAGAGACTTCCTTAAAGATCTTAGGTACCCATAATGATATATTTGCGGTCTTAAGAAGTTCCGCTGCCGTCTTGACCAGCAGCTTCGCATCTTCCCACAGTGATATCTCATGGGCACCTTATCCTTCAGCCATTCTACTGTGTGCACCCCCTCACAGACAAAAATGAGTGCACCACGGTCTAGGTAGACCCTTCTGAAGTTGGGTCCTGGGCCAGTGTCCCCCCAATCTTTTCAATCTGTACTAGTTCCTCCTGCTGCAAGGTAATGGCCACCAGTGGATAACCTTCCTGGATAACTGCCATCCTAAAAACCGAGACTGCAGATCTGTTTCCCTATTTCTTGCCTCGATTTTTTCTGGACTCGCTTATCCTGAGAGGAGGGAGTCTTTGATTCCTCCCTTATCCGCTTACTACCTGTCTTTGACATTGTGAGGGTCTGCGTGTCCCCTTCAACCGGAGACAGTTTTTTCTTGGGGGTCTTGGGTTCTAGTCTCTTTACTTCCCTCCATTTGTGTTTAGGAAGCCATTTTTTTCCTTCCTTTTCCCTCTGTTCCCTGAGTAGCTTCCTCCTTTGGGCCCCAGACAAGCCTTTGATCTTAATCTGGTCTAGCTTCTCGGTTACAGTTCCCACTTCTGGCTCAGGTCTAGACCCTGATTCAGTAGTGGAAGTGCCTTCCATCTGTTCAGTCCCTGATGTTTGGGTATCTGAGGTCTCAATTTGCCCCTCAGTTTCTTTTTCTGTAATCGTGTCCATGTTGGTCCCACGAGATTTGGGAATCTAGAAGGTCCACACCACGAATACCCCGTGCGGTGTAAGGCTAATTACTCGGGGAGGTCGTCCGGTATCCCTGAGGCTCCGTTTGCCACACATTTTCCCATGTGCCACGCACCCCTCAGCACGTATCGCATCACACCTTGGGTTGGGTCAGGGAATAGGGTAGGACTAGGAGTGGATAGGGAAGAGGGGACGTTATGGGACACTCTTAGTCCGATCCATCGGCTGAGTCCTTTCCGGCAGTAGGTCCTCTACCTTCGACATAGCCCTCAGCTTCCTGCAGATACACAAGCCTCTCCACCCACACGGACAGTGTTTCATCAAGGTGGTGTCCCCCAGAGAGGAAATCTTTTAGTTAAACAACTGGGATAATGTTCACCTATACAAGAATCAATATTATAAGTGGTATCGGTTATTTCTATGAAAAATAGGTAATGTTAGAGGAGGGTGTCCCATTACAAACATGAACCCCTCTCTGAACACAATTTAGAGGAGGAGCCTTGAGAGGTCTTCCACAGGGGCTCCGACTTATAAAAAAAATATTGGGGAGGCCCGTACTGGTGGTCTTGCCCTGGGAAGTTTTCTAAATTTTACATGAAAAATAGTGATTTTTAAAGTTTTTTAAGCATTTTAGAGTCATATGATCAACATTAGAACACTGAAAACTGAAGTCTCGATAACTCAATACTTGGGGAAACTCGACAAGCCTGACACATTTTTTGGCTTTGAAAAAGAAAAAATTGCATAAGCACACAAAGTATTTTCGTAAAAAGCTAATTTAATTTACAGTAATAATCACACTTATAGGCTATTACAGAGCAGTGAATATATAACACTGAAAAGACTGAAATTATATTTAAATAAATCCTAAACTATCATTAAAAGAATAAAACATAAAATATTACTGTCGCACAGTAATAGCACTTTGATTAATAAGTGAAATAGTTAATCTAAGCTTACTTTGAATAAAGCTCAGGGTTCATTAAATAAAAACAGTATCTCAAAGTTAATGCTTTAATACAGTTAATAAAGTTAATATAGTATGCCTAATACTTTCTGTCAAAAAGTATGTAAATAGCGGGTTTTAATTAGGTCTTACACCCTAAAAATATTTAATCATTTGAAAATAACTAATACAGTACTATATTAATATAGTAATACAGTACTAAACTAGTACTAATATTTCAAAACTGAAAATTTAACATTATGTTTGTATTTATTTCTCTATTTATAAAGATTTTTAATATTGCTCTAAATGCCATTATTAGAAATGCCATCTTTAGAAAGGTTCAAATGTTGACTGTCTGACTGGATTACTGAATGTGAAGTCATTGATGACTGGTCAGATATCCAGTTTATCCAAAACATCTTGGTGGGCATGAAGAAAAGGCAAGTTGTTCAATTGCTTCTGTCCGATTGTTGATCAGAGATATGACTTTAGAAATCTAAGGGCACTAAATGACCATTCTGCTGTTGCTGTCATGATTGGAACTACTTGGAGAAGCTTAATGCACTTTACTACTCCACATAACATTTCTCCAACTGCAGGCTCTTGTGTAATATACTTTCTCACGCATATTTTTTAAGACCAGTTGTTTTTTTATTAGCGATATCACCTAACATATTCAAGTGTAAGCACAGTCTCTCAATGTATAGGTCATTTTTACAAAACTCTGTTGATTTTTCCAAATTTGTTTCACCTCTATTTACTAAAAGCAAGCACTCTTGTTCAGCTGCAATGACCTGTGTGAGTCCAGTTGAAGCAAACTGCTCTGTAATGCAAGATCGCACAGTTTCACAAACTTCAATGTAAATAGCTTTGTGGTATTCCTTTGGGGTTTTGAAAGTGTGTGGTGAGCTGCCTTCGTTGTGTTCATACTTCTTGGGTATACTTCGATTCCGAGGAAGTGAAGGATAATCAACTTGTGGACATTTTTCATTTAAACACAATTCCCAAAAGTGTTCAAAACTATCACACTTTCCAATCAATATACAAATCAAGCCCTCATATATTTTTTCCAGATCAGCAACACTTAGATGAGTGCATTGAATATTTTCAGGGACATCCTCTACTGGTTTCATTGCATGGCAATAAAGACGTAAAAAGAAATAAGTCTTGAATTGTAACACTGACTCAAGGTAGCCTGCACAGTTGTAACCTGCCTCTGTTTTGTCCTGTGCAGAAAACGTATTCTCAAGATACTAGAAGCTCACATAGTCCATCAAGTTAGGCAAAGGGGTCATAGACCAGCTTGGTCATTGGCGCTCTCACAGCATATGCTTCTGAAAAGTCCTATCCTTTTGTGGGATTCCCTTATGGCGTTTATTAAGTCATTGGCCAAAGCCACAATATCCCTCATAGACGTAAATGGCAGAGACTGTCTACAACTGCCAAGTCTAAGCTGTGTGCTGGGCAGTGCACATAACATGCTTTTGGTTGTATATCCAAAACTAACTTTTTTTAGTCCTTTGAACTTACCTCTCATATTCGAAGCACCATCATAGCACTGTCCTCTTAAGTTATCCATTGACAAATCAAAACGAGCAAAAACGTGTTTTAAAATACTAAACAGAGTTTGTGATTCAGTGTTGGGGGTCTCGTATAAGTCAATAAAGTTTTGATTGATGATTAAGAAATCATCAACAGTATGAATACAAAATGACACTTGTTCATAAATCAAAGAATCACTTGTTTCGTCAACCATAATAGAAAACTGTTCAGTCTTCTTGACTGAAGCCAATACCTTTCTCAACACAAACTTTCCTAGTAGATCAATGATCTCATTTTGAATATCGTGGGTCATCCACTTATACCATGAATGTCCTAACCAATCTTTAAACCCAGGTATCTCATTCTTTTGGAGTTCCAACATTTGAACAAAAATTTGAGTTTACGTCTTCGTGCCCTCTAATTGCTAGTCCTTGTTGGCATAGAAATTGCACGGCATTAAAAATGGTCTCAAGAGCTAAATGGCCTTTCTTCATATCACTGTCTAACTGTTCATTCAATTAGAAGACCACACTTCAATTAGTGATAGAATTTAGTTTCAGAACACCTTCTTTATGCATAAACATATTTTCATGAAGACAGAATTTTTCCAAAGGCTTTTTTCCAGTTAGAAAACCCTACAGAAGTAAATACGTCTTCTTTTTTGAAGAAAATTGTAATAGATTTTTAGCATCTGCCTCTTTGCAGGTTTTGCAAAAAACTTTTTAGGTGGATGCTTCATATTCTAGCCATGTACATTTGATCAATCAAGACTTCTGAAATGATCTTCCCTTACTGGATTGTCCAGGTTTCAGCTGTGAACGGTTCTCACCTGAAGACGACGAAGCAATTGATGACATAATAATTGTTGGAGGTTGACTTGCAGTGTCATCAACTTCCAAGCATGCCTTTTTGGTAACAAATTTATCCACTGTAAACTTAATTCACAATAAACTGAGAGATTAAAGTAAACGAATAAAATATAGTCATATAAAATAACACACTACACACTAAATTTGGAACACTAAACACATCTGCAGCATGCACTGAATGAAACTATCCACACTGAATGACTGCAACAGCAGGGTGGGCTTTATATAGCCACAGCATTGTAATGTTTTGAAGCATCAACGCGACATGAGGTGGAGGGTTCCAGGCCCTTCTGCTCCAGTCCTTTTGATGTCGCTGCGGCCGCAGCGCTGGGCCGCCAGCACTAGACCCAAAAGTTTGTGCACCGGGACAAATTCTAAGTGTGCCCACAGCAGTGTAACAATATCATGATTCACACCACTCGTTTACAGTTAACCTGCTTACCACCATAATAAATATTTGTTTTGACTCATTAAAAGGTAACTATCATCAAACATGGAAAATAAAAAATTCCAACATAATTTTGTGATTTTACAGAGCATAATATAACTAATAATTTTCTTAAATTATTGGGGGGCAGGCTTTGCCCCCATTCTCTATCCACATTCTTTGACCATGAAGGAAGGCATTTAAGCATTTAAACAGCTTTGTTCTTTGCTGTTGCTTTATTCCTTCATAGCATTCTGATAGCCTTTTTGACAATATTTCTTATCAAACTTCATGGAATATTCTTTTGTCTCCTTTATTTGCTTTTCCATTTTATCTATTTCCTCTGACTTAAAGTGATGCTTTCTACTGGAATCCATTCTGTTTATTTCTAGACCTGGTTTAGTTTCTCTCTCTACTTTCCTATCTCCCTTCACTTTATCATCAGTCTCTTTTAGGTTGTCTCTAATCACCAGTGGTTCTTTTCTGTTTTTCGTCCAATCACAGTGTAATAACCCTTGTTCCTACCAGTATTTGTTCTTCTTATATTATTTACTTGGTAGTTTCCCTCTCCTATTCTGAGACCTGGGTTTTGTTTGCTCTACTTGGTTCCACATAGTTTAAAAAATCATTTGTATTTGTCCTAGTGGCAGGTAAAAGCAATTCTTTAACTTTGTGGAGCATTTTTTCTTTAATTCCACAATTATGAGTCATATCTATCACCTATCCAGAATTTACTTAATATACTTTGCTGTTCATCTTTAGACCAATATTCCTTCAAAAATAATTCCTTGAATTCTTCCCATGAACTGGAGGATTCTGCAACTTCAGTTGCCCAACTATAGGAATATCCTCTTAAAAATAACCCCCCCCCCAAGAGATATTTTTCCTATGATTATAATTTTCTGGCAGACACATTAAATTCTGTAATAAAATCAGCAGGGTACACTTCACCATATTCTTCAAAATCAGTAAATTTCTTGCAATTAACACAAGAAGATAGATTTGGCATGGCACACACATTATGATTCACTCTCTGGATTTTGCTTACCATATCTTCAAATTTTCATTTACTTTTCCCATTCTCTTTTTGAATAAACTGCAATCTATTTTAATTTGTTCCTCTTGATTTTTGAGCACATCCCTGCTATAATTACAAACTATTTCTAAATATGTGTTGTTGTTCACTCCAGAATTAGAAAGTATCCATTCTCCTTTTACATGGGTTCTAAACTGTCTTTTTATGAGGCACACTGGCATTATTGACTTGGCATAACAGCTGTTAGTATCTCATTTAAAACTTCCCAACAAAATTCAACAGCTTCCCACTTTGAATGACTGATTAATTTTAAGATTTAAATTTTCTCAAATATCGAGTAGACACTTGACAAAACAAACACTTTTAGCTTGTGTTGCTTTGATATCGACTGCTGCTATTGGCTGGTGTTCCCTTTCCACATCGTCTGCTCAGCTCGCTGTGTTGCTCATGACCTCCAGCAACTTGTTCATCCTCCTGTGTTGCCCCGAAATGCTTACATCAAAGTGGTTTGAAAAATGTAGATGTAGATATTCACTGCCTTTGCTGCATCTTTTTCTTTTTGCATAACCATTTGTTTCCATGGGATCTTGCAGAACTCATGTCATCAACTGAAAACTAGTATGAATGTCCTCACAAAGCTGAATAAAAATCCAAGATTTTCTTTCAGAAGTTTTTTGTACGCCCTGCATAATTCTCTTTTTCCAAAAACGTTTTTCTTGTTATAGAAAGTCTAATATTTCATGTCCTGTTTACCTCAGCCTTTGCCAGTTATTTTACTGCCGAAGTAGCAAAACTCCTGGAAGGAAATATCATGGTGAAATGAAAAAATTGAAAAACAGCATGTAGAAGAAGAATAGGGACTTTAGGTTATGGTCCCAGAATAAGTCAGTGGAAAAAAGAGAAGATTACAGAACAAGAAGGAAAGAGGCAGAAAGAGTGGTTCCAGAGGGGAGAAGAAATGCATAGAAGAGTGGACTAGAATGACAAAGGAGGATAATGATGCTTCAGCAAAGGTCCCATATAGGACAGTTAAAAGTAAGAGGCAGACTTATACGACAGATTATGTTGGAATGGCCAAAAGGTAGAAAACAAGGAAAAATTCAACATTGTGCAGAGGGAGTATTTTGAGAAACTCCTGAATCCAAATGGAGACCTAGGTGAGGCAGAAGAAAAGGAAAAGGAACTACAAACAGAGAAGGACTTAACATGGTGAGAAGTGGAAGATTCGTTTAGAAAGACGCAAGGAGGGTAGGCACCTGGTTTGGATGAACTGAGTGTAGAAATAATGATAGCAGCAGGAGAGAGGAGGACCCCAGAAGACTGGAAAAAAGGTAATAGAAAAGAGTGCAAAGCTATTGGGGAACTCCATGATTAGCTATTTGCAAAGATGTCCGAGAAAGTTTTGGTAACATGAATTTGGTCAATAATAGAAGGAAGGATGAGAGAACAACATGGATTCAGAGTAGGAAGATCCACAGCTAAATCCAATTTTCACTGTAAGACAGCTGTCACAACACCACAGAAAATATGTAACAGATCTAGTGTTGGCCTCCCTCAACATCAAAAATGTATATGATGGTGTGTATAGAACCAATGCATGGAAGTCCCTGGACAACAGAGGAGTAGAAAAGTAGACTATATGGAGCATAAACAAATGGACAGCAGGAGTCTGAGCTGTGTGAAAGAGGGAGGAGAGAGATCAGATTGGTTGGAACAGAAGAATGGCTTGAGGCAGAGAAGCATACTATCAGCATTGCTCTTCATCATGGGTATGGATGAGATAATAGCCAGAGTGACACAAGTAATTCGTGAAAGAACAAGGAAAGCAATGGTGTTTGCTGATGGTTTGAAGATTTGAGAAACAAAGAGGAGGCAGTGCAGGAGTAGTTGGAAATATGGCAATGACTAGCACAAGTATATAGGATGAAATTCAGCATAAATATATTTGAAATGATGACAACAACCAGGAATAAGAGTAAGGCTGCAGTGGGATAACAACTGGTAGGGAAGAACTGATTAAGGTGGAGAATTTCATATATCTCTGAAGCTTAATACATCTGGCATAATATTTTCCAATCTTGACATATGTCCTGAACATGATTGCGGCGAAAGAAAAAGAGGGAAGTGAAATACAAGCTAGTGGGACAAAATTCTTGAGAAACAATGCTGGACTGACGAAAAAGGTAGAGTAAGGAATGAGAGGATCAGGGAATTAGTGAAGGAGGAACCATTATAGGATATGATAGAGGAACTGAGGCTTAGATAGTATTGACATGTTAAGTAAATGAAACAGAATTGTATTCCCAGGAAAACACACACGATGAAAATCGAGGGAAAAGACCAAAAGGAACTAAGAGACAGGTGGCTAAAAGAAGTGAAGGACTGCATGTGAATGAAAGGAAAATACTGGATCAAGGTGGAGGCAGAGAGATGGTGGGAAGACATAAAATGATGGAGAGACTTACGTTCAAAACAGACCTGGCCAGCTGCTGGAAACTGGGAAAATGTATATGATGGTGTTGATGTTCTTCTACTTTTAATGTCTTATTTCCTAATTTAATTATATAAGCCTTGTCTGATTTAATTTGACTGCATTCCATTACTCTTCCTTTATTTTTGTTGATATGCATCATATAATCTCCCTTCAAAACTTTTTCATGCTGTTCAACTTCTTTCACAAGTTCTTTGCCCTCTGACAGAAGTACAATGTCACGAGGAAACATCCAAATTTTTATTTCTTCTTGCCTAACTTTAATCCATTTTCCAAAATTGCTCCTTATCTTCCTTTTCTGCTTTCTGAATATACAAATTAAAGAACATAAAGGAAAGGCCACAACCATGTCTCACTCCCTTCTATATTACTGCCTCTCTTTCGTATCCTATGATTCTTAGAACTGCAGTTTCGTTCCTGTACATGTTGTAGGTAATGTTTCATCCACATGTTTTATAAGTGATGCCATCAGAATTTCAAATTATCACCAATGTTATCAAATCTTTTTCTAAATCTGCAAATGCTATAAATGAAGGTCTGTCTTTTTGTAATCTATCCTTTAAGATAAGACACATGGTCACTATTTCTATTCATGTTCCTACATTTCTACAGAATATAAGTAAGTCTTTCTCCAGGTCAGCTTCTACCAATCATTCCTTCATTTTTTAGGTTATTTTGTGGTGAATTTTGCAATCATGCTTTTAGCCTAGTGGTTCAGTAATGTGCACACCTTGTTAATCTTATCGTCCAGAGATACACCTTCCATTGTCAATCTTCTTTGGTGTAAGGGTTTTTAAATTCTGTTTTAAGTCTGAGTGAATGCCATCTGTGTTGTGCACACTATTTATCATGCTGATCAATTTTGTCATGGTTGATTCTCCCACAGATCTTAAATAATTCTGAGGGAATGTTCTCTATTATAAGGCTGCTGTCATGACATAGATCTTTCAGTGCTCAGCCAAATTCTTGTTGTAGTATTGCATCACCTGTCTCTCTCTCTCTCTCTCTCTCTCTCTCTCTCTCTCTCTCACACACACACACACACACACACACACACACACACACAGTCAGCATTTTTGTCTATACATAGTACCGGATTACCATCTAACCTCTTGAAGTTCATACACTGTTCCATTTACTCTAAATGCTTGTTTAATTTTCCTATGTTTGGCACCCATCTTTGGATTTTCTGCCAATCTCATTTTTTAGGCATCCATACTCACTTTTACCTGCTTTAGTTGCTGTATTATTATATTTCCTAATCTTCAGATGGAGTTTTTCAAGTACCGGTATGCAAGTCTTTTAGCTGAGACTTGTCTTCTTTACTAGTTTTTCCTTGCTTCCTTCAGTATTTTACTTCTCAAAAAATTTAATTTGTCTTCTGTCGTATTCCTTTTTCATGTTTCCTAGTTGCTGCCTGCTAATCCTTCTGAAACTCTTAAAGATGTCTGGCTTTTTTCAAATTATCCAGGGCTCACACACTTAATTTTCTATCTTTTTACAATTTATCCAACTTTGTTTTGTGTTTTATAACTAATAAATTACAGAGTGTACAGCTACTAATGGAAATGCTTTTAGTTTTAAACCTGGTTTCTAAATCTCTGTCTAACTTTTTAAGCTACACCTCCTTAGAACCCCCCCCCCCTGCGGGTTCGGGGGTTAGAATAGGCCCGCGGTATTCCTGCCTGTCGTAAGAGGCGACTAAAAGGAGTCTCACATGTTTCGGCCTTATGTGATGGTCCCCTCTCGGGTTTGACCTCCATCTTTCTAAATTATTCCGAAGAGCAAGCCAATTGGGGAAGGGCGCCTTACATGGTGCACTGTATCCGTCGTGCAATTAGACCTTTAGCCGTCTTTCTCGTCGTTGCAATGGTGTCCCGCTCGTTTTCGATCTCTTGGGCGATTACCACACTGCACTCTGCAGTGTTTCTTTTAACTGCGACGACGACCTTGGCCATTTTTGCACCTAAGATCCAGCACGGTAGCCAGTCCGTTGTGGTGGGGCCGCCATGTACCCTCTTGGTTGTAGCCCCCTGACAACACAGGGATCGCTCTACTGATGCCTGCGCCGTTAACTCCCCACGTATGCCAAGGAGTAGATGCCCATCGCCCTGGGGCATTGGGACTCCCGGCAATGGCCATCCTGCCAGGTGGCCTTTGCTGTGGCTGGGTGGCGCCTGTGGGGAGGGCCCTTGGTCGGAGTAGGTGGCATCAGGGCGGATGACCCGCAATGAAGCGTGGTACATCATCTATCGCTGGTGGGCCTCCACCAGCAGTCTCTAAGCAATCGAGGTCTAACCTCAACGGGAAGAAATTGGATCAGAGATCGTTTCCCTCCCTAGCTACTCCATGGGAGGAACGTCTTGCTAAAGAAGGCAGTGGAGAATATTCACCCCGGTACCTCGTGTGCACGCGGGTTGATGGAGAATCATTCATGTTGACCAAGCCCCAGTTTTTTGTGGAGCATTTAGAGGACAAGTTCGGGGAGGTGGAGGGCTTGTCCAAGATGCGCTCTGGTTCTGTGCTCATCAAAACGGCATCCTCTGCCCAGTCACGGAGGTTGCTCAATTGTGACAAGTTGGGGGATATTTCCGTTAGCATCACGCCGCATAAGAGTCTGAACATGGTCCAGGGTATTATATTCCACCGGGATCTTCTTCTGCAGTCCGACGATGAATTACGCGCCAACCTCGAACGACGAGGTGTTCACTTCGTCCGGCACGTCCATCGGGGTCCGAGGGATAATCAGGTCGCCACCGGTGCCTTCATCTTGGCCTTTGAGGGTGATGTCTTACCCGAAAAGGTTAAGGTGATGGTTTACCGTTGTGATGTGAAACCATATATCCCTCCTCCGATGCGGTTTTTTAAATGCTGGAAGTTCGGGCACATGTCATCTCGCTGTACTTCCAGCATCACGTGTCGGGATTGTGGACGTCCTTCGCATCCTGATACTCCATGTGCTCCGCCTCCCATCTGTGTTAACTGTGGAGAACACCATTCTCCCTGCTCACCGGACTGTCGGATCTTCCAGAAGGAAAGGAAGATAATGGAATATAAGACCCTGGACCGCCTAACCTACACCGAGGCCAGGTGCAAATATGAGCGGCTCCATCCCGTGCCCATGACGTCTACCTATGCCACTGCTGCAACACGAGTTCGCTCTCAGCTCTGCCAGAATTCACCGGCCCCCTTGGTTGCGGGGGGCACTTCACTCCCTGTTGCTCCTGCTCCATCTCTTTCAGGAGCAACACCACCCCAACCACCGGGGACATCTGTTCCCCCTTCACAGCCGGAGAAGCGTGAGCCTTCTTCGGCTCCTCTCGCCCGGAAGGGGTCCCTTGGGGCCCTCCCATCCCAGGCTTTGCCCAATGCCAAAGCGGACGCCCGCAAGTTTGTCAAACAACCACCAGTCGCTGGTCGTAGGGCGTCACGGTCGTCTTCAGTCCCTGAGACTGACCCAGTGAGGCCCTCCCAGCCAGACCCACCTAAGGCACAGCGCGCAAAGCAGTCGAAGAAAAAGGCTCCCAAGCATCCTGAAATTGCGGTGGCACCTGTCCCTCCGCAACCTTCTCCCTCTGCATCCGAAGATGAGGTGGAGATTCTGGCGTCCGCTGAGGACATGGATCTCGCCAGTCCCTCGGATGCAATGGATGGCTGTTGTCCAGGTGGTGACTCAGTAGCAGCAGGGGCCCCGGAGGCGTAATCTGCCTCCCCAGTCCCTTCACGCCTTTCCCATCCATGGCTAATACCATCCTCCAGTGGAACTGCAGCGGTTTCTCCCACCATCTAGCTGAGCTCCGCCAACTTATCAGCCGTCATCCTTTCCTTTGCATTGCTCTGCAGGAAACTTGGTTTCCAGCAATGCGAACCCCCGCCCTCCGTGGCTATCGGGGTTATTTTAAGAACCGGGCAGCTTATGAAAGGGTGTCTGGTGGCGTCTGCATATATGTCCTTAACTCTCTTCACAGCGAGTTTGTACCTCTACAAACAGCTTTAGAGGCTGTCGCTGTTCGGGTGTGGACGCCACAGGCTATCACCGTCTGCAGTATTTACCTTCCACCTGATGGTGCTGTCGCACAGCATGTCCTGGCTGCTCTGATAGCCGAACTGCCGCCACCTTTTTTGCTGCTGGGTGATTTCAATGCCCACAACCCTCTATGGGGTGGGACTGTCTCCGATGTTCGCGGTCGGGCCGTGGAGCATGTGTTGGCTCAGCTCGATCTTAGCCTCTTGAACACCGGTGCTCCCACGCATTTCAGTGTGGCCCATGGCTCGTTCTCGGCCATCGATCTCTCTATTTGCAGCCCTGGCCTTGTCCCATCCCTCCACTGGAGAGTGCACCCTGACCTGTGTGGTAGTGACCATTTTCCCATCTATTTGTCACTGCCCCAGTGTCATTCTTCTGGGCGCTTGCCCCGCTGGGCTCTCCACAGGGCTGACTGGCCAGCTTTTACTTCCGCTGCAACCATTGAGTCTCCCCCACAGGGTGACATTGACGAGGTGGTTCGTGTTTTAACCACGTCCATCATTTCAGCGGCCGAGGCTTCCATCCCCCGTTCTTCTGGCCTCCCTCGGAGGAAGGCTGTCCCCTGGTGGTCGCCGGAGATTGCTGAGGCTATTCGCGACCGTAGGCGGGCTCTCCAGCGTCATAGGCGGCACCCGTCTCTGGAGACCCTCATCGCCTTTAAGAGGCTCCGTGCCTTCGCCCGTCGTCTTATTGCACGGCGTAAGCAGGAGTGCTGGGAGCGGTATGTTTCCTCCTTGGGCTCCCGTGTTTCCCCCTCGCTCGTGTGGTCCCGGATACGGCGGATTTATGGACACCAGACCCCTACGGGTGTCCCTGGGATCTCTTTGGACGGCGCTGTGTGCACGGACGCTGCCGCCATTGCTGAACACCTTGCTGCGCACTTCGCTACGAGCTCTGTGACTGCAACTTATCCCCCCGCCTTTCGCTCTCTCAAGGAGCGGGCCGAGCAGACGCCATTATCGTTCCACACGCGTTGTTCTGAAACTTACAATGCTCCTTTCAGCGAGAGGGAATTCCTCGCTGCCCTCGCCGATTGCCCTGATACAGCACCAGGACCGGACTGCATCCACGCACAGATGCTGAAGCATCTCTCCAGGGACTGCCAGAGACACATTCTCGCGATATTTAATCGCATTTGGAGCGAAGGCGTGTTCCCGTCGCAATGGCGAGAGGGTGTTATTGTCCCCATCTTGAAGCCCGGTGCGGACCCACTGGCGGTGGACAGCTATCGTCCCATTACCCTCACCAACGTTTTGTGCAAATTGCTCGAACGTATGGTGGGGCGGCGTTTGTGTTGGGTCCTTGAGTCGCGTGGTCTCCTTGCTCCATCCCAGGGTGGCTTCCGTCGGGGCCGGTCTGCAGTGGACAATTTGGTGCGGCTGGAATCTGCTGTCCGTACGGCCTTTGCCCGCCGTCAGCATCTCGTTGCTGTGTTTTTCGATCTGCGGAAGGCGTATGACACCACATGGAGGCATCACATCCTCGCCACATTGCATGAGTGCGGTCTTCGTGGTCGGCTCCCGGCTTTTCTTCAAAGCTTTTTATTGCGCCGCTCTTTCCGGGTGCAAGTCGGTGCCACCTCTAGTTCCTCTTACATACAGGAAAATGGGGTCCCGCAGGGCTCGGTGTTGAGCGTCTCCTTATTTTTAGTGGCCATTAATGGTCTGGCTGCAGCAGTGGGGTCGTCGGTGTCTCCTTCTTTGTATGCCGACGACTTCTGCATCTCATTTAGCTCCACGACTACGGGAGTCGCCGAACGCAGGCTGCAAGTCGCCGTTCGCAAGGCAGCATCATGGGCTCTGACTCACGGTTTTCAGTTCTCTGCACCCAAGACTCGAGTTATGCACTTCTGCAGGCGTCGGACGGTCCACCCTCATCCTGAACTTTACCTCGACGGCCACCTGCTTGAAGTGGTGGACACTTGCCGCTTCTTGGGACTCGTGTTTGATGCCCGACTCACATGGGTTCCTCATGTTACTCAGCTGAAGCAAAAATGCTGGCGGCACCTCAACGCCCTCCGCTGCCTTAGCCACACGTCTTGGGGTGCAGATCGCTGCACGCTGCTGCGGTTGTACAGGGCCCTTGTGCAGTCCCGGCTTGATTATGGGAGCCTGGCCTATGGGTCTGCGTCCCCCTCAGTGTTGAAGTTGTTAGACCCCATACACCACTGTGGGGTTCGGCTTGCAACTGGCGCTTTTCGCACCAGCCCCGTGGATAGTCTACTGGTGGAGGCCGGGGTTCCCCCGCTGCAGATTCGCCACCATCGTCTGCTCGCCGACTATGCTGTCCACGTACATTGCTCGCCAGGCCATCCCAATCGTCGCCTGCTTTTCCCTGCCATGGTCCTCCATCTGCCCGAACGGCGACCTAGGTCTGGGCTTTCCGTCGCTGTCCGTGTCCAGTCCCTGCTGTCCGAACTGGGGTCATTCCCTCTTCTGCCTCCCTTCCGGGTCCGTACACCTACACCTCCCTGGTGTTTGTCCCGGCCGTCCGTCCGTCTGGATTTGGCACAGGGACCTAAGGACTCGGTTCCGCCTGTGGCCCTCCGTCGCCGTTTTCTTGCGCTCCTCGAATCATTTCCGGGCTGTGAGCCTGTCTACACTGATGGTTCCCTGGTTGATGGTCGCACTGCCTACGCTTTTGCTCACGCTGCCCATGTTGAGCAACACTCCTTGCCGGTTGGCTGCAGTATTTTTACTGCAGAGCTGGTGGCCATCTTGCGCGCTCTTGAGCATATGCGTTCCTGCTCAGGTGCGTCCGTCGTCATCTGCAGTGACTCCCTGAGCAGCCTCCAGGCCATCGACCGCTGCTATCCCTCTTCTCCTCTGGTGTCCTCTATTCGGGAGTCTGTTTCCACCATTACCCACTCTGGTCGTTCGGTGGTTTTTGTTTGGACGCCAGGTCACGTTGGCATCCCGGGGAACGAACGTGTTGACAGGCTGGCCAAAGGGGCGATAGACGCCCCAGCTTTGGAGATCGGCCTTACGGCTCACGACCAGCAGCTGGTGTTGCGCCGTAAGGTGCTTGGGATGTGGGCTGCTGAGTGGCGTGGCATGACAGCCCCGAATAAACTGCGGGCTGTCAAGGAGACGACCGCTGTGTGGCGTTCCTCCCTGCGGGCTTCTCGCAGGGACTCGGTGGTCCTGTGTCGGCTGCGCATCGGCCATACGTACCTGACGCATGGCCATCTCTTGCGTCAGGGGGATCCCCCCCTGTGTCAGTGTGGGTCCCGGCTGACGGTCGGCCACATTTTGCTGGAGTGTCCTCGACTGCGCACACTCCGGCAATCTTTTAATCTCCCGGGCACTTTGGCTTTGGTTTTATCCGACGATGCCTCCATGGCTGATGACGTTTTAAATTTTATCCGTGGTAGTCCGTTTTATGGTTCGATTTAGGGAGGTCCTGCACCTTTCCCTTTCTGTGTCTTTTGTCCTTGTGTCTGTTGCTGTTCTGGTGTGCCGTGAGATGGTTGACTCTTTCCCTTTTTTTGTTCTCGTGGTCAGTCAACCAGTCTCCGGCCGTCTTCCTTTCTTCTGTTTCTTTCTGTCTGGTGTTCCTCTGTCCTGTTCTTGTCTGTAATGTTTGTTGCTCCATTTGTGTTCTTTTAGCGCCTGGGGGGACGTCTCCTCCCCCTTTGGTTTTTACCTGCTCCGTAGATTTTCGGCTCGCCTGATTTTGGAATGGGGGACTGATGACCTTCGCTGTTTAGTCCCCCTTAAACATCCCAACAACCACCACCACCACCACCACCACCACCACCACCACCACCTTAGAACCCCTCTTATTTAAATATTCTGTGACTGGAATGCATATATACTCTTTTGCAGTATTCATCTTTATCTATACTCTGCAAGCCACCTTGCAGCAATGTCAGCTGGTACTTCTGGCATCAGTATGTTTCCCCACATTCCTGTTACAGTCATGATTGGTGCGTGTGATAAATGAGTGTTGGAAAGGCTCAGTATGATATCTAATTTTCACAGGGTGATGATTTCGCAGACAAATTTGGGAGGAGTGGAAGCTCACAATATTTCAACGGTATACCTCTCTGTGATGCACAATACCTTTCTTGAAGCGTCTTCCACTGGAGTAACCCTCTCCCATTGAGTAACCCATCTCAGTGATGAAAAGTCCCACTCTTCCTTAAATCTTCTGTACTTCTTCTTTTAATCCTACTTTGTAAGGGACCCAGAATGATGAATAGTATTCAAGAATCAGTCAAACAAGTGTTTTGTAATTCTCTTCTACCATGGATGAATCACATTTCCACAAGATTCTCCCAATGAATCTCAGTCTTGCATTGGCTTTTCTACTGTTTATTTAGTGTGGTCATTCCACTTTAGGTCACTCCAGAGGGTTACTCCTAGCTATGTTATAGTGATTATTATGTACAGTAATTTGTCATCTGTTGTGGGATTGAACAATAATGTATCTCTTCACGTATTTATGTGCTTTATATAGAATTTATTCATGTTCAGCGTGGTTGCCAGTCCCTAATTTCACTACAGTCTTCTGATGTTGCAGCCACCCTACAAACAACAGTATTCTCTGCCATGCATTTATTCAAACTGCCAGGCAACTACAGATTACAGAGATTTTCTATTGAATTATACATTCAACCTCTTATTACAAAAGGCACTCTTTACTCCTGAGCAAATGGAATCCCATTCTTGTAAACCTATTGAAACCTATGTAGACTGACTGAATAAAAGCTAAAATAAGCACTTCATCCTGATAAAGCCTTATTATGTGGCTGATGATGTAATGGAACTATAAACATTAAAACCCCTTTGTAATTGACACTCGTTAACCACCCTGAATTGTTTTGAAGACTAAGCTGTTTTTAAATATATTATTTACAATAAAATGTCGTTTTTATGCTGTTTTAGCAATTGCAGTTAGCATGTTTTTCTTACAGTATCATTTGGATGCTGCATTGATGTATGTTATCTGATAATGTATATGAAGTAAAAGTGACCACTGTTCTGAATGCACTTACAGACAGCGAATCCTGCTTTAACAAATTTAAAAGCTTGTTATATTCTGAAATTACTACATAAATTTAGTAGCTTTTTGAAGTTTTGTTAATGAATTAAATCATTAACTTAGAGATCAGATATATTTTTCCCAAAAGCAGTGGCCAGGAATGGTGATGGTGTGAGGGATGGAGAGTGTTGGCGTGAGGGATTTTTTGGGGGGGGGGGGGGGGAGAGGGGAGACATGAGAGAGAGAGAGAGAGAGAGAGAGAGAGAGAGAGAGAGAGAGAGAGAGAGAGAATTAGATATGCATCTCATGATAGATTAATTATTGTAATTGCATATTATGTGTATACTGTATGGCAGTTGTACTTCAGAGCCACACAATACTTGCACAATCTACTTTTTAAAATTATATGCATTATGTAGTATCCACATAGTGATCTTCAATATTTATGATTGTGTTACAGAGACTTTGGATATGGTTAAGGACAACACTGAGCCTGTTTGTTGGTGTCACACTGATGCGTGAGCTACAAATTCTCTTCTACCTAATTCGTTTTTTAAAACTGTTTAAATAGCTTTTAATGCTTTGAATTCTAATAATCCACATTCTTTTGTATTTTGGGCTGTAGTTGGAAACTTTGGGCAAGAATGGGAGACTGGTGATGTCATTGCAAAAACCCCTTACAAAGCTGGAACTCCAAAGGAGATAAATGCCATCATAGGTGTCAAACTAGGATTGCGCTCCGTCAATGTCACTCTTAAGCAGGAAGGTATATGGTTTTCATAATTATGAGTATGTGTTGTGTTTGTGTGTGTGGGTGTGGTGGGCAGAGATAGAGATAGATAGATAGATAGAGAGAGAGAGAGAGAGAGAGAGAGAGAGAGAGAGAGAAAGTTTATTGTACACTTATCCATTGCTATGTATGTATGTGTTTCTTCTGTTATTTGACACTATTTCAGGAGGACAGAACACATCAGATGATAAAGCCCTCAAAGATGAGATTATCAACTATAATGAACGTTTTACCTGGGAGTGGGACCAAGGAATATTTGGTTTTGGGCCACGAGGTAAGATATTTACAGAGAATACATTGCAATAAATTCCTTTTACCTTTATTTTCCACATAGTATTTCATTCAGTCTCAGTGCTTTGTAATATTAGCCAGTTTTTAATAGTATTTTAGTGAATTACTACTACACTAATACTACTAAGTAGGACATGTTCTGAGGTATCAAGGGATCATCAATTTAGTATTGGAAGGCAGTGTGGAGGGTAAAAATCATAGAGGGAGACCAAGAGATGAATACACTAAGCAGATTCAGAAGGATGTAGGTTGCAGTAGTTACTGGGAGATGAAGAAGCTTGCACAGGATAGAGTACCGTGGAGAGCTGCATCAAACCAGTCTCAGTACTGAAGACCACAACAACAACAATACTACTATTTCTACTACTACTTCTACTATTATTATTATTATCATCATCATCATCATCGTTGTCATCATCACACATCATCAGACAATGTTTAACGAATTCTACACGATTATTCATTTTTTTCCTTGTTTCATTCTTATTTTTCTCATCCTGTAACATCTTCATTCTTTGATGAGTTCCAGTTTTCTTTGGTCTGTCTGTATTTTCCCTGTTTTCCTCTTTATTTTACTTCAAGTTTTGTGTTCATAATTTTATTTCTGAAATTGTCTCTTTCATTTACCATTTATTTATTTATAAGTTCTGTGGATCCTATACCACAAAGTATAGCTAGAATGCAAAGTATGACAGATTATTACTACAATAATCATATGTAAATGGACATGACCATGAGACTTCAATCTAAATCATACTAAACAGATACATGAGGTTCAAGTCTTCAAATAACAGCATAGATTATAGTAGTAATGATGCTTACACAAATAAATTGTAAGGCTTACATTCTAATTCATATAAAACACATTGTCAACAATTAATATACAGTTCTACATAGTCATATCTTATAGGAATCCTTACAATTAAACAAATTTCACTAATTATTACACATTATCAAAAAAATCCTGTAAAGAGTAGAAAGAACTACTCAAAAAAAAAATTTAGCTATTTTTGAATTTAGTCTTATCTCCAGAGTCTGATTTAACATGTACACTTTTATGTGTAAATAATGTAATTCTTTCTGTACCGTATTGAGATTTTTTACATCTCTGTGAAGATCATGTTCACTTCTTGTATCATGATCATGGTATTCACTGCTTGTTCTGTACATTGTCTAATTAATGTTCACAAAGCACATTAGTGAAAAACTGTATTGGAATGGCATGGTGAGGATCCCCAGTTGTTTGAAGAAGTTTCTGTAAGAGCATCTAGGGGGCACTTTATCCATAATTCTGATGACTCTCTTCTGTGCAATAAAGACTTTATTTTCTAATGACTGGTTTTCCCAGAATACGAAGCCATATATCATAAATTAAAGGAAATATCTGAAGTACTCAGCTTTTTGATTGTTTCCAAGTCACAAACAGATGAAATTGAGCAAATGTCAAATGCTGCTGAAGTCAGTCTTTTACATAGGTCGATGATGTGAATTGACCGGTTTAGACTGATGTTAATGTGTAATTCAATGAATTTGGAAAACTAAACTCTGGATAGTTCTTTGTCACCACATTTTATTTCAATATTTTCCAGTTTTTTGTTTGCTCTCTGAAACTGAATGAACTGAGTCTTGTTAACATTGAGAGACAGTCCATTAGAAGTGAAACAATCTAGCGCTTCTTTGAATATAGTGGTCACAGAGTTCTCTGGACTACAGTTTGGTACATTCTCTGTCATAATGGTGATGTCATCTGCAAACAGGCTGAAGTGTGCTTTTAATGTCATACACCATGGAAGATTAGGAAAAGTAAGGGTCCCAGCACTAAGCCCTGTGGAACTCCACATTTCACTTTGCCCTAGTCAGAGCAGGCAGGTGCCTTTGCAGAATTTTTCACCACTATCTTCTGTCTTCTGTCATCCAGAGATCATTTGAGTCACATCCCTACTTTACCATATAAGCCATAGTGCTCAGCCTTTGTAAGTAGAATTTTGTGGTCTACACAATCAAATGCTTTAGGCAGATCACAAAAGATTCCAACAGGGGATATTTTATTGTTTATGGATTCAAGATGATGGTTGACAAATGTTAAAATGGAATGTTCAGTTTAAATACCCTTTTGGAATCCAAATTTATTTTTATTAAACAGTGGAAAATCCAGGATGAAATGTAATAATATTATGAAAAGAAAAGTTGCTAGTCACCATATCATGGAGATGCTGAGTCACAGATAGGCACAACAAAAAGACTGTCACAATATAAGCTTTCAGCCAACAAGGTCTTTGTCAAATATAGACGACACACACACACACACACACACACACACACACACACACACACACACACACACCACACACCACACAACTGCAGCCTCTGGCTGACAAAAGCCTTGTCGGCTGAAAGTATATATTGTGACACTCATTTTGTGTCTACCTGATTTCTATTAAGGAATTTATGTTTATTAAGAACTAGCACTCATTCTGGAAACATCCCCCAGACTGTGGCTAAGCCATGTCTCCGCAATATCCTTTCTTTCAGGAGTGCTAGTTCTGCAAGGTTCGCAGGAGAGCTTCTGTAAAGTTTGGAAGGTAGGAGACGAGATACTGGCAGAAGTAAAGTTGTGAGTACCGGGCGTGAGTTGTGCTTCGGTAGCTCAGATGGTAGAGCACTTGCCCGCGAAAGGCAAAGGTCCCGAGTTCGAGTCTCGGTCGTTCACACAGTTTTAATCTGCCAGGAAGTTTCAAGTAAAATTTACTTTGAAGACATCAAGACCAGAAAAGATTCAAAACTTATGGAGAAATAAAAAGAGTACTGATTGATAACCATACAGTGATTGCTTCTAAATGGTTTGGCCTTTAGGAAGTGAATGAATGGCCTTCTTAACCCTTTCTTTTCTAGTCTTACCTTATGTGCTCTTATATTTATTTAATGCTACTGTATATCCTGGATATGGTATCTTATTAAAAATTTTGTTGATGCTCTTTCTTTTACAGTGTACATGTGGTATGTAATAACTAACTAAATTGCAATTGTAGGTGCTGTTTGTAAGAATTTTTACTTATCCTGAAACTGTGAATAAATAAAAATGCCAGTTTGAACACAGGCAAGTCCCTATCATCCTGGGGTCTGAGATATGTGCCCTAAACTGTCTTACTCTTTCCTTGAGGAAGCAACTATAATTCCAAAAGATGGTAGAGTATCATGGACTTTCATACATGTCTATTGGCTGTACTAAATATTTTCCCTCCTAAAGATAAATACTGGCTAGCAAATCAGTCTCTCAATTTTTTTTGGTAATCTCAGTATACATCATTTATTCCAATTTCATCTATGACATGGAGAAATATTCCAGACTGATGGTCCAGAGAAACTTTTACAAAATAATTATAATCGTGTAAGTTGTATTAACCTAAAACTGGCTTGATATTTTAACAGAAACTGATAGCCCCCGTATTAAATAACAATATAAAAGTCATGAATTATAGGTAACACTTTTACACAATTGATGATTAAGATGCTGTGTGAACTAATGTTTATGAGATGTTTTCTGCACTAATATGTTTTATTGTGATGAACTAACCTCCATGAGATATTTCCTTAACTAATATGTTTTATTTGCAATACTGTACATTTGTGGATACAGAAAAATCAAGACAACAAAATAGTTAGACTGAAACATTGAAAAGATTATGTTCTAAAATTTGAACATTCTGGAACTGATGCAACAATAATAATTTTGGACTAAAATATTTCCTAAACTACATAAAAAGAAGGAAAGAAATGAGGGCTTTCAGATGATGTATGTCAATTTTACAACAAAAAATTATTAATGGAATCAAACTTTTGTGAGTGTGTGGTTCTGCAGCCTCTAAGCTTTTGAATATTTCCTCAAATAAAATGCTTTTATGCATAATATTTATGTTATTGCCTTGAGTTAACTATAAACTATACTTTGAATAAAAGGGCTTCAAGAAATACAGTCTATAAAGGACTTCTGGTACTGCATACACAACTATTCATAACCTACACATGAAGAATTTACTTATTTCAATACTGAAATGGAATAATTACAGCCAACAAAGCTTAATAATATCACAGATACCATGTAATATATACAGGTTTACATATTGTTATTTACAAGTCTTTTACAAGAATTATCAAAATGAATTTATTTTATCAGTGTAGAAAAAGACAGATTGCTACTTACTGTCAAGAATACACGTCAAGTTGCAGACAGGCATGATTAAAAGACACTCACATGTAGCTTTTAGCCACAGCCTTCATCAGTCAAGACACACACACACACACACACACACACACACACACACACACACATACACACACATATTCTGGCCCGAGATGCTGGAATTGGTGGTTGTGTATGCATGAGGTGTGCTTGCGTTTTTTTTGTTGTGTGTGTGTGTGTGTGTGTGTGTGTGTGTGTGTGTCTCTTTACAGATGAAGGCTGTGGCCAAAACCTACATGTGAGTGTCTTTTAATCATGCCTGTCTGCAACTTTACGTGTCTTCTTGACAGTAAGTAGCAATCTGTCTTTTCCTGCATTGTTGATATTCCTACCTGGAGTTTCCATTGTCTGAATCTATTTTATGATATCTAAGTCATTCCAGAAGGTCAACTCACAGGGTGGTGGGATGTTTTTGGGACACACTGTGTCTAGTTCATCTGCTGGAACTGATTTGGCCTGGAAGATCTTATCAATGACTGTGTTACTGTTGTTATAGATCTCAGCATCAGGTGAACACACAAACCTCTCCATCTGCACAATTAGTGTCCCCTATAAATGGACTGAAACTGCCATGAGCCCTGCTCTAATGAGGTTAATCACTTGACATATGTGTCACCGAACTTTTTTGCCTGTCCAGCTGGTGTACTATGGACAGGGTTGTCAGAGGTTCTATTTTTGTGTGTGAGTTCCTGGAATGTTGGTATCTTGACCTTTGTTAAAGCAAACTGGAAGTAGTGCACTACGGCACTATGTTCATAACATGGGGTACGGCCACCTACTGCTGTACTCATATCTTATTGCACAAACTTTTATTAAAACAAAATATCACGACTCAAAAAGACTACACTGCTTCTACCTCACTCCATGTAAGGATCTTAAATTGAATCATGCTTAGGGATGAAGAAAGCCTGTTGGAACTGGAAGCAGAACTAAATAATATCAAGTTAGATATCACTGGGATATGAGAGGCATGAAGAAAGGAAGAGAATCAGATCTGTAATCAGGAAATGTCTTTTGTGATAGAGGCACAGGCGAATGCCTGGACTTATTAGTAGGTTTTATCATTGACAAGAAAATTAAAGACCAAGTTGTTGATACTGATAGAATGTTTGACAGAATAGCAAAAATAGCATTACACAAAAAATGACTCTAAGCACTATGGGACTTAACATCTGAGTTCATCCGTCCCCTAGACTTAGAACTACTTAAACCTAACTAACCTAAGAACATCACACACGTCCATGCCTGAGGCAGGATTCAAGCCTGTGACCATAGCAGCAGCGCAGTTCCAGATTGAAGCGTCCAGAACCGATCGGCCACAGCGGCCGGCTAGCATTAAACCAAACAATAGAAAGTCCAGGTCAGAATATCAACAATATTATGAAAAAGATAGATTGCTACACAGCACATTGAGTTGCAGACAGAAACAACAAAAAGGCTGTTACACATGAGCTTTCAGCCAAAGCCTCCTTCAGAAAAGAAGACACACACACACACACACATCCACACAAGCGAGCACATCTCTCACACACATGACCACTACCTCCAGCCACTCTGGCCTGAATGCAGATGTTGTGTTGAATGAAAGCAGCAATCTGGAATGGGCAGGAAAGGGTGAGGGATAGCAGGGAACGTATGGGGGGACTGAAGTCAGTGCTGTCTGGTGAAGTGTACAAAGACTGGATGGTGGCAGAATAAGGTATCCAGGTGCAGCCCTGGCAGGCTGTGGGGTGGAAGAGGGAAAGACTGGTGGTTGTATTATAAGAAAGTGGCACATGGTGAGGATCAGGGGATGTGAACTGGGAAGAGTGGATAGGACTGAGGGAGTGGAAACTGCTGGTTGGAGAGTGGGGGGACAGTAGGTTACTGTAGGCTGAGGCTGGGATGATTTCAGGGACGGAGGATTTGTTGCAAGGATAACTCCCATCTGTGCAGTTCAGAATAGCTGGTGGTGGAGGGGAGGATCCATGAAGCAGATGTTGAAATGAAGCATGTTATTTTCAACAGCATGTTGACCTGCAGGGTGGTCCACTTTGCTCTTGGCTATGGCTTTTTATATTGGTATGACTAGCTCTCCACCATGATGAATACCCACTGACAAATTGTGGTCAACAGCAAAGTCGCCCACTGTGTGGCACAACATATCACTGAATTTAATATGCTTGATTTCAATGGCTGTTTCATAGCGCAGACCATCTGGATCATCCCATCCACCATGAGCTTTTCTGAATGGCACAGAGGCAAGTTACAGTAAGGTGAAAATAATATGCAGCCAGGGAAATAATAAAGCTTAATGATGAAGCTATAGAAACACTTGACAAATTTATATACTGGAGGCAACTGAAAACAACTAGTGGCTGACCACTTAAAGAAATACAGATAATGTTAAAAATGTTTTGGAGTTCGTCTGGAAAACTGAATGCTATATTCAAAATAAATTCCTTATGTGCCTTAAATGGAACATCCACAACTGATGTATACTGCTGGTACTAGCTTATGGATGTTCTAGGTTAGTTCCACTAGAGGAGTTGGCGATGTAGTCTGTAGCAGACATTTTCATTTTCAATTTCAAATGTCTGCTTGTGTCTGTGTATATGCGGATGGATATGTGTGTGTGTGCTAGTATATACCTGTCCTTTTTTCCCCCTAAGGTAAGTCTTTCCGCTCCCGGGATTGGAATGACTCCTTACCCTCTCCCTTAAAACCCAAATCCTTTCGTCTTTCCCTCTCCTTCCCTCTTTCCTGATGAGGCAACCGTTGGTTGCGAAAGCTAGAATTTTGTGTGTATGTTTGTGTTTGTTTGTGTGTCTATCGACCTGCCAGTGCTTTTGTTTGGTAAGTCTCATCATCTTTCTTTTTAGATATATGACTTCTAGTAATGGTATGTTAATGCTATGTCCCCACTTTTATCAATTTTTATGACTGTGTTGTGTACATATTTTGTGACTGTTCTTGATTCCTGCTTCTTTTTGTATTTTAGCACTAATGATGATTATGTTGTAGTCAAAATGTAGATCTGCAATAAATGACAGATTTCTGTGAATGATTACCATTTTTCTTTATGTTTGAATGTTCAATGGTCGCTGTGCACAGTTAGTATCCAATGGACTCCAGTTTAGTTTCATTGCTAACGTTTTTGATCTTATTCCTACTAAACATTAATTTTTAATCAACAACAAGTTATTATTTTCCATGAAAAAATTTACAATGCCTATAGCTTTGAACTTAGCCTGTGTTAGTTTTTGTGTTAAGATTCTTGCATACATTGTGATACTGAACCTATAATATTATGACTTTGTATGAGCAGTGGATATTGACTGGTAAATCACAAAAACATCCAGGATGCCATTGAAACAGTCCTGTAATGAAACTTTTCATTATTGTAAATGATTCAAATGGATACCAGAATGAACAGGTTACCAATAAAATATCTGTTACAAATATTTCTGGTGTTGTTAGCAGATGTAGTTGTAATACTGCTAGATTGCAAAGAGGTGCATCTGCAACTGACTTTTGACATCAATATCCAACTGACAACTCCAGAAGAATTCTGTCCCACCATTGTCACTATTTGTTCACATATTCCTTAGCTCTTTCAGTAAGGTGTGTAGGAAGTGGTTAAGATTAGCTCTGCCTCACACACAAACTGCTACTGCATGGAGGGATGAGCAGAGTCACTAAACAGCACTCCCCTTAATAAGTCCTGGCAATGTAAGAAATGGGAGTTGCATTTTGGTATTCATTCAGAACAACTAATCATTTAAGACTGTCTGCAGAGATAATGAAAACCTAAATATTTCATCTGAACTGAAATGATTTTTCCACCATAATACTCAGACACAACCCTGTGCCACCACACTGCTGTCTGTGAAGGTTGGCAAAACCAGAAGCATATACACTATTTGCCCATAGATTTCCAATTTCTGCTGATCCTGACATAGAAAGCACAAAGCTAAAGAAAAGGTGAACAAGCAGTATAAGCTGACATCTTGTGACACATAAAAGCCAAATTTTGCTCTGACAAGCAAATATTTACACTGCAGAAATTTATCTGAAAGACATTACCAATAAGAGTAAACATAAAAACACTTCTTAACAGGTGTCTTGCAATCTGATTCACATATTGCCTCAATTTCTGTGCAGCTCAGGCTTGCAAGATTTCTCTTCTTGGACTGATAATAAAATTTCCAATTAATTTTGCTAACCTTATGTGTACTTAATTTCAATCCAGTGTTGCTGTTCTATGTGTTTATCATATTGATGACATTAAAATGCAATTTATATATCGTAACTGAGATGATTATCTGCTTTTTTTAAAAGTAACTTAACTATTTAATGCCTCTGTGCCCATCCATGTGTATGTAAAATAATCATCTCAACTTTTTACATCCACTGTCACTGTCATTAACTTATTACTGCAGCTTTCAAGCAACTAAATGAGAGCAGATCTTCCAAAGAAAAGAGTAATCTGTCAGAAGTAGCTATTTTATAAAATGTAACTTAATTGTATTACAGCTGGCCGGTTGCAACGTGAATTTCGCCACGGTCAGCTGATTGGGCTTCCTATCCCAATCTTGTGGATTATTGATTACCTTGTCATTGATGGAGAAGGCTTCAGATTTGGTCGTTATTATCGGACTGCTGGCTGGTACGCCCACATTGCTATGTGGTATGTCTGAAAATACTAAGTGCATATGTTTGAGTATAAGTTTCACTAAATATAGAGCAATCATTATTATGTTTATTACTTGAATTAGCTCCCACAGAGCCAATTATATCAATTTTGCATTTTGCAGTTTCATCTGTTACTGTTCTTGTGATACTATTACTTTTTCATGGTTGTTTTCCCGGTCCAGTTTCACATTATTAAGATGCTTTTCATTTCTACTTTCAATAACAAGATACCTAAAAATCAGACAAAAACTACTGAATACTTTAAATAATGCAAAACATCTAGCTGAAAACATAAAACAATTATTAAAGACAGAGACAGTACTGTTAATAAAAATAACTGCATTTTTGTCTCGTGTCTGGTGATCATCATAGAAGATTGTGGAGGTGGCCTTGCACAAATGCATGTCACAGGCACACAGTCTCAGGTTTCTGCTGGGAGGTAAGTCACTTGTATTTTGAGCCAGTGCTCCACATGGATGTCTAATCCCTCTCATCACTTTCCATGTTAATTTGAGGGCTGTGCAGTATCAGGATAGATTCCTTCAACCTGTCGTCCAGCCCTACAGTCAGTATTACAGCAATGGATTCATATTGCAGGACAATGCTTGAGCACACTGTGCCCCCCTCATGAACACCTTCTTCCAGGAAGCAGAAATCAACCAAATGGAATAGCCTGTAGTATCTGTTGACATGAACCTAATAAAGCATGTTTGGGACAATTTGAAACTTTGGTTCATCATTCCCTCTTCACTCAGTGGGTTAAATATCATGAAGGCAGAAGTTGAAAAATGAGATAGTCTTGAGTGGCATTGTCTTGACCATCTTGTAGTCAGCATGCTACATTGCTCAGGGTGGAGCAAGGTAGTATTGAATGTTACCCAGCAAAAAAGTTTGATTTGACAGATGTGCAAAAATCTGCATTTTCAAACAGATTGCCTGTGTTTTGATTATGACCTTGTTTTGATTTCAAAGCTTTTCCCAGTTTATTTGATTTTCAGAGGAGCATAATTCATGTTTGTATTTAAATATTTTCCAAATAATTTTTTGAGTTCTCAGTGTAGTTAATCAAATCCCTGTGAAGAGGTTAATTGTAAGAACAATTATGACATTTATATGTTTTGTACCTTTGTTCCTTGATAAAACTATTCTTTCTACATGTTATTTTAAGTTATATGGCCTGTGTTTTGCCATTGTTCTTCTTATGAGATACTGTAGGTTGACCATATTTCTCTTTCACCACAACATGTTTCTGGAATTGTGTAATTTAATTCTTGATTTACTTTTCATCAATTTTAAATCTGTTTCAGTTTTAGTTTACACAACTCTTCAACTTTTCAGAGGGTTATAAAAGAAAATGTTACACTTGTCATGGAAGGAGGTGTGCCTTGTCTTTGTCTCTATAGTAATTGTGTCTGTTTTTCTGTGATTATGTAGAAGGTGTAGCTAACTATAAAACTCAAATTCAGTCTAGAAATTAGGAAGTTGAGAGCTGCAGTTGACAGCAGTAATGTTAGAAATATGGTTGATGACTAGATTGAGAAAACCTGCCAAATTTACCAAGAGGTTTATGATGTGCTGCAAGTCTGCTAGCTTTATTCTTGACATCTACAACAGTATCAGTGTACTAAGGACTGTAAGCAAATGTGTGAAGACAATCTAAGCAGTTCAGGAACAATGGTATGTTTCCAAGACCTCTGCCAAATTGTTGTTTCCATTTAACACACAATATTGTGATGACTGTCCCACTATCTTCTTCAGGTGCTGTGAGTTTTGCTGTGTACTCACAGACTTGTTGGAGTACAAGCAGCAAGTACACCCAACAGCACAACTCACAGCATGTGAAGAAGATAGCTGAGTCAGTTGTCAAAATATTGTGCATTACATGGAAACAACAAGCCAGGACACTGAGAGGCACAACATCAGTCAAACAGACTGAGAAAATCTGAGAGCCCACAATTCAGGAACAGTCTCAAAAGACAGGGATACAAGTGAAACTTAAGGCAAATAGTAGCCACAATCCTAAAAAGAAAAAGAAGGTCATTCTGCTAGGGAGTAGTCTTGGAGGGAAATGTTGGAACTAGCTCACTACTTCCTGGTTAGTTACGTTCGAGTATAATGACTTTTCTGGAGACTAGAAATCTACTCTCTAGGAATCAGCATAGGTTTCGAAAAAGATGGTCGTGTGAAACCCAGCTCGCGCTATTCGTCCACGAGACTCAGAGGGCCATAGACACGGGTTCACAGGTAGATGCCGTGTTTCTTGACTTCCGCAAGGCGTTCGATACAGTTCCCCACAGTCGTTTAATGAACAAAGTAAGAGCATATGGACTATCAGACCAATTGTGTGATTGGATGGAAGAGTTCCTAGATAACAGAATGCAGCATGTCATTCTCAATGGAGAGAAGTCTTCCGAAGTAAGAGTGATTTGAGGTGTGCCACAGGGGAGTGTCACAGGACCGTTGCTATTCACAATATACTTAAATGACCTTGTGGATGACATTGAAAGTTCACTGAGGCTTTTTGCAGATGATGCTGTGGTGTATCGAGAGGTTGTAACAATGAAAATTGTAGTGAAATGCAGGAGGATCTGCAGCGAATTGACGCATGGTGCAGGGAATGGCAAGTGAATCTCAATGTAGACAAGTGTAATGTGCTGGGAATACATAGAAAGATAGATCCCTTATTATTTAGCTACAAAATAGCAAGTCAGCAACTGGAAGCAGCTAATTCCATAAATTATCTGGGAGTACACATTAGGAGTGGTTTAAAATGGAATGATCATATGAAGTTGATCGTTGGTAAAGCAGATGCCAGACTGAGATTCATTGGAAGAATCCTAAGGAAATGCAATCCGAAAACAAAGGAAGTAGGTTACAGTACGCTTGTTTGCCCACTGCTTGAATACTGCTCAGCAGTGTGGGATCCGTACCAGATAGGGTTGATAGAAGAGATAGAGAAGATCCAATGGAGAGCAGTGCACTTTGTTACAGGATCATTTAGTAATCGCGAAAGCGTTACGGAAATGATAGATAAACTCCAGTGGAAGACTCTCCAGGAGAGACGCTCAGTAGCTCGATACGGGCTTTTGTTAAAGTTTCGAGAACATACCTTCACCGAAGAGTCAAGCAGTATATTGCTCCCTCCTATGTATATGTCACAAAGAGACCATGAGGATAAAATCAGAGAGATAAGAGCCCACACAGAAGCATACCGACAATCCTTCTTTCCATGAACAATATGAGACTGGAATAGAAGGGAGAACCAATAGAGGTACTCAAGGTACCCTCTGCCATACACCGACAGGTGGCTTGCAGAGTATGGATGTAGATGTAGATGTAGAATATAAAGTGACAAGTATTTTCAAGCCATGTGGAGTGCAGGGCAATGTTACCTGTGATTTAGGCTCTCTGAGGAGGTATCTTGGCAAAGAAAATTGTGTTGTGATTATTGGGGCAGAGGTGATGAAACTGTTTGTACCATAACCTTCACTAGTTACTTAGTTTCATGTTCCACAGTTCGTTTTGGATGACAAATCATAATGACCTGGTATGAGTCATTTTACATTCACATTGCATCTTAATATGTAAATATGACTACATGCTGAACATTTATAAATTCTTTCCCCAACTGAAAATTACATCAGATGCATTACTGACAATGCTTCTCACTTTAGCATGAAGTATTCTATCAAACATTTGCATGCAGAACCTCAGAAGTCACTCAAAATGGCAGAGCAATCATAAATTGAAAAGTGAAGGCAGGAAGATTACAGCTCAGCACTATTCATAAGGGAGGATAGAGGCCAAATTAAATTTATGTGGAGACTGCCATTAAGTCAGATTTCTATTGTTTTATTTAAACCAAAAACACAAGAAAAGCCTCTGATCCATCTGTGACTCAACATAAAAATAACGAAAAACAAACCATTTTGTGTCTCAAAAACAAAAATTAAAATCATCTATAACACTATGCAAAATTTACTGTGACTCATGGCTTTTAATGTGCCACTATGAAAAGACCCTGATGAAACTATATTAGTTTTTATCAACTAGCTGCTCCTGCTGTTATTGCCAACAAAGTATGGATGGAAAGAGACCATTGTCAGCTGTTTATGTTGTAAGAGGTAACAATACAGAAAATCAACTTCCAGTCCAATGCCACACAATGTGTCATCACACACACCTTCCAGAAAACTCTTCTCGCATATTGGATACACAAGCCAACATTCTATAAAAAAAATTCTAGTAACTGGATAGCATAGATATTAACACTAGTGCCAGAGCCCTATTACTAGACGTTTTGAACATGGAAAAATCTTACCTGAGCCAGTAATTTACAGAATATATTGGTCTACTCTTATGGCATGAGATTGCACCAAAGTACAGTGTTCAGTCTAGGTCATTGGCAGTGGCTAACTTTGTTTTAAGAGTCAGCAATACAGAAAATCAGTTTACATTTCAGTCCCAGACAACATGTTACCACCCACACCATCCAGAAAACTCTCCTCACTTTTTGGGTACACAACCCACCATTCTACTCAGTGATTCAAAATGTTGCACACAAATTGAAGAAATGAACAGAGGAATCTTAAGTACAACAGCTTTGGAATAGGAGTTATGGTCTTGGGAGTAATCAGGAGCCGGTGAAAACTTTGGGATGTCAGGAACAACAAGAACAATCAGTGCACATGCACTTCAAGTTCAGGAAAGAAAATTTGCTGTTAACTCAACAATATTGTGCATTTTAGGAGCTGTTCAAAGTGGTGACCATCACATTCAATGTGGGCATAACAGTTTCATAGAAAGTTGTTGTGCACTCTAACAAGTACACCAAATATTGCACGAATCTTATTGGATGTAGCAAGTAACCCCATGAGAAGTGATGCTACCTCAGGGACTGGTGTCGTGTACTTGATGCTTTTGGAATGTATCCCTGCCCCCCACCCTCCTATATTAAAAAAAAAGGTGGGGGGCTTCGCTTTTACCCCATTGCCTCAGATATATATCACTGAATACATCACATAGTTGCACAGAAAAATATTCAGGTGCTAGGTATAGTAGCAGTCACATCTGGCAATGCTTGTTATGTGTTATATCCTCTAACAGTTCTGGAAAAACTTATTCGATGAAGACCTTAATCCATTCAATCATGGTGACAGGACATATGGTCTGAACACATGATCGCTGGTAATACCAGCCCATACATTCACTGCAAACCTGTGATGGTGATGGTGTCCCAACGGGATGCAAAGATTGTGCCATGCCCAGCTGTGACTGTTATGGCAGTTAAAGAACTTTTGCAACTGCTCTTCATACAAGAAACACTACATATTACTACATATTACTTGGTTGATGTCTATTCAGTCAACATCTGTTCAGATATAGAGTGCATACAGGCATTGAATTTGATGTGCAATGCGCATTGCCAGTGGCTCTACCACACAAGAAAGTCATGTCTTGCAGTTCTAGCAGTGTGCACTATTTCACTTCACAAAATACTGTGGATACCATGAACACTACCTTTATCTTTGGTAATGTCAGAGTTCACACTTCAAATCCACAGCAATCCTGCAATGCGAGCCCCCTACTTGTCTCTGAGTATGAGAATTAAAGGCAAATGTATGAACACAAAGCATTAACAGCATGACAATAGATGGAATACCGTATAATGAGGTGAATCCAATCAGGTGGTGTGAATCCAATCTTTTCGCTATTTTTCAACATAAAATTGCATTTTTTAGTGTGTATCCATGAAATGATCGTGTGGCATTGTTGGCCAGGAGGTCCCATCTGGAGAAGTTCGGCCGCCGAGTGCAAGTCTTATTTCAGTTGACGCCAGATTGGACGACTTGCGTGCTGGTGATTAGGATGAAATGATGATGAGGACAACGCAACACCCAGACCTTGAATGGGAAAAATCTCCAATCCCTCTGGGAATCAAACCACCTGGGCCCGCTGCATGGGAGGCAAGCATGTTACCATCCAGCTAAGCAGGCGGACAGTAACCCAGAAATCCTACGACAACATAGAATTCCTTATAAATGATCTGAACACTATCAAATCAGGGAAAGTTGAGCATCAACAAGGCTTCAGAACAATATGCAGTTCCTTACACAACATTAAATGACAAACTCAATAAGAGATACAGATGTAAAGTGGAAGGCCAACCAGCATTAACCAATAATGTGGAAAATTATCTGGTTGAAGGAATGTTGTGTTGTGCAAAATCGGGATTTTCTTTGAGGAATAATGATGTTAGGGACTTCTTAACTGAGCAGGGCAAAATAAAGAAAGATTTCATAAAAACCGATCTGTTCTTGAGTGGGTAGACTCTTTTCTGGAAAGAAATAAGGAACTAACTCTTAGAGTAAGTGAAATGTAAGGAAGGCAAGGGCAGCAGTTCCCTGGAAAACAATGAGTGATTGTTTTAAGAACCTTGAAGTGTCCGTTAATGGTGTCCCTCCCTCCAGAATTATAAAATATGATGAGATCAACTTTCTTGAGTATACAAAATTGTTAAGGCTTTCGTGGCCACTTGTCGACAAACTGCCTACTGGCTTCTGTCTCGGGTTCTTCGGCTGAAGTTCATCTAATGATTTTTCTGACGTTTCGCCAGCATGAGTGGCTGGCATTGTCAAAGCTTCACCCTCCATTGCCGGTGGTGAACTGGAGGCGAGCTCGCGGCCGCAGACTATATGTACCTGGCGCGCCAACGTCCGACGGCTTCTCCGCGATCATTTCCGGCGCGGTTCTCCTCTTGCTACCTGCGACGGTCGTTCGCTGCAGTACGGGAAGCCAGGATCCGTTTACCTTAAGGCTTTCCTCTTTCTTGTTGAAACTGTGTGCATGTTTTTGGATTTCTACAGCTTCTCTGAACAAGCGCGTGTGATAGTGCTTCTCTACAGCCAGAACTTCCGTGTCGGCGAATTTTATTACGTGGTCGGTCTCATTCAGTGCGTGCTCTGCCACGGCCGATTTCTCCACCTGCCCCAACCTGCAATGTCGCTTATGCTATTTGATCCTGGTGTTAATGGATCGTCCAGTCATTCCGACATAAACTTTTCCGCATGTGCAAGGTATACGGTATATTCCCGACATTGCAAGTGTCTCTTTTCTCCTTCGCCAATCTAAGACACTCTTTGATCTTTCTTGTCGGTTTGAAAATCGTCTTTACGCCGTGTTTGCGCAATATACGGCCGATTCTGTCCGTCACTCTGGGAATGTATGGCAGAAAGGCCGTACCCGACATTTCTTTTTCTGGTTCCTTACTTCGCCGAGTGTTTGGCTCTGTTACACTTCTAATGTAATTTGTGGAGTAGCCATTGCTCCTCAGAACAGTTTCCAGGTGTTGCATTTCTCATTTGAGGTGTTGAGGCTGACATATTCGTCCTGCTCTCGTTACGAGTGTACTAATCATGCCTCTTTTCTGGCTCGGGTGGTGGTTTGACAGTTTGTGCAGGTATCGGTCCATGTGTGTCGGTTTTCGATACACGCTGTGTCCCAGGTTTTCGCCGTCCCTTGTGACCAGCACATCTAGAAATGGCAGTTTCTTGTCCTTTTCTACTTCCATGGTAAATGTTATGTTGACATGGAGGCTGTTCAAGTGTCTCAGGAATTCACCGAGCTGTTCTTCACCATGGCTCCACACCACGAAAGTATCATCGACGTACCTGTACCACACCTTAGGTTTGGAAGTCTCCGAGTCCAGTGCCTGTGCTTCGAATTGTTCCATGAAGAAGTTGGTCACCACTGGACTGAGAGGACTACCCATGGCGATGCCTTCCAGCTGTTCGTAGAAATCGCCATTCCACGTGAAATAGGTCGTGGTGAGACATGCATGGAAGATCTTTTTGATGTCTTGCAGGAACATGGAACCGGTGTGCTCCAGAGCGTCGCTGAGTGGCACTTTCGTAAATAACAAAACGACATCAAAACTGACCAGGATGTCATTTGGCGCAAGTTTGAGTTTCTTCAGCTTCTCAACGAAATGTCCTGAGTCCTTAATGTATGTGTCGGTCTTTCCCACGTGTGGCTGGAGCAGAGAGGCCAAGTGTTTCGCCAGTTTATATGTTGGTGAGCCAGGAGCGCTAACGATCGGTCTCAGTGGAACATTGTTCTTATGGATCTTGGGTAATCCATACAGCCAAGGTGGTAGGGCTTCTGCGTTACGCAGGTTTCTCTGTATGTCCGCCGGCAGAGAAGATGCCTTGATTAATCGATTCGTATTCCGAGTGATACGCTGCGTCGGATCTGCGCTTAGTTTTGGTACGTCATTGGATCTAATAGGTCTCGGATCTTTTGCTCATAATCTTCGGTCTTCATTACGACGGTCGCATTCCCCTTATCGGCAGGCAGTACCAATATACTCTTGTCGGCGTTGAGATTCTTAATGGCTTGTACCTCTTCTTTCTTCAGGTTGCAAGCTGGTGGTTTTGCTCGGCGCAGTATCCTGGCTGTTTCAGTGCGTATTTCCTCTGCCCTTTCACAAGGAAGGGTCCGAATGGCTGCTTCGGTGTTGGCAATGTTGTCCTCCATAGGTATAGTTCTCGGGATGATAGCGAAATTCCCTCCTTTTTGAAGAACAGACACTTCCTCTTCGGTCAATTGTCGTTCAGTGAGGTTGACCACTGTGTGTGACATGGCGGGAATCGCCTTGTCGGTCTACTTCCGGCATCTTTCAAACTTTTTCTTTTGCCGCTCGGTGCAGCGCTCAAGTTCGTTCTGCATGCTCCTGTGAGTGATGCTGTCGATCTTGTCCCAGTCGTCTCGATGAATTCTGCTACTTAGTTGATAGAAAATGCCCAGAAGTTCCTGATCCGTTCTTGCCAAGTCTCTCCGTGTTGTATGTATTCGCTCACGAAGAAAAGCTCATTCCATTCTGTCGTAGATATGATGTGCTTGGGCGGTGGTGAATAGGCGCTTACATCTCAAGAACTTCGGTGTAGCACATTCATCTCGGCACCGTGACAGAAGGGCGAGAGAGGACATCAGTCGCGCTTTCTTCTTCCGTCGTTGGTCAAGGCGTCGGTACAATCTGCAAATCTCCTCCCCGTAGAGGCGTAATACAAAATTGTTAAGGCTTTTGTGGCCACTTGTCGACAAACTGCCTATTGGCTTCTGTCTCGGGTTCTTCGGCCGAAGTTCATCTAATGATTTTTCTGACATTTCGCCAGCACGAGTGGCTGGCATTGTCAAAGCTTCACTCTCCATTGCCGGTGGTGAACTGGAGGCGAGCTCGCAGCCGCAGACTATATGTACCTGGCGCGCCAACGTCCAAGGGCTTCTCCGTGGTCATTTCCGGTGCAGTTCTCCTCTTGCTGCCTGCGACGGTCATTCGCTGCAGTACGGAAAGTCAAGATCCATTTACCTTAAGGCTTTCCTCTTTCTTGTTGAAACTGTTCGCGTGTTTTTGGATTTCTGCAGCTTCTCTGAACAAGCGCGTGTGATAGTGCTTCTCTACAGTCAGAACTTCCATGTCGGCGAATTTTATTACGTGGTCGCTCTCATTCAGTGCGTGCTCTGCCACGGCCGATTTCTCCACCTGCCCCAACCTGCAATGTCGCTTATGCTCTTTGATCCTGGTGTTAATGGATCGTCCAGTCATTCCGACATAAACTTTTCTGCATGTGCAAGGTATACGGTATATTCCCGACATTGCAAGTGGGTCTCTTTTCTCCTTCGCCGATCTAAGACACTCTTTGATCTTCTTTGTCGGTTTGAAAATCGTCTTTACGCCGTGTTTGCGCAATATACGGCCGATTCTGTCCGTCACTCCGGGAATGTATGGCAGAAAGGCCGTACCCGACATTTCTTTTTCTGGTTCCTTACTTCGCCGAGTGTTTGGCTCTGTTACACTTCTAATGTAATTTGTGGAGTAGCCATTGCTCCTCAGAACAGTTTCCAGGTGTTGCATTTCTCGTTTGAGGTGTTGAGGCTGACATATTCGTCCTGCTCTCGTTACGAGCGTACTAATCATGCCTCTTTTCTGGCTCGGGTGGTGGTTTGACAGTTTGTGCAGGTATCGGTCCATGTGTGTCAGTTGTCGATACACGCTGTGTCCCAGGTTTTTGCCGTCCCTTGTGACCAGCACATCTAGAAATGGCAGTTTCTTGTCCTTTTCTACTTCCATGGTAAATGTTATGTTGGCATGGAGGCTGTTCAAGTGTCTCAGGAATTCAGAATGTAGAACAGCACAAGTCCAATGAAAATGGAGGAATGGATAAGAAGAAGGAAAGATGGCTAAGAATTAAATAAAAATGGTTTCACCATAGTGAAATTTCCTACAAAAAAAAGGTTCGGTTTTCTTATTGGTAAAATTGATAACATCTCTAAAGACATTTACGAATTATCAACAATGTATGGAAAAGAGAGATTCCTACTTACCATAAAGATGACATGTTAAGTTGCAGACAGGTGCAGTTAAAAGACATTTGCACTTTAGTTTTCGACCACAGCCCACATCAGAAAAAGGAACAGAAACACACACACATTCATCCATACAAGCATGCACACATGATTGCCATCTCCGGCAGCTTGGTCCAAATTCTGGTCCAAGCTGCCAGAGATGGTAGTCACATGTGCATGATGTGTGCTTGCTTGTGTGAATGAATGTATGTATGTTTCTCTTTCTTTTTCCAACAAAGGCTGTGGCCTAAAGCTGAAGTATGTCTTTTAATTATGCCTGTCTGGAACTTAATGTGTCATCTTTATGTAAGTAGCAATCTATCATTTCCTCACATTGTTGATATTCCAACCTGGAATTGTTTGACATGTATTAAATGACATCACTGAGAAAGAAAGTTCTTGATGGTAGCATTTACTTTGTCTTTATGGAAAATGAAGATGTGACTGAGGCAGAAAGGGATCAAATTATTAAAGAAGTTGTGCCAGAACATAGAAGCTGAGGTAAATATATATTTCAAGAGATATATGATTACGATATTGAGTAAATATCTTTCACATTGACAATGTCATGAACTTACTGAAATGGAAATTTGTTTGACAATTTGCATTTTTAAAGCAGTAATGTTGGAATTAATATTACTATAAAAACTTGTTTCAGCTAGAAAATCTAAAGTATTGTTGTAAATACACCAATATATTTTTTGAAATGCAAAATAGTGATCACATTCTCTGCTCTGGAAGTCTAATACCTGCCATCATGTGATGTACCAACAGTGAAGTATAGATGAGGTGGCATTAGAGTATGGGAGTGTTTTTCATAGTTACAGTGTGCTCCCCTTATTGCACTTAAGAAAACACTAAATGCAGAAGGACATGAACAAATTTTTCAGCATTCTGTGTAGTCCATACAGTAGAGGAACAGTTTAGAGACAATAATTGTATCACTTACCGAATAACAGAAACATTGAGTCGATGACAGCAATACACAAAAAAAGACAGAAAACTTGCCACCTTTTGGACTATCCTTTCTCAAGCTAGAGTACACACACACACACACACACACACACACACACACTTGTATCCCTACACAGTGCAGCATGGATGCACAATACCAGGAGTGCAGTTTGGCAGGTGGAGTAGTGTGGGGTGGTGGGGAGTTCACACCTCCATAAATTATCTTACCTACTGAGATACTACTACTGCCTTGGAGCACCATTACCTATCAACACCCATCCCATTCACAGTGAAGCCCCTTGTCAACCCCTCATAGCACCCAGACTCTGCCTAGTTGACCTTTCCAAATTGCTATGTCCTCCAAAACTCCCTCTCAGTCTTCCACAATATCCAGAACCTAAAAAAAAACCAAAACATTGTTGTTAATGATTTAAGTGAAAACACCAGACCTATCTTTCAGCCCCATACCCAAGTTTAACTGTGTTGGACTCAACTGATACCTACTCACCTTTTCCTAGTTCCTACAGTGGAAGCACTTCTTTGCCACAATTCCCTCCAACTGCAGCCAACTGAAGTCCAACATTGAAACTTGCCTCTCCCAGTTTGTACTACCTTACAACAGTAACTGTCTCCCTCCCCCCTACCACCACCACCCCATGGTCACTTTCCAGGCATTTTGTACTTCCAATTTGGTCTCACTATCCTTTCTAAGAACACTAATATTTCATCAGAAGAAAGGAGACCATACAACCTTACAACAGATACTCCCTGCAGACAAAGGCTCCACCACTGTTGTGATGAACTGCAGTGACTATCTGATGAAAGGCTTCCACCAGCTGTCTGACTCCTCCCCCAAATCCCTCAGTATGGAAACCAACATCACATCCACAGAAAGAACCACAATCCACCACCTAAATCTGATCCCTACCTTATAATCTATCCATCAACAAAAGAGCCACCACTGCTGTTATGATTCACAGGGATTACCTGGTGGATGGTCTCAGTCAGCTGTCAGACACATCCAACAAGTCCTGCTACAGTTATCCTATTTGAAAAATCTGGTGTAATCTCCAGTCACTCCTCAAATCTATAGGTCCATCCCAGAACTCCTGACCTGAGTTTATCACTCCCCTCACCTTTGCCAAACCCCAGACTCCTGCCTTCTACCCACTTTCCGAAATACATAAGCCCAACCACCAGGATATCATATTATGGCTTAATACTGTGCCTTACATAGAAAATCTCTGTCCTGACCTCAAAAAGATGGTTAGTATTTGTTCTGTAAGTCAGAAGAACAATTAACATTATAGTGATAGCACAACCCTACTAGAATAACACAATTGTCTTATCAGTTGAGCAGAGACGCCAAAATTAAACAAGACTGCATAGTAACCATATGTTCTCATTAGTTAACACTGTCTCTGATGGCAATTGATTATCACTTGTCCTGGTAGGTCACTGTTGAAATCTGACACAGTCAGTCACTATTGGGTACCGTTTCGTACACAATGGTAAGGATAGGTCAGTTACAAAGTTGTGCAACAGCTATTGTTGTAGGGAGGCTGGACAGGAGCAGAAATGATTAGTGAACACGTAAATACAGAAAACAGAAGTTTTATTTAACTTGTAGCTTTCTCCGCACATTGTGAAGAAACTTTACAAAAGAATAAACAGCAATAAAGCCCAGCTATTATAAGAAAAGTGTCATGTAGTTTGGGGCTCCTGCTACTGATGGGAGTGAACTGTCAAAGACTGACTAAGACTAAAGACTGCAACTGAGACTGTGCCACATAGCTGCCAACAGCCATCCTATGTTGTGGTGGCAGGGACACTGAAGGCACAGCTCAGCAGGTGCACATCATTGGATCCACAGGGTCCCCGTGGCACTGCTATTGGTGTCTGTTAGAAATATGTGTTTCCATTGCCAACTGTGATGTTTCAGTAGGGATGGTATTGACCTATGATACCACAACCACATCATGCACAGAAAAAGTAATTAAAATGCAATTTTAAAGTGAAATGATAATTAAATAGACACCCTAGCTGCAAACAGGCGTTGATGTACTTCATTGGGGACATGTTGAAAATGTGTGCCCCGACCACACAGTTACCGTGGATGACCATGCAGCTTTGCTAGAAATGAAATGATAATTAAATGGACACCCTAGCTGCATGGTCATCCATGGTAACTGTTCTTTCGGGAACAGATACTACTGTCATATATAGTTAAAATATGGCTTCCCGGTCATTGACCTTCTTGTGCGAACGCACACGCTATGCCCGAACTCGTACGGGACTTGGTAGATTAATCTGCCACGAGTAATGAGTATGATGGGCAAACATCTATTAGGCGCACTACGAATGTAGTGGTGTGGACATCTTGGGAATGTGGATCTCACGGGGAGCGTGCAAGGGATAAGTCCCTGCAGACGCACTATCCTCTGTGCCTGCGGTGGCTCAGATGGATAGAGCGTCTGCCATGTAAGCAGGAGATCCCAGGTTCGAGTCCCGATCGGGGCATACATTTTCAACATGTCCCCAATGAAGTACATCAACACCTGTTTGCAGCTAGGGTGTCCATTTAATTATCATTTCATTTCTAGCAAAGCTGCATGGTCATCCACAGTAACTGTTCTTTCGGGAAAAGATACTACCGTCATATATAAAATGCAATTTCACTGAGTTATTAAATAAGAAATGACAGGACATGAAATTCGACCTGAGCATTGAAAATTTTGCTGAACTGTCATCTCTGACAAATTGACTGCAGTGAACGTTCCTGTATCAACTGTCAATAGTTGCTGCTTCTAAGATTTCTGATCGCAAACTGCTTCTAAGATTTCTGATCACAGACTGCAGAATGGAACTTAAATGGTCTTATAAAGATTGGTGTACAAATTATTATTTTGTAAACTACATAATACTTCGAAAATTGGCTAGGCTAAATTTAGCTGTTTTGAATGAACTGCAACTTTTTCCTAAATTTTGGCTTATAAAAAATGTTATTGGTTAGAAATTTAGAAGATTATTTGGATATTATTATGCTTCCATGATGTGAATCTCTTTGTTTATAAATTTAACCATCATATTGAAAATCATAGTAAATTACATGAAATAATTGATTAGTCAGACAATTAATTAGTGCTGTATGTCATATTGGACAGAAGAATTAAGTTAATGAAAGTAGGTAGCTGAAGGTCAGAATGTAACAGTGATTAAGGGCAAAATCTGCAGTGGAAATTTGGAAGTAGCTCATAACTTCAACTTTAATTATTTCAGAAGAGAAATAGTTTCATGTAATTTAAAATACATTTTTGGGAAATTGGAATTCTTAGCTTTAGAATGGTGTGGGTCATTATATTGGATTCTGCCAATTAGCACATAGGATTTTTCTACTTCTTGAATTGTAGTATTATCTTTAATCAACTATAACTTTTAATTAATATAATCTATAGAAAAATTACTGGTGTGAATTGAATCAGTGCAATGAGAAAAATAAGCTGAAAAATGAATTCAATTTAACTTTGCCTGATAACTGATTTGCAGGCTTTCATGTACCTATCACATGTCACATAAACAACTGTATCAAACAATGGAAAATCCAGGACTGACTGTAACAATATTATAAAAAGGAAAGTAGCCACTCACCATATAGCAGAGATGCTGAGTCGCAGCTAGCACAACAAAAAGACTGTCACAAATAAAGCTTTTCGCCATTAAGGCCTTCGTCAACAATAGATGACACATGACCTGAAATGAGAAATATCTTCTCCTCCCCTCCCACCGTGGGAGCTGTCCACCCAACTTACACAAATGCTTGTCTATCCCTGTTCCACCTCTACTTACAATCCCTTGCCCTATGGCTCACGTTCTTGTAGAGGACCTATATGCAAGACCTGTTCCCTACACCCTTCCACCATTGCCACCTACTTCAGTCCAGTCACAGGCATTTCCTACTCCATCAAAGGTCACCTATGAAAGCAGCCATGTAGTCTACTAATTTAGCTACAACCACTTTGTTTCATTCTATGTGGGCATGACCGCTAACAGACTGTCAGCCTTCATGAATGGTGATCACCACTGCTAAACATGGCACACAACATGATGTACATGATTTCAATGACAGCTTCACAGGCCATGCCAACTGGATTTTTCTGTCACCACTACTGAATTTGTTAAAAAACAATACATGCAATACAATACAGCATAATGCCTAACTACACTATTATAAATGTAATACATGAGGGTCAATCAATAAATAAAACTGAATATTCAGAATTATTAAGTATCTTTATTGATAAAAACTTGAACGGGAAATCAAATGTCATATATTTCCTTAAATGTCAAAGATTTTCAAATTTTACATTACAGATAATATTAGGTTTCAGACATGAAAAGTCAAAAGGTTGACTTAATTTCTTATTTTCATTCATTAATGTCTTATGGGAGCATATACTGGGGTAACTCATCATTGAGAAAAAAAGTGTTCATTGTACAGAAGCATGTAATGTGGATAATATGTGGTATCAGTTGGCCATACTGACATCAGCCTCATAGTAAATTTACTTCCTGATTACATTTGTTCTCAACAACCAATCACAGTTTGAAAACAATAATAACATGCATAAATAAAGCATTAGTAGGAGAAATGATTTAGTGTCCATCACTCAGCCTAGTGTGGCACAGAAAGAGTGAGTTACTCAGCTACAAAAATCTTTGACTTCCCCCCCTTCCCCACCTGCCCCCCCTCCCTCCCCCTCCCCTGTCCAAATGATGTAAGCAGTTTATTACATAACAAGAAAAATCATTATTTAAGAAATAATATAAATAGTCAGCATGTTACCAAATTTTCACTAAGAAAGTGTACTATAATTGTAAAACTGACACATTCCACATCACAGTGAGAGATCAAAATTATGGTCCACAGAATATGTAAATAAATAATTAGCTAACAACCAGACAAACTACAGTATTCTGTTTTAACTAAATAATGTAGATGCGCACTACATTAGTTGGGTAAAACTTCTAAAGAATTTTATATCGCCAGCCATACCTCTGACTTAAAGATATGGTGGCTTGTTTAACCAAACATGCCATTTTCCACATTTCATTATAGTAGATTATTATTTTTGGTAGATCCTTAATGCTATCAGGAGCTGAAAGAGGATATTTTCATAGCTACATGTGTAACAATACTAATAATCATAATAATGGTAAGTTTAGCTTAAAAATTAGGTGAATAAAAGGGTGTGTTCTTAGTTCTGCCTGATCCTGTATCATATTGATTCATGCTCCACTGCTTATTAAGAATTTATTGCATGTTTGGTGCGGAAAACATTTTATACTTCCAAAGGCTCTACAACATGTATAATCTGTAGCGTTATATCCACTACACAATTTGTATACATTTGTATTTATTGTCCCTGTGAACACATTTCGCACATTACTCTGACCAATTCCATTGAATTCTCATTGGCTGTAAAACTGTACGGAATCACCACAATGCCAAGACATCACTACCATCACAGCACATATAGCCACTATATGGCACTAGGAAAGTGGCTCTGTTAACAATGGCTCATTGGTTTCTGAAGACCATGGGTCAAAACACACACAGATAGAGATATTGTCTACGTATAGCTTTAAGAATGGAATTACAGCACATTGTAATGTAATAATCTCTCTGTAAATGCTTATTTTTAATGTCTACAGTAATTAAATATTTTTGTTTTGAGCAGGTCTGCATTTCCATGCTGGTTGGTAGCCAATCTATCCTTTTTGCATGTGGTGCGCTATGGAGGATATTTCATGGTGCTGACAGGCTTCTTCCAGATACTAGCCTGTGTCCTGTGGGCATCAATACGAAATTATCAAGAGCTAGCAATACCTATTGGGAAAGAAGTTCTTGTGACACACTTTGGCTTTCATTTTTGGCTTGTGCTCATTGTAGGTAAGCTATAAACATTTAAATAGTAGTATCTACATTAGGATGGTAATGTTTTGGGCAAGAAAGTGATAAATGAGGAAAGAAGTCATTAGAGACAGAGTACAAGGTAAAACTGTACTGTTTCAACAGAACAGTTCCACCATTTGCTCAATGGAGAAATGAAATGCAGTACTCCCATGTGCATGTTTAAGTATCTCACCACTGTGATACCATATTAGACAGAAGCAGGAGAAAGTAAGAAGAGTATAATATTGGCACAGGTGGGGAATGTGGCCGAAGATGATAAGTAAGTAAATGGTGAGGGGAAGGGTGAATGAGTCAGAAGATGGTGGTTGAAAATGAAGGACTAACAGAGCTTTGGACCAAGGGATTATGGAGATATATTATAGGCTGCCAGTTTCAAAGTGTGCAGTTCAGAGGAGCTTGTGCTAGGAAGGAGGAACTAATGGAACAGAAAATGAAACAACTGTTGAAATCACTGGCGTTATAGGTGTGCATCATGCTCACCGAGTGGGTGGCCAAGTTTTTAGTTGATCAAGAATTGGAAGATGGCCTTTTCTGAATACAGAGAGGTCACATAAGGCTAGCACTGGTAGGTGATTATGTTCCACTGAAACTGTTGCAGGAGAGCAACGGTTTGCCGAGCGATGTGTGGACAAGCATTGTCATGGAGAATGTGTATGCCCTTGCTCAATATTCCTCTTCTCCGGTTATGAATTGCCCGTTTGAGAGACTCTGAAAAAATTCAAATGGGCAATTCAGAACTGGAGAAGAGGAATCTTGAGCAAGGGCGCACATATTCTCCATGACAATGCTCGCACACACATCGCTCGGCAAACTGTTGCTCTCCTGCAACAGTTTCAGTGGAACATAATCATCCACCCACCCTATAGTCCTGACTTGGCGTCCAGTGACTATCTCCTTTCCCTAAGTTAAAAGAACATTTGGCTGGAAAGCGATTCAGCTCTGACAACGAGGCCAAAGAAGAGGTTCATAACTTTCTGAACAGCATGGTGGCGAGCTGGTATGACATGGGCATACAAAACCTAACACTGCGTCTACAAAAATCCGTCAACAGAATTGGTGATTATGTCAAAAAATAGCTAAATGTCAAGCTGTAAACTGATGTAAACCATTGTAGAAATAAACAGGTCTATGTACTTATAAAAGAGTGGGACACCTTACTTTTGGTATTACCCTCGTATGTAGATATGTCAGTACTTTCCTCTCAAACTTTTCTTATCTGTGATACATTTTACAATGTATTAGGAGTTTTGTTCTAGGGTATTATCTCCTTTCGATAGGTTCCTTTTTGATGTGTTTTTAGACAACATGAAGATTATCTGGTTATCTTGCACAGTGATTATGAAGTTTTATTCATATGTTCCTTACTCATTTCATGTTTCTTGAAGAACAGTAATATTTATGATATGTACATATCGGGCAATTGTGGTATGTTCATCTTTTAAACAAAGATCTACATGAGCCACTAATGCTGCGTGCAGTAACTGATTCTAATAGTGGTCTTTTTTTTTTATTTCATGCATCTCTGTGTTGCTGAAACAATGCCCCTGGAGTAGACAAAGTTTCCCAATAATTATTGAGATCTTTGAGAGAGCCAGCCATGACACAACTGTTCCATATGGTGTGCAAGATATTTGAGACAGTGGAAATATCCTCAGACTTCAAGAAGAATGTAACAATTCCAATTCCAAAGAAAGCAGTTGCTGACATGTGAGAATATTAATTGCACAATACTGACGTAAATTATTTACAGAAGACTGGAAAAGCTAATAGAAGCCAATATTGAGGATGATCAATTTATGCTCCAAAGAAATGTAGGAACATGTATGGTAAAACAAAAAAATTACCTGACAAATTATCTTAGAAGCTGGGTTGAAGGAAGGTAAGCCTACATTTCTAGATTTACAGAAAGGTTTTGACAATGTTGACTAGAATACAGTCTTTGAAATTCTGAAGGTACAAGGGTTAAATACAAGAAACAAAATATTATCAACAACTTGTACAGAAACCAGACTGCAGCTGTAAGAGCTGAAGGAAGAGAAGCAGTATTTAAGAAGGGAGTAGGGCAGGGTTGCAGCCTATCTATCTCCAAAGTTATCAATCTGTACATTGACAAGCAATAATGAAAATCAATGATAAGTAATAAAAACCTTGAGGTTAGCCAATGACATTGGAACCACAGCAATCTTGAAAAGTCAGTTGAAACTTTTTTAATAAACTTTCTCAGGATAGTTTACATCTGTCTTCAAGAGTCTGCTAGTTCAGTTCCTTCAGTATCTCTGTGACACACTCTCATGAATCAAACAAACATGTGACCATTCATGCTGCCTTTCTCTGTATATGTTGAATTTCCCCTGTTAGTCCTATTTGTTACAGATCCCACATGCTTGAGCAATTTTCTAGAATGGGTTGCACAAGTGATTTGTAAGCAATCTCCTTTTTGGACTGACTGCACTTCCACAGTATTCTACCAATAAATCATAGACTACCACCCGCTATATTCACAACCGAGCCTATGTGATCATTACATTTCATATCCCTACAAAGTGTTACACCCAAGTATCAGTATGAGTTGGCTGATTCCAACTGTGACCGATTGATAGTATAGTCATATGCTACTATGTTTGTTCGTTCGATAAGCAGTTAGAGACTAATCTAATTTTGTTGTCCGAGTCTTGTGCTAACTCTTTGGTATGGTTACCTAGAAATGGTTGATTCCACTACATTGATAAGCCTCATAACCATAGTTTCCATGTACGTGAAGGAGAATGGTGGGTCTATCACATCAAATGCTTACGTTAAGCCGAGGCATACTCCCATTACATGTCTTTTATCATCTATAAGTTTTGGACTACTATATATACAGTCATATATAGGTGTCTGTTGATTCCTGGCTTTCGAAGTCATGCTTTAGTTGTATTGATGTATAATTTTTGTTAATGAGTTTTGTCATCCTGGTATATATAATACATTCTAATACATTTGAAAAAATGGAGGTCAAAAGTAATTAGGTAATAATTACAGACATTATTTTTCTCTTCTCTGGTTTCATTAGTAAAAAACATAAGAGTTTTTGTGAGGGAGGTTTGGTGATACTAGATTTTGATTTTGTGCATGTTGGTAGTGAAATGGTCTTGTTTAAAATCTTCAGCTATTGTTGTTAAGTAACAGTTGAAGATGTTTGTTGTTTCTGTTGAACTAGCTATTTTCTTATTGTTCTGTGCCAGCACACACTGTTTCAGTTTTAAAAAAATAGTGCCCTACATCCTATCTGATGAAGTCCAGTTTATTTGTTGCATTATCATGATACATTCTTAAGACTGTTGATTTATTTTCTAAAGATGTTTCTTGTAGTATGTGTGTTCATCTATTGGATGTGTTCTTTCCTTACACATTTCATGCAGTATTCGTATTCTCTTGCACAAGGCTCCAGTTCCTTTAATGTTCCAGTTATTTGTTGTTTCTAGATTATGTTCTTTTGTTAGGTCTAATAACATGCATAAAGGAAAGGCCAATACCAAATATAGTACTCTAAAAATAAGGTGAACTTATAATCTACATTTACAGTATGACTGATACATGTCCAATGTTCATTACTTAATAATTCATTAAAGTGTCTCAAGTTTGACTAACTGAAGATTCTTTGTTTCATTTTTAGGCTGTTATTTTTACAGGCTGTTCTTTTAATATCCATTCTGGGAACTGGGCTGTGTGATCACTGAATACTCATTTGACTACTTTTACTGACGCACCTTTCTTATACTTGTTAACGGTTACTTGGTCCAAGGTTTTCTGTTTGGTTGGTGTGACTCTAGTTGGAACATCCACCATTGTTTCAGATTAAATGCTTTAGTTAGGTCTAATAATGTACACTTGTGTTTATTTTCGGCGAGGAAGTCCATGTTTCTGTCACCACAAATGTCTGCCTCACAATTAATTATACTTACTTTAAATGCAATCATTTTTGTTTAGCCTATATCAAGGCTGTCATTGATATTGGATGAAACAGCAAGTTCATTATTAGTAGTCTCAATTTATTTATATCCATGCCACTTTACAGAGGTTTGAACTTCCATCATCAGTCTGATTCATGTGGATTAATAGAACATGTGTGTGTCATGTTACACCTTTTAGTTAACCTGTGGCATTTTCTCCAGCATTCACAGGCTCCTTTTTTCTGTGTGTTACATCACATACACCATCACACTTTCTAACTGTATTAGATTCTAAGTGTCATCTTTTCTCCCACTGTTTTTACAAAGTGTGATGGCATAAGTGATATAACAGGACATAAAAAGTAGCCTGTGACAACTGGAGACAGCATCACAGGTTACCCTTCCCCCCCCCTCCCCCCCTGCCACCAATGTTGTAATGCGACACATATCAACAGGAATTCACCTGGTGTTAGGTAATCTGAAACAAACCATAGAAATAAATAAATTGTGGCTGCTTCCATTCATTGTACTTTCATTTTTTACAAAAATATTTCAAGTGTTCCTAATGGGGAATGGTACACAATTGCAGCTATTACATTTATTTCTGTAACTATTACTGCTGCACTCTCAAAGTCCTTGTCACAAATAAGTGAGGTGATGTTGTTATGCTGTTTGGTTTCTTTCACCCCCTCCCTTTCCAAACCTGGAACAACACACTCAGCGCCGACTGATGAAGCTATCAGTGGTATTCATATCCTATTCTCATCCAATGACAGTGCCCTCAACAACTCATAACCACAGAGCATGTATTGTTAATCTGCTCTGCTTCTCACATATCCAGAACTTCATTAAGCACCCTGTAGTATACAAGGGCCGTTCAGAAAGTAACTGTCTTTCCATCATGGTGCTGGTATTGGTGTGCTACCAGTGTCAAATCTGTATGTCCTCTGATTCAGTAAGCATCCAGCTGTGAAAGTATTAACTTCATGCATTTGCTTCTTATAATAGCAAAACATGAGTGCTGTAATATAAAATTCTGCAAAATGCAAACAATAATAATATTTCTTTCTGTGAAAAATGTTTCAGCAGCAGACATTCATCATTAGTCATGTACTGCATAAGATCCAAATGTTATGAGTGAAGGTGTTGCGCAGCAGTCAGTCCAGTTTCTTAAAAGTGGTTGAATAGACATTCATTATGAATAGAGGGGTGGTAGGGCTTCTGTTGTGAATAATGTTCTTGTCAAGAAAATTTATGAAACAGTTAGTGAAAATTGAAAATTTGCCATCTCTTAACTTTCTGAGAAATTCCCACTAATTTCTCTTATGGTTCTGTATGACGTTGTCTCCATTAACTTAGGCTATGAAAGTTCTGTGTTCAGTAGGTACCAAAATTGCTCACAGAGGTCCATAAACGAAACAAATGGGCTGTGCCTTAGACTTCCTTTCATGCTATGATGCAGAAGGGAAAGTTTTTTTTAAGACAATTTTGATGTTTTGAAACTTGGGTGGCATACATAAAAGCTGAAATGAAACAACAGTCAGTGTCTTGTGGTCATATCAATACTCTATGCAAGGCAGACAAGGTGCACCAAAACTCTGTCATAGAGGTAGGTTATGACTATGGTTTCTTGGAATGCTGAGGGAGCTTTGCTGGTTGAATTTGTGGAGTGTGAAACAACAATCACTTCAGATGTCTACTGCGAAACTTTGAAGAAACTTAAGTGAGTCATTCAAAATAAACATTGCAGTCTGCTGACATCCAGTGTTGTGTTTTTGTATGACAGTGTTCATCCTCACAGTGCCCAAAAAGCTCTAGAAATTTTGAAGCAATTCGAACAGGGTGTTTTCAATAATCCTCCATTCAGTCCAGACTTGGCACCAAGTGATTTTCATCTGTTCACTCACATGAAGAAGAAGTTTGCACCATAGCACTTTGAAATGCTGTGAAAGATTGGCTATGTACTCAAGTGGCAGAATTTTATGGAGAAGGAATTTGTAAATTAGTTAAATGCTATGACAAATGCTTGAATTTAAGGGGTGACTTTACACTCTAAGACAAAGAAATGATGCACCATGAAGGAATTATATGAATGGGATGAAAATCAGTAGACGAGATACACATGTACAGAAAAACATATGATTACATTTTTAGAAAAATTTTACGATATATTCCACAGGGAGAGCTTCACAAATTGAGTAAGTCAGTACATGTTGGTCTACCTGTGACCCTTATATGTACAAGCCATTATTTGGCTTGTCATTGATTGATGGAGTTATTGATGTCCTACTAAGAGATATCGTGCCAAATTCCATCCAGTTGGTACATTAGATCATTTAAATCATGAGATGGATGGAGAGCCCTGCCAATAATGCTCCAAATGTTCTCAAATGGGGAGAGATCCAGAGACCTTGCTGGCCAAGGTAGGACTTGACAAGCATGAAGACAAGCAGCAGAGGCTCTCACCATGTGTGGGCAGACAGTATCTTGCTGAAATGTAAGCTCAGGATGGCTTGCCATGAAGGGCAACAAAATGGGGCACAGACTATTGTCAACGTACCATTGTGCTGTAAGGGTACCGTGAGTGACAATCACAGGGGTCCTGCTATGAAAAGAAATGGCATCTCCTGGTTGTTGGGCCTTTCGGTGGGTGACAGTCAGGTTGGTATCTCATCTCTGTTGGGGCATTGCCAGACCCATCTTCAGCTTCGAATCTCACTGACTGTAGTAGAGCTGTCTTCAGGGATGAATCCTTTTCGAACTGAGTCCCGATGACTGACAAAAACCTGATGCCCCAGACAGTGGTGGGATACCAATCTGGCTGCCACCCAACATACTGCTTGACAACTAGGAGTGATGGTCTGGGGTGACATTTCTTTTCATAGCAGGACCCCTCAGGTTGTCATCTGCGGCACCATTACACCACAGTGGTATGTCGACAACATTCTATGCCCCATTTTGTTGCCTTTCATAGCAAGCCATCCTGAGCTTACATTTCAGAAAGACAATGCCCACCCACACATGCCAAGAGTTTATACTGCTTGTTTTCATGCTTGCTGAGCCTTACCTTAGCCACCAAGTTTGCCAGATCTCTCCCCAACCGAAAATGTTTGAAGCATTATAGACAGGACCCTCCAAGCAATTGATGATTCAACATACCAATCGGACAGAATTTGACATGATAACTCTCAGAAGGAATCCAACAACTGAATAACTACTTGCATAATGGCCAGAGGTCAACCAATGTGTTACTGACTTGCTCATTGTGTGAAGCTCTTTCTCTTGAATAAATCATCCAATTTTCTGAAACTGTAATCATTTATTTGTGTGTACACGTTTTCTTTTTCTTAGAGTGTTTCCAATCATTTTTTTCCATGCAAGTTTTTTATTTACAGCCAAACAGAATTTACCTTCTGAACTGCCCTTGTATATTAGTCTCAAACTTCCTTTCCAAAGCTCCCACACAGTTGTCAACGTATCTTTTAAAAACCTGATTCTTGCAGACAGTTTAGTCCTCTCAAGTGGTCTTACTAACCCAGGTTTAACCATCTTGAACTTGTCAATTATCGACTTTCCTTTATCCATTATTTTAAGTGCAAACACTTATTTGTCATCCATGCCATATATCACAGTCATCCCAAAGCAAACATCGAACCTCGGCTTAGACCATTCCAGTCTTCTTTCAATTGTGATCCATCTCTGTTTTTAACTTCTAGTAATCTTCCATTCCAGGAATTCTTCATCTCCAATGTGACTCGATACTCCTTACTAAAATCTCTTCCTGGCAAGTCCAGCACCATGGTCATGGAAACAACAGCTATTCGTAACCGAAAAGCCAATCCTGACCTAATCACTCTTCCCACTGACAAGGTCTCCACCACCACAATCATGAACTGTTGTGACTACATGGCTGATGGCCTCTCCAGCTTTCTGACACCTCTGCTTTCAAACTTTACCACACTATGACCCCATCTCAAAAGTCCAACATGATTTCCAACAACTCCTTAAAACATAAGGTCCATTTCAAAACCTGTTAGCATTCTGACTGTAATTATTTCTCTTTTGAAGCTCAAAACTACATGTAAATCTGTGAACTGTCATGGGTACAAGCATGGTGAGCTAACTTAATTGTGGGACAGCTTCAGAAGCCTTAGCTATTCACTCAGTCTGTTAAAAACTTTGCCTGATTCACATTTATAGATCTAAATCTAGAGCCATAGCAAATATGGCCTCTGCTCTTTCCTCCAGAACACAACACCTACTCCTAAATCTACTTCATCCAGCCCTGCTAGTACAATAATCTACTACCGAGCGAGGTGGCGCAGTGGTTAGACACTGGACTCGTATTCGGGAGGACGACGGTTCAATCTCGTGTCCGGCCATCCTGATTTAGGTTTTCCGTGATTTCTCTAAATCTCTCCAGGCAAATGCCGGGATGGTTCCTTTCAAAGGGCACGGCCGACTTCCTTCCTTGTCCTTCCCTAATCCGATGAGACCGATGACCTCGCTGTCTGGTCTCCTTCCCCAGAACAACCACCAACAATAATCTACCTTCCAGGGTGTTGGTATCCACCTGTTGAATGGGCCCATAAAAAAATCTTGGTTCATATCAACTGCACCAGCTACCAACAAAGCCTCAACTTAGACAGGTGTCCTCCTTTCACAGCAACCATGACACACTTGGTGACCACAACCACTGGGGGAAGCAGGAGTTGTCTGAATGTGTTGATAATCCTGCCACAGACACAGAAGTATGATACCCTGCCCAGCAACCCTGAATCAGAGTGGCACTGCCACACACATTGTCGGTGTGAAGCAGTGATTATCACTCTGGCCTTGAAAAGCTCAATCACATCATCTGGAAGAGCTTCAATTACCCTATGTTGAAATATATCCTAACCAGCCATGGGCCAAAGTTGTATTGCTTTACCCAAAAAGTTTATACAGTATCCTAGCCCATCTCTTTCCACTATTCTCAAAGCTGTATCCACAGATCACTTCTCTGTGGGTGACCAAGGTGCAAAAACTGCATCATAAACCTCCTAATACTGCAATCCAGTCACAATAATTTCTTCTTCAGTTAAATATACTTGTTTTCTGTTTGTTATCTTCTTGAAAACCTTGGGACTCCGTGACTTCTAGTCTGAATTTTTCTCAGTTGACTAAGATCCCCTGTTCAATCTGCATTTCTTCTAAGCCCTTTTTTTATCCTGTATCTCCATACTTTTCTGTTTGTCTGTTATCTAGTTTTGGAAGAATGTGTGGATCTTCTTCATTGATCTGCCTTCATTCATTCTCTTTAGAAGTGCACAGAGTATAGCAATCTTTTCCTGGTCTTATGTGTCACCGTGGGGCAAAATGATTATGTTGCCACGTTTGGTCTCAAAGCCCGAACCCAATTGCCATTTTTTTTTAATTTTTTGTAAGATACTTCTTTTTCTAAATCTTCTAATGCCATTTTGCACCAGATGAAAAAAGTGGTGTTTCTGACCCTTAGAGGACTTCTGGTTTTACAATAGTATTACAATGCCTTAATGTAACATCTTTAGAAAAACATTTTTCTTTGCACAGATTTTCCCAGTTTTATGTAAGCTCTTTTAATTTTTTCAATTGCCATTTTAATTGCTTCTTTTTCACTTTTTATGTTTGTATTTTTGTCCATACATTTGAAATTGTCTGTGTTATTGATGTTACCATACTTGGTTTTTAAAATTATTGGTGAGTTACCTTCACTGGTCATGTACTCTATCTTTTCAAAAGATATTTGCAGACTTGCCTTTTCAGCTGTCTCCTTCAAAAGTTCTAGTCTTAACTTTGCATTCTCTAAGGTTCTACATATTATTATGAGCTCATCTGCAAAGATCAAACAGTTTATTGTTTCTTTTGGTTTACCCAGACTATGCTGTTGTTAACTTTTTGTTTTACTTCCTCTGTTTTATTTATTTATTCTGGCAATAAATCACCTTTAATGGTTTAAATAATGTAAAAATCAGAAGTTGTTCAGGAACTGGTTTCTTTTTAGGAGTGCTGGTGGTTATCCTTGGTCTGCTGATAACTTATCTTGACCTTCACTATCCAGATGATCTGGCAGTATTCTTTGGGCTTGATCCATTGTCTGAATATGAAGAATACCATCTGAGTAAGTGGTTACTTTAGCAACCATACAGTACTTGAAAAACCCTTAAAATTTTTTCATTTGTCTGTCCATTACTTTTAACTGGCAAAATACACTGAATGTTGTGGCAAATTAAGACTTTGTACTGAACTGGACCTCAAACCCACAAATATTCCATGTAGCAAATACTTTGATAAAAAGCCACGAAGTTTCGTCCTTTATATTAATACAAGCAACTAATGTGACATGGATTATAATTTTTCACGTGCCATAATATATGAAAGTATACTGGCATTCAATATATACAGATTGTTTTTCCTTTTCACAGCTGCTGAGGAATTTGGGAAAGTTGGTCAGCAAATTTCAACTCAAAGTCAACAAGACATCATTGAAATGGGAAATATGCCTGATGAACCAAGCGAGATGAAAACTAAGGTAAAGAAAGAAACCTGTTGTCTGCAGGTAAAGAAAGAAATCTGTTACCAGTAGCTAATTTTTGCCATGACTCCTCTTATAACATGATTTCCACAACCACAAGGAGTTCAGGTCTGTTACTGCCTCACCAACACCATACAGTTAGCTTTATGGTTCAATTATTTTTTGATTAACAACAGGATGTTTCATTTCCTTCCTCCCTGACATCATCATTCACTTCATCATTGGGTGTACACTGCAATGAATCTTTCCAACAGATTAAAACTTTGTGCTAGATTGATACTGAAAACTTGAGCCATAATTTTAATATACACCGCCTTAGACTTTGTAACAAACTTCCAGAAAATATAAAAGCAAATTCTGAGGTCAAAAGCCTCAGAAAGTCTTTAAAGCCACATTTACAGCATCACTGCTTTTACCCCATTCAAGAATATTTAAATGTATGAAGTGTATTATTTGTCATTTAAAATCTTTGAGGATAGAAATTACTTTCACTTGTATACATATAAAATGACTTGTCCAATGCCTTATTCATAAGCTGCTTTTGTAAACCAGTTAAAAAAATATCCTTACTGAGCTAAACAGAAATGCTTCACAGTTTGACTTGAATCTTAAAACTTTCAGTACCATTCCGGACACTGTAACTGCAACAGTTGGCCATAATGGCAGCAGCCTCATAGTACATTTACCAATACAGTGGAATGCATAGTCTGTGGACATTTATCTTTTATGAAGTTTCTTGTCGACAATCAAGCACAAAAAAAGATATAACAGTATGATTCATGAACATATTACTAAAAGGAGAAATAACGCTATCCATCACTGTTTATGGAGAAACGAAATGCACCAGTATTATTGAGGAAGTTTCCTACCACATAAACCTGGTTTCACTCTGAGAGGAAGTTTCATTTTAGCACACACTCCACTAGAGAATGAAAGCCCCCACATGCCTGTATAAGATTTTAATTTGCTTCATATGACCCATAATTGAAAATAAAATGAAGTTACTTTTGTTAAAAATCTATGAATCAACATTTCTTTATTATAATTTCCATCTGACAAAAAATATAGAATTTAAATAAAAGTAAAAAAAAAAAAAGTGTTGCAAATGAGATTTGAACCAGAGACTCTTCCATTGACAGTCTTCAATGTTATGCATTCAGCTGCAAGCAGCTACTAAACACCAGCCAATTGTTTTGCAGTTAACAGTGGTTGGAAATCATTTCATTTTAAGAGGCATTTTTTTCTTTTTTTACAATTTTGTTGCAATGCTTTAGAAAATTTATGCATGGGCACAGGTTTTAAAATCCTATAAATATATATAAAGAAAATTGAACATTCCAAGTCCATAAGGTCCCTTGTCAGATAAAAGCTCATATTTAGGATCACATGTGTAAAATCTACACAACATGCTGTCTGACAGAGTGCACACGCATACACTGTGTATAACAAATCTGACTATTACTCAAATACATTGAAGCCATTTTCACAAATCTTGACAAGAACAACCAGAGCTTTATGAATGATTCGCTGAGTGTGACATCATCAAGATCATAAAATGGTACAACAGCTGATACAATTTTTTTAAAACCAAAAGATGAAAAAGCATCTACCTAATGATGTTTTGTGCCTGATGTGATGGCACAACTAAGAAAGTGACCGGACAACTGACTTTTTGCACAAAGCCATTATTGTGCATTTACCATGCGAAAGTACATGGTGCTAGCTGTACGGTTGTAATCTTTGCAAGATGGAGAACCAATCTGAGCATAGGCTTCCTCATTTACAATAGCAACTGGTGCACCAGTATAAACAAAAAATTTTATTAACTGATTGTTGGTCCATTAGTGAGAGAGAAAATTACGGTGGTTGCTCTGTGAGAGAGTTCAACTGTGGCTGTAGTATGCTGCTGTGGCATTATTGGTGCAGTTTTTGCAAACTTCTGCCACATGTCTTTGATCACAGCATTGTACACAAGGCATTTCCCTGTACAGGCACTGAGTTTGCATACGTTTAGCACACTGGGCACCCTGGTTACCACTTCATATTGGTGTAGTAGTGAATTTGGGATGTAGAGGGACTATGTGAAGAATGTTTAAATATAAGGTTGAGAACTGTAAGGTCCCTCTAAATGGGCCACTTGTGTTAAATCCTGCCTAGTCCTCAAAGATGGGGTGTCTAGGAAACCTGCTTTCTCGGATCGCTAGACAACAATTCAAGCAAATAATTTTAATGAGATTTATTACAAAGTGAGCAATTACAATACTTAACATTTTGTTATACAGATGTGTCACAAGAAAGGGGCAACATGCAAAATAAGCAAGGTTCTTCAGTATAAACAATCATAATACAAGTAAAGTAATAGAGATGATGCTTCTAGCCAGGTAACTGATCTTGAAGCTTCTCTTCGACTGGGCCACAACCAGTTCTCTTCGTTGACGGGCCGCTCCAATTGCATTGTTGTCCTGGAGAGGGGTCGGTCAGTGTGCTATTGGCTGACCTCTTCCCACAACCCTCTCTGCTCTATTGTTCCCAACTGGCATTCCGGCACTTAACTTTATACCGTAATAAGTTGCGTATTACACATCAGCGGCTGCTACTAGGGAGCTGACTGTGTGTGGGGTGCACACACAAGGGATTTTTAGATTAGGTGACTCTCCATCCAATCCAGATAACAACAGCTGTAGAAAACACAGAAGTATCAGTGTAAAATTGAAAGAAACACCCTCCACATGTGAAAGTCTTAAAATCCTACTGGTAAACTGCAGAATCATTTGCAACAAAGTTCCAGAGTTTGAAGTGCTCATGAAAAGCAGTGAAGCTCACATAATACTAGGTGCAGAAAGCTGGTTGAAACCTGAAATTGATAGCTATGAGATTTTTTGGGAAAATTTAAGTGTATATCAGAAGGATAGCAAATGGGAAATGGAGGTGGTGTATTTACCGCAGCAGACAAGAAACTCAGATCCACCAAAGTAGAAATTGAAGAAGCATGTGAGACTGTTTGGGCAAGACTCAGTATCAGTGGTGAGCATAAAATGATAACTGGAGGCTTCTACCATCCTCCAGACTCATCTTCTGATGTAACAGAAAACTTTAGATAAGACCTCAGTTCACTTCTACAAGGGTCACTCCAAAAGAAATGCACACTTTTGTAAAAATAAAGTTTCTATTCTGCATGTGTGAAAGTTTTACAGTGTGTAGATACATCCTTCCTGCTTGTTTTCAAACTTAGTTCAACCTATTCCTGTGAGTGCCACCGTCACAGCACGTCTTCAAGGTGGCTACTACACTTGTCATTCATCAGAAGCAACGTGCTGTCATAGAATTCTTGTGCTGTGAAAACGAGACAGTGGGAAACACCCACAAGAGGTTGAGAAAGGTGTACGGAGATGCTGCTGTCGATCGCAGTACAGTCAGCTGGTGGGCAAGCAGGTTACGTGATGAAAGCGGGCACGGCAATATTGAGGATTGTCCTCGCAGCGGCAGGTCTCGTACTGTACACACTCCAGATAACGTGCAGAGAGTTAACGAATTGGTGACTGCTGACAGATGCATCACGGTGTACGAATTGTCAAGCTACGTTGGGGTAGGGGAAGGAAGTGTTTGCAGAATACTGAAAGTGTTGGCGTTAAAAAAGGTTTGTGCCAGGTGTGTTTCCAGGATGTTGAGAGTGGCTCACAAAGAAACAAGAAAAATGGTATGCAGCGAACTTTTGGAACAGTACGAGAATGGTGGAGATGAATTTATTGGAAGAATTGTGACAGGTGATGAAACATGGCTACATCATTTTTCACCAGAGACGAAGAGGCAATCAATGGAGTGGCATCATGCAAATTCACCCAAGAAAAATAATTCAAAACCACACCTTCTGCTGGAAAATCTATGGCTACAGTGTTTTTCGATTCCGAAGGACTCTTGCTTGTGGACATCATGCCAAGTGGAACCACCATAAATTCTGATGCATATGTGACGACACTGAAGAAACTTCAAGCTCGACTGAGTCGTGTTCGACCACATCGGCAAAAGCAGGATGTCTTGCTATTGCACGACAATGGACGGCCACATGTCAGTCAAAAAACCATGGAAGCAATCACAAAATTCGGATAGACAACACTGAAACACCCAACTTACAGTCCTGACCTGGCTCCATGTGACCATCATCTCTTTCGGAAACTGAAAGACTCTCTTGGTGGAACAAGGTTTGAAGATGATGACTCCCTTGTGCATTCTGCCAAACAGTGGCTCCAACGGGTTGGTCCAGAATTTTACCGTGCGGGTGTACAGGCGCTAGTACCAAGATGGTGTAAGGCAGTTGAGAGGGATGGAAATTATGTGGAGAAATGAAAATATTGTTCCTAAAGGATGTATCTATAAACTGTAAAACTTTAAAACATGTAGAATAAAAGATGGATTTTAAAAAAAATAGTGTGTATTTCTTTTGGAGTGACCCTCGTACATAAGTTCTCTAATCATACTGTAGTCATCAGTGGAAACTTTAATCATCCAACAATTAACTGGGAAAATTACAGTCATGTTATTGATGGGTGTCTAAAGACATCCTGTGAAACTACTAAATCCCTTCTCTAAAATCTACCTAGAACAGATAGTTAGGAACCCTGTTCATGATGGATATGTACTGGATCCAATGGCAACAAATAGGCCTGACCTCTTTGAGGAGGTCCACACTGGAAATGGTATCAGTGACGATGACACGATTGTGGCAACAATGATTACCAAATTACAAAGGCCAACTAAAACAAACAGAAAGATATGTATGTTCAGTAAACTAGATAAAATATCAGTAGTGGTTTATCTCAATGGGGAACTTGAAAGTTTCAGCACAGGTCAGGAGCATAGGACAATTCATAATGGGAGGGAACCTCCATGGCATACAATCACTGTGAAAAAACTTCTAAAGAAACAGAGATTACTGCATACTAGGTGTAAAACGAAGCATTGGTCTTCAGATAAATAGATGCTGGATGAAAAACATTTGTCTGTCAAGAGAGCAATGCATGATACCTTCAGTGAGTAACATAGCAGAATATTGTCAAGTGATCTTCTACAGAACTCAAAGAAATTCTGGTCTTATGTAAAGCCTGTTAGTGGCACCAAAGTTAAGTGTCCAGTCCCTAGTGAAAGAGACAAGAACTGAAACTGAGTGTAGCAAATCAAAAGCTGAAATGCTTAACTCTGTTTTCAAATGTTCCTTTACAAAGAAAAACCCAGGAGAATTGCCACAATTTAACTTTTGTGCACTAAAATGATGAGTGAAAGAAATATTAATGTCATTGGTGTTGAGAAACAGCAGAAATCGTTAAAACTGAACAAAGCTCCAGGATCTGATGGAATCCCTGACAGATTCTATTTTGAGTTTGCAGTCAGATTCGACACTGAATTTTTGGCTGACTTAGCCCCTCTTCTAACTATAATCTGTCATAGATCCCTTGAACAAGAAACTGTGCCCAGGACTTGGAAAAAGGTGCAGGTCACACCTGTCTACAAGAAGGGCAGTAGAAGTGATCCACAAAACTACTGTCCAATATCCTTGACACTGATTTGTTGTAGAATCTTACAACATATTCTGAGCTCAAACATAATGAAGTATCTTATTTATTTATTTACACGTCAAATTCCGTAGGACCCAATTGAGGAGCAAATCTCCAAGGTCATGGAACGTGTAAGTACATGAAATTACAACATAAAAGTAATAACAGATAAAAATAAATGTTCATGAACTTGAAAAAAGTAAGTCCATAAGTTAAAGTAAACACTATCAGCAATACAATAAGAATCAGCTTAATTTTTCAAGGAACTCCTCGACAGAATAGAAGGAGTGACCCATGAGGAAACTCTTCAGTTTCAATTTGAAAGCATGTGGATTACTGCTAAGATTTTTGGATTCAAGTGGCAGCTCATTGCAAATGGATGCAGCAGTATACTGCACACCTTTTTGCACTAGAGTTAAGGAAGTCCAATCCAAATGCAGGTTTGATTTCAGCCGAGTATTAACCGAGTGAAAGCTGCTTATTCTTGGGAATAAACTAATATTGGTAACAAGAAAAGACAATAAGGAATATACATATTGAGAGGCCAATGTCAAAATAGCCAGACTGGTGAACAGAGGTCAACAAGAGGTTCGTGAACTCACACCACTTATTGCCCAAACCGCCCTCTTCTGAGCCAAAAATATCCTTGTAGAATGGGAAGAGTTACCCCAAAATATAATACCATATGACATAAGTGAACTAAAATAAGCAAAGTAGACTTTGGTGTTGAAATATCACTCACTTTTGATACCGTTTGAATAGTAAAAATGGCAGTATTAAGTCTTTGAACAAGATCCTGAATGTGGGCTTTCCACGACAGCTTACTAACTAACTGAACACCTAGAAATTTGAACTGTTCAGTTTCACTAATTATATGCCCGTTCTGTGAAATTAAAACATCAGGTTTTGTTGTATTGTGTGTTAGAAACTGTAAAAACTCAGTCTTACTACAATTTAACATTAGTTTATTTTCTAAAGGCCATAAACTGATGTCATGTACTGCACTATTTGAAACCGAGTCAATGTTGCACACAAACATCCTTTACTACCAAGCTAGTGTCATCAGCAAACAGAAATATTTTAGAGTTACCCGAAATAGTAGAGGGCATATCATTTATATAAATAAGGAACAGGAGCGGCCCCAACACTGATCTCCCACTTGACAATACCCCACTCAGATCCCACATCACAGCCATTATCACCATTGTGAATAATGACCTTTTGCTGCCTGTTGCTAAAGTAAGAGGTGAACCAATTGTGAGCTACTCCCCGTATTCCGTAATGGTCCAACTTCTGGAGCAATATTTTGTGATCAACACAATCAAATGCCTTAGTTAAATCAAACAATACACCAAGCGTTCGAAACTTTTTGTTTAGCCCATCCAGTACCTCACAGAGAAAAGAGAATATAGCATTTTCAGTTGTTAAACGACTTCTAAAGCCGAACTGTACATTTGATAGCAAATCGTATGATATAAAATGATCAATTATCCTTACATACACAGCCTTTTCAATAACTTTTGCAGACAATGATGGCATAGAAATAGGTCTAAAATTATCTACATTATCCCTTTCTCCCTTTTTATAAAGCAGCTTTACTAATGAGTACTTTAATCGTTCAGGAAACTGACCATTCCAAAAGGAAAAATTACAAATATGGCTACATACAGGGCTAACATGTACAGCACAGTACTTTAATATTCTGCTAGACACTCAATCATAACCATGAGAGACCTTAGTCTTCAGTGATTTAATTATTGACTCAATCTCCCTCTTGTCTGTATCATAGAGAGTATTTCAGATATCAATCTCGGAAAGGCATTTGCCAATAAAGTTATATGATTTCCTGTAGAAACTAAATTTTTATTTAAGTCACCAGCAATGCTCAGAAAATGGTTGTTAAATACTGTACATATATCTGATTTATCAGTAACAGAAATATTATTACTGCGAACTGACTTTATATCATCAACCTTGTGCTGCTGACCAGACACTTCCTTCACAACTGACCATATGGCTTTAATTTTATCCTGTGAATTAGCTATTCTATTTGCATACCACACACTTTTTGCCTTGCTAATAACATTTTAAGCACCTTACAATACTGTTGGTAATGGGCTACTGTAGCTTGATTGTGACTACTTCTAACATTTTGATATAATTCCCGCTTTGTTCTACATGATATCTTTATCCCACTAGTCAGCCAACCGGGCTGTCCATTACTGCTAGTACCCCATTTAGAATGTTCTAATGGAAAGCAACTCTCAAAGAGCATGAGAAATGTGTTATGGAAAGCATTGTATTTATCATCTATATTATTGGCACTATAAACATCCTGCCACTCTTGTTCCTTAACAAGTTTTAAAAAACTCTCTATTGCTGTTGGATTAACTTTCCTACATAGTTTGTAATTAAATATGACATTGGTCTGAGTACAAAACCCTTTTAATGTAAATTTTTTTTTTTTTTTTTTTTTTTTTGGGGGGGGGGGGGGGGGGGGGGCACAACTTCAATGGTCATTAGCGCCCTGACTACTCTAAGAATGCACCGCGAGGCACAAGTTGACAACAACAACTAAAAGGGAAAACACGATAAAAGACAGACTGACAGGCATAGGATTAAAAAAACAACATCATCAAATGTCCTTAGCGAGGTTTGTCAAACTGATAAAACAAAGAACACGAGCAGCTGCTCGTGGGTCATCCACTAAAATGGCATCGAAAGTATTAGGCAGGTTAAGATCGAGGCGCAGTGTGTTATGATCTGGACAGGACATTAAAATGTGTCTAACCGTCAGCAAGTGCCCACATGGGCAGAACGGCGCCGGCGCAGCCGTCAGCTGATGGCGATGGCTGAACCGGCAGTGTCCAATTCTTAACCGGGCTAAAACGACCTCCTCCCGCCGAGAAGGGCGTGAGGAGGACGTCCAAGCCATGGGAAGAGGTTTTAAGACCCGAAGCTTGTTGTCGGTAAGTGCAACCCAATCAGCATGCCACAGCGACACAATGCGCCGACAAATGACCCTGCTAAAATCGGACGAAGGGACACAACAAGAAGCTGTCCGAGGCTGGAGGACCGCAGCCTTGGCCGCGGCATCTGCAGCTTCGTTCCCAGGGATACCAACATGGCCAGGAACCCACATAAAGCTAACCGGAGAACCGACGTCCACCAGCTGCTGAAGAGAGCGTTGGATCCGGTGTACAAAAGGGTGAACCGGGTACGGATCACTGAGGCTCTGGATGGCGCTCAGGGAATCTGAGCAGATGACATAAGCAGAATGTCGGTGGCGGCAGATGTAAAGAACAGCCTGGTAGAGGGCAAAGAGCTCAGCTGTGAAGACCGAACAATGGCCATGGAGCCGGTATTTGAAACTTTGTGCCCCGACAATAAAGGAACACCCGACCCCGTCATTGGTCTTAGAGCCATCTGTATAAATGAAAGTCATGTTGATGAACTTCGAACGAAGTTCCAAAAAACGGGAGTGGTAGACCGAACCGGGGGTGACCTCTTTTGGGAGCGAGCTGAGGTCAAGGTGAACGCGGACCTGAGCCTGGAGCCAAGGTGGTGTGCGGCTCTCGCCCACTCGAAAGGTTGCAGGGAGTGAAAAATTAAGGTGTTGAAGGAGGCGACGAAAGCGAACTCCAGGGGGTAGCAGGGCAGAGACATACAACCCATATTGAAGGTCAAGAGAGTCGTCAAAAAAGGAACAATAAGACGGATGGTCGGGCATTGACAGTAGCCAACAGGCATACCGACAAAGCAGTATATCACGCCGGTAGGTGAGTGGCAATTCGCCAGCGTCAGCATGAAGACTCTCTACGGGACTGGTATAAAATGCTCCGATCGCAAGTCGTAAACCCCGATGTTGTATGGAGTTGAGGCGGCGTAAGATGGATGGCCGTGCAGAGGAGTATACGAAGCTCCCATAATCCAGCTTGGAGCGGACGATCGACCGATATAGACGAAGTAGGACGGTTCGATCCGCTCCCCACGACATACCACTGAGAACACGGAGGACATTTAAAGAACGGGTACAACGGACGGCCAAATATGACACATGTGGAGACCAGCTAAGTTTCCTGTCAAAGGTAAGGCCTAAAAATTTGGTTGTCTCCACGATTGGGAGAGCAACGGGACCGAGTCGTAAGGACGGTGGGAGAAACTCTTTGTAGCGCCAGAAGTTAATACAGACCGTCTTCTCGGCAGAAAAACGGAAGCCATTGGCGACACTCCAGGAGTAAAGACGGTCAAGGGAACGCTGAAGACAGCGCTCCAGGACACGTGTACACTGCGCGCTGCAATAGATGGTAAAATCGTCCACAAAAAGGGAGCCTGATACATCAGCTGGGAGGCAATCCATTATTGGATTGATCGCGATGGCGAAGAGAGCGACGCTCAAAACTGAGCCCTGTGGCACCCCATTCTCCTGGCGAAAGGTGTCGGACAGGACAGAACCCACACGTACCCTGAACTGTCGATCCATTAAAAAGGAACGAATAAAAAGAGGGAGGCGACCGCGAAGGCCCCATGTATGCATGGTGCGGAGAATGCCCGCCCTCCAACAGGTGTCGTAAGCCTTCTCCAAATCAAAGAACACAGCCGCGGTCGGGCGCTTCCGCAAGAAGTTATTCATAATGAAGGTCGACAAGGTAACCAGATGGTCAACAGCAGAGCGGCGCCTACGAAATCCACATTGTACATTGGTAAGTAGGCGTCGAGACTCGAGCAGCCAAACCAATCGAGAGTTAACCATTCGCTCCATCACTTTACAGACACAGCTGGTAAGCGAGATAGGTCGATAACTGGAAGGCAAGTGCTTGTCCTTCCCCGGCTTAGGAATCGGGACAACAATAGACTCGCGCCAGCATGCGGGAACATGTCCCTCAATCCAGATGCGATTGTATGTACGAAGAAGAAAACCTTTACCCGCAGGAGAAAGGTTCTTCAGCATCTGAATATGAATACAATCAGGCCCTGGAGCGGAGGACCGTGATCGGCCAAGTGCGGTTTCGAGTTCCCGCATGGTGAATGGGGCATTATAACTTTCACAATTCGAGGAGCGGAAGTCAAGTGGCCTAGCCTCCTCTGCCTGTTTGCGGGGGAGAAAGGCAGGGTGGTAATGAGCGGAGCTCGAAACCTCTGCGAAAAAGCGGCCGAAGGCATTGGAGACAGCCTCAGGGGCCACAAGGACTTCATTCGTGACCTTCAAGCCAGAAACTGGAGAGTGGACCTTAGTGCCAGATAGCCGGTGCAGGCTACCCCAGACAACAGAAGAAGGAGTAAAACTGTTGAAGGTGCTTGTGAAAGGAGCCCAGCTGGCTTTCTTGCTTTCTTTAATAATACGACGACACTGAGCACGTAATCGTTTATAATTAATACAATTCGCCACTGTACGGTGGCGTTTAAAGGTGCGTAAAGCACGTCGACGAGCACGTAAAGCGTCTCTACATGCTGCGGTCCACCAGGGGACCGGTACGCGACGTGGAGAAGAAGTAGGGTGAGGGATGGAATATTCAGCAGCAGCGAGAATGACTTCCGTGAGGTGTGCGACCTGACGATCTCAGCTTGTAAAGGTTTGATCCTGAAAGGTCACCCTGGAAGAGAAGAGCCCCCAGTCTGCCTTGGAGATGGTCCAACTAGAGGAGCACGGAGAGGGAGTATGCTGCAGGAGATGGATAACACACGGGAAGTGGTCGCTCGAATATGTATCAGCAAGTGCATACCTCAGCAAGTGCATACCACTCAAACCGGCGTGCAAGTTGGGGAGTACATATAGAGAGGTCTAAATGGGAATAGGTGTGAGATGTGTCCGAAAGAAAAGTAGGGGCGCCAGTATTGAGGCAGACAAGATTGAGCTGGTTGAAAAGGTCTGATAACAAGGAGCCCCTCGGGCAGGATGCTGGAGAGCCCCAAAGGGGATGGGGGGCATTGAAGTCTCCAGTTAACAAAAATGGTGCAGGTAGCTGAGCAATAAGTTGCATCATGTCTGCCCTGGTAACGGCAGATGACGATGGAGTGTAAACGGTACAAAAGGAAAACGTAAAAGTGGGGAGAGTAATGCGGATGGCAACTGCCTGCAGGCCGGTGTGCAACATGATGGGTTCGTAGTAAACATCATCCCGGACCAGCAACATAACCCCTCCATGAGCTGGGATACCTACCACAGGGGGTAGGTCAAAACGCACAGAGGTGTAGTGTGCCAAGGCAATTTGATCGCAGGGGCGTAGCTTCGTTTCCTGGAGGGCTACGACGAGCGGACGATGCAAGCGGAGCAGCAACTTCAAGCCCTCTCGGTTGGAGCGAATGCTGCGAATATTCCAGTGAATAAGTGCCATCGTAAGAAAAGGAAGATGAGAGAAGGGGTCACCTCGAAGGCCGCTTAGGGCCTGGCTTCGAGCGAGCACTGCCGCCGCTATCAGTAGGCGGACAGTCATCGTCCATGGAGTCTATAGGGTCATCGGCCATCTCGGGAGGATGGCCGGGAGGGGGAGCTTCCTCCGCCGGTGAACGGCCAGATGTACGGCTACCAGCGGTGCGGCCAGGCGAAATGGATGACGGCCTGGGGCGGCAACCGCTGGGTGGCGCAGGAGAAGAAATGCGCCGTGGCGGAGAAGGAGAACTGTGCTTCCTATGCGCCTTTTTGGAAGGACGTTTGGTGGAAGTACCGGTCGAAGGCTGGGAGGTCGAGGGACGGAGGAAGTCTGCACGGGATGGTTCCTTCTTGAAGGCCCGTGCATCTGACTTCGGGGTCTTCGACTTAGCAGAAGCTGAGGAAGGGGCTGGTGTCTGTGGGGTGATGGGAGGAAGAGGAGACGTCAACCGCGCGATCTTAGCACTGGCCGAACGGACGACCGTGGTGCTGAAGGTCAGATCGCATGTCTGGGTTGCTACCTCCCGGGTAGTCCGAGGAGAGGCGAGGACAGTACTGTATTTCCCCGCTGGGAGCAGCGTGGGCTTCCTACTAGCAAATAGCTTGCGAGCAGCCGAGGTGGACACTTTCTCTTTGACCCGAATTTCTTGGATACAGCGTTCTTCCTTATAGACAGGACAGTCGCGGGAGGATGCGGCATGGTCACCCTGACAGTTCACACAACGAGGAGACGGAGGTGGACAGTCACCCTCATGGGCATCCCTGCCACAAGTGACACATTTAGCCGCATTGGAACAAGACTGTCGAGTGTGATTGAAACGCTGACACTGGTAGCAGCGCGTAGGTGTCGGGACATAGGGGCGAACAGAAATAACCTCGTAGCCCGCCTTGATGCGCGATGGCAGCTTAACACTATCGAAGGTCAAGAAAAGTGTCCGGGTCGGTACAAGGTCATTGTTGACCTTTTTCATGACCCGATGGACAGCCGTCACGCCCTGCTCAGCAAGGAAAGATTGAAGTTCCTCGTCAGTCAATCCGTCGAGGGAGCTAGTATAGACTACACCACGAGATGAATTCAAAGTTCGGTGGGCCTCCACCCGGACAGGGAACGTGTAGAGGAGGGTGGCCCGAAGCAGTTTTTGTGCCTGAAAGGCACTCTCAGTTTCTAGTAATAAGGTGCCGTTACGCAACCTGGTACAAGATTTGACAGCTCCGGCTATGGCATCTACGCCCTTCTGAATAACGAAAGGGTTGACAGAGGAAAAATCCTTTCCGTCCTCAGATCGAGAAACTACGAGGAACTGTGGGGCAGGCGGTAGTACTTTTGTCACTGTTGGCTGGTCACGTTTCCGTTTTTGGGTCGAAGTCGAGAGAGATGGAGTAGAATCCATTGCGGAGGAATCCCCCATGATTGCCAGCGTCTCCGATGGCGCGCTCCTTCCTTGTGGGGGCCCTCTCAGAGGGCACTCCCGCCTTAGGTGAATGTTTACACCTCAGGTCACACCTCCCGAGAAACAGACGGAGGGACCAATCGGCATGGTCAGAAGGTATCAGCTCAGGCAATCACCCCTCCCCGGGCCTGGCCTTTACCAGGGGGTACGCGCGTGCCTTACATGTCTACCCAGGGCGGGGACTTACGTGTTACCCCGTCACCGGCTACGCGTGCGAACGCGTGGGTCGGCCTTCAGGCACGCACAGGGAGGAAGGAAGAAGAGGAAAAAGAAGAGAGAGATGGAGAAAGAGAACAGACTGTCTCAAACGCCAAGGCGGAGACCAGAGAAGGCAAGGAGAAGAAGGCAATGAGAAGGCAAGGAGAAAAAGGCAATGAGAAGGCAAGGAGAAGAAGGCAATGAGAAGGCCAGGAGAAGAAGGCAATGAGAAGGCAAGGAGAAAAAGGCAATGAGAAAAAGGCAATGAGAAGGCAAGGAGAAGTCAAGGGAAAGAGTAAGGAAGACAGTGAGGTGGAGAAGAGCAAAGAAAGGAACCAACAAAAGGAAGGAAGAAACGAGAAGTGAAAAACCAAAAAGACCACGATTATAGGTCGTGGAACCGTCCGTCTCCGGACGCAGGCGCTAACTACCCCCGTGAGGGGGATGGACTCCTTTTAGTCACCTCTTACGACAGGCAGGAATACCTCGGGCCTATTCTAATCCCCGGACCCGCAGGGGGGAGTGTTAAAATTTGTGCGTCATGGTCTGAAAGGCAATTCACACTTTTGCTAACAGAATGTCCACCTTGCAAACCTACCAAACTATATAGAGCACTTGCCCGTGAAAGGCAAAGGTCCCGAGTTCGAGTCTCGGTCGGGCACACAGTTTTAATCTGCCAGGAAGTTTCATATCAGTGCACACTCCACTGCAGAGTGAAAATCTCATTCTGGAAACATCCCCCAGGCTGTGGCTAAGCCATGTAGGAGACGAGATACTGGCAGAAGTGAAGCTGTGAGGGCCGGGCGTGAGTCGTACTTCGGTAGCTCAAGTGGTAGAGCACTTGCCCGCGAAAGGCAAAGGTCCCGAGTTCGAGTCTCGGTCGGGCACACAGTTTTAAACTGTCAGGAAGTTTCAAACGTAGTATGCTATGACTATAATATCAATTGGTCACAGTTGGAATCAGCCAACTCATACAGATACTTGGGTGTAACACTTTGTAGGGATATGAAATGGAATGATCACATAGGTTCAGTCATGGGTATAGCAGGCGGTTGGTAGAATACTGGGGAAATGCAATCAATCTACAAAGGAGATTGCTTACAAATCTCTTGTGTAACTGGTTCTAGAATATTGCTCAAGCGTGTTCCAAGAACTGGCTCCTTTTACTCTAGGAATATACCACAACCCCCTACGTATCGCTCACACAGGGATCGTAAGAATAAGATTAGATTAATTACTGCATGTGCAGGGGCATTCAAACAATCATTCTTCCTGTGCCCCATACATGAATGGAACAGGAAGGAACTCTAATAACTGGTACAATGGGACATACCCTTGGCCATATGCTTCATGGTGATTTGCAGAGTACAGATGTAGAAATATGTGGCACTGCTGATTAGTTGTTTGGGCTTTGTTGCCAAATGGACATCAGGATTCAAATCCTGAGTCAAATGATGAAGATAGTTCAAATCTAGCTAGCTGTGATGTGAAAGGGTACACCATTTTAAGGAATCTACCTCATTTTAATCAAAATTTCATTTTGCTGTATTCAATATTTTAAGTAGTTTTTGTCAGGTTCATACATAATTATTACATCACACACTAATGATTCTGCATAGAATTATTTACAATTTTGATTTTTCACACAAAAATCCATGCTTACAGGTCAGTCTTTTGTGTGGTTGATGTGACCACTTGTGACACTGAAGAAATGCTACATGTGTTGGCTGCTTGTAATGCTTAGAAAGCTATCCGTGGAATTCCGACAAATCTAAAAATCATATTTATTGAGGTGATGTAATTTTTGTAGAAGACACAGTGTCTGGGCATTTTAGACAGCAGAAAAGCAATGTTGGTTATGCTACTTGCTTGGAAGTGAGACTACAGATATCAATGGGATTGCTGCGATCGTTCTTTGAATAAAAATATGGCATTTTAGTCTTTGATTGCTATTTTTTATTTTCAATGGCCGGTTTCAGGCTAGCTGCCCATATTCACATCTTCAGTGTTAGGTAAGCTCTCATTACATGTATTAGCAACTTCCACATATTATCAACCACACTCCAGTATCATTTTTCTGGTGAAGTTTCCACCAAAGTAGTTAGCTTCTTTGGAAAGTAGGTGGGTACCCCATACAGATACTTTGAATGGCTTCTGTTCAGGAGGTGTTGAAGTAACTCTGCACTGTCACAGTAAAAGGCTTTCATATATGCCTTATGTGATGCATTGGTGGACACTTCACCAGAAAAATGATACTGGAGTGTGGTTGATAATATGTGGAAGTTGCTAATGCATGTAATGAGAGCTTACCTAACACTGAAGACCTGAAGATGGGCAGCTAGCCTGAAACCGGTCATTGAAAATAAAAAATAGCGATCAAAGACTGAAATGCTATATTTTTATTTAATAACCTGCATCACAGCAACTCAAAATACAGTGCATTTAAGATCCAGCAAACAGCTACATCATGAAAGTACAATGTAAGCACAGCATGAGTCAAAGTGTTTCACATTGGCCCAAAGACCAGGTTTTACCTATAGCTTAACACAAGTTGTCAGGTCAATGTAACAGCTCCTGTGCATTTTACCTGCTGTTGGAGGAGTCTACAGCTGACACTGCTGAGTATCAACCTTGCTGTAGGATGACAGAGATATAGCAGTTGCTGTGCGAAGTTTTAAATCTCAGCAGCTAGTCTACTTAAAACTGGAAGTTTTTTCATATTGGGAATCAAGTGAAATATGTCATGTGGTTGAGGTGGTTGTCTTTCTGCTGTTGCAGCTCAAATATGATGTTATCTGGGATCCAAGACTAGCACCACACATTCTCCTGACTTTCTTTTGCCTATTCTTTTGTACCACATGATATAACTTCATTTTTTCTCTCTTCTTGAAAGGTGGATGTTTCGCCATTATGTGTACTGACCAGTTATTTAGCACAGCCAATTCCTTTCCATCTACTTGCTCATTTGTGTGGTGTCATTTTTTATTTTTCGCACCATGAAGTGAATGTGCTAAACATTTTGTTACAGCTCTCCTCCCTTGCACCATAATAAGAAGCTCACTGTTGTATGCCATGGCCCATAACACAACTAGAGGAGGAGGGCAGAATGAGGATTAAACAGCTGGTTACCCATTTTCCTGTCAGAGTTTTTTAAAACAAGAGCATATTTGCCTTTTTTGCGCTCTGACAGGAGCATTTTTCAGCTAGTTACCCTCTTTTCCCTGTTACAGCACAGTGAGCTGTTTATGTAAAACAAATTATGTTTACACTACTTTACAAAAATTTGTGCAGCACTTAAACCTACAGACTACCAAAAAATTTGATGTCTGATTTGCAAGTACAAAGAATATGACAAAATAATTTTTTAAAGTGGTGACATCTTTGGCATTGTCAAATAATTTCCAAATCAAAACAGCCTGTATGGGTATGAAGTGCCTATTACACAGCACTAGCATGTTGAAGCTTTATTGATGAAAATATGGCAATTATAAACATAGTTTGGTGACCTCAGAACTCTTGCAATGATCCCAGAACTCTTGCCATGTGTTCAGTACGTCAGTTAAAACTATATTTACACCTCAGTCTGGATATTAAAAGCTTATTTTACATGCATTTACTACACATAATACTTAGTATTTACTTGCATAAAACTGTTGCAGTCAAGTATATATTAGGCTACTGCTAACAGATAAACAGCAGCCATATAGTAAACTTGAGGAGGCAATAGCTTTTTACAAAGTAGCAGCTTTATAATTTAGATGGTATAAGTAGTACAGTGATCATTTATTGTTAATACAATATACAGATTAATTTTCCATGTCTTTGTCTCATGTTAATGTATACCTTGACTCATTCCTTAGCCCTGAAGGTTCTCTTTGTTGCTGGGATCTCTGGTACACTATGGAGGGATGAATGAATGAATGTGAATGAATGAATGTGAATGAATGAATGTGTATAGGACGGCTGTCACCAACCAGCTTTCGATTTTGTGTTTACTTCCCCAGTAGAAAATTTTCATCTGGATGGAAATACAGTTAACATTTTGGATATTTTGTCTTTGGTGTTTGAAAAGATGTATAATTAAAATTATTTAATAATGCATCTTTTTTGCACAGGAAATTTATTGCTTTACTATTTCATAGTTATCTTCTTGTCACTTGAGTCTTTTTGTTGTTGTTATATAATGAGTGGGAAAACTGTTATTGTTCATATACACTTTTGCTATTACAGGTTGTATTCAAGAGAAGAGGAACAGTAACAAAAGCCCAGAAAACTCTATTTAGGACACCTCTGGAGCCATCTACTTCGGCAGATGATGACCCATCTGTGGGCCACAGCAGATGGGGAAGGTAATATACATTGACTTTATATGACACTCTATAGTGAAATTATAAAGCAAATTTTAAAAATGTATGCTACGTACGCCACTATGGAAATGATAACACATCATTCGTCATTTGTGAAGAATGCAAAGACTGCACTGATTATAGTGGTATCGCTAGGTGTGTATTTACTGATTCACACTAGATTCATTTTCATGGTGTAGTAACTGTACGGAAATGAAGGGTAAGTCAACTCACGAAGTATGACATCCTTACTCAAAATTCAATAAAGTCACAATTGGGGACGAGTGTGTGCAAGTGCTCATTGTGTACAAAAGAGAATGCAATTAATTGCTGAACAAATTGTAGAAATATAATATTAGAGAACATATAGAAAAAGAATTGATGGTGCTCGTAATAACAGGGAAAAAGGAAGGAACAATATGAGAAGAATGAATAAAAATAAACAGCACACCTACTTTTGCAGACTGCATGACTAATAACTGTTATTTTTTCAGTAACAGTCGTAAGGTTCTGTATTAGGTCCTATACTCTTTTCACTGTATGCCAATGATGTGTCATCAGTTTTGTCATAATGCAAATAGAACACACATGCTGATGACCTCCAGTTGTATCTAAGTGCAAAACTACAGCTCAACCCATCCAAAACCCAAGCAATACTATGTTCATTAGCCCGATATGGGAAATCCCTACTATCTTTAATCCTAAATGGAACAACCTCAGCAATTAATCTTGGAGTAATAATAGATGGAAATTGAAACTGGACTGAGAATGTAGCTGCAGTGTGCAAGAAGGTTCTCCATACCCTACAAAAATATAAAAAGCTCTTCTGTCTTTACCTGAAGAAGAAACTTGTACCATTATGCTTCAGAAATGCTATCCTGCGAGGTCTTTTCCAGGAAAGCTCATGTCACATGGAATGGATTATGAATGCCTGTGTTCATTATATCTGTGATATTCGACTGTTTGACCATGTCATATGAACAGCTATCCTGGTTGCGTGCAGAAATTTCCATACTCTCTGTCTTCTCTTCATACATTGTCCCTCATCTCTCTCCTCAAACTTGTCTGAACAATATGGCAGAAACACCCTTTCTCATCAGAGCAAAACCCTTTCTGTCCCACTCCATCATTCGCCCACTTTCTTGAAGTCATTCTCAGTAGCAGGAACTTATCTTCAGATTCATTTTGAAAGACAGTTAATGACATATCCACTGAAGCAACAATAATGACTACCATTCTCCCTGTACACACTTGTCACTCCTGTACATCCATGCTTCCAAAGGGATTTTCCTCATTTCCCCCTACGCTTAGCTAATGCAGTCTCCTTAAATTTCCTTTTCCCAGAACTCACTATATCAAAAACATAATTATACACTGCCCAGTCACATTAATGTGACCACCTGTCAAAATCCTGAATAACTACATTTTGCAGAGCAGACCGCTGCCAGACATGCAGGAAGAGAGTCAGTTAGGTTCTGTAAGATACCTATGGGGATGTGGAGCCATGCAGCCTCCAGTGCTGTGGCCAGCTGCACTAGATTTCTCACCTGAGAATCCAAGGCGTTAACAGCACGATCGAGGTGGCCCCCACAGATTTCTCGATTGGTTAATTTATTCGTACCTGTTATTTTTCAGCAACTGTAATATATGCAGGGTGTTACAAAAAGGTACGGCCAAACTTTCAGGAAATATTCCTCACACACAAATAAAGAAAAGATGTTATGTGGACATGTGTCCGGAAACACTTAATTTCCATGTTAGAGCTCATTTTAGTTTCGTCCACCTACGCTCAATGGAGCACGTTATCATGATTTCATACGGGATACTCTACCTGTGCTGCTAGAACATGTGCCTTTACAAGTACGACACAACATGTGGTTCATGCACGATGGAGATCCTGCACATTTCAGTCGAAGTGTTCGTACGCTTCTCAACAACAGATTCGGTGACCGATGGATTGGTAGAGGTGGACCAATTCCGTGGCCTCCACACTCTCCTGACCTCAACCCTCTTGACTTTCATTTATGGGGGCATTTGAAAGCTCTTGTCTACGCAACCCCGATACCAAATGTAGAGACGCTTCGTGCTCGTACTGTGGACGGCTGTGATACAATACGCCATTCGCCAGGGCTGCATCAGCGCATCAGGGATTCCATATGTCAGAGGGTGGATGCATGTATCCTCGCTAACGGAAGACATTTTGAACATTTCCTGTAACAAAGTGTTTGAAGTCACGGTGGTACGTTCTGCTGCTGTGTGTTTCCATTCCATGATAAAATGTGATTTGAAGAGAAGTAATACAATGAGCTCTAACATGGAAAGTAAGCGTTTCCGGACACATGTCCACATAACATATTTTCTTTCTTTGTGTGTGAGGAATGTTTCCCGAAAGTTTGGCCGTACCTTTTGTAACACCCTGTATTTCAGAATAAAATTCAGTTATCATTTGCAAATATACTTTTATTTCACTTTACCAGCTTCGACAAATTAATCTCTCATCTTCAGAAGCCTCCAATATTAGGAATATTATAAATCTTTAGACCTTGTTATATATTTGTGTAAAGTGTTAAATAAGTTTCTCTAATACCTTTCTAACATTGGTTTAGTAGATGCCAATATCTTCTCCAGACAACCATAATGCCATGATATGTCTGAAAATATACATATTGTACTTGATTATTGTAAACACAGATTGACAGATTGATAATTTACAGAAACCAAATTACATCTGTTTACATGTCAAGCTGTTGTCCAGTAGCACGGAACATGTATAAAAGCATATAAATAGTATAATTAAGGTAAATAAGTATGTTAGATATATTACATTTTTATATGTCCTTGTTGGTGGTGTAACAGCTTGACATGTACGTAGGTGTGATTATGTTACAGTACTGTAAATTATCAACCTGTCAATCTGTGTTAAAAACAATATTTCCTTTTTTTGACATCTCATGGCAATATGTTTCTGTGAAGAACGTATTGATATCTGCAAAACCAATGCTAAGTAAATTCCTGTAATACTCATATACTTTAGATAAATGTATGGCCAAGATTTAAAGATTTATAATTACATAATTTTGTAGGCTTCTGAAGATGACAAAATTTGTTGAAACTGATAAAGCAAAATAAAAGTATATTTGCAACTGATGAAAGAATTTCAGTCTGAAATTCTCAATTGGTTTTAAACCCACGAAGTCTGGTGACCAGGGGAGTACTCACCTTGGTGCTTTTCAAACCATGCACGTACAAGACAAGCTGTGCGACACATTGCACTGTCCTGCCGGTAGATGTCATCGTGCCGAGGAAAAACAAATTGCATGTAGGGCTGGATGTGGTCCCCAAGAATAAATGCGTGCTTGTGTTGATCCCTTGCACCTTCCACAATGAAGATATCATACAAGGAATACCATGAAAATATTCCCCAGACCATAATGCTCAGTCATCCAGTGTGGACCCTTCCAAAGATCATTGCAGGATGTTTGCTTTCAGATATTTCATGCCAACAGCCATCTGCCATCTGAAAAGAACATCTGTTGCCACTCAATGGACATCCAATTGCGGTACTGGCATGCAAATTCCAGCCGTCAGCACTGATGAACAGTAATCAGCACGGGTGCACGAACCAAGTGCCCGATGCGGAGGCCCATACACAACATTAACTGAATGGTCACAGAGGATAGACTGTTGGTAGCTCCTTAGTTCATCCATGTTGTTGCATGTCTATTTGGCCATACACATCTCTGCAGCCATTGTTCACCCATCATATATGGCCCATGCTGCATCACAGTGCTGGTTTCGGATAGCTCCATTTTAACATGCACAGTTTACTTTAACCACCGCAGCACGCAAACAGTTTATAAACTTAGGCACTTTGGAAATTCTTCCACACTTGGCCCAAAAGCCAATGATCATTCTGTTCTGGACATCAGGTAAATTGTTCAGTTTCTGCATTGAAAACAACTACTGCACTGTCTTCCACATCTTCACCTGACCTGCTTTATATAACCTCCATCGCTAGTGCTGCCACCTACCATTGCACATTGATTTCAAACATAGGCAGTGGTCACATTAATGTACAGGACCATGTATTTTGTACATCTATAAATTCTATTTGCAGCTGTCACTTTCATTATTGTTATTATCACCATCACCATCATCATCAGTGGCAGTAGCAGCAGTACTGCCAGTAATTTTGTCATTTCATAGACAGTATTTATTTACTCATGTTTTCTCTACAGACACAAAAATCATTTTAATACTATTTGTCACATTAAAATTGTTATTTCTTAGGTAACTATGACGTAAGAAGGTATTATGTGTGTGAAAACATGATTTGATGTAAGAGAAGGCCTGATAGCTCTAATTACATCAGGTTAAAGAAAATATATAAAATAGAGGGAAATATTCCACGTGGGAAAAATATATCTAAAAACAAAGATGATGAGACTTACCAAACAAAAGCGCTGGCAGGTTGATAGACACACAAACATACACACAAAATTCAAGCTTTCGCAACAAACGGTTGCTTCATCAGGAAAGAGGGAAGGAGAGGGAAAGACGAAAGGATGTGGGTTTTAAGGGAGAGGGTAAGGAGTCATTCCAATCCCGGGAGCGGAAAGACTTACCTTAGGAGGAAAAAAGGACAGGTATACACTCGCACACACACACACACATATCCATCCGCACATACACAGACACAAGCAGACATTTCTAAAGGCAAAGAGTTTGGCCAGAGATGTCAGTCGAGGCGGAAGTACAGAGGCAAAGATGATGTTGAAAGACAGGTGAGGTATGAGTGGCGGCAACTTGAAATTAGCGGAGGTTGAGGCCTGGTGGATAATGAGAAGAGAGGATATACTGAAGGTCAAGTTCCCATCTCAGGAGTTCTGACAGGTTGGTGTTAGTGGGAAGTATCCAGATAACCCGGACGGTGTAACACTGTGCCAAGATGTGCTGGCCGTGCATCGAGGCATGTTTAGCCACTGGGTGATCCTCATTACCAACAAACACTGTCTGCCTGTGTCCATTCATGCGAATGGACAGTTTGTTGCTGGTCATTCCCACATAGAAAGCTTCATAGTGTAGGCAGGTCAGTTGGTAAATCACGTGGGTGCTTTCACACGTGGATCTACCTTTGATCGTGTACACCTTCCGGGTTACAGGACTGGAGTAGGTGATGGTGGGAGGGTGCATGGGACAGGTTTTACACCGGGGGCGGTTACAAGGGTAGGAGCCAGAGGGTAGGGAAGGTGGTTTGGGGATTTCATAGGGGTGAACTAAGAGCTTACGAAGGTTAGGTGGACGGCGGAAACACACTCTTGGTGGAGTGGGGAGGATTTCATGAAGGATGGATCTCATTTCAGGGCAGGATTTGAGGAAGTCGTATCCCTGCTGGAGAGCCACATTCAGAGTCTGATCCAGTCCCGGAAAGTATCCTGTCACAAGTGGGGCACTTTTGGGGTTCTTCTGTGGCAGGTTCTGGGTTTGAAGGGATGAGGAAGTGGCTCTGGTTATTTGCTTCTGTACCAGGTCTGGAGGGTAGTTGCGGGATGCGAAAGCTGTTTTCAGGTTGTTGGTGTAATGGTTCAGGGATTCCGGACTGGAGCAGGATCGTTTGCCACGAAGACCTAGGCTGTAGGGAAGGGACCGTTTGATGTGGAATGGGTGGCAGCTGTCATAATGGAGGTACTGTTGCTTGTTGGTGGGTTTGATGTGGACAGACGTGTGAAGCTGGCCATTGGACAGATGGAGGTCAACGTCAAGGAAAGTGGCATGGGATTTGGAGTAGGACCAGGTGAATCTGATGGAACCAAAGGAGTTGAGGTTGGAGAGGAAATTCTGGAGTTCTTCTTCACTGTGAGTCCAGATCATGAAGATGTCATCAATAAATCTGTACCAAACTTCGGGTTTGCAGGCCTGGGTAACCAAGAAGGCTTCCTCTAAGCGACCCATGAATAGGTTGGTGTACGAGGGGGCCATCCTGGTACCCATGGCTGTTCCCTTTAATTGTTGGTAGGTCTGGCCTTCAAAAGTGAAGAAGTTGTGGGTCAGGTAATGAGGAAAGAGGTTTTAGGTAGGGTGGCAGGTGATCGGCGTGAAAGGAAGTGCACCATCGCAGCGAGACCCTGGACGTGCGGAATATTTGTGTATAAGGAAGTGGCATCAACGGTTACAAGGATGGTTTGCAGGGGTAACAGACTGGGTAAGGATTCCAGGCGTTCGAGAAAGTGGTTGGTGTCTTTGATGAAGGATGGGAGACTGCATGTAATGGGTTGAAGGTATTGATCTACGTAGGCAGAGATATGTTCTGTGGGGGCTTGGTAACCAGCTACAATGGGGCGGCCGGAATGATTGGGTTTGTGAATTTTAGGAAGAAGGTAGACGGTAGGGGTGTGGGGTGTCGGTGGGGTCAGGAGGTTGATGGAGTCAGGTGAAAGGTTTTGTAGGGGGCCTAAGGTTCTGAGGATTCCTTGAAGCTCCGCCTGGACATCAGGAATGGGATTACCTTGACAAACTTTGTATGTGGTGTTGTCTGAAAGCTGACGCAGTCCCTCAGCCACATAGTCCCGACGATCAAGTACCCCTCCAAACCTTCCAGGAATTTCTGACTTCCAGCCTTGCCTCTCAATCCTTCATAAAAAACCTTAATCCTACTCCCAACATCACCACTGCTGAAGCCCAAGCTATCCGTGATCTGAAGGCTGACCGTTCCATCGTCATTCTTCCGGCGGACAAGGGTTCCACGACAGTGGTACTTGATCGTCGGGAGTATGTGGCTGAGGGACTGCGTCAGCTTTCAGACAACACCACATACAAAGTTTGCCAAGGTAATCCCATTCCTGATGTCCAGGCGGAGCTTCAAGGAATCCTCAGAACCTTAGGCCCCCTACACCGGTGGCGGTTACAAGGGTAGGAGCCAGAGGGTAAGGAAGATGGTTTGGGGATTTCATAGGGATGAACTAAGAGGTTACGAAGGTTAGGTGGACGGTGGAAAGACACTCTTGGTGGAGTGGCGACGATCTCATTTCAAATGAGCAAGAATGTGAAGTGTATAATTTCTAAAGTGCCACAGCATGACACTGTTTTAAAAAATCAAAGATTTCTGAACAGTACTTGCAGCAATTTGAATAGAAAATTTCTACTGAAGATTAGTGCAAATTTAATTTTTATTACACCCTATTACTACCAAGTTAGAACCTATCAGTACAATGAGTTCACCACACTTGGGGATTTTACAGCTATTACAGGAGTTGAGCAAATTATTGAAATGGCACCCCAATGTTATCAGTGTTTCAAGCTTGCTGCACTGCTTGTGCCTTGTTAGATCAATAGTCAGGTCAAATTTCTAAACTTGTAAGGGACCACTTACAGGTTGTTACTGAACATCTGAGACTGAGTATTATGGAAATGTTTATTAATCATCGACTGTCAAAACTGCATACCGCTCACTTGTCCACAAAGTGCTTGAAAATAAAGAGGCTGCAGTCAAGGCAATCAGTTCTTGTGATTTTGATCTGTACGATTACTCAAAGGCATAGAAAGAATGGTTGTCTCCAATTTGCAATTTAAAACTAGTGTAACTTTATTTATAATCATTAGTGCAATACATCTTTTTAATGTTATCGTACTTTATCCTTAATGCAGATACATAATAATCTTTTGCATTTTTATGATTTCATGCTTCATCAGATATATTAAAGCATTTCAAATGTTTGTTTTTGCACCACAGCAGTTCTCCAGCAACCTATGATGGGCCACTCTTGTCGCTAGACAACTGACAGTATTATAAATGGACATATTTGAAATACTTATGAATAAATAATAAATGAATTTGAAACTAAGTTCTCAGAAGAATGGAAATGTTCTTGTCCAGTTTATTGGTATGGAGAATAAAAAGCATAGTGTAAGTGCAAGTGTTAGTGTAGAACGTTTACCAAAATGTCAAATCCACGTACAAGTATTTTAAAGGTTGTTATGAAAATAAACAAATGTCCAATAAAGATTTTTATTATAATGAATTGTGGCAGTGTGTTACTCATTCTGTAGCTCTGTCAACCACATACTGTCTTTTTTACTACACTAATAACACATGGCATCTGAAAATACAAAATTATACTGTATTACCATCTACTGAGTATCTGATTGCTCACTAATTTTGAAAAAGCGTAGCTGATATTGCAGTTGTATATCAAAATATATGAAGCCTGTACTCATGAGACAGAGTTACATGCATTTTGTACCTAAGAACCAAGTGTAGAGAAATGAAGTTACTCATATAGTTAGTGTGCCCTAAAATCCAACAGACTAAAGCAATTTTGAAAGAGCAAGAAGTCCAGAGAACTGATAAAGGAAACAATGCATTATGTTAATATCTTTACAAAAACAAAACAAGTAATAACTGAATACAAGACTTTAACCTCACTTCATGAAGTCTGGGAAACGTAATGGAGCCATTACCAGGCAGTTTCCTTCGTCATTAACTAATTAAACAATGTACATGTTCATAAGATATGGGAAATACCTGATCAGTTATATGCTCCACACGTAAGACTTTATGTGAGTTGTTTTGTTAATAAAATTCAAAATGGCAATACATCCCAATACAAATACGTGTACAACACGATTGTCAGAATGATACAAATGCCACACACACAAGTATGGGGGATGAACAGGACTTCATTTCCAGGACAGAGGACAACACCTGTGACATCAGTATCATCACTGTGTATAAAATGCCGGGAATACTTTTACTAAATGTAACAGGAAGGGCAGATTGAAGTTGAAAAGAAAGAAACTTGATTAAATTGGGTGAGCAACAGAAAAATGTGTGTGAGGAACAACCCACCTAACATTCCATCACATTCCACCTTCTTTTTTCCCCCCTCCAATATATTTCCTCATTTAATGTAACACAATAGATAGCCATCAACCCACCATTCAGGTAGCTGTGTCTGAAAATGAATGCATGAATTTATCCAACATAAGATATTTGTACTTTATGTCTTCCTGAACTTTTACTTTTAAGTTTATCAAATAAGGATCCAAGTTTCAACTACTCCCTATTCAATCAGTCCCACCAGAGAGGGAAGAAAGTGGTAAAAGTGACAATCAGGGGTATGCTATGTCTCCAAACTTACAACTATGTCCACGAACGAAATATTTAATGCTGATAAAGTTTCTTGAGAATATGGTGACTACCATTCAGAAAGAAAACTGATGTAACACACATTGAAGGGTATTTGAGCTAGAAAGATGGAATTTTTTACATTATTCTTCAGTAACAACCTTTTAGTTTTTGAAAAAGTTACTGAAGTATTATATAGTCCTTGTGATGTGAACGTTTTAGGTTTGGCTTCACCATGGCTCTTATTTATATCAAATGAAACAGCAAAGAGCGCAAGTTTACTGTTATCAGTCACTGTTTATTTATCTCAACAACGCATTTCGAAGGTTAAACCTGCATCATAATGTAGATTTACATGTGCTAGTACGACAGGTTTGTGTTATATTAAAACTCTGGGGTAATAGGTGGCACTGTCTAGAGTGGTCACAGGCTCCTTTCTCTGTTGTAATACAAGTATGACAGTTTACATTTCATCACAATCAACACAAGTCTCACTGATAATTTGTGCTTGCAGGATTTTGTGTTTCTCATGGTAGGAATTGATTACAAGATGCAGTTGCTCACAAGTGGTCCTGCATAGTGCAGTTGTCATGAAAACTTATGTAAAATGTGTTCCATTCATTCAGAAACTCAAGTTCACCAAGTAACATGTGTATATAAATTTATTTGTTCAACGCAAGCGATTAATAACAATGTGTAACTATAAGACCCCAATGAACATATCTATCATTAGTTCATAGTTGTGAGGCAGTGTGAACTATCAGCAAGTTTACACTGCATGTATGAACAATAGCAAATGATCCACTGTCCACAGTTACATTATGCAATGAATCAAAATGAAGATTTCACTTAGAAAATTTGAGAAAATTCAAATCTCTAAAGGTAATAATTTGACATCCTCTTGCAGAATCAACAGGTGCATATTTGAGTTTTTGTTTGCTGTATCTTTCTCTTCTTTATTATATTTGTTCTTTATCAGTGATTTGTGCTAATGGGGTGTCTTTGTTATTTGACATTTCTTGACTAAAAAGCTGCAGTTCTTGCAACATGGCAATTACAATCAAATACTTGAAACGCAACATGGCAGCACACCATCACAAAACTTCTGTCGATCATGTATACTGAAGTACTAAGTATTGTAGCACTGGAAGCCCAAGATTTGTTTCAAAATCACATACATTTTCTCTGTGTTCTTTGAACTGTGTACTATCAATTTTCACTGTTGGCTTTTTGAATTGTTGTATGGAACTGTTCTGTTCACATTCAGTTTGACACTCTTCCTTAACTTTCATTGTTAAAGTGCAGCTCATTCTTACATTGGGATATTACCATGCAGTCATTACTTTCAAAAAGTGTCCCAGTTAAAAAAGCACACAGTAATATAGTCCACTGCTCTGCTACTACTGTAACAACCCAACTTCCACTACTACTCAAAACTTCTACTCATATTCATCACAGGATTGCAAAGGTCATTAACCAATCTTTATGAATATGAATATGAATAGATGGTGCCCATATTATGCTGTTCCTGTTGAATGTTTATTCAAAACAAAAGGTGCACAACTGTCAGCTATTACAATGGCACAGCATGCAACATTAGTGAAGCATCAGTGTAATCCTATATTGTAAGACAGCATTCAGTATACTAAAACAGTATGAAATGGTGGCTTCTGAAATTCAAGAACTGTGGATTGGGCAGTTAAGAGTAACAAGCAAAGTGGAGCTTCATGTATTCCACAAACACATCAGCAAAAATTGTCAGAATGAATGGGACAAGAAATAATTCATCTCTACAATAATATAAGCCACAATGTCAAACATCCTGTAATATCCAAGCAAATGGAATAATGGAGAGCCATTGGCATGTTACACATGACATCTTGTGCACTGTTGGCCAGGAGGCTGCATTCAGGGGAGTTCGGCCGCCATATTGCAAGTCCTTTCTAGGTGACGCCACATTGGCACCTTGTGAGTCAATGAAGATGAAAATGATGATGAAGGGCACACAACACCCAGTCCCCTGCCGGGAATCGAACCCGGGTCCCCTGCGTGGTAGGCAGTAACGCTACCGCTAGGCTACGGAGGCGGACATCTCGTGCACAAATCTCTGATGAATGGTGTGTACAGTCTGTAAAGAATTCCCCCAATAGACATTGTTAAATATTGTAATGTGGTTATGTACTCACCAGGGTCTTGTCACTCTGTCACCTTTCAATGTCTGTTTTATCCAAGAGTAAGTATATTGCCCTCATTAATGTGTCTTACCTGGAGCAGACCGTTAGAACAGTCAAAGAGAGATGGAACGGACACTCGTGACACACCCAACTACAACAACCAAGCAAATCAGCTGTCGTCATGCACTGCCTCAAATATAATTGAGGAGCAAAATAGGAGGAGACTAGTAATGCCGTGCAAATGCTCCATTCCTAGAACAGCATAATTAAGGAGGCTGTTGAAATAAACATGCTGGAAAACATTATAAACCAGGATGGAAGTTCCCATTTAAACAAGACTCACAGTGTAACTGTGTGGGCTCAGAAAACAAATGAGCATAAAATGGCATAGTTATAAATAGTGGTGCAACACCAACAATACTTCACAGTCTGTCTATAAGAGTACAGGCAAGTGAGTATTCATAGAAACAGAGCTGATAGCTCCTGAAGAAGACAGCAATTATTTGTCAAAATTTCGTGCGTGAAATAGAGTCGACAACTTAGGTGATAACCTGAAAGCACACCATTAATTAAAACAAGTTTTCCTTTGCTGGCCACTGAAAATCCTCATATTGTGGTGTACTATCCACTAAATATTATTGGTTGTATGAATTCTGCATTTTGTCTGTCAGATGAACTAAGCGCCCTTTATTCTTTACGTGAAGAATGACAGGTGCAAAGTTGCCATAATGCTTTCAGTAACACACTATTATACTGTTCATGCATTACAATTGCTTTAAAGAATAACTGTCTTACACAAAGTGCACCACGCTGTTTAACCAAGAAATTAACTATTTGCTATATTGCACTTTGCAGATTTTCACTGACCCAATACGTACAACTATGCAACTGATGACTCTAGCAATCCATTGAAAACTTATCAAGACAACCTGCAGCACAATTTACAACAGAATCACAAATTAAAGTATGTCCACCAGTATACAAATGTAAAATGACATGTCTGGATTATTGTTGCTGCTAGACAGTGTAACTAACCAGAGCTTTTTGTCTGTCACTTCCAGCCACTCCCCCCCCCCCCCCCCCCCCCAAATGGCTCATTGGCTTCTGAAACAATGGTGTAACATCCCACAAGTGGATGAAACATTACATTGCAGTGTGTTCCTGACAAGCTTCTTATGCTACTGGTTCTATCTGCTTATTACACTTCAGCTCACTGTGCCCTGATACCCAGCAGAATACTACAAGCTTTCTCCTAGCATACAAACATTCTTTGCTGTCAGAATGGAAAGGACACTGGAAGAATCATTTGAAGGAAGTACAGAGGAAATATATGAATACATAAAATCCAGTGTTATAAATATAGCAACAGAAGTGCTGCGCCTAAGGGGAAACAACCACAGCTGCACAGCAGAATGCTGGTTAAAGGGAATAGAGGTGGCAGTTAAGAAAAGAGGAATGCAGTCAACCAGTGGTTGAATGATAAATTGGAAGCAAGAAGAACAATCTGCAAGGAAAAGAAGCATGAAGTGATAAAAAATAAGGATAGCAAAGAATGCAGTATGGGAATGGACATGTGCCAAAGTTAATAGCAAACTAGGATTTGGGAAAGCAGAAGAAATGTGATCAGTATTAAAAGGACTTCAACAAGAGATGAAAGCCAAAACCGATCTTCAACTGACACCACCAAAAGAATGGGAGGAATATTTCTGGAAATTATTAAATGAGGATGGAGAAGAGTATCAGGAGGAAGGAACAGTGGATGAAAAGGAACAGGAAGGGAAGGAGATCCAAATTTTAGAAAGTGAGATTAGGTGAGTAAGGTAGTAAGGACAGGAAAGGATGATAAATCAACTGGACGAAGCGGTATCAATCTGGAGTTCTTAAAATATGGTGGTGACAAAATTACGAAACTAATAACACACATATTCAACAAAATGTCACGTAGAGGTTCAGTAACCAAGTAAATGAAGTTGGGATATATTAATACTATATTTAAGAAAGGGGATCGAAAAACTGCTGAAACTATTGAGGAACTTGTGTTATCAACAAATTAATGAAAATTTTTGAGAAAATAATTAAAAATAAGCTGGAAATAAATTTTAAAACCCAGGAAGAACAATGTGACTTCGTAGCTGGTAGATCATGCGAAGACCCCATATTCACAATAAGACAGATCTTGGAGAAACATAGCAAAAAATTAGAAAATATGGAATTAAATTATAGATTTAGAGAAAGCATATGACACTGTCCTGAGGAAACTGCTTTGGAGAGCATTACATATGGTGAACATAAAGGCCCGTTTAATTAAAATAATACAAGAAATACATAAAGATAACATACGCCAAGTGAAAATTGGTAACACACTTTCACAGAAATTTAGAACAAGTAAGGGTCTATTACAAGGCTGCCCCATGTCACCAACATAATTTAAAAACTTTATACACATAAGTCTTAAGACATGGTCTCATAAACGCACGGGGATGAGGCTAGAAATTAAAGATGGAGTTTATTTACATCACCTACCACTTGCAGATGATCAAGTAGTTATAGCACAAGATGGGGAGGATGAAAATTATACCCTATGTGATCAAAAGTATCCGGACACCTTGCTGAAAATGTCTTACAAGTTCATGACGCCCTCCATCGGTAGTGCTGGAATTCAATATAGTGTTTGCCTACCTTAGCCTTGATGACAGCATCCACTCTCACAGGCATGCATTCAGTCAGGTGCTGGTAGGGGAATGGTAGCCCATTTTTCATGGAGTGCTGCACTGAGGAGAGGTATCAATGTCGGTCGGTGAGGCCTGGCATGAAGTTGGTGTTCCAAAACATCCCAAAAGTGATCTATAGGATGCAGGTCAGGACTCTAGGCATTCACCATCCCTGAATTTCTCCTCAACAGTGGAAAACAAGAAGGTGCTTAAAACATCAATGTAGGCCTGTGCTGTGATAGTGCCATGCAAAACAACAAGGGGTGAAAGCCCCCTACATGAAAAATATGACCACACCATAACATAACCGCCTCTGTATTTTACTGTTGGCACTACACACGCTGGCAGATGATATTTACAGGGCATTTGCCATACCCACACCTTGCCATCGGATCACCACATTGTGTACCGTGATTCGTCACTCCACACAACATTTTTCCACTGTTCAGTGGTCCAATGTTTACGCTCCTTGCACAAAGCATGGTGTCGTTTGACATTACCGGGATGATGTGTAGCTTATGAGCAGCCGCTCGACCATGAAATCCAAGTTTTCTCAACTCCCACCTACCTGTCATAGTACTTGCAGTGGATCCTGATGCAGTTCGGAATTCCTGTGTGATGGTCTGGATAGATGTCTGCCTATTACAAATTATGACCCTCTTCAACTGTTGGCGGTCTCTGTCAGTCAACAGAAGAGGTCAGCCTGTACACTTTTGTGATGTGCGTGTCCCTGCACATTTCCACTTCAGAATCACATCAAAAACAGTGGACTTAGAAATGTTTAGGAGTGTGGAAATTTCGCGTACAGGCATATGACACAAGTAACACCCAGTCACCTGACCACGTTTGAAGTCCATGAGTTCCACGGACCACCCCATTCTGCTCTCTCACGATGTCTAATGACTATTGAGGTCACTGATATGGAGTACCTGGCAGTAGATGGCAGCAAAATGCACCTAAAATGAAAAACGGATGCAGGTGTGTTCTTGTGGTGGAAGAACATGTCTCCTGTCCGCCACAAATAGGGTCTTTCTTGAGCTCCAAGACAACCCAAAAATCTCTGACAGTTGATCAATTATCTGTCGATGTTCTGAGAGTAGAAGTCTAGAATTTTTTCAATATATTCATTGACTAGAGCAGTTGATGGACATCCAGAATGACGTTTGTCATCAATCAACATGTTGCTATTTTTAATTCAAGCAATTCACTCGAGTTTTTTTTCCATATCTTCATCTTGGTAAGTTGTTTTCAACATTAAAGCAGTTTCCGCAACATTTTTACCAAGCAGAAAACAAAATTTCATAGTTGCATGTTGTTCACTTAAACTTGCCATTATGAAAGGAGAACAAAACAGCACTAACAAATACAGTCACTGCAGATGAACAGAACAAGCTACACCACAATTTTAACTCCTCTCAATTAATATAAGAAGTCCATTAACTCTTACATTGACCTGCAACATATACATTAAACAAATCACATCAAGAGTTTCGGCCAATATTATCATTCAACAATGGGTTCGCAAAAAGTACATTTCATTTGATTTTTACCACATATCTCTTTTACTATCTGGATGTTGAACTCCAGCTGTCTGAATGTGCTGGCCAAAGATACTCTTATTTTGTTTCTTGTCCAATTACAATGTGGCTGCTATAAAATGTCACAAGAATGCAAAATGAAAGTACTTTTCAATTCTGCTCCCACATCAGCCCATTCCTCACGTATTGATATATAAAGTTCAAAGCCAAAATTAGTAAAGAATTCTTTATCATATACGGGTGGAAATTTGTTTTGTCTAATTGCAATACAACGGGCTATACAGATGATAAGAATCTGCAGGCTAGTTGAAGTTCCATGCTCTGAGATCAGATATCTACCACCAGATAGTATGGAGATCACTGGTTTTTAAACAGCATAACCTTCATTGTTAAAGTATTTATATATCATCTTTGGAATTGTGCACCACTTCCAAGCAGGCTGATGAGCCCTCCAACTTCTATTTTCACATCCAAGCAGGTTATTTCCTCTCCTGAAGTTGTGATTGTAGTCCCATCTCTAAGACATATGTCATCCCTCAAAGACTGCTTTTACATAGTTTTCATTCATTGGTAGGAAGAAGTAGTGCGAATACATATCACTCCTCTGGAGTGATATGTATTATCACAAGACTTATTTCTTTAAGACCTTTTTTAGCATGTTCATAAAACCTGTAAGTTTTATCATTTTCATGTTCATATTTTATCAAGATAGACATGGATGAAGTTGCCCAAAAACAAATTTGCTGCCAAAATAAGTGATTTTTGAAGACTTGTATCTCAGAAAGAATTCTGATCCACCCTTGTGTTAACCACCACTTGTTACAGCACATTGTTCTCTATAAAATTTCCACAAATGCCTTTTTTTCCCCATAAGGTCTTCAATTATTCAGTGAAGTTTGTCATGCAAATCAATATTTTGGCATATCAGAAAAAACAGGATTTTTTAAAAGTAGTTGTCAGTCACAATATAATGTTGACCCATTGTGGCTTTCAGTATTATCTGTTTGTATAAAAAACTGGAATCCCCATTGTCAAAAAGGGGAGCAGGGGCAACTTTTGCCTTTTTCCAAGTTCCCAAGCCTCTGAAAAACTTAGTAGTTTCCCATGCCTTGTATTGGGGTATCTTTATGGCACCCCAGTTGACGTACTGACAGTCGTGGTTGGTTGGTGGACTTGGGTGAGGGGATCAAACAGTTAGGTCATCGCTCCTGTAGGATTAGGGAAGGAAGTTGGCCATGCCCTTTCACAGGAACCATCCCAGCATTTACCTGAAGCGATTTAGGAAAATCATGGAAAACCTAAATCAGGATGGCCGGCCAAGGGTTTGAACCATCGTCCTCCCAAATGCGAATCCAGTGTGCTAACCACTGCACCACCTCGCTCGGTGACATTCATAGAAAAACACCATTAGTGCTGTGGTGATTTAAATTTTTCAACAGCTTATGTAATGACTTGTTCTAGGAAACTGTACATATTACACCTTTGTTCAAACTGTCTACAAATCAACTTGAATAAACCAGTGATTTTCTCTGTTCTGTCAACTCTTGAAGCCAAAGAAAATCTTTCTTCCTGGGTAGTTCTGGCCAATTTAATTTGTGCTTCCTCACCAAAAATGAATTTATTTTCTTCAAGTTTTGCTCACAGAATGTCTTTAAATATCAAGTGTGAGAATCTGCAAGCCAATCGTTTAACAGTGTCTCCCATTCCATCTTAAGCATATTTTCCACGGTTTGTTGCAAAATAGTTCATCCCAATATTTACACCAAAATCTTTAAAGTGATAGCACAGATTAGAAAAATTCTTGAAATGTTTGTACCAGGCTGTGAGATAAACTGTAAATTAATTTAGTCTTTGCTTCTTGTTCACATGCATCTGCAAAGAAGTGAACTGTACATGTGTGTGTTACTGTGTCGACTAGTGGTTAGAAAATTAATCATAGTTTTTGTTTCTGCATATGTCTTGTGATTATTCTTGTGTAGGGCAGTTTCTTAGTGTAAATTTTCCATTTAGAGAAATTTATTTCTGTTTAATAACTTGCGGTCTCAGAGTTCCGTGAGAAATCTGCACACCAACTTTTAGTGTTACTTTATTCTCCTTTGGTATATCTTCAAACTTAGTAGCGCCATTTGAGACCTTATATCTATTTTCTGAGTGTATACACGGACAAGGAAAAAAAATTCCCGGATCTCACGGTTAAAAATACATTTTCTCCCGGGTGAAAATACACTTTTTCCGTGTTAAGTGATAGTATACTTTCCGTCGGAACTGTTAAACTTATCAATCCTTTGAATAGACATGGTTTTATGCAGCAGCATAGAATTTCTTGGCACTTTAAAAAAAACGAAACTTGAGGGGGAAAAAAACACGTTTTGTAAAGATCTTTGATATGCAGCAACATGTATGCTGTATATTTTTGTACAATGAAAGTATAAATTCGAATTCCACCAACAGGAAAAATTAATGGTTTAAGTTACTATACGTAGTGTTGCTACTAGAAAAGCAAAGCTTTCGCATATAATATTTGTCTCTAAGATTAATTAGCTACAAGAGAAGTTAAGCCTTCACATATAATGTTGATCTGTTTAGAGCATGTTATACTTTAAGATATGTTGCACAAATACGGCAGTAAAATTTTTAATACCGACATAAATCTCTGATCTCTTGAGCTCGAAATTCTTCTAAATCAAATAGTTGATTTTTGAATGAGAGCAAACACTCTGTGATTTAAGAAATTCATTGTACATTCTCGCAAATAATTAATCCCGGGTAACATGAAATTTACCTTAAAAACAACGCTTTTCGAACCACAATTCACAATATTTTCCCGCGACCTGTTAGATTCATTTCAGCAGTTGCCTGAGAGCACCAGATAAAGAGACATCACCGCGCTTGTGCAGCTACGGTGGCGTAGGAAGCCCGTATGTTCGTACGCGTAAAACATTATGACATTATGTCATAAAAGAAACAAGACATCAGAGGATACTCCAAGAGCGTCGTAAATTCGTGAACCATACTGAAATGCATAGTACGCCTTAAAGCGTACATTGGCATGTCCAGATTCCCAATGACGGTATGGTTTTCAGGTCGTAAATTTTCTTGGAGTACCAGTACTGTATTATCTCATGTTCGGTTCTTTATTATGGCATAATGCCATACGTGCTAGAAGATGAATGTGCACTTGAAATGCAGCAAACAGTTGAAACTAGCCAGTAGTGTGAAAGTAAACATTTCGTTTCAAATAAATTTACTGCCTCAGCAGGAAAGCTTAATAAAAGCCAAATTTCTTTAGCAAACCGATAAAAACAAATTCATTGTTCTGCAAGGCAATTCGTGCTTGACTGTCAGAAAGGTGGAAATAAAATAAAATCTGAAACTAATAACATATTTTAGCCTTCCATATTTATGTGAATGTATTTTAATTCACTTAATAGCGCCTGGTCACAAAAATCAGTCTTGTTTTCATTTGACGTGGAAGCAGTAAACAAAGAGGAAACAGAAAAATCACTAATTATTAACACGGGTCACGTAGAGAATTACACCCCCCCCCACTATAACTCAGACTGCTGCTCTGCACTCAAGAACATCAAAAATTTAAAAATAGACGACCTTTCAAAAATAAGTTCATTTTGTAGTGCACATCTTTCTGGAGAGTATGATACATAAAACATATATCTTCGAGGAAGTGTAAGAGATTTTATTTGGTCTTAGGTGTGCTGAAGTGCAGTGCCATGCCTCTTCAAACAACATTCTTATACCACACGTCACTATATTTCGCCCTGTGGAATTTAAACGTGTATATTTTGCAATGGATGCCAGCAAACTATTTCAGGTCTGTGGAAATTAAAATGTCCTGAAGTGCCTGTCCCATTTGGCCGGTTTGACATCCTGCCCCTCTAAAAAATAAAAATCCATATTAATACCGGTACTTAATGGGACTATTTGTAAGTTAGAGAACAAGAACTCTTCAGAAAATCTGGACTCTTTATTGTTAAACTTGCTCTTCTGTAAATACAGAATACCTAAAACAAAGTAAAGAGAAGAGACAGGCAAGACAGTACACATTTCTTCGATCCTCAGGTCCTAGCAATTTCTTCTCTCTAATCTTGCTGCAGCTTTACGTGGCGTGCTTTCCTATCTGCGAAAGAATCATTACGCCATCAAAGTTCGTCAAACGTTTTGCTACATGAAAAATCTAAATGTCGTCGTCTAATACTGAAAAAGCTGTTAATACAAATAGTATCCAAGACTGGGGTGGTTTCTCGATCTGATTACGTCTTATCACTGTGTGCTGGATTAAACAAAATAGGCCTTTCCAATATTGCAGCAATTGTAACACACACCAAACAAGCGAGACTGTTTTGGCAATAATGATCATTTTTATAGTACGACAATATAATTCACGTAGTACCAATATGAAATACGTATTTGGTCTACTACAATAAAAAAGCTGTGTTAGGAAATAGTTTCACATTTCATCCATACGCTCCAGTTTTTCATGCACGAGACTGGAATCGTCATATTCTTCCATAATTTGTGTGATGTCCCAGTTTCTTCTCCTTCCTCGTTCTAACAATCTTGTCATCACTAATTCTGTAACTATTCCTACCACTGTCAAAACTCATTCTCCGGTTAACTTTACTAATTCTGCCACAATCACCGGTTTAGTTATCCACCGATTATTCTCCAGTTGTGTGTTCGTACAATGCATTTTCCGCGGTACTCCCAGAATGGAACTTACGCGGTTGTTAGCCATTGACTACAACTGGCCCTGTCTAGTGTAGCGATCTGGCTAAAAATTTTCTGTCAGAATTTCACTTTCTTGGATACACCGAGAAGATTATATATAATGATTCTTAAACCTGTTATTCCTATTAGTCATTTATTTCCACTCTGTTAGTATGAATCTCTGGATTTCGCTAGTAATTATAACAATGCTTAACATTTGCAAAGTGAATCAACCACATAAACAAGCAGCAGTTGGCATTCACCGGTTCGGCTTCATTCCTCTCAGCTCGTATGGCCCCGTCCCATTCTGTCTGCAGGAAAATTCATTTCTAGATGTGACGAGGATTTCCCTGGCAGAGACATCACGTACACTATGCACGCATTCAAAAATCAACTTATAATTCATTCAGAAATCAACTTAGAATGTGTTCAAAAATGTCCAAAAACGAACAGAGGTGCATTTCAAAATCATACGAATAATCGATACACCGACGTGCGCTGGATGCTTTGTGAAACAAGGTTTTATTTTCTCAAAAACATAATTTGTCCCCTCCCCCCCAAAACTGCCACCTGGTTCAGATAACACGGGCCGGTTGTCCCGGGTCATATACACCCTGATTTTATACACAGTACCATATGGCTAGGGAGTGTGCTTGTTGTGAGCGGACACAAGGAGAGTTGGCTGCTGTCCGTCAACAGCTGGAAGCTGCGTTCGCTACTGTCGACAAGCTTCTAGCTAATGCTCGAAGTTGCGATGACATTGGGGCACCAGTGACGAGACCTGCGACACCTTCGGTGTCACTGGGATCCCCTGGTGGCCCGGATGTCACTGCAGCTTCCGATGCGCAACATCTGACCGGTCCGTCCTCAGTCCAGAGGGAGTGGCGGACAGTGGCGGGTTCGTGTGTCACTTGGCAAAAGGCAAAAGAGGGAGCAGGCCGTGCGGCTGGCTCCCCGTGTCTTAGCAACAGGTATGAGGTGCTTCCCAGTGTTGATGATAACTCTGAGCCAGCACGGGATGCCTCTTCTGTTGGGCCAGTGGTCGATTTTCCTGCCCAGTCCGGACAAATACAGAGGGTGGATATGCTAATCATGTTAGGCAGGTGATGGAGCCCCTCAGGGAGATAGCAGGCAAGGCGAGAAAGAATTCAGTGTGCATTTTGTATGTTTGTCGGGAGGTCTCATCTGTGATGTGGAGGAGGCCCTGAAGGTGGCTATCGAGTGCACTGGGTGCAACTGGCTGCACGTAGTGGCACATGTCGGCACAAATGATGCCTGCCGCTTGGGTTCCGAGACCACCCTCGGCTCCTTTCGGCAGCTGGGTGATTTGTTGAAGGCAAATAACAACGCACGCAGGGTGCAGGCTAAGCTGTCTATTTGTAGCATTGTGCCCAGAGTTGATCGCGGTCCTCTGGTTTGGAGCAGAGTGGAAGGTCTAAATCAGAGGCTCGGACACAGATCTGCAACAGTATCAGATGTGAATTTCTCAACCTCTGCTATCGGGTGCAGAATTGTAGGGTTCCCCTTAATAGGTCAGGTGTGCACAACACGCAGGAAGCGAGACCCCTCCCTCGGGAGCAAACACGATTTGCCTGTTAAATCAGCCACAGCGACCTCTGAGAATCTCGGTCCTCGCATATCAGAGATAGAAAAGATTAATACGATTTTAGTAAACTGCAGGAGCATCCAAGGAAAGGTCCCAGAATTAGTATTGCTTATTGAAGGTTATAATGCATAGATAGTATTGGGAACAGAAAGATAGTTGAAGCCAAATGTCAATGACAACAAAATCCTAAGCTCAGATTGGAATGTTTATCGTAATGATAGGTTAGTCGCCAATGGTGGCAGCGTGTTTATTGCAGTACATAATTCGATAAAATCTAGCGAGTTTATCACGGATTCCAAATGCGAATTAATCTGGGTGAAACTGAGTATCAAAGAACGGTCAAAAATGGTGATCGGATGCTTTTATAGACCACCTAGGTTAGGATCTGTTCAGAGCGAGCTTGCAGAATATCATTAGTAATTTTCCTGATCGTGCCGTTGTAATAGGGGGAAGACTTCAACTTGCCAGGTATAGATTGGGAGTCTTATGCCATCAAAACTAGTGCCAGAGACAGGGATTCGTGTGGCACTGTTCTGGATGTCTTGTCCGAAAATTACCTCGAGCAGATAGAGAACCAACTCGCAAGGGAAACAACTTAGACCTGGCAATAAACAGACCAGATCTTATCGAATCAGTTAAGGGGAAATTTTATGTCCTATACCGCCAATGTTAAATTATCGAATTTTGAGATCCATTATCTTGGAAACTTTTTAAGACATCAACTTAGTTTTCCGTAATTAGTGAATGCACCTTTCTAGATACACTGAACTATGATTATTACTAAAATTGTATTGTGGGGCATGTAATCTTTTTTTTCATCAAACACTCGATTTTTTGACAGAATTTAGTAAATAAATGAACATAAAAATGAAACAACTCACATTATTTTAATTATTCTAATTCCGTGTGTGTTGAATCTCACACTTGGCATGCTGTGAAAAATTTCACTTCTCTACCATCAATACTTTTTTAGAAAATGGGTCATTTATTGCAAAACATGTAGTTCAGAGATATTGAGGTTTAAAACTTTTTTTATTGGAAATTCTTATACAGAATTACATTTCTGCATCTTTTATGCACTAGAATTGCCCTGGCCCATAGTCTGCCGTCGTCTTAAGTGACACAACAGCCCTGCGCCTGCCGCCTCCTTTTCTTTCTCGCTTCTTTTGTCATTTGTTGAGCAGCTAACTCTGCTTCACGTACATGAAGCTCATGCAGTGCCCGCAGTCCTTTAGCTGTGTTCTGTCCAAATCTTACTCCTAACTTCTCCAGAACCTTAAGTCTTTCATCATTCGCCCCATTAAAAGTTATTACAGCATCAGACACTGTTAACTTTAGAGTCATAAGGCCAAGAAACATTTTTAGGCACACGGCACCACACAACTTTACTGAAGGACTCAGTCTTCCCATGTAAACACTTCTTTAGTAGCTCAGGATTTGCCAAATCTCTGTAAATAGGTTTGATTGCCTCCTTTACTGCCAAAGGAAGGGAATGTTTGTGTGTAAATTCATGCAAGGTGCCAGAAAATTCAGCTTGCCTATAATTAAACCAAGTGTTTGGTGGAGGTGGACACAAAGCATGACATGGCTTTTCATCAGCTGATATTCCATGAAAGAAAGTGCTCCACACAGCTCTTTTCATCATCTCTAAATTGTTATAGTTATCTCTAATGGCCTTCCCATAATATTCCTGTAATTCATCAATTATTATTTTCATCGTGGCAGCAACACCAGCAACCATTACGAAATTGTTTCAAATGAAAAACAGTCCACAGTTGCAGTAATTATGTTTATACTAAATCTTGACCATGGTTTCAACTATAATAACATAGCCTTCTTCAGAAGTCCCAAAAAGTGATCAAAATAACATTTAGACCAGTACTACACTCTATACATAAACTTATAAAATTATATATGTGATAACATATTACTTACATAAGCTTTTAAAAATGAAAAACGTCTTAGCCAAGCGGCTGCTTCATGATCAATAAAATAACTTCAACAGACATAAGCCTGTTTCGGTCATAAGTAAAACTACCTACGGCACCGTATGTCTTCTGCCACTACGTCTGTTACAGTAGGCGCACGGTCGTCAAATGTGCTGCATCCCGCACGCCACAGGTGGCGCTCCACACATTGAGCTACAACGCACCGTTTATCAGGAACCTAGTCGATATTGACACTCGTGCTCATAAATTAAGGATAATACTGATATGTGGTGAAACAATGCTCTGGTGGGCATTTTGCAGGTTTCAAAAATGGTTCAAATGGCTCTGAGCACTATGGGACTCAACATCTTAGGTCATAAGTCCCCTAGAACTTAGAGCTACTTAAACCTAACTAACCTAAGGACATCACACACACCCATGCCCGAGGCAGGATTCGAACCTGCGACCGTAGCAGTCCCGCGGTTCCGGACTGCAGCGCCAGAACCGCAGGGCCACCGCGGCCGGCGTTTGCAGGTTTAAATCACCTCGGGGTATGACCATGCAGTGCATTTGACCTGCACTCGTCGCAGGGTGGCGCTGGCAGCAGTCCACATACGCAGAGGTGTGTCGGTGCATGTCAGAGTACGGTGCAGCGGGTAAGTGTACAGACGTTTTCAGACGTGCTAATGGTGACTGTGTGTTGAAAATGGCTAAAAGAACACATATTGATGACGTTATGAGGGGTAGAATACTAGGGCGACTGGAGGATGGTCAAACACAGTAGGTCGTAGCACGGGCCTTCCGTGTGCCACAAAGTGTGACCTCACGATTATGGCAACGATTCCAGCAGACAGGAAACGAGTCCAGGCACTACAGTACAGCGCGTCCATAGTGTACAACACCACAAGAAGACCGATATCTCAGTGCCTGCAGACGGCCACGGAGTGCTGCAGGTAGCCTTGCTCATGACCTTACCGCAGCCACTGGAACAGTTGTCTCCATACAGACAGTCTACAGATGACTGAAAAGACACGGTTTATTCGCCCAGAGACCTGCAAGGTGCATTCCACTGACCCCTGGTTACAGGAGAGCCTGTAAAGCCTGGTGTCAAGAACACAGTACATGGTCATTGGAACAGTGGTCCCATGTTATGATCACGGATGAGTCCAGGTATAGTCTGAACAGTTATTCTCACTGGGTTTTCATCTGGTGTGAACCAGGAACCAGATACCAACTCCTTAATGTCCTTGAAAGGGACCTGTATGGAGGTCTTAATTTGATGGTGTGGGGTGGGGTTATGATTGGTGCACATAAACCCTGCATATCTTCGACAGAAGAACTGTAACAGGTCAGGTGTATCGAGAGGTCATTTTACACCAGTATGTCTACCTTCCAGGGGAGCAGTGGGTCCCACCTTCCTCCTGATGGATGGTAATGCATAGCCCCACCAACCTGCCATTGTGGAGTACCTTGAAGCAGAAGGTATCAGGCGAATGGAGTTGCCTGCCTGTTCTCCAGACCTAAACCCCATCAAGTACGTCTGGGATGCTCTCGGTCGACATATCACTGCACATCTTCAAACCCCTAGGACACTTCAGGAGCTCTAATAGGCACTGGTGTAAGAATGGGAGGCTATACCCCAGCAGCTGCTCGACCATCTGATCCAGAGGATGCGAACCTGCTGTGCGGCCTGTGTACGTGGGCATGGTGATCATATCCCATATTGATGTCAGGGTACATGCGCAGCAAACAGTGGCGTTTTGTAGCACATGTGTTTCGAGACAGTTTTCTCAACTTATCACCAATACTGTGGACTTTTAGATCTGTGTCATGTGTGTTCCCTATGTGCCTATGCCATTAGCACCAGTTTTGCGTAGTGCCATGTTGTGCGGCACCACATTCTGCAATTATCCTTAATTTATTAATATTATTACAGTTGAAACCATCAAGGTTTAGTATAAACATGATTAGTGCAACTGTGGGCTGTTTTTCATTCGAAACAATTCATCAATTACTTTGTTAATCTTCCAGCACATTTTATTCTCTTGCCATCACATATTTTTGTGTTACCCAGCTCGGTTTTTACGTTACGCTGATGTGTTCCTATCCTTTTCTTGAAATGTACCACACACTCACGTTTTTATATAGGACCATCATATGGCTTACTGTTTTGTACTGCCATGAAAGCCTTGCTGTCTCCATCACCTCAATAATTCACATATCTGACACCTCTCTCCTTCTGCAAATTCTGGAAAATGTTAACTGCTCCTTTTACCTCCCTTCCTCCACTTGTGCCATAATAATTTTTTATACACTGCTGCTTATGAAGTAAGCAGTTGTTCTGGTTCACTGTACAACCTTCGCAGTATTTACTGAGAACTTCAAAATCCAAAACTTTTCCAGTGTCAATATTTATTGCAGATGTAAAACCATTTTTAGAATGAAACCCACACTTTTGCCAGGGTCTATCCACAGAAATGCTGGTGTCTGTGTCACCCTCATTTTGTTCGACAACTTCTGATGCACCAGCAACCACTGCATCTTCAGCTACAGCATTTACAGAGTCCCCAATTGCTGTTACATATTTCGTATACCTAAAAGGTGGTTTTGGCAAATTCAACAAAGTGCAGAGAACATTACCAGCCCTTGCACCTTTACCAATGCATCTAAGGCCATAGAACAATCTCACATTAGTTTCATAGAATTCATTACCTGAACACTTTGATGAAGTATGAAATGCCTTTTTGTTTTTGCACTTCTGACATTTCATAATTAAATTAGACAACACCTATTCTACCTCCAATATCCTAATACAGTTTAACTTCACCATCTCAAAGACAGCAAGAGACAGTTTCAGAAAGAACTTGAGCAAGGATCTGCAGACCAATACTGATGTTGTCCATAATATTATTACTTTTAGCACTGTCACTCATTTTTAAACTTACTTTCCTTTTCAATGCACTAGGGGTGTGGTCACTTCAGAAACATTATCGTGGTTTCCTTCACTGCTAGCACACTGTTTTCATGTACTTTAGGAGAAAATGCAGGTCTCACATCTGTCACCCACAAATTTGCATTTCTGGAAGTTACTTTTACACTTAGTCATTTTATTTTCGTATAAAAAGCAATAGAAATTAGGTTACTACAAAAATAGCCAATAATCACACTACTTTCAACGAAAACTAGTATCAGAAACAAATGATTGACTTGTTTATTCGTAATGCCAACTTCTGAGACGTAGCAGTATGCACAAAACAAAGCAATTCATAGCCTTCAGACTGTGTAGTTCCCAAGATATGACTGCTCAACTGTGGCAGTATATGCGTCGCCGCAACATTTGACAGTCACACGTAAACATTCAAAATATTATTTGAAGGTCTCACAATTGTCTGATTTTAATGTGTTGTATACCAAAATGTTCAGGAAAGTACAAAGTGACATTTTCTGTTTTCTACTCCATAATGTAAATTTCAACTAATTTCACGTACAATGTCCCCTTAACATAGAGCATCTATGACGACGGATCCTACAAGGAAAAGATGTGGAGAACAAATGGAAAAAATTCAAAAGCATCATTCAATATGGCCTAGACAAGTATGTTCCGAGTAAGGTTTTACGGGATGGGAAAGCTCCATCATGGTTTAATAACTATGTTAGAAAAGCACCACATAAACAAAGAGCACTTCATCTCAGATTCAAGAGAAGTAAAAACCTAGCTGACAAACAAAAGCTGAACGAAGCGAAAATGAGAATAAAGAGAGCAATGAGAGAAGCATTCAATGATTTCTAAAGTAAGACATTGTCAACCGACATGAGTAAAACCCCTAAGAGATTTTGGTCATATGTAAAATCAGTAAGTGGTTCAAAATCATCTATTCATTCTCTCAGCAACCACACCAGCACCTAAACGGAAGATAACAGAGAGAAGGCCAAAATACTGAATTCGGTCTTCTGAAGTTGTTTCACTGTGGAAGATTGTAACACTGTCCCTCCTTTCAATCATTGTGCGAATGTCGAAATGGCAGATATTGAGATAACTGATCATGGAACTGAAAAGCAGCTACAATCACTTAGTAATGGAAAGGTTTCAGGACCAGAAGAGATACCTATAAGATTCTACAAAGATTTTGTGAAAGAACTTGCTCCCCTTCTAGCAGTAATTTATCATAGATTGCTTGAGCAACGAAAGGTACCTAATGACTGGAGAAAAGCACAGGTCATTTCCATTTTTAAGAAAGGCCATAAGACAGATCCATACCATTATAAACCTATATTGTTGACATCAATCTGTTGTAGAATTATGGAACATATTTTATGCTCAAGATTTATGACGTTCTTGGAAAATGAACAGCTCCTCTATAAAAATCAACATAGATTCCACAAACAGAATGGTGCAGGCTCTGGCAGTTGACCCTGAACGTGGATAAATGTAACATACTGCGCATAAACAAGAAAAGAAATTCACAACTGTACAGCTACACTATTGATGAGACAAACAGCTGGAGACAATGTCTGCCATAAAATATCTAGGCGTAACTATCCAGAGCGACCTTAAGTGGAATAACCACATAAAACAGATAGTGGGAAAAGCAGACAAAACTCAGATTCATCGGTAGAATCTTAAGGAAACTTAACTCATCCACGAAAGGAGTGGCTTATACAGCACTTGTTTGCCTGATTCTTGAGTATTGTTCATCTATCTGGGATCCCTATCAGGTATGGCTGATAGAGGAGATAGAGAAGATCCAATGAAGAGCTGCACATTTTGTCATGGGATCGTTTAGCTGGCAAGAGAACGTTACGGAGATGGTAAACAAACTCCACTGGCAGACGTTACGAGTGAGACGTCGTGCATCATGGAGAGATTTACTATTGAAATTTTGGGACAGGACTTTTCAGGAGTAGTCAGACAACATATTACTTCGCCCCCCCCCCCCCATACATCTTCCGTATTGACCACGAGGAGAAAATTCGAGAAATTAGAGCCAATACAGAGGCGTACCAACAATCATCCTTCCCACGCACTATTCGTGAGTGGAACAGGGTTGGAGGGATCAGATAGTGGTACCGAAAGTACCCACCACCACACACCATTAGGTGGCTTGCAGAGTAAGATGTAGATGTAGATGTTGACTCCTCATTGCAGTACATGATTTGCTGCAGATTTGTCACATTTTGTTGGAGTAAATATAAAACTTTTGAAAGATGAAATGAATGCATTTGTATCATGTCTTAGGCTCTCATTAGTTACACAAAAATCTTTTGCACTGTACTTGCTAATTTTCTATCATTTTTCAAAGGAAACTTTGGACAGTGCCCTGGATAACAAAGAAATTATTCTTTGCAAAATCACAGAGTGCAATAGCTTCACCAGGCTTAGGATTTGCTGTACAGTTTTAAACTAGTGAGTTTCATTTGTTGAGAGAGAGAGAGAGAGAGAGAGAGAGAGAGAGAGAGAGAGAGAAAGTGGTAAATGGCCAGGTCAGAGATTTTTTTATGCCATCTCTTCCAGGAATTGATGATGCATGACCTGTTTGGATCCACTGTTTGTGACTCCAGTTTCTCCAAGGTCAATGCCCCTGTACAGGTCAGTAAAGCATGATACAAGTGCTTTTCTTCCAAGGCAACTATCACAAAGGTGCAGCATATAAGCTTTTGATTCTGTACTGGAAACTTCTTTCAAATTGCTTAATAACTGTCGTTTTGTTTGTTTCAGCAATTCTGAACAAACATAATTCTTCATACTGTGGTACAGACTACTGAAATCATCATCAAAATTCAAGCACACAAGTCTCCATTCGATCAAAAAGTACATTCTGCTTTTTGCCTGGTGCAGATAGCACACCCTTTTCACTTTCTAGCAGTTCCAACCATTCTCTCAGAGAGAAAAAGTTCTGCTTCATATTTTTTTTTAATGGACCAACTCTTTGGCAGTAATGTGCAAATCTGTTTTCTCAGCATGAGTAGAACTGCGATTTTTTTTTCTTTCAAGTGTGACAAATGAATGTAATCCATATTTACGCATTCTGTTTACCTGAACCTACTGGACTGTGCAATTCTCCAGGATTGAGTCACCAATCAGCAGATGCCACTTTGCGACTTACTAACCTTTGTACCTGATTAACTTTGTTTTTAACATAGCCTTTTTAAACACATTTACTGTTGCTCTGAATTTCAAGAGAGGACATTCTCAACTGTCTGCACATCTTAATCAGATGAAGCTAAAGCCATTACAGCAGCTAATTTGTAAGTGAATTCCAGATGATGGTTTAAAAACAACTTTTGTCCAACATGTTGAGATTATCAGAGTTCACACACGCGCGCACACAATGGGCCCTAGTTGGATTACGTATCACTAAAAAGATGGTGTGAAGTCAGTAACTATATAAATATTAAATAAATACACACTGTAAACACAGCTTTTATTTTTGAAGAAACTTCTTAGTCATAAAATATTAAGTTTCAAACAACTAATTAATCTCCATACCACACAATATAAACGTATAATTTTGTGGCAATATAAACGATTTAGCCTTAAGATTGTAATGTCCAAGCATTGGGCTGTGCGAGTCGTATTAGTGATGCCAGCACAATTAGTTCTCATTCATACAATGGGCATCCACAACCAACAGCTGGCCAACAAAAATCAGACTTTGTAACACAGCATCAGGTATACTGTTGTAAGCCCACCCAGTTAGCCGTGCGGTCTAATGCACGGCTTTCTGAATTGGGAAGGAATCCGCCGGGAAGACTTGAGACTTGTGTCGAGGTCCGGTGAGCCAGCCAGTCTCTGGATGGTTTTTAGGTGGTTTTCCATCTGCCTTTGGCAAATGCGGGCTGGTTCCCCCTATTCCGCCTCAGCTACACCATGTCGGAGATTGTTGTGTAAACAAGTTTTCCACGTATGTGTTCACCACCATTACTCTACCACGTAAACATAGGGGTTCCACTCGTCTGTTGTGAGAGGTTCCCTGGGGAGGGGGGTTCAACTGTGGCCAAACCGCACGATAACCCTGAAAAAGTGGTTTGGTGTGGGGCGGAGGAGGGATGAAGTGAAACTGCAGTAGTTGTCGTGGGGGTTGTGACAACTGCGGCTGTGGCGGGGACGGGGACGGAGCCTCTGTCGTTTCTATGCCCCTGGTTAACATACAATACAATACACTGTTGTAACATAACTGTGTGCACAAAAATCTTTGCTTCCCTATGCTTGAGACCTATCTTGCTGTCTTCCTCCAGCCCGCACATTTAATTACATTTTTCAGGTAACTACAGTAAGGGAGACATGTGAAAGCAGTAACACCATCTGTCTTATTTAGTCACACAGGCACCCTAGTACAGAATCAAAACTAATGTAAGATACACAATATGGAGTGTCCCAAGTGACAAAAGTTGGAGAAACGAAGTTTACAGCCAGCTATCATTTTAAACCAAAAAGCAAAATTCAGGTGGTTCAAAAAGAAAATACAAGGGTGTTTTGAAAAGTTCTCAAAATCACCACAAGGGGTCAGCACTAGCGCAATGAGTTGTTCACGTGATATTATTGGACTGTTGCCTGTAAACACGTGGCACATCAGTGCTCTTGAAAGAGAGCTGTGGTAGTGATGTGGCTCTGTTGTTCCTGAGTAGCGATTTGTGAAGGTGGAAAATAAATAAATAAATAAAAATATCGAGCTTTGAGCAGTGATTGAGCTTTGAGCAGTGATTAAGTATTTCGTAAAGAAAGGTACGAAAGCAAAGGACATCCATGCTGATTTCCAGAATACACTGGGGGACTCTGCTCAATCATATTCAACTGTTGCCAAGTGGACAAATGAATTTAAATTTGGTCGGGAGAGCTTAGATGATGATCCACGCAGTGGCCAGCCAAGATGTGCCACTACTTCAGAAATCATTGCAAAAATGCAGAAAATGGCCATGGAGGATCGCTGATTGAAAGTGCATGAAACTGCTCACACTTGCCAGATGTCATCTGAAAGGGCATATCACATTTTAACTGAAGAATTAGAAACAAAAAAATTATCTGCAGATGGGTGCCATGACTTGATGCTGCATCAAAAACTCATGAGAATGGACATAACGGAACAATGTTAGGCCCGTTTTAGGAAAAACGGGCAAGATTTTTGCGCCAGTTTGTGACCACAGATGATACCTGGGTGCACTATTATACCCCAGAGGCAAAACAGTCAAAGCAGTGGAAACATGCTGATTCTCTGCCACCGAAGAAAGCAAAGACAATTCATTCGGTGGGTAAGGTCAAGGCATCAGTGTTCTGGGATGCAAAGGTGATACTGTTTGTAGATTATCTCCCCACTGGGCAAACAATTATTGGAGAACACTATGCTAACCTCTTGGACAAATTGCAACAAAAATTAAATGAAAAAAGGCCAGATTTAGCAAGGAAGAAAGTCATCTTCCATCAAGACAATGCGCACCCGCACACACGTGCCGTCGCCATGCAAAATTACACAAACTACAGTACGAATTGTTGCCACACCCACCTTATTCACCTAATGTGGCTCCATCAGTCTTCCATCTCATCCCAAAACTGAAAATTTGCTTGGTGGACGAAATTGTGCCCGCCTAGAAATAAGCTTCGTAAACTGTAATCTCAATCATAGAGCACATGAAGGCAATCATCTCACGCAGATTTTTTTTTTATCACATTACACACAACACAGAATCCACAATTAAACAGTCAGTTCTAGACATATTTTATGTCAATTTATCTCTCTTCATAAGCTTCCAATAGTTGTTTTCCAGCACGCATCTCCCACTCAGTAATTTGAAAAGCCATTCACTGCATGGTGCCCCCTGAAAGAATTGTTTTCTACAATGACAGCTGAAAAATACCTCCCCCCCCCCCTCTCCCCCTCACACACACACACACACACACACACACACACACACACACACACACACACACACACACAGGTGTTTGATGCTCCTTTAATCTAACCTTTAATCTATTCAAGTTCTCCATATTATAATTGAACTGGTTTCTGTCAAACACAATACAAAATGCAGCCACAAATACAAAAAGTTGTATTTATTAATATCATATATGAAACTTGGTGGCTCACTGGTAAATTATGAAAACAAAGGTGGCGAATCCTCAATACGTGCTAGGACTTTTCCAGCTTGACATCTTTGGCTCTACATGAGAAAGCCAACAGAAACTTTCTTTCACATCGCTAGTTAAATTGCAGGTGAGCAGATCCACAAGTTATGGAAAAACAAAGACACTTTTGTATGGTCATACTTTACAGTGCACCATGCTGGCCAATGCAACCACAAAACTGACAGTTGCTTAACTCTTTTGTTACATAAGTTGCAGAAGTTTAGTTTGGTGCTTGCCAGGTTAAGGATCAGATTAAAAATCCAAACATCCAGAGTTTGACTACTACCCATTCCAAAGACTGATCCTCCCCTCTCCCACCATTCATTTAAAAACATCAATGAGTTTTTATCATTTTCAGCTTTGAACTCTATTTTCTCAAAATGACTTTTCAGTTAATGTTCCTACATCTGAAAAAATATCTGTGGCAGCTAGATAAAACCTTGCGAGATGCTTTATTACAGGTTACTACACATTCTGAAGCACAATCATGGCAGTGATTTGCGACTATGTGATGTTAAATGTTTGCATGTACGAATATTTAATGTAAAACATTTGATGGATTTGGAAGCAGCACACTTGCATGAGCCAATCTCGAACTTTCGTGCACATGCGAGAATTTTTTCCCGCCTGTCGATAGTAAAAATAGCTGGTGAGCAGCAGTTGAGTGAGGCACTATGCAGTGCTTGCATCAATTTTTCCTTGCAAGGGAAATGATGGAATGACTGGAGCAACACTACTGCATTAATTTTGCTACCCAACTGGGCAACAGCCAAGTGGAAACTATTCGAAAGATTCACACGGCTTTCAGTGATGATGCTCTGGGCATCGTACAGATTAAAGACTGGTACAACCAGTTTAAGGATGGCTACACATCGGTGTAGTGTGAGCCACACACTGGTTGGTCATCAACATGCTGAAATAACCAGGTCATTGCCAAAGTGAATGCTGTGGTGTTGTGGGACTGTTATGTGACTATCACAGGAACTGTGCGAGAGGTGAGCATCGTCAGTTTTTGGCACATTCTATTGTGGCCAAAGATTTGGACATGAACAGAGTGTCAGCAAAATTCGTGCCAAAGCTGCTGACATTGGAGTGAAACCAACTTCATGCTGAAGTCCCACAGGACTGCTGGACTCCACAAACTGACCACAACTTCGTGAACACCATAATCACTAGTGACAAGTCTTAAATGTACAGGTACGAACTGGAAACCAAATCCCAGTTGTTACAGTGGAAGCATTCCTCGCCACCAAGACCAAAGAAGGCACGCCAAGTGCACAGCAAATGTCAAAGTGATGCTGACTGCTTTCTTCGACTTCTGCTGTGTAATACACCAGGCGTATGCACCACAAGGTCAAATAATCTCCAAAGAGTACTACACGAGTGACCTCCGGCAGCTACATGATGCTGAGCGGCACAAGAGACCGGACTTGCTGTCAACAGGAAATTGGGCCTCCATCACATTCCTCATACTTGATTCAGACTTTCTGGCAAAAAAACAGATTCCTGTACTTCAAAAGGCTCCTCACTCTCCTGATATGGCCCCCTGCGACTTCTGACTGTTCCCCAGACTCAAGGGGCTATAGAAAGGAATGCTATTTCAGGTAAGAGATGACATTATGGCAGCAATGACAGCCAAGCTTTTAACTCCATTCTGAAAGACACTTTCTCAGCACGCTTCCAACAATGACAGCTGGGAGAAGTGGTTGGAGTCCCAAGGGAACTACTTTGAGGGTGATTAGGTGCCCAGCACTCCAGGCAAGTCAGCCCCCCCCTCCCCCCCAAAGGTTGGAGTCTTTTCTAATAGACCATGTAGTGGACTAAACGAAGTTCTACAGAGCAAATGAAGAAGCCTTTTCATTAATACAAAATTTTGTGCTCCAAATAATAGACTTCACCCATCAATATGCCTTCTTATGTTAAGACAATGATAGTTAAATTCACTTTCTAACCACACCTTTTTGAACAAACTGTGTCTAACTGGCTGCCAGGTACTTTATTTGCAACCAATTGGTAATGGCTAAATTTCAAACTTACATTTCATTCATCAAATTTTCTTGATTTAAAGAGGTAACACAACTGTTTTTAGAATGAATATTACACCCTGCAGAGGAGTAAATGCTGTTCTGATATTTCCTGGCTAAATAAAGTATGTGCTGCAGTAGGACTTGTGCCCAAAATTAAGTCTTTTGTGGACATCACTGTTACCATCTAAATAAGTTTGCCCCATAGGTTCAATTGGTCAGTTTTAACACAAAGATATTAACACTCAAATGAATGTTCAATACTACTTTTAATAGTTATAATCTAAGTTCTAAAATAGATATTTCTGTTTCTACAAACCTCTGAATTTGAAAATAAGAAAATATTTTGTACAACTATCAGTTGACAGTAATTCCAATTAATTAGTAGCCACTTCTCCATAGAAAATTACATTTAACACTCAGTACTCTTCCACAAGAATAAAACTATTTTATTTGCTGACAGAACATAATAAAACTATTTCAAATTATGAGTTGGCAACTTGTACTGTCGTGGGTATATAGTTAGAGCAACAAATGAAAAATTATCTTTGGTAACCTCTCAGCAGATGCCATTTTATGAGAATCTGCATATACTATCACAACTGTTCATTAATTTCTCTCGTGGCAGGCCTATGAATAAATAGTTTCATATACTGATACTGAAAAGAACCAAATCAGTAACGAAACAATTCTTTTTTCACAGTGTTATAATGAACTACCAGTTTTCTTTGTCTGCTATAAAATGTGACACATACTTGACTAAATTTTGAAGTGCTGCAGTCTGTGAGCAACTTCACAGTATTACAGATGTGGAAGAGAAACCACATACCAGAGAAGGTTACAAAGTGAAACTATTAGTGTGAAAATGGTTGCATTATTCAACATAAAACAACAGGAGAGGAGAAGTACTACACTGAGAATAATCCGTGTGTAGTAAGGAGGGAGGGGGAGAGAGAGAGAGAGAGAGAGAGAGAGAGAGAGAGAGAGAGAGAGAGAGAGAGAGAGTGTACACGTGCATTTCTCAATATTTTCTGATAATTTCATTGCTCACAGATCACTAGGTATGACTCTTAGAGCAGTCATCTCTACAAAGAGGATGAAATCCCAGAACCACCTGACCTCACACCCATCCAAAATGCGAGATCTCAGTTCACTGCAGGAAAACTTTCTGAAATGAAAGATGATTGTGTTTAACTAGTTTACCTGAATAAATACTTGAAACCAGAAAAGAGATTAAACAGTGATGAACCTTCTTCAAGAAATTTAACTCCGAAATACAATGGAATGAATAGCCACAGCAAAATTGTGTACTGCACCAGTTTTCAATCTTCGATGCCTAGCTTTTGAGAGCAATACTGTTCCATCTGAGCCTTCCAAAGCTTTAACTAAACATTACTTCTCTCTATTTCTGTTCCAAACTCTCCTCAGGCTCCAATAACTCTGAAGAACTGGGACCCCTGATAAAGTACAGGTAGATGAAATGGATCTTCGACATCCATAGGAACTGAAACCTTCTACTTCTTTCAAAATTACTGCAGTGTTAAATATTCACGGTAGGTTATATTGGTGTACTTTATCGGGACTAACAATGATGATAACCAAGATAATTTCAAAAGGAGGAAGGAAATATTGATTGCACTGTAGTGAAAGTGTTAACCAAATAAACTTCTCCTTAGTTAAATAGGCAGCTTCACTACCCAATTTTTCAGAGAACTACTGTAAAAATTCTAATTGGATTCTAAACATATCTAAGAAGTTCCAGTGTCACGAAACAAACAACTTAACCATATAATTTAACAATAAACAGCCTATTTAACTAGTAATCAATGATTTTACTTACACCATTATAACAATTTAATTTTCACACATTATAGCCAATTATAAATTTATATCCTTTACACTTCCTCCTACTATGGCACAGTTCTGCTGTTGATAATAATGTGCAGCTTGTTATGGCTGCAGACAAGAAAACATGGTCCAGTAACTTCCATTATTTCATTTGCCTCAATGTCAATAGAACAGTAGCTGTTGTCACTGCACCAACACTGACAATACGAAATTATTGTAGGGCTTGGTTTTACAACTGAAGGACTGACTAGAAAGCATTACACATAACACTATGTGCTGGGTACTATTACAACTTAGCTCATTTCATATGAAAGTTTCAATGATTCTTAATTCTCTCTAAACAAAACATCAGGAGAATTAAAAAAAAATCTGCATAAATGTTAAATATCAATATTACACATACCAGATTTAATAGGCACAGTTATTGATCCCCACAAAGCACTGAATTGCATAAGACTCATCTAGACAGTTCAAGTGCTTTAAGCATCACCCTGAAGTTCAAACAGTTGTACACTTATTCAAGGAACTTCACTGTTTAATCCATACACATTTAAGCACAATATGAGGCAGGAATAAGTCATCACTGAAGGAGTCCAGTCTCTGTCAAAGGCACCGGCTTAGCACAGTGATCACAAAGGCGGGAGTAAGGCATTTCATGCAGAAAGCAGACAATGACAACGGTCATGTTGTCACACCCTAGGCCACCCATCTGGCAGTCAGGAGCGAGGCAGCGCATCATCAGGTCTTGGCAGATGTCTTCCGGTTCCATTCCAGTCCCCACTCGCATTCGAACAAATTCCACCACCTCCTACAAAATCCAACATAAAAGTCTTTTTTTCTTATTCTCAATCCTTAAAATACAGAAAACAATGTGAAAACAGAGTAAATTTTTTTACCACAGTTTTAGAAACCACTTTGCAAATATTTTTCACATATGCACTCCTAACTGCAGCACAGCTCAGTCAGCAGCAGCAGCAGCAGCATCATCATCCCTCAACCAAATTTAATCATGCCATTTTCTTTTGCTTTACCCAACTCACGGTTTCTACTTACAAGGGTACCTTATGAACTGGTTCACTCCGATTTTCTTCATACTAATAGTAAATGAAGGTTAGTGTCCGGATATAAATTTCCTAAAGGAACACACACACACACACACACACACACACACACACACACACACACACACACACACACACACACAGAGAGAGAGAGAGAGAGAGAGAGAGAGAGAGAGAGAGAGAGAGAGAGAATGAATTTGTAGTTAATTATCGAATTCATCAGTAGCTCAATGTATAGCTTAATTTGATTGTAAGCAAAGTCACTGGTCTGAGGCTGGCTAGTTGCATACTTTTTTTTTTTTTACTATGCTTAATTTCATATGCATTATAAAATGAGAATGTTAATCAACAAATACTAAATCATAATTTTTAATAAAAACAACGTTTTTATTTTTAATTAATGGGTGTATGAAAATAAATTAAAATTTGATACAGACATGCAAAACATGTTTTTGTTAAATGAAAAAGTTATTTAAATCAATAGCAATACATCAATAATCTCCAGAAACATAAAAAGCATTTATCTTTCTATTTAATGTTCCATATTTTTGTACCAAATTTTAATTTACTGTTTTTGTACCAAATTTTAATTTACTGTGAATACTCCCTTTTTCATACAAATAGTAACAAAGTAAAAATGTTATTTCAAAAAATTATGGTTTAATATTTGTAAATTAATATTTCCGTCTATTAACAAATACAAAATTTAAAAAAGTTCACCACTAACAAGATTCAAATCAGAGGCTTTATGATTACAAGCAGATAATGTTACATGCTGAGTGACTGATGAATTTGATAAAGTACAAAGGTTTTGTATGGCGGCAAGCTGAGAAGTACTGTCTTCAAACTGTTTATGGGAAAATTTAAAGCTTTTTAATGAAACAAATGTTAATAACATTCTACATCTTTATTTCTCAGCAGTCACCCTGGTGACAAACACATTTTACCCAACACGAGACAAATTTACTGATACCTTCACTGTAGAATGTTTCAATCTGTTGATGGAACTACAACCCCACCTCAGCTTGCACTGCTTCATCACTATCAAATTGAAGTCTTTAAAGGTGTTCTAGTAATGTCATGTCAAAGGAGATGGTGCTACAAGAGTGGACATACTCTTCAAATTCCAAACACTGTTACAGCATACTGTTTCTCACACACCAACATAGTTGTATCAGACACCCTCATGTAACGTGCTACAATTCGGAGCCTTCTAGCAGCAGAGGGTTGCAATTTGCATCAGCGAAGCAGGGAAGTCGACCTAGTAGTATTCGTGAAAGGTGATACCTCAAACAATATTGAGAACATAATAAAAAATTCGGTGGCATTACTTTTCAGCGTGCTCTAATACTGAACAGTGCTAGGAAATCTAATCTTCAAAGGCAATTTTTTTCAGTTTTTTGAGAATCAAGTCATAATTCTTTAGGAAATTTATGTCTGGGCACCGACCTTCAAATCCTATAAATATGCACAAAATTTGAGAGAGCCAGTCCATAAGTTCCCCTTTTTATAGATGACTACTGTTGTCTCTTTTTTTTTCTTCACTATTTCACTTGTAAAAGATGGACAAAGCCAACAGTCTAGAAACATTGTAATGGATTTTGATAGTTTACACCACATTCTGCAATACACATAGAACACTTGTTTATGGATCTGGTAAATGGAAGAAACTGAGAATATATTTTCTGAAACAAGTTTCTGGGAGAGAAATTAGTATTTAAGATTTAATGGAACCATTAATTTTTTTTAGCATGTGTTTATATTTGTAATTTATTTCCTGTGCATTGTTTGAGAGAATAATGTCACACATGTGCAGAAGAACAGCAACCCAGTGACATAAATTTGTGCATATAAACCAGAGTAAAAAGGATTGATGGCTACATTAAGGTAAAAATGTACAAGATTCTGCCAAACGCAATTACAAACTAGTCAAAATTGAAGCCATTAAAGAGATTACCGACAGCGCAAAATTAATAACAATTCTAACTTGGGTAACATTTCCATAATTTTCATAAAACTGAAAATACTAAAATTCTTTCATCAACACACAACATTCCTTTGGTTACAATTGATATTAATATGAAAAGTAAATTGTAGTGTCTACAGTTATTAATTATATGTCATAGATGTCCACGCATACAAAGAAGAATACTGTATTTACTCGAATCTAAGCCGCACTTTTTTTTCCGGTTTTCGTAATCCAAAAAACCGCCTGCAGCTTAGAATCGAGTGCAAAGCAAGCGGAAGTTGTGAAAAATGTTGGTATGTGCCGCCACAACTAACTTCTGCCGGCGAATATATGTAGCGCTATGCAGGCATGCTTTGTAGGCAAAAAGATAAATACTGGCGCCAAAACCTCTGCGTCAGTAAATAAATTAAAAAAAAAAAAAAGTGGAAGACGAGCTTTTTTTTCTCCGCCGCGAGTTTCGACTACTGCATTTTCATACATTATCCAACTAAGTAAATACAAATTCCGTATTGTTCATCTTCGAATGTAGCACAATTTTAGTGTACTACGAAAATCTGACTGGCAAGACTGTTTGGGTTGTTTGTCAATATGGCCAACTCTACATTCTGAATTTTTTTCCTATCTGTGAGAAGAGATGGTTGCTAATAGGAACCTGATGAAATTTGAATCATATACAGTATTCTCTTCACCATAAGAATGATACGAATATAAACATTTTGCCATGTATTCTTTCGTGTTTGCTGCTATCTCATTTAAATCCTGTCTGCCTAATAAACTACGAAACGAGTGAGACAACAGCAAACGCGGAAGAATATACGTATCGTGTCATGTTTATATTCGTATTATTCTTATGCCTAATAGTGATACAGTCAGAACTGAAGCACGGCAAGTGACTAGATTTTTAAATCTAAGATGACTAATTTCTGTGCAGAATTTGATGTAATAAAGAAGCGGCCGCAAAGATTTTCAAACTGAGAAAAATTTTCGCCTAACTCTCATTCAGAACATGTTCTATCATACGCAGTCTATTATTTGATTCTTTTTGATCATTATCAAAGAAAGCAGCAGTGTAAGTAACAACAAATAGCAGTCTCTTGCCATTGTTTCGCTAATGAGAAGATTCTCCTCTTTTTTTAACTGTACGCGGCGGTAGCGCACACAAATGCAAGCCTTGCCGCGAGCCGCGACAGGCCGTAAACACGCACTATCAGAATGCAACAAACAATGCATGACAGTGCAGTAATGCAATTTCAGCTTAAGAGTGACGCAAACACCTATAACAAAAAAAACGGCACTTATCAGATCAAAGCAAAATAAGCAATCGATTCAAACCAGACGAACCACGTGAAATGACGCATAGCAATGGCTACGTGGTAAAGCTTAACTGCTAAGCTTACGACTCGAACCAAACTACTGTAGCTGTATCGTCATTCATTCGACCTAAATTGTGTCTCATATTACAATTGACCAACATTGTTTCGATTTGGAGGTGCGGCCTAAAACTTTTATCTCCCCTTGAATTTCGAGTCTCAAATTTCAGGTGCGGCTTAGATTCGGGAAATTTTTTTTTCCTTTATTTCGAGTCTCATTTTTCAGGTGCGGCTTGGATTCGAGTAAATACGGTAGCCAATACTGTGACTCCGAGTGTTGTCAAGACAAAAAGCCATTGAAAATTCTCTTAAAACCATGATTGTGTTCTAAAGGAAGCGAGACAAGAAGGAAGATCAGTGTGACTGAGTCCGAGAGGAACACTGGTATATGGCAGCCTCTAGACATTTTATGCCCCATCTTCTCTGTGCGTCACATGTTGGGGAGTCTGTACTGTAGTTCAAAAATAAAATTTATTGTATGGATACAAATATGCACTGTCTAGGTCAACACAGTACTCCCAGTTACCTCCAAAAGGGCACCAGGCAGGTACATTACAGTCTCCTCAGGGTAGCTATGAACCATAATTTGCAGTTAGTGCTGATTGCGGTCAACCACTATGAGGCAGATTTTAAAATTTGTGTGTCTTGTGGTAGCTGTTGAATGTTCGAATTATGTTACTACATCACAGATGCCACCCTTGATAAGATATTGTCAGTAATCATATGGCAAATATGGAAAGAGGGTGGGGGTTTACACATCCCCTCTCCCCGAAAATTAAAAACTAGAAGCCTGACTTAGCCTTTAAACTTTATATTTCAGACTTTTTCTGACCCTAAATGAAGAAGATGTTTTAACTGATCATATACCACTTTCAATAAAGAAAACTACTTCAGCCTCAGTGTCACTGACACTTCCTGTGAACGTGAGAGGGGAATCTACAGTTGATCTCCCCACAGCATCCACATTTACCACTGACTGCAGCCTCCTACATACATACACTCATTTCTGCCTCATAGATAGCACCACCCTTTTTTTTTCTGCCACCACCTTGTCGTATGGCAGCATTCACTGATATGCTGACAAGTCTTACCAAAATCAGATAACTAATTCTGTTGTTGTCGCTGCGGTGTGAAGCAATGCAGCATATTTTTTTTTTTTTTTAAGGGAATCATGCATGTGTTTTATAGCTATGACTTCAAACATTCCAGAGACACTTCTCTGCCTCAGAGTGTGACAAATTCCTAAATTTTGCTTCTTGTCCACTCCACTTCATACAGGAACACGCGTAATGACAACAAACAACATTACAGACAGAGCAAAAACAAACACTAGTGTTGCACAGGGGCATTTAGTGTTAGCAAGCCAGGAACAGTCACTGTTTTTTGTCATGGGCATTACAAGACACAGTCTTGCCTATTCAGTGCCACTGTCAGACCAATTTGCCCTCACATTCACAAACATACACATGCTGTTAACTAAGTACTATTCCCAGAGGTATCATGTGGTCAACTCCAGGCTAGAGTTCCATCAATACCCCAAACCCGGACAACCATATTGTTCGTAAGTAAATGATTTGCAAGGACTAAGCTGTAAATATGATTTCAGCCTGCACAAACACATGATACAATGCTTTTTATGCTGACTCCTTTATCCACAATATAGATGTTCAGCTGATCTCTACCCTGTGTGGCGTGAGTAGAAACAGTTTATTGTCACTTGCTCCAGTGGATACACCAAACTACTGGGAAATAACTAAGTTCACGAAGTACTAACAAGTCTGGGATGTAGCAATACAACAGTTCCAACTCAGGAGCCACTCACTCAAGACCAGAAACAAACCAAGTCAACTCGGTTGCGCCATGAGCCCGGGCCACAGGCTCAGCAGCAAACAAGTGCCACCAAGACTTGCCACATGACACACTTATCTCTGCAGTGGCTCAACTTACAACAGCGACCTTCAATATCACTTGAAGCCCTAATACCTCTGACATGTCCGTGCTAAGTGGGGAATCCGAATCACTGTTGGATAAAGAAGCTGAATCCAAAGGTACACAGTAGCATTAAACTACACAGTCCACTGCTGTAGGATAACAGTCCAGTTGGTCAACAAATATCTCATAGCAGGACAAGAAGGTGCAACTGTGCAGCCACCACTGCAGACAATCCTTTTGTGCAGAAATTGTTCCCAACTATTTGGATTTCCACCCTTGAAGTCCATGGTTTCACTGGTAAATCAAGCAACGGATGCTCAACTAGAATGTCCTAACTTGTCTCCAGCCTCTCAGCATTTGATAGTTATCGTTGACAGTTCCATCCCTCTTCCAGGTCAGTTCATGATCACGGAGGCCAACGAACAGGTCATGTAGCCAATCACCTAATTCATCATCAAACATTCTTTAGATACCAACATGTCTGTCTTACACTAATTTTCATTATTTGGGTTTTTCTATCTCTCCTGAGGTCCAGCTCATATGAGACACAGCTGCATTCCATGAACTGGACAATCTCTGTACTGTCTTCACACCTATATTAAAATCAGATCTGGAAAAGTGTCTCAGGCTTTAAGGCTCACATCACTCTCCACCCATAAGCAGATCTGTAGTTCCATCATGCAAGACCTTTTCTAACCAATCTACGTGAAATAGTAACACAAGGACTCTATTGTCATCACAAGGCTGTGGTAGTCTAGTCTGTGAGGTGCAGTGCTTGAGCTAACCCAATGTTCACGATACGAAACAAATGATTCACTATCTGGAGATTTTATGCCACAATCACTGCACAATCACAAATACGAGGGCAGTTCAATAAGTAATGCAACACATTTTTTTTCTGAAACGGGTTGTTTTATTCAGCATTGAAATACACCAGGTTATTCCTCAATCTTTTAGCTACACAACACTATTTTTCAACGTAATCTCCATTCAATGCTACGGCCTTACGCCACCTTTAAATGAGGGCCTGTATGCCTGCACGGTACCATTCCACTGGTCGATGTCGGAGCCAACGTCGTACTGCATCAATAACTTCTTCATCATCCGCGTAGTGCCTCCCACGGATTGCGTCCTTCCTTGGGCCAAACATATGGAAATCCGATGGTGCGAGATCGGGGCTGTAGGGTGTATGAGGAAGAACAGTCCACTGAAGTTTTGTGAGCTCCTCTCGGGTGCGAAGACTTGTGTGAGGTCTTGCGTTGTCATGAAGAAGGAGAAGTTCGTTCAGATTTTTGTGAACAATTGTGACAGCACTACCAACAGAGATGTCAAGTTGAGCACTGAGTTGTTTGATGGTGATCCGTCGATCATCTCGAACGAGTGTGTTCGCACGCTCCGCCACTGCAGGAGTCACAGCTGTGCACGGCCGGCCCGCACGCGGGAGATCAGACAGTCTTGCTTGACCTTGCGGCGATGATGACACAAGCTTTGCCCAACGACTCACCGTGCTTTTGTCCACTGCCAGATCACCGTAGACATTCTGCAAGCGCCTATGAATATCTGAGATGCCCTGGTTTTCCGCCAAAAGAAACTCGATCACTGCCCGTTGTTTGCAACGCACATCCATTACAGACGCCATTTTAACAGCTCCGTACAGCGCTGGCACCTGTCTGAAGTCGATGAAACTATGAGACGAAGCGGGAATGTTTGAAAATATTCCACAAGAAATTTCCAGTTTTTTCAACCAAAATTGGCCGAGAAAAAAAATGTGTTGCATTACTTATTGAACTGCCCTCGTAGATACCTTATTCCATAGGTAGAAGAAATTACTAATCTTTCTGGAGCACAATTCTTCTCAAATATTGACCCAGTGAATCCATTTTAAAAGCTGCCTTTACATGAAGATTTGCATAACATTACTATAATTTATACACCTTTTGGATTATATATGTACAACTGACTCATCTCTGCCATCACATCTGCCACCACAATTTACTAAATGTACTTGGAGTAGCTAACAGGGCATATTCCAGCATGCACCAATTATATTTAGATGACCTAATTGTCACAGGTCTCCCAAAAGGTGAATTTCCAAAACTCCCCAAACCCTCTTTACAACTATGCAGGGCACACGATTGTGGTGCCATTTAGATAAGTGTAGCTTTATTCACACAGAAGTTGAGTGGAGGCTGGCAAACACAGACGATGGTTCTCTCTGCCCGACTGCTGTCCTCCAAGAAAAAAACTACCTTCACGGTCTACAATTACACTATCACCAACACATGGCAGCTAGTGTTCCTGACCAGCATTCACCACTCTCCAGAGCCTTCTGCACCACAGCAATGTAGTCTGCCCTCACTCTCAACTGGCAATGACAGCGAAACAGGAAGTGATGCTGCCGATGCAGCCCCCGTCACTGGCAGTGGCAGCCGTCACCACCACCCCCACTGTTGTCAGTATTTTACTGCATACTCTGCAGCTTCTGCCCTGAAGGTTGCTTCAAGTTACAGTGTGGCAGTAGACAGTGTGGCAGTAGACAGTGTGGCAGTAGACAGTGTGGCAGTAGACAGTGTGGCAGTAGACAGTGTGGCAGTAGACAGTGTGGCAGTAGACAGTGTGGCAGTAGACAGTGTGGCAGTAGACAGTGTGGCAGTAGACAGTGTGGCAGTAGACAGTGTGGCAGTAGACAGTGTGGCAGTAGACAGTGTGGCAGTAGACAGTGTGGCAGTAGACAGTGTGGCAGTAGACAGTGTGGCAGTAGACAGTGTGGCAGTAGACAGTGTGGCAGTAGACAGTGTGGCAGTAGACAGTGTGGCAGTAGACAGTGTGGCAGTAGACAGTGTGGCAGTAGACAGTGTGGCAGTAGACAGTGTGGCAGTAGACAGTGTGGCAGTAGACAGTGTGGCAGTAGACAGTGTGGCAGTAGACAGTGTGGCAGTAGACAGTGTGGCAGTAGACAGTGTGGCAGTAGACAGTGTGGCAGTAGACAGTGTGGCAGTAGACAGTGTGGCAACATATATAACAGTGGTGTATAGAGTGGAGGCACTGGCCATTGCCGTACAGAAGTATGTCACCCCCTACTGTTGCCTAAACCCCTCGTGTCAGATAATCGTCAGATGGAGGTGGGCCATGCTATGTGTCCTTCCTGTCCCACTCCAGTGGTTACATGGGCTACAACAGCCAAGCAAACACCCTACACTATGCCGACGTCGTTGCTCCCATCTATGTTGCCAAGCATCAGGAGCTGTCATTGCTACAGTGCTCGCAGTTGCTGCTGTCTTTACACTCACAGTCAAGGAATATAACAACCACCCTCACTATGCCTTCAAGTATACTGCGCAAGACACGCACACACGCATGCACGCACGCACTAACACTAACACTCTGCACTGTGGCCACTTCCCACTATCCAACACCTCCACAATCTCTGCCATCACCATTCCTGCTGTAGCCTGCTACTCAGCAGACGCTACCTATTCAGTTGGATTTGTCTACCCTAATGATGCTACCTACGGGATCGGCACCACTATCAAGATGGCAACTCTAACGCCACCAACAGGAGACAACACAGCACCAACAGTGACTAACTACACAGTGGGCATAGTGTTTACATAATCAGTACCAGCTGTGATGAGTGTGAGCTATTCTGGCACCTTTGTACTATCCTGCATTTCAGGAATCAACAACTCCACGAACAACACAGCGACAGAACACTGCGAAGAATCTCACACAGAAACTCAACCCATAAAGTGTAAAGTGAAAGTCCCATAAAGTGTAAAGTGAAAGTCCCATAAAGTGTAAAGTGAAAGTCCCATAAAGTGTAAAGTGAAAGTCCCATAAAGTGTAAAGTGAAAGTCGCTCTCATCTGGGGGCTGGTGAGCTGCACCAAAGTGCTATCTTTGCCCTACTACAACCACAAACTGTCACACCACCCACATCACTGCATCCCAGGAGCACACTAGGCAATTCAGGCACAGACCCATAAGCAGTGAGTAAACATACTGGGCCACCACAACTGTCTACAATCTGCCACCCAAAGCACTGGCCACAGTGGTTCTGTCCATGCAAGCCTAATTATACCAGTCCAACAATATGAATGCCTACTGGAAGAAATGGGTTTCGATGGTTGATAGGTGGCAATATTACCTTTGAAGCCCTGGAATTGCTAAGACAGCATTACCTGTATTTTCTCACTTGAATATGCTGGCCAACAGCTATTTCAACTGCCTAAATAAATATAGCTATATGGCTGGTGATCTACCAGTCTGACATTTGGTTCTGTTGCACTTAATTGCCACCTCGCCTGTCTCTGCTACATTACCACATCATCTTTGCCTCTAACTTTGCATCTACTTAGAATCTGTTTGCTTGTCATTCATTCATCCCACTCTTGTTGTTATCATCAACACCTCACTAACGACAGTTTTTTTCCCGCCATTGACGTCTGAGTCTTAAGATACAGGTCATATTGAGAAAGCCAAATTTTTTCATTTTTTATTTCTAGCTTCTTTCGTTGTGGTTTTTGTACTGGTGTCCTCCTTTCACTCTCAGTTAACTTCACAAAACAACTGAAAATCTGCTGGATACAAATCTGGTGAATGTAAAAGGATGATTAAGGACTTCAAATTCTTTACTGGTGAAAAGCCACACATTCTCTTCAATTTGTGGAAGGGTATAATCTCAGAGGTGTGATGATACTGTTGATCTTGGTACTCACACAGAATTGCAAGAATTCTCAAGCATGAACAATTGAGTACTCAACTGAGAAATCAACTGAGAAATCAACTTCTGATCTAGTTCCTAATGAATGATACCTCTGTGACCAAGATTGAGACTGACTTCCAAGTAATGTGAGTATATTAAATCATATCGTCTCTTCAGTGCACTTACACCTCCAAAATATGAGGGCTGACCAACAAAGACAGACTGATTTTTTTCCTGTAGCTTTCCATCATGGTTTCCAACCTGTATTATGAATATCTGAAAAAAGTGGGTTTTCATTTATAATGTCCATAGACTGCAGCACTCTCATATTAAAATGTTCGTAGTAATGCCCTATTTTGTAAACGCTCTTTTCATTTTGCATACCAAACAAAACAGGACCAGAGTAGCATTATGACAGAATAAAATTCTGTGTTCATTTAAACCATAGAGCCACTGAAACTTATGAAAAGCTGCAGCAAGCATACAGTGAAGATGCATTACCTCGTGCAACAGTGTTATGTTGTTCAAGGATTTCAAAAGTGGTCAACTTATCTATGTTAAGCAAGGTGGGCCTGATGTTTCAGATTCTGCTGTGATTGAAGTCAACACCAACACCAAAACCAAAACACTAACACAGTGGCTTTACATTTATGCACGATCATCTCCATATGACATGTTTGTGTACATTGTGTGCCTAACCTATTGAGATGTGGCACCTGAATAAAAGGCTGCACAAATTGAGACAAGTCATGAGTTACTGCATCTCTTGGCCTATCCTAATCGAGGGGATATGTTTCTGGAATCAATTATCACCAGTGACGAGTCATGGCTGCATCATTATGATCCTGAAGGAAAATGAGCCAGTACAGGATGGAAATCACATGGTTCTCCAACATCAAAATGGCAAAAGTTGTTTCATCTGGAGCAAAAGTGATGGTGATCACATTTTTTGTCTGCAAGGAATGATTTATCAGCATGATGATGATGGTTGGTTTGTGGGACGCTCAACAGCGTGGTTATCAGCGCCCGTACAATTACCCAATCTTTGCTCAGTCCAATTGCGCCACTTTCCTGGATGATGATGAAAGGATGAGGACAACACAAACACCCAGTCATCTCGAGGCAGGTGAAAATCCCTGACCCCGCCGGGAATCGAACCCGGGACCCCGTGCTCGGGAAGCGAGAACGCTACCGCGAGACCACGAGCGGCGGACGATTTATCAGCATGTAGTTCCCCCTGAAACTACTGTTACAGTAGTATACCACACATTAATGTTGGCTGAACTGTGACAACACATTGCAGGAAATGACCAGAACTTTCTCGGACTGGGTGGAGACTTCATCATCACAAAGTATTTGGTGTCAAACTGCAAATCAAGTAACAGTTTCTGGCTCAATTCATCATTACCTGTGTACTGTTGCCATCTAACTGCCCTGATCTTACATCCTGTGATTTGTTTTATTCCCATCACTAAACGCAAAGCTATGAAGCAATCAATTTGAGAATTCTGAAGCAGTGCTCAAGAAAAGTGAGGCGATTCTCAAGGGCCTGACAGAGAATGGCCTGGATCACACTTTTTTTTTTTTTTTTTTAGGGCGCAAAACTTCTATGGTCATTAGCGCCCAGCCCGTGACTTAAGACAGTAAAAAACCGAAATTGAAAACCAGCAGCAATGGAAACAAACTCATAAAATTGGAGAAACTAAAAGTAGAAAGAATGCTTAAAAATCCAGTACAGACAGGGGGTGGTTGTCCCCAAAAAAAAAAAACTTCAAATGACTGACGTCATTTCACTGTCACTAATAAACCGGAGAACGCGGTCGGCTGAGCGCGTGTCATCTGCTAAAATCGACGATAGATCAGGCGATAGCTGTAGACGGGAGCGTAACGGATTAAAATAGGGGCATTCAATTAAAAGGTGTCTGACCGTCCACGGCTGAGAGCAGTGGGGACAGAGTGGAGGAGGATCACCGCTTAAAAGATGTCTATGGCTAAAAAGACAGTGCCCTATCCGGAGTCGAGCTAAAATTACCTCCTCCTGACGACGCGTTCGGGAGGAAGAAGTCCAAGCGCAAGGAAGGGCTTTCACTTCCTGCAATTTATTACGGGGAAATGTTGACCAATGCGCATGCCATAAATGAGCAACTTGGCGACATAAACCGCTCCGTAGATCGGTGAAGGGAAGCGACTGAATAGCTGGCCGAGGAAGAGAGACTGCAGCCTTGGCCGCCATATCGGCCGCCTCATTCCCACAGATACCAGCGTGTCCCGGGAGCCAGAGGAACGCCACCGAGACGCCCCCCAGGTGGAGCAAGCGCAGACAGTCCTGAATCCGGTGGACCAGAGGGTGCACAGGGTAAAGAGCTTGGAGACTGAGGAGAGAGCTGAGAGAATCTGAGCAGATAACGTACTGTATCCGCTGATGGCGGCGGATGTAGTGGACAGCCTGGAGAACAGCGTAAAGCTCCGCAGTATAAACCGAACACTGGTCGGGAAGTCGAAAGCGATTTGGGGTGTCGCCAACAATATAGGCACTCCCTACACCTAATGATGTTTTCGAGCCGTTGGTGTAAATAAACGTGGCGTCCGTCATTTGTGCACATAGAGCAGCAAATGCCCGACGATAAACAAGTGTAGGGGTACCATCCTTGGGAAATTGACAAAGGTCACGGAGCAGGCAGATCCGGGGACGGAGCCAAGGCGGTGCTGTACCCCAAGTTGTCAAAAAGGTTTTCGGAAAGCGGCAGGAAAGAGAATCGAGCAATTGACGGAAGCGGACTCCCGGGGGTAGTAGGGAGGAGAAGTGGCCTGCATACCCTACATCAAAGGAGGCGTCGAAAAAAAGGTCATGGGCTGGATTAGCAGGCATGGAAGACAGATGGCTAGCATAACGACTCAGGAGGACTGCTCGCCGATTGGACAGCGGAGGTTCAGCAGTCTCAGCATAAAGGCTTTCCACAGGGCTAGTGTAAAAAGCTCCAGACACTAAACGTAATCCACGGTGGTGGATAGAGTCGAGACGCCGAAGAATAGACGGCCGAGCAGAGGAGTAGACTATGCTTCCGTAATCCAATTTTGAGCGCACTAAGGCGCGACAGAGGCGGAGAAGGACCACTCGGTCCGCTCCCCAGGAGGTACCATTCAGGACACGGAGGGTGTTAAGCGAACGCAGACAGCGAGCCGAAAGATAGGAGACGTGGGAGGACCAGCACAGTTTTCTGTCAAACATAAGACCCAAGAATTTAGCGACGTCTGAAAACGGAAGGTTGACAGGACCTAGATGTAAGGAGGGCGGAAGAAACTCCTTACGTCGCCAAAAATTGACACAAACGGTCTTACTGGGTGAGAAACGGAAGCCGGTTTCGATGCTCCACGAGTGGAGGCGATCGAGACATCCTTGAAGACGTCGTTCAAGAAGGCTGGTCCGTTGAGAGCTGTAGTAGATCGCAAAATCGTCCACAAAGAGGGAGCCCGAGACATCAGGAAGGAGACAATCCATAATTGAATTTATGGCGATGGCAAACAGTACAACACTCAGCACGGACCCCTGGGGTACCCCGTTTTCTTGGGAGAAAGTACGGGAGAGAGTAGTGTTCACCCGCACCCTAAAAGTGCGCTCTGCCATAAATTCGCGAAGAAAAAGGGGCAGCCGGCCTCGAAAGCCCCAAGAGAACAGTGTGCGGAGGATGCCTGTCCTCCAACAGGTATCGTATGCTCTCTCCAGATCGAAAAATATTGCTACCGTTTGGCGTTTCCGGAGAAAATTGTTCATGATGTAAGTGGAGAGAGCAACAAGATGGTCAACTGCAGAACGATGCTTCCGGAATCCGCATTGGGCTGGTGTTAAAAGACTGCGGGATTCCAGCCACCAAGCTAAACGGTAATTCACCATACGCTCCAAAACCTTACAGACACTACTCGTGAGAGAAATGGGGCGATAGCTAGAGGGGAGATGTTTGTCCTTTCCAGGTTTCGGAACAGGAACGACAATAGCTTCCCGCCACCGTTTGGGAAAGGTACTGTCGGTCCAAATGCGATTATAAAGGCGAAGGAGGCAACGCAGACTAGGGGTTGATAAATGCAGCAACATTTGGACATGGATACCATCCGGTCCCGGGGCGGAGGAGCGAGAAGATGAGAGGGCATGTTGGAGTTCCCGCATGGAGAAAACAGTGTTGTAGCTTTCGTGATTTTGAGAGGAGAAAGCAAGAGGTCGCACTTCCGCTGCACGTTTCTTCGGGAGAAACGCTGGCGGGTAATTTGAAGAGCTCGAAATCTCAGCAAAGTGCTGACCCAACGAGTTAGAAATTGCGACGGGGTCCATTAAGGTATCATGCGCGACAGTGAGCCCAGAGACCGGGGAGAAACTAGGCGCGCCTGAGAACCGTCGAAGCCGACTCCAAACTTCCGAGGAGGGAGTGAAGGTGTTAAATGAGCTAATAAAGAATTTCCAGCTTGCCTTCTTGCTATCGCGGATGACGCGACGGCATCGCGCACGGAGCTGCTTATAGCGGATACAGTTGGCCAAAGTAGGATGGTGACGGAAAATGCGAAGAGCACGTCGCCGCTCACGGATTGCATCACGGCATGCCTCGTTCCACCAAGGAACTGGGGGGCGCCGGGGCAATTCGGAGGTGCGTGGTATTGAACGTTCCGCAGCTGTAAGGACAACGTCGGTAATATGTGTGACCTCATCGTCGACGCTGGGAAAGCGACGGTCATCGAATGTCGCGAGAGACGAAAAAAGTGTCCAATCGGCTTGGGCAAACTTCCAGCATCGCGGGCGCATATATGGTAGTTGAGGCTGCAGTCTGAGGACACATGGAAAGTGGTCACTCGAGTGTGTATCATCAAGGGCGAACCATTCGAAGCGCCGAGCTAGCGGAACAGTACCGACCGCAAGGTCCAAATGAGATAAGGTTGTCGTGGAGGCAGACAAAAATGTGGGGACCCCAGTGTTGAGGCAAACTAGATCCGCTTGGTGGAAGACGTCTAGCAATATGGAGCCACGTGGACAAGGATGTGGAGATCCCCAAAGCGGGTGGTGGGCATTGAAGTCCCCAACCAGCAAATAGGGGGGTGGAAGCTGACCAAGAAGATGAAGGAGATCAGCTCGTGCCATTGGTGTGGACGATGGAATGTATACAGTACAAAGAGAGAACGTGTATCCAGAAAGGGAAAGACGGACGGCGACAGCTTGGAAGGAACTGTTTAAGGGGATTGGGTGATAATGGAGAGTATCATGGAGAAGAATCATGAGTCCTCCATGGGCTGGAGTGCCTTCAACAGAGGGGAGGTCATATCGGACGGACTGAAAGTGAGGGAGAACAAAGCGGTCATGGGGACGCAGCTTTGTTTCCTGAAGACAGAAGATGACCGGCGAGTAGGAGCGTAAGAGGACCGACAATTCATCCCGATTGGCTCGAATGCCGCGGATATTCCAGTGGATAATGGACATGGGGTGAAAGGAAAATGGAGGAATGTGACCAAAGTTGCTGTCAACTCAAAGACTGCTCGGAGCTAGCAACCGACAGCATGGAATTGCATTCAGCCGAAGGCAGAAGATCCTGATCCATAGGTTGGTCAGGAGCAGTCCCTGCCACCAGCGATCGACCGGTTGACCGGCCACCAGCAGTGCGCCTCGGCGACACAGAAGATGGCCGAGGGCGATTTCCGCCAGGTGGTGCTGTAGAGGGGGCACGCCTTGGCGGAGAAGGAGAGGAACTGGGTTTCTTTGTAGCCTTCTTGGAAGAATGTGGTTTAGATGAAGAAGGAACCGATGGTTGTGAAGTTGCGGTACGTAAAAACTCTTCACGAGTATGCTCTTTTTTCGAAGACTTTGCGTCCGACTTTTGGGCTCGAGATGTAGCAGAACCCGACGAAGGGTGAGCCATAGAGTGGGCAGGCGAAAGTGGTGAGGTTGAACGAGCGATCTTTGCGCTGGCCGATCTGACGACCGTGGCACTAAAGGTGAGGTCGCAAGTCTGCGTGGCCGCCTCCTTTGTTGGCCGAGGAGAAGCAAGGACAGTGCTGTATTTTCCTGTCTGAGGCACGGTGGGCTTGCGACTGGCGAATAATTTTCGAGCAGCAAAGGTCGACACCTTTTCCTTCACCCTTATTTCCTGGATGAGCTTCTCGTCCTTAAAAACGGGGCAATCTCGAGAGGAAGCAGCGTGGTCACCCATACAGTTGATGCAGCGAGGGGATGGAGGTGGACAAGCACCCTCATGGGCATCCTTGCCACACGTAACACATTTGGCTGGATTGGAACAGGACTGGCTGGTGTGATTGAACCGCTGACATCGATAGCAACGCGTAGGGTTTGGGACGTAAGGGCGAACGGAAATTATCTCATAGCCTGCTTTGATTTTCGATGGGAGCTGAACTGTGTCAAATGTCAAGAAGACAGTGCGGGTTGGAATGATGTTCGTGTCAACCCGTTTCATTACTCTATGAACTGCCGTTACGCCCTGGTCAGACAGATAGTGCTGAATTTCTTCGTCAGACAATCCATCGAGGGAGCGTGTATAAACGACTCCACGCGAGGAATTTAAGGTACGGTGCGGTTCCACCCGGACAGGGAAGGTGTGGAGCAGAGAAGTACGCAGCAATTTTTGTGCCTGGAGGGCACTGTGTGTTTCTAACAACAGGGTGCCATTCCGTAATCTGGAACAAGACTTTACAGGACCTGCTATTGCGTCGACACCTTTCTGAATAATGAAAGGGTTGACCGTGGAGAAGTCGTGACCTTCATCAGACCGAGAAACAACAAGGAACTGTGGCAACGATGGAAGAATCGTCTGTGGCCGAGACTCAGTATACTTACGTTTGTGAGCAGACTTAGTGGAAGGTGAGGAAACCATTGCGGAAGAATCCCCCATGATTACCGGCGTCTCCGATGGCGCGCTCCTCCCTTGTGGGGGCCCTCTCTGAGGGCACTCCCGCCTTAGGTGATTGTTCACACCTCACGTCACACCTCCCGACAAACGGACGGAGGGACCAATCGGCATTTTCGGAAGGTATCAGCTCGGGTAATCACCCCTCCCTGGGCCTGGCCGTTACCAGGGGGTACGTACGTGTCCTACCTGTCTACCGGGGACGGGGAATTACGCGTTACTGGATCACACGTTAAAGAGTACTGGCAGAGACGTTATAAAATTGCATTTAAGTATGACAGTAGTACTTTGAAAATAGGAGAGAAGTACTTTGAAGAAGGTCGTGTTAAGATTGAACTGGAGTAATAAACATCTGTGAAAAACAATCAGTCTTTGTTGGTCATCCCTTGTAAAACAAGCAAAATTCACCATGCACAGATATGCTATTGGTAGTTCCTGCGCATGCAACAACTGAAACATCTTTTTGTACATTACATGCTTTGTTTTATTCAATTGAATTATCTGTTTCGTTTCTTGTTCATAATGTGTATGTGATGTTTGCATACATATTTCACTAGAGTTTGCTTCTTTTTTTACTGGTGCTTTATATAATACATGAATAACAGTGGCAGACCATCAGAGGCCAACAATGAAACGCACGGCTGACAATGTCTACCAGTAAAGCAATATTTTTAAGACATCCAGTCACACAGACCATAAGCAGCCGCATGACCAAAGGGAGCAAGGGGCAGGACTGATTCCCCATTTACTAAGTTCCCTGCAGCAGGCATTCTTCTCAGGTGCCTATTATAACAAGAATGTGCAGACCTTCTGATTCCCCAAATACTCTTACAAAATATGATGCTTTGTCCTCTTGATATTACTCTTATACATCAATTTTGCACATCTGTCAATTGCAAGACTTTCAACCACTCACTTTATTTCACTGCAGCTCTTTTTCAGTTTTGCTGTCAGTGGAGCTTCTTAATGACTTTAGGCTACAAGGCACATTCAAGTTATAGCACCTCAGAATTTTTCCTCACAAGCTCATCACACAAAAACTGTGAAACTTGTGTGATTTCTTGGGGTACTCTTCCTGCAGCCATACACATTTTACTCAAAATTGACGCTATGATTCCACGAGCACTGCAAATGTTTCTTTAGGTGTCTGGTTTGATCCCTGGAGAAAAGACAAAAATCGCTAGTACAATTCCAGCACAGTTAGTAAATGTGTGACCACTGAGAGTATCTTTCATAACTGGAAACAGTTAAAGTTGCTAGGAGTCAGGTCTGGTGATTAGAGCGCATGAGAAATCACTTTAAAGTTGTTGTCATACAGAAACGGTAGTGTGTCATTCCCCCAATGCGCTGGCGCATTTTCTTGGCGAAAGAGCACACATGCGATCTTTTCCGTCTGCTTTTCATGCAATACTGGAAGGAGCTTCTTCAAAATGTATTGATAGGATGCATTTGTCACCATAGTGCCCTTCAGAACACAGTAAGTAAGGATTACACCATCACTTTCTGAGAACAAGCCATCATTTTTTCAGCACTGGCACTTACTCAAAATATTGTGGTAGCTGTGTATGCTTCCACCAAATTGGCTGGTATTCCATTGAAGTATTTGGAAAAAGCATCCAGGTCTCATCCCATTGTCACATTCGATGAAAGAAGTCCCACTCACGCCATTGTCACTTGACAACATTGCCTGCCAATAAGCCACAGCCTTATTTTCTTCAGTCAGCAATTCTGACAACCACCTGGAGTGTACTTTTCACATTTTCATATCTTTGTGCACGACTGCATGCACAGATCTCACAAAAATAACAGCTTTGGATGTTGTGTGTTCCACACTCAATCATCGAACCTCCAAAACAACTTTTCCACTTGCCCAATCATGTTATCAGACCGGCTGGTGCGAGGGTGGTTTGACTTCGTTTGTTGTTCTTCCTTCTTTGAACTGTCACACCCACGAACAAACAGGAGACACATCCATGACTATCACCGCACGCCTCATTCAGGCGGTGATTGAGAATATGAATGATTACGAGCTGTTCTCATAATGAGAATGTTGTTCTTTTAAGTAAAAAAAAGAGTCATCACTTTTACCGTTGCCACCTGAGTTTGTGTACCAGAATGTGCGGCCAATTCTGTCACACATACACACTGAATGAGTGTATAATTTAAAACAAACCACATGTCTCTGTTTCCAACCCTGAGGAAAGAAAGCAAAGGTGTTTTAATTTGGATGCACCTCTTATCAAAAAGTAGAGCATAAGATCAAAAACGTTCTACAAACTTAAAAACTGTTGAATTTTTATTGTTTTGTATATTTGTCTCGCAAAGAAAATTTGTTTTTGATTACTCTCCAAATTTCACCTTCCTATGAGCATTAGGAAGTCACAATTACAGTCTAGGACTGAAGATATGATGCTACGATGCTTGTGTTTCCCAATTTCAAGATGTCAAATTCTGAAATATGCAGAATATTTACATAATTCACTGTTAAATGGAATCCAAGAGGGGAAAAAACCTTCGACTCTCGAGTATACCGAATGGCTATAAGGATCAGATATTCCCACCTTACATCAATGATCAATGCAGTGCAGAACAGCTTACCTCATTAGTCATAACATCCCAGATTCCATCGCAAGCAATTACAATGAATTCCCATTCGGTTGTTATGTCACGTATCTCCACATCAGGATAAGCTGTAAATATATGAAGTAATTAATAGTGTGTTTCCTGGTGTTCTGATGAGCAATTGCATAAAAAATGTCAATATGCTATAACTATCATATAATTCATCTAATTACAACAAGAAAACCGGAATATACTAGCTCCAACAGCATTTGGTGAATACGTATAAGTAAATACTTATGCAATATCTATAGCCTTTTTGAATACCCTATTCCTTACATAACAAGCATTGTATCTTTAGCAAAACATTAACTTATCCCCCTCCTCCTCCTCCTCCTCCTTCTTCTTCTTCATGATCAGGCCCAGTGGACCACACGCTTCTACAAGTTTCCCCCGCCACTGTATTCTGTCCAATGCTGCTATCAGCCATCCGTTGATGCCATCTATTGATGCTTGGTTTAAATCTTCATGGAGGCCATTCCTCCAACACTTCTTGGGTCTCCCTGGGGGTCTCTTTCCTGTAGGTGTGAAATTCAGGAGCTTCCGAGGCCATCTTTGATCTTCCATTCGGGCCACATGGCCGACCCACTGCATTCGTTTGGCTTTGACAGTTCCTGCTGTTGGGCTGCTGGTATAGTTCCTCAAGCTCTTGGTTGTATCTGATCCTCCATTCCCATGTTTGCATCCAGAACTGGACCACAGATCTTCTGAAGCACTTTTCTCTCAAAAACGAGGAGCTTATGGAAGTCCTGTTTCCGGATACTCCATGTCTCACAGCCATATAGAACAACAGGCTGGATCAGGGTTTTGTACAGTCGAATCTTTAACTGTCTGGAGAGATATCTGGACCAAAGCAGTTGTGCTGCGATAAGATCGGTTTCCTGCTTATATTATGGCATTGATCTCTGCTTCAGATGACGAGTTCTCAGTGAAAAGTGCCCCTAGGTATTTGAATTCGTGCACTCTTGTAGGACTAGTCTCCCACCTGCAGTGATTGTAGATGACCAGCGGTCTGTCTGACCATGCGTTATAACGAGGTACTCTGTCTTGGCTTTGTTTATGTTTAGCCCAAAATTGCTGACAGCCTTTAGTGTTTTGGTCATTTGCTCCAATTCCTCTTCAGACCTCGAGAGTAAACAGATCTCGTCTGCATAGGCTAAGTACGCCAGTCTCTTTCCTTTGATTTCAATCCCTTTGTTCTCTTGAAAGGTCTCGTGTACGATCTTCTCTAGGACAGAGTTGAACAGGTTAAGGGACAATCCATATCCTTGCCTGAGTCCTGTCATAATTTCAATAACTTATCCTTCATCTACACAAATTATTTCTAATTCTGAGAAAAATGGTAGTGCTGATAGTTTCCGCATTCTATCAGTAAAATTCTATAAATAAAAACTTTATACTTCTTATTTGCTCAACACATGCATGTGAAAAAAATGAGAAGAAAATGTAATGTCACAGAAACATTATGGTCTGGCAAACACATATAATAATATAAAAAAATAAGATCAATAATTCAGATTTTAAAAATGCATCTATTTATGCAGATATCAGTATCAGACTGCTCACTATGTTTCATAAGAATAAGTACATCTGCTTTTTTCCGTATTCCATTATGTTAATTCTCATAAAGTCATTTATTCAGCTCATCTCTAAGTGATGAGACGTAACATCATATTAAAGGAATATTGGAAAAGCACTCACCAGTTACCATTTGTTCCTCTGCTGATTTTTTGTCGTTCTTTTTAAAGTTAAAGTCTCCCAGAGCACGTGATAATGCAAGATTGCCATTGACACGGTTGAACTCTACATATCCCCCTGCTGCCAAAATTCGCTGACATTCATCCTCATTGTTAGGCTTGTGATCTTGTGAAAGTGGTTCTACATGTCCAGCTATACAAGCCACAGCTCGAGAATCACCAACATTTGCCTGGAAGTTCCAAGAGAAAAACCATTAAATTATTACAAACGTGCCCGCATCTCGTGGTCGTGCGGTAGCGTTCTCACTTCCCACGCCCGGGTTCCCGGCGGGGTCAGGGATTTTCTCTGCCTCGTGATGGCTGGGTGTTGTGTGCTGTCCTTAGGTTAGTTAGGTTTAAGTAGTTCTAAGTACTAGGGGACTTATGACCACAGCAGTTGAGTCCCATAGTGCTCAGAGCCATTTGAACCATTTATTACAAACGTGGCACTGTTAAAGAAAAAGAGAAAAATGGAAAGGGTGTATGTTCAGGAACGATGTAGCAGCACATTATAGTTGATTTTATCTGACTTCAAAATTAAGGTACAACATGAAGTCACGTAGGAGGCATGTGACCATCATGTAAACTTGATTCTTCATCCACTGCTGAATAGGTCACTAAATAATTATCCACTTTGCTATTAAGAAATGATTTATTGATGTGTTTGGGGCTCTGATCATCATTAGAAATATCAAAAATAAGAATAAAGTCTTCCTACATTTTATGGAGTCATGTGCATCACCTATGTCCTGATACTGATGTACGTGATTCCATACACTGTATTATTGACGTTACTGATGACGGGCAGAGCCTGAAACGTGTCAATAAATCATTTCTGACTAGCAAAGTGAATAATTATTTAGTGGCCTATTCAGCAATGGATAAAGATTCCAATATCAAAGTAGTCCCATACACACAGAATGAGCCTACGGTAGCAGATGCAGGAATCTTACACTATCATCCTAGGCAGGGTTCCAGTGGAGGTGGACTGCTGTTGCCTTACTCTGACCTGTTATGAAGTGTCAAGTTTGTACACGTGTCATGTGGATAACTGAATAGTGCTTGGACAGTCCAGTGTTGGGTCTGTGCTGTTATGGACGAAAGGAAGGGTGAGGGTGAAATCTGGCATCTAAAGAGCCTGCTCATCTCTAATAGCATCAAGGAGGTTGTCGAGCTTAACATGCCCATCTGATGGGTGGATCATTATCAAAAGTGCTACACGCCATCACTTCATGCAACACTGTGGAGAGTGTTTGGAATTTAATCCAGAAGGAAGGAAGGGAGGGAGGAAGGAAGGAAGGGAGGAAGGAAGGAAAGAAGATGTACAGCTTAACATCCCCTCGACAGGAGGCGATACAAGAAGGACAAGAAGCTCAGATTATGAAAAGAAGTTGGCCATGCCCTTTTGAAAGGAACCATCCTGGCATTTGCCTGAAGCGAATTAGGGGAAACACGGAAAACCTAAATCTGGATTGTCAGACAGGGATTTCAACTGTTGCCCTCGTGAGAGAGTCCAGTCTGTTAACCACTGCACCTCCTCACTCTCTAATTTAATAATTAGCACAAAGACTCATGATCAGAAATTTGCACCACCACTTCTACCCTCACATACAAAACACAGCGAGTGAAAAATTTCCACCAGCAGATTTCAACCTACAATATTTCCGAGTCATCCACATCCACAGCTGAGCAGTCAGCGGAAATGACTGCCATGGGGAGAACCTACATTCAATTCCTGATACTGCCTAGGATTCTTCCTTGGTGGAGGCCTGGCAAGGGGCGCACTCGGGCTCGTGATGCCAAATGAGGAGCTACTTGACCAAGTAGTAGTCACTTCACAGTCTGGAAAACGGCTGGGAGCGGGGAGATTTGCTGACCATATTATTATATCAACAAAGGTGATGCAACATGTGAGATTGTTTACATTTACCAAATTTTCAATGAAGTTGCTAATGACACCAGGGAAAAAAAGAGGAAGAAAGGAAGGTTATGGTTTTATGTCCCATCAACAATAAGGTCGTAGGTCGTTAGAGATGGCAGACAAAAACCAACCAGAAAGCCGTACTAGTTCCCTTTATTCTCAACAACACTGTGTTTCTGATATAATTTTTTTATGGCTAAATCATGGCATACTTTATTTGTGATAATATACAACCCAATCACCAGTCAAGGTCACCTGTTCACAGAAAGATTACCTAACTGGTTATTGTATTATATACTACCACAAAGTATGCCATGATTTAGCCACAAAAAGAATTATGATCTCAGAAACACACTGCTATGCTTGATCTGTGAGGTGCAGCTTTGTATCTCAGTGAGGTACAGCTAAGCAGTCGAGAGGAGTTCACGGACTTACACCACACACAGACACATTCATCACCAACAACATTACGACAACTAAGAGTAAATACAGTAATTGGCCAATTACAATAAAAAAATTACAAAAGTCTCTGCTACCTCTCCAATATGAAAGGTATGATAGATTATATCATGATCACTAAAACTCTCAAGGCCACTAACAGATGCAACTCCTACATAATCATATATATTATCACAAATAAAATACGCTACGATAGAAAAAAAATATTATATCAAGAACACGCTGCTATGCTCACTCTGTGAGGTACAGCTTTGCATTTTAGTAAGGTACAGCTAGGCATCTCTGGGCCACAGCTCAAATGAGCATGCGCAACACTGGGCTGTATATTGCAACTGGGTGTGGTTCCGCAGGATGAGTTTGAGAGAAATGTGGGTTTGTATAGATAAGAACACAAGCTTGAAACTGAATTAAAGTGTTTAATTTCTTGTTTAAGTCCTAACTTACTGTCCAACACCATCCATGTTCATGTTCAATGAGTGGTTGTCTTTACTCATTCCGATGTCTGTAACTACCAAAATTCTTAAAATCTTGGCAGAGATTTCTAAGAAACATGCATTTCTTGTTGAACAGTGAACTGTGACAACTATGCGATAATTTTTAAAGCAGCTACATAACATATTTTACGAACAAATATGAACATATTCAGCATAAAATACAGAAGTGTGTGATATAATTTAAAAATAACAAAACTTATCTTTCAATAATTACTTTATTTAACTTACATATTTTTAGCCATTGTCTCCTTCAAAGTACTACCCTCATCTATTCACAAACTTCTCCCAGTAATGATTTAAACAAGAAAAGCTGTATGGAGAGAGATCTACAAACTTGGGCAGCCGGGAAAGGACGATCATTCATTTTTGGCACAACACTGACAAAGCCTGAAGAGCAGGCATGTCATCATGGTCAAGAAACCACAAGTTTTCTTACCACAACTACTGTCTCTTTTTGCAATTTTTTACCCAACTTTTTCAAAATACTTGCATATTAATGGCAGTTGACTGACTGATCCTGACAACACATTCTGAAATGCGTAATTTTTTAACAGCTCTTAATCACCATGCCACATTTGGTTTGAACATATAGCAGATCACATAACATATCAAGCACATGATGTAAAATTGTGTTGCCAATACTGACTATAATTAACTGAAGAACTCAGTATTCAACTTTAACACAATATATATCAAATTAATGCTGATGTGCACCAAGAATAATTAATTCTCCCTTCATTTTTGTTTACAATAAACAACATCTAAAAAGAAATGTTCACACCTGCATTATACTCACACAGTACAGCTTCGAACCCTTGATAAGAACTGCTATTGCTGTGCTGCCAGCGAGTTCATCACGCAGTCCTTCATCTGAAAGCATCTTGTTGTCCAAATCTAGAAAACCCTGCATGAAGCGAAAAGTAAATACAAATAGAAACACAATCAAAATTACATAGTTGCACATACACAAAACACACATATGTACAAATACTGGCACTAAACAGGTCATCACTGAATAAGAACAATTTAAGAATACAAAAATTTCTATTTATACAGTTCAATAGCATCTCAAACACATACAGAAGCTGAAAGAGTTAGAAGAAAAGTGTCTACAAGCATTACGTAGCAAAGCCACCTACAATATTGTTTCAAGCAAATCACAGGCTAAGCGAGAGTACTTTATTGTGCATTTTGAAGTAATGGTAATTAGACATAGCTTACTTTTAACCAATTTTCTACATTTGGTTAATAATAGCTCTGTTCTAATATAGTTAAAAGTGTTTAAATATGTTTGTGCTAACACTACAAAATTAATTTATTACGCTATCTGACTACATCACACACACAAAACACATTCAGCAGTAACATGATTTGATGCTTGGAGACCAAAACACAACATTCTGTTTTCTAAGTCATTATGCAGCCAATTACCAATAGCTTCAATTTTAACTCACACATATGTACTTCACTGCTTCAATGACCAGCAGCCAGTTTTGAAGTACAGTTTAAAGTTTCTGTAAGTGAGATATTCATGAGAAGAGAAAGTTATATTTTTCTGTACCGTTGTACTTTATCTTCTCTCCGGCTCACAAGTAACATTCCTGCCCAGTTCTACAACAGTTTTATTTCCTTAAACACCTTTACTGATTCTATCAAGACAGTAATTCAATATTTGCAAAAGATAATATTTCTGGCAGTCTTTTTTATGGTTCTTCTGGTTAAGGATAAAGTTTCTTTAAAGGTTTGGCAGAAGTTCATTTTCCAAATCCTTTTTCTTTTTGTACATAGCAACAGTTCTGAACTATTCCTTGCATTTGTTGTCAGAAGGATAAGAGATTTCAAGATAACAATTTACAATTGTCAGATCCTCACATAAAAACTCTGAATAACTACAAATATGTGCTATTGCTTCCTCAATATAAAGTCTACTGAAAATCAACACACATCTGTTTACAAGGGAGAAAAGAAGATATGCAAGATACCAGGCCAACAGCATGAAATATACACACAACAGCATGCAGTTAAGAACTGCCCATATAGTACAGAATAGTCAAAATTCTTTAGGCAGCCTTGTCAAAGCAACTACTATACAAGAAAGTGTCCCGATGTTGGAAATAACAAAACTGTTGACTCGTCAGACCACATGACATGTTTCCACTGATCAACCGTCCAGGATTTATACTCCTGATACCGTGTTTTACACTTCTTTAAGTTGGTTGTCATCACTAATGGTTTCAGTATAGCAGCTCGTCCACGAATACCCGCTTTATGGAGCTCTCGGCAGGCAATGTCGATAGATACGGGGTCTCAAGGATGGCTATTGATCTCTGCAGTCACCATAGCTTTGTGTTTTTTTTTCACACAATTCATGCTAGCATACTGCTATCTCTGTTAATTAGTTTTGATTTGCACCCACTATTATGTTTACATGACGTCTTTCCACGTTTTGTGTAGGTCATCATGACTGTTGAAACAGCTGCTCTTGAGACATTCAATAAGTTGCCTGTCTTGGTTACTGATGCTCCAGCTAATCGGACCCCCACAATCTGCCCACTTTGGAACTCTGTTAGGTCTTCCATTGCACATTGACCTCAGCCTCTGAATGCAAATACAAAATGTGCACTACTCGTAAACAACCTACGCTGATGCCTAGCCTGTGCTGAACACACAGTCCAGCACGAAATCTGCCTTAACTGCGTTGTTGACCATCACACACAACCGTCCCATTACTACCACTGTTCACATTATTTTGCCTATTCCCTGTATGTGTCCATTATTTGTGGTGTTAATAACATATCTGATGTGATCTGGTAGTTTCTTGTAGACACATTATGTCAAACAAACAGAACCCACAATTTATTATGTCACTTACTCCATCTTCTGCCTCTGCCAATGATCCATATTTGTGGAAATGCCACATTGCACTGAGGTTTAGAGTAATGTTAAACTGTACGCCCTCCAATAAATGGTTAGATAAGTCAGTTACAGAAGAATTTGAAGAATACCACTTCCAATATGACTATCTTAGAAATACAGATTTAATTAGCCACCAAGAAGATTTTGTAAGTATTATTGACTGCGATCTGATTGTCAGTTTCTAATGCAGGTTTGGCTATAGCTCATTTTTTATAGTAGTATAGGCACAAACATTTTCTATATTATGGGCGTTCCAAATCCTCCCACACTCCCTGGGTCAACATAAAAGGCCAGTTGTGTAATAAATAAGCTGGTTTCATCTATTAGCTTAACCGTAAGACACATTTCAAATAAATGGTTGACCAAATACTACAGTAATTCAGCACACAAAAATACAGAAAGTAGATGAAAACTTGTACAAGTGTGTAACTCAATGGGTCCCTTACAGATGACAAGAATTAAAAGTACAAAAAGTACTCAAAACCAACACAGACTTAAAATCAGACAATACAGAAAGCCATGTTGTTAATTTCGGCATGGAGCAATTGGTATGAGTTAGATATCAAAAGAAACATCATTCTTGCAACTGAAGGGGTACACCAGAGAGAGAGAGAGAGAGAGAGAGAGAGAGAGAGAGAGAGAGAATTAAAGCAAAAGCCAGGTCTAAAATACTGGGTTGCAGGGAGGGTGGGGGGTGCTTTTAGATGAGCAGATACCTGTAAACAGAAATCCACTGACAAGTAAGCATATAAATTAATACTGGATGAAACAGCAACCAGGAAATCAAACAATGAAAAAAATAAAACATAATAGGATATATATCTAAAAAAAAGTGATACAACATACAGGAAACTAGGAACGATGAGTGTGTCTCCTTATTGAGACAATGAAGATTTACTCTCTATACTAGGTGTCTGATACTTTGCTCCCCAAATTTTCTATAGTGCCTGTCACAACTAACTTCATCTGTGAACATTCTTCACCTATTAACAGTTTTATAGTGTTAGGGAACCTAACAAATTCCTGCATTAAATACGCATAAACTCTGTGTCTACTGGTTGTAAAATCCACAGTGGAGTATTACACAAGTCTAACAGCAAAGCAACACTACACAAAGAGCTAAATGCACAAGCCACAAAGTTCTTGCAGAACTGCAAGACACTGATGAAAAATATTCAAAAAATGATGATTTTATGACTTACTGCAGCCAATATGATGTGGACCAGTGATGCTACAAAGATAAAACTAAAGGGAAGCTCTTAAGCATCATGTCAAATGCCAAAAAATGATTTTAAAACTATTAACTCTGTAATATAACGAGTTTAAATAATTTTAATGAGTATAATTAGAAAATTATGAGTACAACAAAGGCCACAGAAGTTACTACTAACCTATGCGAGAACAGAGATAACCATGGAAAACCTGCTTGAGAAACTTTGTATAAGAACTCACTTTCCGCAAAGCTTCAGGGATGTTGCCTGCTTTGTATTCTGGCCTGCGCACAATACTGTTGTGGAGGTGGGCACCAGCGTACTGTGCGATGCAGGCACCTGCAGATCATCACATACAAAAACTGGATCATCATTACTTCTACAAGCTAAGTTAGGCAACAAATACAAAACTGGTAAGATTTAAGAGTAAAGCAGTGGATTTTCTCTCACCAAACACTAACAGAAGATTAATGCATAGAAAAAATGCTACTTTTTTAAATTAAGAGTCACAGGTATGAACCACAACAATCAGACTAAGCAACAGTCTATTATCAATCGTTATTATCTCTTCCCTCAAAAGCAGCACATGAGATAGAAATATTTACATTAATACAAGATAACATAAATTTTCAATGAATATCCCAGGTCTTTTAAAAGTGTTTCATTAGTAGTGGCACATTACAAACCATTAATTATACTTTTACACCTCCCACAGAAGCTCTATGGATCACAAATGAAAATCCCTGTGCAACATTATACAAATGATACATTTTCTCACTTGGAAAGAGAAAGATCTGGCTCCATCATTATGTAAGTACACCTCTGGCACCAGGCTGAATCTAGATGTTTCAGTAAAATAACAAATTACCTTCCCCCAAGAAAAACATCAGACATACAGCACTAAATAGAAGACCATCATACCGGACGGTTTTAGCACATTTTTTATGCATATTCTTTCCATGTGATTTATGCTAACACAGTGGCTTCAAGTTGTTTGATTACTGTAGAGAATCATACACTGACAGAGGAACAAAGAATGAAGCATAGCTGCATGTAAATGATGGAGCAGCAAGAGGAAACACTCTTCTCAAACTCGCCCCCTCCCTGTACTGCGCAAAAAAGCACCAACCCCCCCCCCCCCCCACACACACACACACTTCTGATAATGTGGTACAACTGGGGTGAGTGATAGCCTTAAGCATAGTGAGATGAAATGTGAAATGGCAGAGGTGAGAGAGGGTGACAGCAAGGGTTAGCAAGAGGGTAGAACAGCATTTTTGTCTGCCTCTAGCTTGGGCTAAGGGTGCATCATATCACCATTTGCATGCAAGCATAATTAATACATACCTGCTAAAAATAAATCAAAAAGAGATATTAAAATAATAAAATTAAATAAGTAAAAACGACAAAAATGCAAAACAACTGGAGTAATATTTCCAAATGGGAAGGGATGATTGGTTACAGTCCACTTACTGATCAATCTTACTTCCCAACACTTTTCATAAAAGATGATAAGAGGGACAAATTAAAGGGAAAAAACATGAATTAATATACAAATAGAACACAAAAATTGTAAATAATTAAACAGCAAAAAATTAAGGGTTATATGGTTGATTCCAATAGTTGGGCAAAAGCTCGCAAGGCAAACAAATATTCAACAATCTAATCACACTGTCACACAACACTGAAATTGCCTGTATAGGTCAAGAGCCTAAAAAATGTATGCACTGCTCTCCCTTGGGAAAACTAAGAGGCATGCAAGTAAAATCGTGTACAGTTTTTTGTATGTCACAAATATGAGACATTGCTAGATCCTCTTACTGGGTTTAAATGAAACTGGTAGCTAGAATAACTCTCATTTGTTCCACTGCTGTCAAGACTGTATGCCTCTCCACATCAATAACATCGAATCTGTTCAGTAAACAGATTTTTGGAACATAACAGGGTAAAGGCAAAGCAGCTCAAAGTATCTCCAAGCTTATACATACCAGTTTATAAAGGTGGTTATTGTACTGGAATTAGAGCTGAATGAAACTTTAATGTAAATATGTAAGCTGAAGTACTTTCCATTTTTTGCTGTAGCTCTTTTAGAATAATGCTGGTCCTCTTTGGTAGTCATGGTGGTAAACAACTTGGACAGAGTTTCAGTGCTTACACAAAGGCCTTGTTTAGTGCTAACCCCAAATGATTTTGTTCCTCTGCAGCTTTTGGTAAAAGCCTTTCCTGCATGTGGGTGATCCACCATATATTCTGCTGCCACCTTTGCGTCTGATGAGAACCTGCATGTCTGATGCATTATGGAAAGTCCGTGCCGGATAGATAGCGGCAGCTCACCAGTTTCTGCATATAGGCTGCCAGTGAAGATGATCCTGTATTTGGCTGTAGCCATCCTGACCCCTTACCTGGTACCCATAATCAAGCTGTGATCAAAACAAAGCTTTCACTCCTCCCAATGGCCATCAGTAGTTACTGTCTTTTCAGTTGCAAGGATCACACCAGGTTCCTAATTGTGGATTTGATGCTGTTAAAAGGGATAACAAAGGTGGTAATGCTAACAAAACACTAGAGATACACAGTTCTACTCAAACTAGTCTAACAGGGTTTCCCTGGTTATCTGAAACAACAACGAGAAAGAAAAACAGATGGGCAGCATTCCTGAATGCCGGATTGATAGATTTGCCTGAGGATATTATGTCTTCAAATAGTATCATACTCACTCTTCTCTAATCACAGAGAATACACCTGTGAAGGAAAGGGTCATATTACCAATGACGGGGTTATTCCTACTGAACCAAAGCAGCTGTCTGAATGGTTTTATATAGCCACTGGGCAATATATGACCTTCCCTCAGTTTTAAGACCAACATCAGGGTCGCATCCCTCCACGAGCAGGAAAGTGTCCCAGATCAGGTTAAACAGGGTTAAATGTAGCTAGCAATACAAAAATCTGGTCCCTAAAAAGAAAAGTCAGAGCTATAAAGTCCTAACTGTCCTACTACAGAAATAACTGTGGTGATGGAAGACCAGATCCTGGCTGGAAGTGGCAAGTGGCAGTAACTTCTGTCTAATGTTCCGGAGTTGCTTGGGAACGTCTCTCGGGTATGACTGGGGTCTAATATCTCTTATTACGCTAATGACTAGGCACAGGACACATTACTTAGAAATCCTCCTGACAACCTACAACAGATTTTATGAAGCAATGGTTGACGTACAGGAATTCACACCATTATAGCGTCATTCTCCTCAATAAAATAACAGTATCCCACTTTCAGAACCCCACTGCTATGAGGTTCTCTACATTTGAACCTTTGCCAAGAAACAGACCTGCCTCTGATTGCAGTGTGATGCATACAACTCCATTTTGGTGACTTCTTTTCAGCCACTGCCCGATATGCTATAAAGTATCTCACTGAGCACTGGCGAAGTGCCCTCAAGAGTATATGGAGAGACTGATGGAAAACGTATCCATAGATGCAGAGAACAGCATTCTATACATATCCATTTATGCAGAAGAAATAACTCTTCACTTTGTACAAGGTAGTTCTCAACACACAATCCTGAGGGCACCACACAGCACAATAATCTATTAAAATCTTCACAAAGAACAAATGGCCGAGAGAAATCACAGTAAACCACATTACTCTAAAGGCTGTCAATTTAACTAAATACCTAGGAATAATAATTACGAACAACTTAAATTGGAGCGATCAAATAGATAACGTTGTGGGGAAGGCAAATCGAAGACCCTGTTTTATTGGCAGAAAACCTAGAAAATGCAATACAAGAGAGACTGCCTGTACCACATTTGTCTGACCTCTGCTACAGAATTGCTGTGTGGTATGGGATCCTCACGAGGTAGAATTGATGGGGACATCTAACATGGGGACATCTAACAAGTTCAAAGAAGGGAGCTTGTTTTGCACTATCGCAAAATAGGGGAGACAGCATTACAGACATGAAACGAGAGCTGACGTGGCAATCATTCAAACAAAGGCATTTTTTGCTGCGGTGAGACCTTCTCACGAAGTTTCAATTTCCCACTTTCTCCTCTGAATGCAAAAAATATTTTGTTGATGCCCACCTATATAGGGAGAAAATGATCACTGCGATAAAATAAGAGAAATCAGTTCTCACAGAGAGATTTAAGTGTCCTGTTTTTCCCCAGGCACTGTTCGACAGTGGGCAAGTATGTGTAAGAGAGGTTCGATGAACCCTCTGCTAGGCACTTCAGTGTGAACTACAGAGTAGTCAAGTAGTTTCAGATAGCTGTGTAATAAGGCTCTTCTGAGCCTCAGTATCTAGAGCCGTGTTTCGCAAACTGTGTGTGGCACTCCAAAGCAGGTGCTCCGAAAACATTCCAATATTAGACACTTCCTGCAGTAAGAAATGCAGAGAATAAAATTAAAAAGCAATCAAGATGCACTTGTGATTCATTCTATGGTATGTGCCACACAATTCTGCTCGACTTAATAATGAATATGTATGTAATGAAATCGCCACCTTCATTCCTGCGAATAGCTTCACCTGCACAGTAGCTTGTTGGTTGAAGGATGTGGCATGTGAAGTGAAGGATGTGACAAAGAGGAGTGACAGCTGCTGCATGTACATGTCACCTTGGTGGATGCTACAGCACCTAACTGCCAGCCTTTGCAATCTAGCACGAGCATAGAGAAGCAACACCCACAGCTCATATAATCATATAAACACCCCACCCCCCCAATTAATGACTTCTTTTCTCACAGCTAAGCCATACCATCCAATAAGCAGTAGTTTAACAGGTTTTTTTAAATTTGTTTATATGGAATACTATTCATGTAATTAATACACACTGAAATATTAAGGGCACAGTGCTACCACACGAACCATGTGAACAGAAATTTATTTGGTAATTGTTTAATTATAACACTACTTGGAAATGACAATCCTATGCATTTACAGGCTTGTCATCGGCAGTTATATATGTAGGGAATATTAAGAGTGATAAAGCTGACACTTCCCTCCTTACTACCACTTTTGCACTCTGCAGTGTAATAATTGAACCATTATGTTAAAAGGTGTTATAATTACTCTACAAATGAACTTAAATAATCAAGAATGAGGGCAGTTTCTGTTTTTCATTATAGTTTCTACTATCAGAGTATTACTTTCCTCACACCATGTTCAGAAGTGATGGGTAGACATACATTACAGTTTCCCCAAAATCCTTTTTTACTGTCAGATACTAATTTCCTATATTCTTTACAGTTCTGATGTATTCTTCACTGTTCAGCACAGAGCTGAATCACAATGACCAATTAATTTTATGTCAAGCTCACTTGACTTATTCTTCCCATACATCCCAAATCCCACCCCACCACAGAAGTGGCATATACCTTCGTTTATTGTCAGATCCCTGGAATGGTGCAACTGCTTTTATATTTTCTTACAAATAGCTCTCAGAATGGGCTTATTTTAGCGTGCGACCAATCTTTTTCTTCAGTACCATCAAAAGAAGAACTGTTATTCAAATGAGGCATGTGCAGTATTCCACAAGATTGTCCCCATTCAATAATTTATTTATTTATTTATTTAACCTGATCTGATTACAACAATCAGACCCTCCCTTAAGTCGGATGATTGGTTGGATGACTAAAGGAACCAAATTACTGGGTCATCAATCACTTTTTACTCTAACAGACAGGTCTACACAAATACAGATCAGAGACAGCCTACTGCGAAAAACCCAGCTGGAAACCCCCACAAGCAGATGGCAATGAGAGGACACACACCCCTCAACACCACCCCTACCAGATGTACTCCAGGAAAGACTAGCGACACAGTCAGGGCACGGGAAGTACAGAGAGAGAAAAAGATGAAGTAGTCTAACAGACCATCCTCGAGAGGGGACGAAGAGTAAAAGAGAAGGTAGGGTGGGAGCCGAGTTGGACCAAGTCTAGATAGCTGCTGCCCAGTTTGGGCAGAGGAGGCAACAGTGTTTTCTGCCAACCCCTCAATGGGCTTATAATGTTAAGTGGCCCTCCCTTAAAGAGAGTGGTAAAAGCCCCCTTCAAGAATGATACATAAAACTAAGTCAGCATGATGAGGCATCGTCTCCTAACACCAGGGGTAGTGAGTAAGGGTTGCTATGTTGGGACAGTCCAGCAAAACGTGGACCATCATCAAATTGGAACCACAATGATAGTGGGTTGGGTCCTCGCAATGGAAGAGATGATCATGGGTCAGTCAAGTGCGGCAAACACAGAGCCGGCAAAGGACGGTAGAGTCCTTGTGAGATGGCTGTAAGGAGGACTTCCACATATTCATAGTCTTCTTAATCACCCTTAGTTGTATTGGTGAATTCCAAGCGAGCCATTCCAGATTACTAACACCTGACGGTGTTATACCATTCAAAGGTGTGTTTCCGGAATACCAATCTCAAGAGTGTTTACTGGTAGCCAGTTTGGCCAGGCTATCAGCAAGTTCATTCCCCAGGATCCCAACGTGGCCAAGTGTCCAGACAAAGGTCTCTGAGCATCCACATTGTTGGAGGGCACACAGAGAATCCTGCTTAGCAGTGATCAAGTGATGGCGAAGGTAACACCGGTTGAGAGCTTGAAAACTGCTCAAGGAGTCATTGCTGATGAGAAACAACCTACCAGTGCACGAATGGATACACTCAAGAGCACAAGATATGGCTACCAACTCTGCAGTGAAAACACAGTCATCCAGAAAGAAGTGCAGTTCAGTATATCCCGTGACCAACAAGCTTCGAGCTAACAGTACAGGCTACTTCTGACCCACAGGAGGCGCCAATGGTAAGGCCTTGGGAGGGACTAAGTCTTTCTGACCTTTTGACAGGTCAAGATGAAGCTATGGCCAAGAGATGTACCATGGAGATGTACATGAGTGTGCCAGGAGGAGAGGTGGGAAAGGAAACAAATGGAGTTTAGAGAGTACGGACTGGATGCAGATTGCAATAGTGATCCCTTCCATTGTGGGAGATGGACTTCTGTGTCTGAAAAGAGGGGATGGAACTTGGAATGCTCAGGGAAGTTTTGAATGTGGGTAGTGTAACTGACAAGCTGTTATTGGAGCCCGATCTGCAATGGAGAGATCCCAGCCTGCACAAGTAAACTGTTCATAGGGCTAGTTCGAAAGGCTCCTGTCACAAGTAGAGTGCTGCAGTGGTGTATCGGATCCAGTTTTCACAATGCCGAGGGTGATGCTAAACTGTATCCCAGACTCCCATAATCAAGACAGGATTGTATCAGGGCTTTGTAAAGCTGCAGAAAGGTAGCGTGATCTGCAGCCCAGCTGGTGTTACTCAGGCAGCAAAGTGTACTGCAGCTCGACCAGCACCTTCGCTTACGCAGGCAAAGATAGGGAATCCATGTCAACCAAGAATCAAAGCCAGTCCTAAAAACTGATATGTCTCCACCACATAGAGTAGTTGGTCATTGAGGTAAAGTTCTGGTAGTTGACGAATGGTGCATTACCAACAGAAATGCATGAAGTGAGTCTTGGCAGCTGAAAACTGAAAGCCGCAGGTGACGGACCATGCTTGCGCCTTTTGTCCAGTGCCTTGCAGTCGATGTTCAGTGACACCTACACTAGAAGAACAGTAGAAGAGCTAAGAGTCATTAGCAGACAAATACGATACTGAGGACCCCACAGCTGCTGCTAGACCATTGGTGACTACTAGAAAGAGAGGCGCACTCAGTACTGAGCCCTGTGTGAGCCCATTCTCTTCTTCAACTTTAACCCGGAACGTACAGTACGACAGGAAGTTCCGGATAAAAATTGGGAGCAGGCCCCCGAGAACCAGCTCGTGTAAGATAGCAAGGATGTGGTGTTGCCATGTGGTGTCATACACCATCTGCAGTTCAAAGAAGATGGGTATAAGGTGTTGACATCATGCACAGCTGTTTAGCAGCCTTGGCGAAAACCACCCTGGAATGGAGCCAGAAGACCCCGAGACTCAAGGAGCCAACACACCTGCCAGCTCACCATGCATTCAAGCAACTTACAGATAACATCACTGTCCATCTCTAGAAGGGCTTACCTGGTTTCAGTACTGGGACGAAGATGCTTTCTCGCTATTGTGATGGGAACTCATCTTCACTCTAGATGCGGTTAAAGAGGGCAAGAATTTGAAATAGTCAGTCCACTGATAGGTGCTTGATCATTTGGTAGTGGATGTTGTCCGGCCCTGGGCCTGTATCAGGTCAGTGGGCTAGGACACTGAAATTCCCACTCACTGAATGGAGCATTATACGACTCTGAATGGTGTATAGTAAAAGATAATTGCTTCTGCTCCACCCGCTGTTTTAGGGCATGAAAGACAAGTTGGTAAGTCTCAGACACAGAGCCTCCAACATAATGCAGAGCAAAATGTTCAGTGACTGTGTCTGGTCAGTGTAGACAGTGCCATTTGAGGTAATACCTGGTATCCATAGAGACATCTGATCTTTGCCCAAAACTGCAAAGGGGAGGTACGTGGTCCAATGGTTGAAATGTACTGTTCTCAGCATTCTTGCTTCCATCTTTCAATAAGGTGACAGACCCGGGCACAGAGCCATTTAAAGGCAATTAGGTGCTCCATCGATGGGTGCCACTTACGATGCTTGAGAGCCCACCTATGATCTCTAACGGCTTCTGCAATATCTGATGCCACCAAGGCACGTCTTCCATCACAGCAAGCCTGAAGAATGGGGTAAAGCCGAATCAGCTGCCACAAGAATGGGTGTAGTTACATTGTGGACTGCCCCATTGGTATCTCCATGCGGTGGGGAGCCAAGGCTGAGACCCCCCAGTCACCACTGTTGAGAGCCCGTTTGGGCAGGCGTCCCCGCTAGTGATGCTGACGGAAGAACAGGAAGACCGGGAAGTGATCACTACCATACAGGTCATCATGGACACTCCAGTGGATGGGAGAAGACCAAGACTGCAAATGGAAAGATCAATGGTTCTGAAAGTTCCATATGCCAAACTGAAGTGCATGTGGGTACCAATATTCAAGAGGCTAAGATCAAGTTGTGCCAAAAAGTTTTCGAGGTATTTATTCCGGCCAGTGATTGCGGCTCCACCCCACAAAGGTTGTGAGTATTGAAATTGTAAGATTAGGAAAGGTAGGGAGAGTTGAGAAACCAATGCAAACAATATGTTCTGAGGCACTTCACCATGGGGAGGGAGGTAAACAATGCAGATGGTAATATCCTGAAATGCCCTTACCCAAACAGCCACAGCCTCTAAAGATGTATTGAGAGCCCAAGTTCGCTATATAGTGTGTCCAGAACATACGTGCAAACTTTGTCTAACACTCTGTTATTGGCACGATTCTTGTAATACTCCGGGATCTACAAAATCTGGGTTGCTGGAAACAGTTCTCCTGAAGGGCAATGCAGAAAGCTGGGGAAGTGCTTAAAAGATGTCGTAGCTTAGCCAGGTGGTGCAAAAAAAGACGCTAGAATTCCACTGGAGAATAATGTTGTTGATGTACTATGAAGCCATGAAGGAACCAAGGTCACCTGCTGCCACTGGTCGAGGGGTTGTGGCATCAATATACATAGGTTCCGGGCGCCGTTGTGTGGTGCAAATCATGACCTCAGGGGCTACTGGACTCTCCGCCTAGGGCACGGGAGTGGAACAGGTGGATTCTAGTGGCGTGGGGGCCTCCGATATGTCCTCCTCCTTGGAGCACTTTTTCTTGTCTTTCCTCCCCTTAGAGGATTTCAATGCTTCTCTGAATTAGTTTCATGTAGAGATGATGATCACGAAGTTCTGCGACCAGCAGCTGGTGGCTACTTTGGCCAATGGCTGGTGTCCATTTGCTGACCAGTGGAAATCTTGAAAGGAAGTGTCCAACGGACCCCTTTGTGGCAAGAGAAGCCGGACAAAGGTGATCTGTCTCTGGCTGGGAGGTGGGGACCGATGTCCCTTGTCGGTGGGAAGCCATTGAACCCAAAGTTGGTGTGGGGGAAGCAGCAAGAGGGGAGTCCCCGACCATCAGGCAGGGCCGACATGGTTGAGCAGCCCTGAGTGTCCACTGTAGTAGGCCTAACGGAAGGGAGTACCGTCACTAAAGGGGGCGGCGACGTCATAGCTGTAACACGTGACATTGTTTTATATGCTGGGTGCACCTGCTCATACTTTCCCTTGGCCTCTTGGTAAGTTAGTTTGTCCAGAGTCTTGCATTCTTGTCTTTTCTTCTCTCTGAAAAACAATGAAATCTAGTGAGGAGGGAGAATGGTACCTTCCACGGTTGACGTAGAGGGGGGGGAGGGAGGGGGGGGGGGGGAGGAGCACAGCCAGTCTCCATGCAGTGCTCATCCATCATCTCTACAGATGATGCATTGCAACGTGAAGACATGGGCCCAAATTTCAAACATTTGAAGCACTGCGTTGGGGGGAGGGGGGGGGGGGGAGATGTGGAGGGGGGGCATACAGTTTCACATCACATCGGTATATCATCACCTTGACCTTTTCAAGCAATGAATTGCCCTCAAGGGCTAAGATGAAGGCTCCGGTAGTGACCTTATTGTCCTTTAGCACCCTATGTACATGATATACAAAGTGTACACCCCGTCACTGGAAGTTGGTGCATAGCACATCATTAAATTGCAAGAGCAGGTCTCATTGGGACAGGATGCCCTGAACCATGCTTAGATGATTACGAGGAGTGACAGTCACCAGTATGTCATCTAGCTTGTTACAAGCAAGCAGCACCTGTTACTGGGGAAGGGATGCCATTTTGATCGACGTATTTTAAAAATGACCGCCACTTCCCCAAACATTTATTCTAAATTCTCCAGAAAGAATAAAGGCTTTGTGGCCAAGAAGGAATCCCCATCAGTTCTTGTGCAAACTAGGTATCTGGGAGGGGGGGAGTATTTTTCTCCTTACAAGTTAGCCCAACATCCCTTCCACGGCGTAGTCAGAGAAGGGAACATTTTAGGGTCGTATCTCTGCATTAAAAGAGGACTTTGCTTGTGAAGAGACTGCTGGGACCTTATGGTCACCAATGGGAAGTAACTCATCTGCTTCATTTGCAGCTCATCTACCATGGTGCCATCCACTACAATTGGGGGCTCTCCCCATAGGAGCCACCTAGTCTCAGCAACCTGTCCTGTAATCCATTGCTTGGAGTCCCCATGACCCAGTCACAATGGGCACATACTCCTTGGCATACATGGGGAGGTTTCAGCTTAGGCACCAACAGTATGATACCTGCATGATCGGGAGGCTGCCACTATGGATGTACTTGATGACCCCCCCCCCCCTCCCCCAAAGGGGTGGCCAGTGTGGGTTTTGGTACTGAAGATGGAGCATACAACATACTGGGCAATCTTCCCTACACAATCCGCACTTTTGGAGAATTCTGAAAATTGGTGGCAAGTCAAACTCAACAACAGGGACCACGAATTCATTTAATGAAAAGTTGTAGAAAATACCAGAAGTGGAAACTCTAGTATCAATTATAAACTAGGAGAAAGCTGGGTCTGCACCAAGAAAACCATCCAATGGAGACGCAGAGGAGTAAAGGTATGGTGGAAGTGTAAGCTTGCAGCACAGAAAGGAAGTAATGCTGCAAAGACTGCAATCCAGTGGTAACCAATCATATACTCACAAGAGAGCTGTGAGCCCCTGAGAGGTAACAACAACAACAACAACAACAACAACAACAACAGCAGCAGCAGCAGCTGCAGCAGCAGCAGCAGCAGCATTCAGTTCTCTAACATAATGCCAGAAATTATTCCAGAGTCGGGTTCCTGCTACTGACAAGGGAACCTCCCCATCGCACCCCCCTCAGATTTAGTTATAAGTTGGCACAGTGGATAGGCCTTGAACAACTGAACACAGATCAATCAAGAAAACAGGAAGAAGTTGTGTGGAACTATGAAAAAATAAGCAAAATATACAAACTGAGTAGTCCATGCACAAGATACGCAACATGAAGGAGAGTGTGAACTCAAGAGCGCCGCGGTACTGTGGTTAGTTTGAGCAACTGCAGAACGAGAGGTCCTAGGTTCAAGTCTTCCCTCGAGTGAAAAGTTTGCTTTTTTTATTTTCGCAAAGTTATGATCTGTCCGTTCGTTCATTGACATCTCTGTTCACTGTAATAAGTTTAGTGCTGTGTTTTGCGACCGCACCGCAAAACCCCACGGAATACATCTCACATATTTAATGCACTCTCGTCCAAAGTAGCGAACAGTCAACTGCCAGCCAGGGAGCCTCGTTAGCAGGAATACTCTCTTCCGTGTGCTGTAGTCGACTGACGTCGTGTGTTTCGATGTTTGTTTAGGTGTAGCGTCCCCATACTACGGTGCAGTTACCTCGCATTGAATGGACGGATGGACGGACAGACAATAATTGTCTGAAAATAAAAAATTAAACTTTTCACTTGAGGGAAGACTTGAACCTAGGACTTCTCGTTCCGCAGCTGCTCACGCTAACCACAGGAACACGGCACTCTTGAGTTCACACTCTCCTTCATGTTGCATATCTTGCGCATGGACTACTCTGTTTGTATATTTTGCTTATTTTTTCATAGCTCCACACAACTTCTTCCTGTTTTCTCGAGTGATCTGTGTTCAGTTTTTCAAGGCCTATCCACTGTGCCAACTTATAACTAAATCTGAGGGGGGTGCGATGGGGAGGTTCCCTTGTGAGAAGGACCAAATGGTGGGGTGGGACAAGAATATTTTGCTCTATGGGAACGATTGTTAAAGCCATGTTGTTCAGACAAGAGAGTTAAGGTCAAGGAGAAATACTAGGGACAGTGTATGTTGACAAGACAGTACAAAGACAGGGGGTACGGAAATCGCTGGGGTTGTCTGCGTGCAGCCAGGATAGCTGTGCATCTGATGGTGAATTATGATCAGAGTCGATCATCACAGATATAATGAATACCATCATTTGTAACCAGTTCCGGGGGCTATGAGCTTTCCCGAAAAAGGCCTTACAGGACAACATCACTGTAATCAATAAGTGGAAGTATAGATGTCTGTACAAGTTTCTTTTTCAGGTCAAGAAGGAAGAATTTTCTATATTTTTGTAGGGCATGGAGAGATGGTGATGCCTTCTTGCACATTGCATTTACTTGCTCAGCCCAATTTAGATTTCCACTTGCTATTACTCCCTATAATCTTTGCTGAAGGAGAAAAGTTGGTATTTGCCCAATTTAGAATTAAAGATGGTGGGCATTCCAGCTTTTTCAGGCTAATGGGCCTAGAATGACCACCCAGTATCACTTGGGTTTTGGATAGGTCTGTGCCCATTTTGATAGTGACACAGGCCAGTACTGAGATTCTACATAGATAGATGTCTTAAGGTTTATTGGTTTTGCACTTAGATACAACTGGAGGTAATCAGCACAACTGACGACACATCTGGAACATACAATGAAAAGAGTATAGGACCTAATACTGAACCCTGTGGGAGGCAACATACTACATTGTGACTTATCATACAAGACATGTCACACTGCTGGCAAGACATCATGTATGAGCAACGCACTGCACTGCACTTCGTGAGAAATTTAGGCCTAAGTTTGGCACGTAAAATGTTGAAGTTGACGGTGTCCAGGGCTTTGCGGAAGTCCAAAAAAATTGGTATGTATCCATGCTAAGCTTCAGATCGGCTGTTATCATTATTAAGTCAGGTGTTGTGGTGCAGTGTTTACGGAAATCTTATTTGTGTTTGTCTGGTAGCTTGGTTGTAGTTAGGTAGTTTGTTAGCTCGTCCGAGTATACAGGGTGATCAGAAACAGTCTGAAAAGCTTGTAAGGGGTTGCAGGGTACTTTGCGCTGAGAAATATTTGTTAAGAAAAATTATGATATGTTGCGCTGTTTATGAGTTAATTAGCAGTAAACTTAGCCAATCAGGCTGTTGTGTGTGCAAATTCAAGTGGCCTGCGAGAGACGGTGTCTCCAAACATGTTCTTTGTTTGGTTTTCTAAAACCAAACAAGAGAGCTATACAAAAATTTCACATGGGACGGTACTAAGGGTTGACTCAGAGCCAAAAGCTGAGCAGTCTTGTGCACTATCATGAACAATATGAGAAAATCTGAAATTAATTGCATATGGCTTGAGTTTGAGCATGCAATGGCCTGATGGAGCAATTTCAATGCTTATTAGCTTGGGAATGGCATAATATATTTAATTTTTTCTTAACAATTAAGCCTCAGTACAGCCTACCCTGCAACACTCTTACAAACTTTTCAGATTGTTTCTGACCACCCCGTATATTCCAAGGCCTTGGACAGTGTAGAAAGAATGCAAATGGGTCAGTAATCAGAGAGTGCTGTGGCAACGTCCTTTTTGTGTAGTGGGTTAAATCAGTCCTATTTCCAGCTCTCAGAGAAAACACTTGTGGTTAAGGAGTGGTTGAAGACCTCTGTAATAGCGAGTGGGCAGTAATGCGTCAATAATAAGGTTCACCATTTGAACCATGATACCTTCATGTTCAGTAGTGACACACACGATAGCATTTTTGACAATATTGCAAGTAACACGTTGTAGACACAAATTTTTGTGGCTACAGTCATTTACCCCCGTGAAAAGAGTGACACCATGAAGTAGTAAAAGAGCCTCTGTTTCGTCTGCAGTTTAACTGTGGTTGTAGATAATGTGAAGTATTGGTTCAGTTCTTCGGATGGGACAATGGGATCAGCTGCAGCTTTTACTTTGCCTGTATCAAAGCCACTGAGGTTTTTCCATAGGGCTCCTCATCTCTTTCTATTGTTGGTTGGTGTGTGAGCATGCCTGAGTTGAGTGTTTCTCATAGTTAGACAGACTGTTCTGCTGCTGCTTGTAAGCAATACGATTACCAGAGGTAGGGCACAAATTGTATGGCCAATATGCAACATCTCACTTTGATCTTCACTTAGCAAGGGTGCACATTTCCTTCTTAATTCTCCAGTGTTAGGGGATGTATTTGTCATAAAGTTGAAAAAGTTTGTTAGAAAATCTATATTAAGTTCTTCATTTATGTCTGAGAAGGGAATAGAAGACATCCCCCAAACTACTTCTGGTGAACCAGAATTGGTCGAAAACTATTTTATTTTGATTTGGTGCAGAAAATATGCAAAACAGTAAACAATTGGGGTTAATTTCGTGGACTTTTACTGCACACCCCCAATGCTACACAAAGGCTTACTTTTTTCCAGCTTGCCCTGACACTTCACTGTTCAATCAGATTGCATGTATATTAGTTTAACTTTTACATTAAAAGTACATCAAATAAATGTGTTAAATGTATCTACAAAACCAACTCCTCACTGATATTGTGCAGATAGATTTGAATATTGTTGAAAACTGACAATTGTGGTGGTTGTTTCCAATCAATCACTGTCAGTGTATCCGGAATGTACCATTGTGTACAGGAAAAACAGCGATTACACAGACTAGGTACACTGCCTAAGGAAAATACCAACTGCCTTGTCAATCTTATTATTTCAGCCTTAGGTCAAACACATGGTATCACCATGTTGTCATCAGATGACCAACTTTAGATAAGCTAGACGAGCATTATAAGCGGGATAGACAACACCCGCCTACAGACATGATCTGAGAGTTGCAAACTATAGCCAACAGTTGCAAGTGTACACTAACCAGGCGAAATAAAACAACTGTTAAATCTGAAAAGCAGTGCCAGCTTGCACAAGTATGAATAAGGAAGTTCTACTGAATTAAACACAGATATTTTACAATGAATCATTACCTGAATCATCACTGGTTCTTTTCATCAATTAAAAATACATCTTCCCTGTCAAAATCTTCTAGTCTCAATATAAGAATGCCTAGTAAAACATCATAGACTCTTGTCACTGTTATTTTAAGGCCCACCACTTCAAAAATCGTCACGCCCAGAAGATCAAAACAGCTCTACTTTTGTAGTTCCGTACTAAGGTGTGGCCCAGTGGTAAAGCACCAGACTACAAATCCAAAGGTCTCCGTTCATTACCCAATAAATATTTTGGTTTTTAAGCCATTTATCACTTTTTTTTTTTTTTTTTTGTAAATTTGTGGTAAGTTCCTATGGGACCAAACTGCCGATGTCATCAGTCCCTAGGCTTAAGCACTACTTAATCTAACTTTTAACTTATGCTAAAGACCACACACACACACACACACACACACACACACACACACACACACACACTAACCAGCCATATCGGACCAAATTCCTCAAGATATTTAAAAATTCAGATGTGCCCATCTAACTGTAAATTTTACTATGATTACAGTGAGCATTACTATTAACTGTTACAAAAACTCCTTTCCAGCCAAGTGTCAGAAAGGAGCTATACCAATGCTAGATACGTAGTTTGTTTCAATGAGCAAAGTTTCTTTTCCTTCACTTTCATCCATGTAGGCCTCTAATGATATGTAATCGTGCAGTGAGCTAGTAACACATAGGGGAGAGGGGCAGCGGGATTTCGCAATCCATTTTTGCTTACGACAGCTTCCAAACTTTTTGGCAACTTCTGCGTTCCTTCATTGTTGAGTCCCATGATTTTTCCAGGTCACCTTACTGGAAGCTTTGTCAATTGTATTAAAACATTTCCGCGGAGTTGTTCCTTCAATTTGGTATCACAGTCAGTCACTGTAGGTATCACACAGGGGCACTGTAGGTATCACACAGGGGGACTGGTAACTAACAAAATATCACTTTCCTTCCTAGATGATGTAGGTGAAGGAAGATGTGATTGACAGATTTCTTTGTCAGCTACATGCATGGGATGGCTCTTATTGCACTCAGGGAACAACTGAACATAAGGAATTTTGTGGCATGAACAGTCTCAATTGCACCAGTGTCATGACACCATACATGTACCCCGATTTGTAAACTGTGACCTGGCTCAGTAAGAAAATCTTGTGGCCACTGTTACACCGAACTACTCAAAAGATTAAGTAGTATACGCTGACCATTTTTATGCCGAGATGTTATGAAAATTTATTATATAAATAAAATCAGGAGTAAGCTCTCTCTTGATCTCAAGAGCACCCACTAACTCCAGCGAAGGCCATATGTATGCTGTGTCTAACAATCGCATGGATGACCGTGACTGAGAACCAGACAAGAAACTTTATGCTTGCCACATCATGAAGATTAGTTGTCAATGGATAGCAGCAGTTCACCAACCACAGCACAGATATTGGGAAGGGATTGTGTGCTGTGGATACACATGGACCCAACTCAATCCCCCCATGGTGGACAGAATTCCGGATATTTACTTGTTTAGGTCTTTGTGTTGCACACACTTTGCATCTGCAACACATTTACACAGGAGAGCACACGGAAATTTCATGAAACTGAAGCAGGCAAGATAGGGCACACCTAGACCTGTGGTTAAGGCACTTCACTTTCAGCGGTATAATGGACACTGCTTACAGCACAGAAAAAGGATAGGAATGTGGTTGATGGAACACTCATCCAGTGACAAACAGAGTCAGTTTGAGGCTAGCACCTTTACCTCACACCTATAGCTGTTAATGATAGCAAGTAGGCTCATGCAGAGACGAGTGACAGATCTACTGTAACGGAAGTGTTATTGTGCTCTGGAAGTTGCTAATAGTTACAGTCACAGTCGAGAGATGTCAATATTCTACAGATAGCTAAATCCTAATTACTCAAAACAATATACTTTGAAAATAAATTTTATCATCTTCTGTGAATATTATGTCTTATTAATAAGTGCTGATTTAACATGTTTATTTGTTAGTGTGAATGAAGGCATGAATGAAAAGTAACAAGACAAATGTAGTTATGTCTATTAAATAATTAAATGGTAGCATTGGAATTGTACCTGTACAGAATAAATAAGTCGTATACTCCTGGGAAATTGATTCAATTCACCAGCCTATGGTGCTGGGGAAACAAGAAACATACCCAGATAATCCAATCTGGTAAAGAGAAGCATTTTGATAGTTGCGCGTTTCCTAGTTTGCTCATGTAATAAATTGCTTTAAAAAGATATTAAGTTGGCTGTTTCATACTAGAAGAAGTTGGATATCGTGATTTAATACTGACAAATCACTGGCTATGATGTTTCTCAGCCAACCAGAAAAGAGTAAACTCATGTATATCTTGTGGGCTACAAGACTCGCTTTGGGAAATCTAGATGAGATTTGGAGCTCAGCCATCATAATATACATAAGCGTGTACTAGGAGATCTGAATAGATGTAATAACTTTGCAGAACTATGGTTGGTTCATTTAAGAGGAGGGGAGGGGGGGAAGGGGACCACACTGCATGGTCATTGGTCCCTTGTTCCTATAAAACAAGTCCACAAGGGATAGAATAAAACAAAAGACACGTACAGCACAATACCAAAAGGAACGAAGAAAAGGCAACAAACACTAAAGGGACCAAGAGAGGACAAGGAAACAACAGCAACACCCAAGAAACAAATAGAGAAGAGTAAAGCAAGAAAGCAGATTACAGTGGCAGGCTGACCATGAAAATAAAAAGGAGAAGGAAGCCACTCTGCAACACATTAGAACTTTCACCCTAAAAGCACTAGGGTGAAGGACACAGAGGGACTAAGGACATGCGCTAAAACTCAGATCAAATGACAAAACCCACCTTCACAAATAAAACTTAAAACTGAAGCTGCTGTTCAAGCATTGTCGCCCAACACCGAAGGAATGGTACTGGAAAAGTTAAAAGTTCGCCGCAGAGCGGCTAAAAGTGGGCAGTCCAGCAACAGGTGGGTCCTCACGACAGAGGAGGTAACCATGTGTGAGCCACATATGGCCAATGCGGAGTCAACAAAGGACAACTGATTCCCTGCAAGAAGCCTGCAGGGAACACTTGCACACATTCGCAGTCTCCTTAATGACACAGTTTATTAAGCGTACTGTTATGCCAGTCCACCTCCCAAAGCAGAAAAAACCTTGCGGTTTAAGACAGAACGCAGGTCAGTTTCAGAGAGGCCCATCTCCAGAATCTGAATCCGCGTAGCGTGTTTGGCCAGCCTGCCAGCGAGTTCATTGCTTGGGATGTTGACGTGTCCTGTGGTCCAGACAAACACCACGGAACAACTGGCCATTCCAGGGTGTAGATGGACTCCTGGATGGTTGCTACCAAAAGATGACGAGGGTAGCACTGGTCGATAGCTTGTGGGCTACTGAAGGAGTCAGTACAGAGGATAAATAACTCCCCAGGGCATGAGTGGATGTACTCAAGAGCACGAGATATGGCTGCCAGCTCTGCAGTGATAACACTGCAGCCATCTGGTAAGGAATGCTGTTCAATGTGGCCCCTGTGAAAGTAGGCGAAGCCAATGCAACCATCAGCCATCAAGCTGTCTGTGTAAACCACTTCACATCTACAGAACATTTCAAGCATCAAGAGGAAGTGACAGCGGAGAGCCACAGGGTTAACGAAATCCTTAGGGCCACGCTAAAGGTCCAGGTGAAGCTTTGGCCTAGGGCTACACCATGGAGGTGTACGTGAATGGACCTCGAGGAGAGGTGGTAAAGGCAAGGACTCCAGTTCAGACAGAAGCGATCGGACGCAAACCGCAACTGTTAGCCTTGACCTGGGCTGCCTATGCGGGAGGTGAACTGCCGTGGTTGGGAAAAGAAGATGGTAATTAGGATGATCAGGAGAGCTATGAATGTGTGCAACATAACCGGCGAGCAGTTGCGCACATCAGATCTTCAATGGAGGGACTCCAGCCTCCACCAGTACACTGATCACCGGACTCATCCTAAAACCTCCTGTCGCTAGTCAAACTCCGCAATGGAGTAATGGGTCAAGCAAACGCAATGCTGAGGGCACCGCCGAACCATAAATCACACTCCCACAGTCAAGGTGGTATTGAACAAGGGCTCTGTAGAGCTGCAGCAACGTGGAGTGATCTGCAACCCAGTTGGTGTTGCTCAGGCAGCAGAGGGCATTGAGGTGCTGCCAAACGATTCCGTTGAAGCTGACAAAGATGAGGAAGCCAAGTCAAACAAGCATTTAAAACCAGACCAAAGAATCCAAATGTCTCCACGACAGTTAAAGGATTGTCATTAAGGTAAAGTTCTGGTTCCGGATGAATGGTACGACACCGACAGAAATGCATGAGACATTTCTTCAAGGCTGAAAACTAGAAACTGTGGGCTAGGGCCGAAGACTGTGCCTTGTGGATGGCTCCCTGTAAGTGCCGCTCAGCAACACCAGTACTGGTGGAGCAGTACGAAATGCAGAAGTTGTCTGCATACAGAGAGGGACGGCCGGCCCTGCAGCTACTGCTAGACTGTTAATGGCCACTAAAAATAGACATACACTTAATACAGAGCCCTGTGGGACCCCATTCTCCTGGATATTGGGGGGAGGGAGGGGGGGGGGGGAACTATGGGAGGCACCAACTTGGACATGGAAAGTAGGGAGTGACAGAAATTTTGGATACAAATCGGGAGCGGGCCTCAGAGACTCCACTCGTATAATGTGGCAAGGATATGATGTTGCTAGGTGGTGTCACATGCTTTTCGTAAATCAAAAAAGACGGCAACCAGGTGTTGCCGTCTGGAAAAGGCTGTTCGGATGGCAGCCTCAAGAGAGAAGATTATCAGTGGTAGAGCGACCCTGGTGGAAGCCACCCTGACATGGAGCCAGTAGGCCACGTGACTCCAGGACCCAACCCAACTGCCGACACACCATTCATTCCAGCAGCTTGCAAAGAACGTTGGTGATGCTGATGGGTTGATAGCTATCCACAGGAAACGGGTTTTTACCAGGTTTGAGCCCTGGAATGATGGTGCTCTCCCGCCATTGCGATGGGAAGACGCTTGTTGTATGAGAGATGTTTAATCATCTGACTGTGGATCTGTCCTGCCCCAAGAGCTGTGTCGGGGCAATGTGCAAGGGCACCGACGAGCTTCCACTCTGTAAACGGGGCGTTATAGGATTCACTGTGGCGTGTAGTGAAATAGAGGACTTTCCCTTCCAGCCGCCATTTGAGACTGCGTTAGGCTGGGGGTAATTCTCCGATGCAGAGGCTTGAGCATAGTGCTCAGCTAAGTGATCAGCCATTGCATTTGCACCAGTAGAGAACATGCCATTTATGTTAACACCGGGAACACCTGTTGAAGTCTGGTACTCGAAACCATGTTTGATCTTTGCCTAGACTTGGGAAGGTGACATATGGCATCTAATGCTCGAGACCTATCTCTCCCAACACTCCTGCTTCCGTTGTCTGATAAGTTGGCGAATGCGGGCACGGAGCCATTTAAAGGCTATGAGGTGCTCCAGGAAAGGATGCCACTTATGCCGCAGTAGAGCTCACAGACACTCCTTAATTGCTTCAGCGACTTCCGGCGACCACAAAGGGACTGCCTTTTGCCAGGGGCACTCTAAAGAGCAAGGGATTGCACTTTCCGCCTCAAAAACGATTGTTGTAGTCACCTGCTCAAACATCACATTGATATTACCATGTCGGGGAGATTCAATGGTGGCAGCAGAGGTGAAAGTTTCCCAGTCCACCTTGTTTAATGCCCATCTGGACTGGCATCCGTGGGCCTGATGCCGGGACAGTGACAGTAAGATGGGGAAATGGTCACTACCACACAGGTCATGTGCTCTCCAGTGGACAGATGAGAGAAGTCCTGGGATGCAAAGTGATAAATCAATGGCCGAGTAACTGCCATAAGCAAAGATGAAGTGTGTGGCAGCCCCAGTGTTTAAGAGGCAGAGGTCAAACTGAGACTGTAAAGTTTCGACATCTCTGCCTCGGCCAGTAAGCATGGTGCCACCCACAAGGCATTATGAGCAGTAAAATCTCCCAAAAGTAGGAAGGGTTTAGGGAGTTGAGCAATCTAGTGCAGTCAATGTGTTCAGGGGTACTACACCATCTGGAGGAAGATAAACACTGCAGACAGTTATTTCCCACATCGTCGTTATCTTAACAGCTAAGCTTCAAGAGGGGTTTGATATGGCACCATTTCACTACAGACTGAGTTTAGGACATAATCGCAAACTCCACCTGACACTCTTATTAATATAGTCGCTACAGTTCCTGTAATATCCCTTATAGCCGCAGAGGGCAAGGGTCCGCATTGTTGGAAACCAGGTTTCCTGGAGGCAATGCAGAAATAAGGTGTAAAGCTTAACAGTTGCTGTATCTCAGCCAGGTGGTGGCAAAAACATCTGCAATTCCACTGGAGGATGAAATCACGAGACTGGGAAGGCATGGAACATTCAACGAGGCAGTTTACACCTCAGGGTCACCTGCTGCCACTGACTTTGCCTGATCAGTCTATATCCATTGTGCCCGAGGGTCTAGTGAGATATAGGTCCTCAGCGGACGCCAGAACCACCACCCCATCCTCAGACACAGAGCTCGCAGGTAGTGGTGGTGTGGGTGCCACCGCAATTTCCTTGTTCTTTGGGGGGGGGGTCTTCTTTTTTGATTTCTCACGCTGTTTCTTAAGTTTCTCTAGCTGGGAGGGCTTCTTTGATTCAGTCTGTGTCTCAGGAGGACCTTTAAGCCCTACAACCAGCAACCTGTTGCTGCTAAAGCCACTGGCGGGTGTCGGCTTTGCCACTGGTAGGAACCTGAGAAGGGAGTGACTGAAGAGACCCGAGCAAGAGGAGCCGAAGAAGACTTATACTTCTCTAGCTTAGAAGTGGGGACTATTGTACTCTATGGTTGAGGGAGTGCTGCTCCCGAAGTAGGTGGTGCAGGAACAACAGTAGATAAAGTGGCAGCGTAAGATGTTGTCATGCGCACGGGATGGAGCCTTTCAAATTTCCTTTTAGCCTCAGTGTAGGTCAGTCAGTCCACGCTCTTTTATTCAATTATTTTCCTTTCCTTCTGTAGACTCCTACAGTCCAGTGAGCAAGAGAAATGGTGCTCTCTGCAGTTGACACAGATGGGAGGCGGGACACATGGAGTATTGGGATGTGATGGACGACCACAATCTCGACATATGAGGCTTGAAGTACAGCGGGAAGACATACGTCCGAACTTCCAGTACTTAAAGCACCACACAGGGGGAGGGATATATGGCTTGTCATCACAGCAGTAGACCATCACCTTCGCCTTCTACGGTAATGTGTCACCCTCGAAAGCTAAGACGAAGGCACCTGATTATCCCCAGGACCCTGGTCAATGCGCCGGATGAAATGGACACCTCGTTGCTCTAAGTTGGCCTGCAGCTTGTCATCGGACTATAGAAGAAGATCCCTGTGGAAGATAATACTCTGTACCATATTTGAGCTCTTATGGAATGTGATAGTAACAGAAACATACCACCTTTTGTCACATGTGTGTAATGCCTGTGAGGCAGAGGAGGCTGTTGTTATCAAGACTGACCCAGACCACATTTTGGACAAGCCCTCCACATCCCCAAACTTGTCCTTTAAATGCTCTAAAAAGAACTGAGGCTTCATGGACACAAAGGATTCCCCATCAGCCTGCGTACATACTGGATACTGGGAAGAATAATATTCGCTGCCATCCTAAGCTTGGCTTTCCTCCCATGGTGTGGCCAGGGAGGGGAATGAGTTGGGGTCATACTACTGTGTGTTAAACTGAGCCTGTGAACACTTAGAGACTGCTGGTGTTTGTATCACCAGCAAGATATGATGATGATGTACTACGCTTCATTGCATGTCATCCGCCCTGATGCCACCCACTTCGACCAGAGGCCCTCCTCACGGGCACCACCCAGCCACAGCAAAGGCCACCTGGCACAATGGCCTTTGCCAGGAGTCCCAACGCCCCAGAGGGATGACCATCAACCCCTTGGCATACGTGGAAAGTTCACGGCGCAGGCATAAGCAGAGCGATACCTATGTGGTCAGGGGGCTACAACCAACAGGGTATACGGTGGCCCCACCCACAACGGACTGGGTACTGTGCTGGATATGAGGTGCAAAGAGAAAGTGGGCTAAAGATCTCAATGCATGATGGACGCGATGCACCATGTAAGGTACCCTTCCCAATTGGCTCACTCTTCGGGAAAATTTAGAAGATGGAGGTCAAGTCCTACAGGAGAGCATCACAAAGACCAAAACGTGAGAGACTCCTTTCAGTTGCCTCTTACGACAGGCAGGAATACTTCGGGCCTATTCTAACCCCCAGACCTGCAGGGGGAGTGGAACTGTGAGTTAACCCTGTGCATAGACTACAATAATGTCATCACAGACAAGTTATAAAGACGAATGCACAAAATTCTGGATTTTCTGTGTGAATTGCAACTTTTTGAGTAACTAAAATCTGCGTGGTATGTTATACAAGTCATGACAGAGAATTGAATGTTCAAATAGAGTGATTCGGACAATAAAGAATGAGCATTCGAAAAACACATAATACCCGTTTGTAACTTCACAGTAACAGGTTCAGTTGAGTGAGTCAACTGTGTGTGAATGTTGAGTTGTAACTTCAGTTGAGTATGGGCTTACCTGTTATTTTGTTGCAAAGTAGTAGTAATATAATGTGTTAATTCAAAGACATTCTCTCATTCAATAGTTGGAAAAATCTGTTACTAGAGAACATTTTGATGTGACCTTTAGGGACATGTAATTCTACTAGTTCTACTACACATTCTCCAGTACAGAAACATTAATAGTTTTCTAACAGAAGGTGTGAGTGCTGAAGCAGACGAGAAGATCATCCCAAGGTCAGAAATGTTAACATAAGGCAGAATACGAAACCATGGTGCCGCCAGTTGCATTTTGTGCACAGGGATATGTGGAAGGTGTGTGGTTCAAGATGGGACGAAGTATGCAGGACTGCTATATTTCAATTAAAATAACTTTTTGATTGGCATTTCAGCAATCTGAGTGGTAGGGGCCTGACATCACACAACAGCTGTTGTTTCTTGAGCTTTGCACAGTCCCTGTATTTCCTCATTTTGAAAGTACATGCAGTATGTGGCCAGGTGAGGCATGTTACACATGATACAGGAGGGGGGGGGGGGGGGGGCAGGTTGAGCCAAACACTGAATTATTTACATCCATTGCATGCATCTGTGTCATGCTCCATACTAGTTGGCTACACAACCTTCCACCACTGACACCTGTAAATTTCAAATTTATTTTATTTGCTGTATAAAATAATAAGTGTTGAGAAGGGGCCACAGGCCAGCATATGTACTGGGCAACCAAAATAACTGACTAGGAAAATATTTACAATAAAACTGACACAGGATTGACCCTCGTTAATGTGTAGCACTTCTGCCTGAGGGACAGGAGCAATAGAGTTTTCAATACTCAGCTGTAGTTTTTTACTGCATGAGGATTGTCTGGGAACACCTGAGCCTTCAATTTGCTCCACAACTAAAAATCACAGGGAGAGAGATCAGATAATCGAGGTGGTCAGGAGACCGCACTGCCTCTGCTGACTGTCCGCACATAAAATGTCATGCACTCGCATTAACGTTGTCAAGGTGGTATGTACTGTATCCATACAGTCGTTAATCTTCTGTGAGTTGATCTAGATATGGATAAAATAATTTTGGGGCATAGCAGCTGGACAGACAACAGTTTGGCGAAAGAATCGTGTAACATTGTGCACCAAACACCAATCTTAATATTATGCAACAGCTCTTCAAAATACGGATGGGGATTTTCTGATGCATAGTGGTGCATGTTCCGAGTGTCCACATACCCCAGGCTGAAGGTGACCTCATTAAAAGAAATAAAACTTCATCTTGAAGACACCAGTGACTCTCCATGTTTAAGACTGAACTATGTCTAAGAAATGATACATTCAAATTTCTTAATTGTCCCACTGCTCAATATGATACCGACATGCTGGCTGAATGATGATATCACATCTGACTTGAGCAGAGCGACCGCTAGGGCCATGCTATGAACTAGCCGTAACATTCTATTACTCTGCTTAAAAACTGACAGTTTCATGAAATAGGAAGTTTGTAACCTAGGTTACAACCAAATAGTTTACTCCCCCAATTGAAGCTCTGCTCCTAATTTCCACTTATAAACGCTCTGGGAAGTCGTGGCATATTTGGAAAAATTTCCGATTACTCGTGACCAGCAAGATTATACATTTCATTGCTGCACCACAAGCTACAGATAAGTCCGTCATCACAATCAGATTTTTGCTTTCACATATGCTGGCTTTGTCAACTCACAAACTGTTGCTTTCCAGTCTAAACCACACCCCAGGCTATGCTATAGCTCAGTCTGTCACCAGAACCAGATTTTTCGCTTTTGTATTTGTTAGCTTCACCAATTCCAACCCACACTATTACCTTTCAACCTAACCTAGACCTCGGATTACACTATAGATCTGGCTGTAACCACAACCAGGTTCTTTGTGGCAATTCATGCTGCAGGCTTGTGCCCCAGCCTAACCTCATGCTCAGAGACATGAAACATTCCAGGAGGGGGAGGGGGGGGGGGGGGGGGGGAACGAGACAGCTCAACTAAACTTCTGGAAATTGCGACTTATTAGAACAGTCTAATATTTGCGATGAACACAAATGTCACTGCTTCACTCTCACCAATTTAAGTAAGCTGTCAAACCCAAAGCCTAGATACACCCTCGGAAACAGCGATATGGAAACAGTGACATTCAGAATAAACCAGCCAAATATTTCTTGAAAGAATAGTACTGCCATTGCTTTACTTGCAGAAATTTAAGATGTGCTCTTACATCCCAAACTAACTATGTCCCTGGATAACAAAAGCAGCAATATTTGTGACAAAATTATAGGTGAAGGCATAGCTCTGTTTATTTCTATACTGTACGCATATTAATTTGTGGGTGCACATGCATATAGTCATCTTGTAATTGGCTGATTAGGTCATTTCTGCTGTGCTCGCTGTAACTGGCTGAGTATATCATGTGTCCCGTGCTTGCTGTGAGTGGCTAACAGCAGCAAGCCGAGCACCCATCAACTTCAGTGTCTCTGAAGCTAATGGATAACGTATTTATACTTGCATATTCCAAAAATATGCAGTTTCGGCAATACAATAGATAAAGATTTCACCAAGATGTGTTTTTTGTGAACGGTCTGTTGTGCTACTGTGCAGGAAGTCTGATACTGGTATATAAAAATTTTGCCATAGCATTAAATGTTTAAAAATACCTGTTCATTGTTTAATCAAAATTGAAATGATTGGCTATGGAATGGTGTCAAGAATTTGTTTTTCACGACAAAATGACATTTTTTGGATGGTAATCATCATACAAATATTTAAAACACAAATTTCTAAATTCCTCTCTTAACATATGCAAAAGACTGCAGTTGACAATTTAAACAAAAAAAAATTTTATAAATAAAACCACATTCAAGCAAAATGGGTAACAGAAGGAAATACTGCAATAACATGGCTGAAAATATAAAATTATGAATAAGAAGTTAAATCAAATTAAATAAGCTTTACATAACAATAATTAAAATTACATGGGCAATGATTCCAAATGAAAACGAAAAAATGGCAGAGAGAGTAAATAAAGAGTTAATATTAAGACCAGCAAAGGATAGATATACCAACTATCTGAAAAATTACCACAATACAATCACTTCAACGAAAGCATAGAAAAAATGGATAGCATTCAGTGGGTCTCAAAGCCACAACTTAGCCAAACAACTTAACTGCCACATACGGCACCATTCTGGACGTTAATACTATTAGTAAGACTAGTGGATCATACAAAATTCTTTTTTGTCGGTTATTCATTAACAATGTAGAATAGAGCTGCAGCATGTGATAACAGGAACACTAACTTGCACCATCATCTTGGTGGTTTCAAAACGTTAATCCCAACCTTGGGGACCTACCTTGTCGGCTGTTGCTGAAGTCAACACACATGTTCAAATGGAGGGCAAACTAAGAAACCAATATTTTTTTGCTATTTGAAAAAACATCCTCACCGGAAATACAGACCACCAAAGATAGAACGTCAGTTGACACTTCTCACTTGTATTTATAAGCAAAATATTGAAATGCTTTACTCTAGAACAGTTGATGTTTTATTACTTTTTATTTTATTTGAAAGATAATCATTTTCTGACTAATTCTGAAACTGTATGTTCAAGTTGTTTTGTTATAGCAACTGAATGTGAATGTTGTGTGACTAGGGCCTCCTGTCGGGTAGACCGTTCACCTGGTGCAAGTTTTTCAATTTGACGCCACTTCGGCGGAAATACAGAAGCGTCCGATCCTACCCGTCGGCTTTGACCCATGACGTCACAAATATGGCGGAAACGACCATAAATGACAATTCCAATATGGCGGATATAAAAACGTCGCATAAGTATCATAAAGACGAAAATACATAGAAAAACAACACACACACAGGTTTCACAAAAAGCCTAATGACTAACGGGACAAGCGTGGGAAATTGGGGGTTTTTGGGTGGGGAGAAACTAAATATACACAAATTTAGCCACCCACCGCCATACAAAACCACGCAAGACGACGAAAAAAATCGACATCACAAAACTCACCAAATACCACAAAACACATTCTTATCCGGAATTGGACACTTCCCTTGACCTATATAGATCTACAGTAGCTCCCGATCCCATAAATTAGGATCGAACACTTCCCTTGACCTATATAGCTCAACAGCATCTCCCGATCCCATCCCCCAATACAAAAATCAAAATACACCGCAAAACATTGCGAACAAACACTTCCCTTCACCTACATATATCTACAGCAGCTCCCGACCCCATAAATTGGGATCGAACACTTCCCTTGACCTATATAGCTCAACAGCAACTCCCGATCCCATCTCCCATTACAAAAATCAACATACTCCACCAAACATTGAGATTGAACACTTCCCTCCAACTATATAGCTCAACAACAGCTACCAATCCCATAACTTAGGATCGACCACTACCCTTGACCTATGTAACTCAAAAACACCTCCCAATACGAATACCAAATATGGCGGATATAAAAACGTCGCATACGTATCATAAAGACGAAAATAGCCCTCAACCGAGAACTATTAATCCGGTCTTTCATATCCATTCCTGAACAAAAAACCACAACCGAATACACTTAATAACAAACTCAGCCGACATACAGCAATCATCATTACATTAACCATCACACAAAACCGTTAACTCACTAATACAAATTCCGCTTCAAAAAGACGCACGCAGCACTCACCACTGACCAACAGCAAACTGAGCCCAACACACCAAACAAACGAAAACCATGAACATACCACCAGAGGGCACAACAAACAACAACACGACATCTACAAACACGCCACACTCACAAACCAAACTCCGCGCCATAATGACGGCGCACACCACAACACCCTTACGTCACGGGTCAAAGCCGACGCGTGAGATCGGATGTTTCTGTTGACCCACTTCGGCAACTTGTGCGTCGATGGGGATGAAATTAAGATTAGGACAACACAACACCCAGTCTCTGACCCATCCAGGAATTGAACCCAGACATGTAGGATTGACATTCTGTCGCGCTGACCACTCAGATACCGAGGGCGGACGCTATAGCCACTGATTTAGTTATTTTGTTACACTATTTTCAAAAAATGCCAATTTCAAAATGTTCATTTAGATGAATAATACCATACAGTACTACATTTTCTGAAAACAAGAAGTACCACTTCAGTTTAACTGGTTTTGTAAACAAAGTTCTTGCTCTAACGCCCTGTATCATATCCATATTGCAGTAAGAATTCTGCCATCTCAAAAGCATCAACCTGATATATTCTGAGTTTTAAAAGGGCTGTATATCTAAGAGTACTACAGAACCTACACACACACACACACACACACACACACACACACACACACACACACACAATTTAAACTGGAAGTTGAAGTTCTCATTTTGCAGGGAATGTACTAAATGAAACTGATTAGCAGTTTAAAAAGTCTATTTTTTTTCTTTCATTTAATATATTTAAAAAAAAAAAAAAAAAACCTCTTGAAATTCTTAAAAAGAAATGCGACTCACAATGCCAAACCGAGGATATAATTTAGCCATTAAATTATTGTCTTTCAAACAAAATGAAGGAATATAGGCTATCTTGAAATGTTCTGGAGGGAGGGAAAGAATTTTAGTACCTCAAGTATGCGACAAATGCCACCCAAAGCACCATTTTTAAGACCAACTGAAACCCTTTCACTAGAAAGTAGCTCCTGTGGAACTCAGATGAGGCACTGGCTTAGGAGAGGCACTGAGAGGTTTAAGGTACGAGTTGGGTTGAACAATACTTGCACGTCTAAGTTGTTAGTGCAATGTCTGCAAAATGTGCATGTCAATGGTTGATTTCAAGCTGAGTTTGGCACACCGTACTAAACTATCGAGCAAATTTCATTAAAATAAAGATTACATGAAAGAAGCCAGGAGCACTCAGTAACAACAAAAGTTCTTTGTAGGACAAACATTACACAGCTGAGATTCATTTTACAAAATCAAAGAATTCTCAATTTAAAAACCAAGACCATAAACAATCAAAATAATCATATGCGGCAGAAATGTACACTACTGGGATGATGGAACAATGATTTCAAGTACTCTATAGAATATCCTTCATGAACTCATTATACATATCCAGGTAGAACTAACATAACTGCAACACAATGTGTTCTTCAAAGAAGGATACACCAGTTCCCCCCCACCCCCACAAAACACACACACACACACACACACACACACACACACACACACACACACACTCTCTCTCTCTCTCTCTCTCTCTCTCTTAGCAGCAATGTCATTGTCATCCTCCGAGTACAGTAGATCTTACAGTGCCTTTACTGCTACTAACATAACAGCTTCATCTTGTTATTCTTACAAAATATCTAATAGGCTACAATAAACTAAACCAATGTTTTCTCCAACTAAGCCATTCAGTAATAAATGCACCAAATTTTCTCCAACTCTATTATGAAAGACACAATGTAGCGAACAGCTTCCAATTGTCACCAGCAATCTTTCGATGTACGCTAGTCCTCTCCTTACGCAATAAATATCACAAGGCATGTGGTAACTTTCACACTAAATGAGAACCTACCTCCGTGTCCATCGTACACACCAAAAAAGGCAGTTCCTGGGTCATCGGGTAACGACAGAATTTGCGTGTGAGCATCTTCCATGGTGATTCGCCATCCTTGCATGCAGCTGGAGCCCACCTTAAGTTTAGAATTTTGACAACACGAGGACTCCTTGGTTGTCACCGGCTCCGAAAGTGTCTGCCCCATCCTATCCTAAAGGCGGTACCGGCAGCCACCAATGCTACCGGACCTCCCACCACCACCTGTAAAACAATATTTTCAGTTCCCTCGTTCTCGGACAATTGAGCAATCCACACGGTGGATATGTCTCGGCGTATCAATATGCAATTATCAATTCTATCGCCGATAAATTTTTGCGTATTCTCAACTTAATCAGAAACCATCTGCACAAATTTCGCCGTTACTAACCTTCGGATAATGCTTCTCCTATAATTCAAAGTGATCTCATAGACTGAAAGACCGCAGGTAACATGTAATTTACATTTCAGTTCAAGAAACGGAGAGGACATATAGCATTCCACACTCTGAAAGCTAGAGTCATTGTTGGGTTCAGGTTTAGTGAAATCGTTAGCATATCATCTTACAATACTTTTTACTTCATAACATGGAATTATTTTCCTTTAACATACCTAACTGAAAAACATATGACAATAATTTCCCGTCAGAGACGTTACATAATTTCATCTTCCTAAACCCCTTGTTTTCGTGATACACTTCCCCGATTAGCCAAAGCAAACGCGTAGGAAAAATAAACCTAGAGTCTATCGCACAAAGATATATATAAACCATAGATATTTATAATTTCGACAATACAATCGAGTCGAATCGGTTAGCGATTGTCGGCGCTTACCGCCACAAGTTTCTTGATGGATTATTGGGAGTCGAATGATAATGTTGAACCGCCAGCAATTCTATGGCATAGTGGTCTGATCCCATGGGCTAATCCATGATATTCCATCAAAGATCTTTAGCGAGATTTGGCGAAAACAGTCAAGTCGAACGCGGATAGTCTTTTACTGGTTGCGGAAATCATGTTACGGATCCATCACTCAAAACATAAAGACCAAAGTGTTCCACAATGTAAGTCAATTCACACTTGCCGCCACTTCACGTCAAAACATTCCACAATGCATTTCAAATGGTGGCTTTCACAGAGACCGTCGACGGACCGTCACATCACGTCAAAATTCGCAGTAAAGAAAATTTTTGATGGCGTTGTGTGCTAACATCTGACGTTAACCGTTTTTCGCCGCCGTGGTCCATATTAAGTAGTGGATTTTATGTTTTTGGTTCTTCTTCATCTTTTTTTTCTGTGCATTGATTTCGTGGTAAATTACAAATATAATTTATTTTTATTTATTTATTACAAACTCCGTGATCCGTATTGTGATGAATCACAATGATGCGGAACGTGTCAGGTTTACATTATTAGCCACCCAGTGTGGCCAAGTGGTTCTAGGCGCTACAGTCTATAACCGCGCGACCGCTACGGTCGAAGATTCGAATCCTGCCTTGGGCATGGATGTGTGTGTAGTCCTTAGGTTAGTTAGGTTTAAGTAGTTTTAAGTTATAAGGGACTGATGACCTCAGAAGTTAAGTCCCATAGTGCTCAGAGCCATTTTTTTACATCATTGTAGAAATACAATAAAGAAACGTACAATAACATAAACTAAGCAAATTGGCGAGTAAGCTAAAGAGAAGAAGTAAAATTAATAAGGTATACCTCAAGTAAACATGGCGTAAATTACTGAGAATAAATTATAGTACAGAAAAAATAATATTTATACATTGATCATCTTGAACAAGTAAGAAGAATTATGGCTAACACGTTATAAATAGAAAATCTCAAAACATAAATTCGAATGAAATAAAAATTGACAAAAACATTAATCGATTAATCTTCATGTACTCATCAAGAGAGTAGAATGACTTATCCTCAAGGTATTTTCTTAGTTTATGTTTAAATTCAGATGATTCATTAATGTTGATTTTAATATATCATGACAGAAAACTGAAAACTTGGTGGCAAAATAGCCAACATTTTTTTTTACAAGACATAGATGGTTTATATCCATATGTAAATAAAATTTTAGACCTTGAATGTTGATCATGATATGCAGTATTAGATTAAAAAGAGAATTGCTATTAGACACAAAAATCATCTATTATGTGGCAGGGCAACAGAAGGCTACTTCCTGACACCAGTGTTACAGCGTGAGTTGGGATTATGAGGTCAAACAGAGAGTGGGGTTGAGTGGTCCTGTAGAGTGTTGGGCTGCAAATGAAATGTCATTCAACTAACATTCATTTATTGGCGTGAGTTTTACTATCACGCCATCTTCCTCCTAGTGCTGCCTAGCAGCGAACATGCTGAGTCTGCGCTGCTTGAAAGCATGATGTGGCACACCAGGAACTTGCTGTTGTTTGCTGTGATCAGTGTTGCAGTCAATTCACAGGAGGATGCGGCGGCCATCCATGCCTGCAACTTGCCATGACCGTGGACGTCCATCAGAGTCTCAGCACTCTTGATGGGTGAAGATGCACTTAGGCTTGGCCTGAGAAATCTGCATGCCCCTTTTGACAGTTTTAGAGATGCCGTGTAGGCAGAAGACCCAGTAGCAACAAAAAGAACACCCCAAGTGGCAGTCATAGTATACAGTTGATAAGGTATTGCTTGTACTACCAGAGTAGTAATGATACAGGCGCCCAGAGCCTAAGTTGAACACCTTACAGGGTTCTTCTTTCATGGAAGATGGGTCCAACCCCCATCCTCAGTCACAATTGTGATTGACAGGACTGCCGCTTGCTGATCAGAAGGCCACACTTGTAACAGTGGACTCCAAGTTGGCAGCAGCTTGTTGACGCTTGTGGACTGGTCTTTCATCGGAATCTGTAACACTGATGGTACAACTTCACTCTGAGAATGAGCTTGAGGAGGGTGGAAATCTTATAACAAGCAATGGCGTGACCCCCCCCCCCCCCCCCTCAAGCTGGTGACCGAATGTGCTTTCGGTTTCTGAGCCTGTCAGCATTCTTGTCTCCTCTAGTTTTAGAGTATTCCCTTATACGAAGTTTGCAACCTGAAAGGCGTTCTTATGGCATCTCAAGTGAAGTTACTACATTTAGCCTCGTTATAGTAGCACGATCTGTCTGTTCTGCACCGTTGTCGAAGTGCTCAGTCAGTTGCTCTTGGCTTTGCTCTCGCAAAATCTGTGGAATCGGTTCTCAGCTTGTTTGTACTTCAGGCTTCCCCTGCTGATATTTGGTTACAACACTACTGCATACCTGGCAGATGCAATCCACTTAGATGACTCTGTCGGCTCTAAACACACTTTTATTCCTGCATTTACTTACTATTCTACTGTGCGACATTCCCCTATTCTTTATAAAATCTGCACAGAATTTTCACTCCATCCTACTAGTCTACAAGTCTTATTATGCATCCTCCACGGAAAATGCTTGTTATAAAAGTCAAAGTCAATCTCACAATTCTTAATCCCCTTAAGATATTGTATTAACTCCTACCCAATTCCTTACTCCTAATTCCTAGTGCTTAGACTAATGATTACCTCTAACTACTCCATAGGATTTCCAATCATACTACCAAACCTAGCAATAGGTATCTCGCACACATGTAATTCTGAGTGGTGTATACTTTTTCTCTTGCAACAAACGTAAAACACACAAATTGCGACCAGAACCACTGTAGTACTTGTAGCTGAAATGCTTATGATTATGACCGGATTGCAATGCTTCTCACAGTTCTGTTGGATGTGTTGAAACATAATCTGTAGAAATCCGCCCCTTCTTGGATCTGTGAGTTGTTTTACTGAGCAAACGATATCCGAATTTGAGGTATCATTTAAAAATGTTAGATTGTGGACTGGCAGTATCACTAATAGCTTCTCTGGCCAAAACAGCGAGGGGTGTGTGAACTTGATTAATGTTGTACCTGTAACTATTGCTGGTAAGCGAAAAGTTGTTCCAGTCATATTGCAAACTGTTCCATCTGTTAACATTCCACTGCCCTTTAACTCCACTTAACTTTCCCTGTGTGGCTTCTTTCTTTGTCTGTCACATGGTTTTTTAACTCGCTGTTTCGCTACATCATCTGGAATTTTGTATTTGAAACAAATCTTTCCCTTGCATTTGCTCAAAATACACATTCTTAAAACTACGCTTGCCCAACAGTTACTTAAAGACTGACTACTCTTTCCAGTAGCATAGTTTCTAAAACCTTGCCGTTTTAAAACCATCTTCCTTGTGCTCCTCAACACTTTATGATGTGCATTGAATTTTGGTAATGACATATGCAGTTTAAGTGCTTCTACTTTCATGTTAGTAGATCCTTGCCACATTGTCTCACTTGCAGCTGTCCCCTTCGGCTGAAACAATGTCTTCCCAGTTCGACTGTGCCTTTAAGAAAAACTACACGACATTTTCTCTTACCTTCATTACCTATAACATTGTAAGTATCATTAAATTTATTCTGCTCTTGAGGCACACGTTCCTGAAAGGATTCAGTCTTTTCAGCTCGCTCATTAGTCTCACAAGAATTTTTCTCCCTCTTTTCTCCTTCCATTCACTCTTTGGAAAAAGCGACGCCACCTCAAGGGGTGATAATCTGAGCCCTTCAGAAATAAATGCGCCTGTACTTCTTCATTATTCACAACATTCGCAATACAAGTAACTGTTTAGCAAGAGTAATAGAAGGCAGATTTCAGACTACCTAACAGATCAAAACGAAAATTTCTGTTCCTACACTGACAATGTTGAGTGTTTATGGAAAAAGTTCAAGGCAATCGTAAAATGCGTTTTAGACAGGTACGAGCCGAGTAAAACTGTGAGGGACGGGAAAAACCCACCGTGGTACAACAACAAAGTTAGGAAACTACTGCGAAAGCAAAGAGAGCTTCACTCCAAGATTAAACGCAGCCAAAACCTCTCACACAAACAGGAGCTAAACGATGTCAAAGTTAGCGTAAGGAGGGCTATGCGTGAAGCGTTCAGTGAATTCGAAAGTAAAATACTAGGTACCGACTTGACAGAAAATCCTAGGAAGTTCTGGTCTTACGTTAAATCAGTAAGTGGCTCGAAACATCATGTCCAGACACTCCGGGATGATGATGGCATTGAAACAGAGGATGACGAGCGTAAAGCTGAAATACTAAACACCTTTTTCCAAAGCTGTTTCACAGAGGAAGACCGCACTGCAGTTCCTTCTCTAAATCCTCGCACAAACGAAAAAATGGCTGACATCGAAATAAGTGTCCAAGGAATAGAAAAGCAACTGGAATCACTCAACAGAGGAAAGTCCACTGGACCTGACGGGATACCAATTCGATTCTACACCGAGTACGCGAAAGAACTTGCCCCCCTTCTAACAGCCGTGTACCGCAAGTCTCTAGAGGAACAGAAGGTTCCAAATGATTGGAAAAGAGCACAGGTAGTCCCAGTCTTCAAGATGGGTCGTCGAGCAGATGCGCAAAACTATAGACCTATATCTCTGACGTCGATCTGTTGTAGAATTTTAGAACATGTGTTTTGCTCGAGTACCATGTCGTTTTTGGAAACTCATAATCTACTATGTAGGAATCAACATGGATTCCGGAAACAGCGATCGTGTGAAACCCAACTCGCTTTATTTGTTCATGAGACCCAGAAAATATTAGATACAGGCTCCCAGGTAGATGCTATTTTTCTTGACTTCCAGAAGGCGTTCGATACAGTTCCGCACTGTCGCCTGATAAACAAAGTAAGAGCCTACGGAATATCAGACCAGCTGTGTGGCTGGATTGAAGAGTTTTTAGCAAACAGAACACAGCATGTTGTTATCAACGGAGAGACGTCTACAGACATTAAAGTAACCTCTGGCTTGCCACAGGGGATTGTTATGGGACCATTGCTTTTCACAATATATATAAATGACCTAGTAGATAGTGTCGGAAGTTCCATGCGGCTTTTCGCGGATGATGCTGTAGTATACAGAGAAGTTGCAGCATTAGAAAATTGTAGCGAAATGCAGGAAGATCTGCAGCGGATAGGCACTTGGTGCAGGGAGTGGCAACTGACCCATAACATAGACAAATGTAATGTATTGCGAATACATAGAAAGAAGGATCCTTTATTGTATGATTATATGATAGCGGAACAAACACTGGTAGCAGTTACTTCTGTAAAATATCTGGGAGTATGCGTGCGGAACGATTTGAAGTGGAATGATCATATAAAATTAATTGTTGGTAAGGCGGGTACCAGGTTGAGATTCATTGGGAGAGTCCTTAGAAAATGTAGTCCATCAACAAAGGAGGTGGCTTACAAAACACTCGTTCGACCTATACTTGAGTATTGCTCATCAGTGTGGGATCCGTACCAGATCGGGTTGACGGAGGAGATAGAGAAGATCCAAAGAAGAGCGGCGCATTTCGTCACAGGGTTATTTGGTAACCGTGATAGCGTTACGGAGATGTTTAACAAACTCAAGTGGCAGACTCTGCAAGAGAGGCGCTCTGCATCGCGGTGTAGCTTGCTCGCCAGGTTTCGAGAGGGTGCGTTTCTGGATGAGGTATCGAATATATTGCTTCCCCCTACTTATACCTCCCGAGGAGATCACGAATGTAAAATTAGAGAGATTAGAGCGCGCACAGAGGCTTTCAGGCAGTCGTTCTTCCCGCGAACCATACGCGACTGGAACAGGAAAGGGAGATAATGACAGTGGCACGTAAAGTGCCCTCCGCCACACACCGTTGGGTGGCTTGCGGAGTATAAATGTAGATGTAGATGTAGATGTAGATCATTAATGGGTTTCTGATCGTTTTTCATAGTATCTGCCTTGTAATCACTGTCTGCAGTTCCACTCTCCATGACGCAAAAATCAGTGGAGGTGTACTTCACTGTACAGCTGACAAAGGCTCCACAGCCTCAAAACAACAACCATTGTCACCCAATGGTGTAGATATTACTGCACCTAAATCACACACCTAAAGTCCAACCTCACCACTTTAAAGTACTGTGGCTTGCGACATTGCACATGGCCCATTTGTCCACATCTGTAGCATCTGTCATCAGAGGAGAAAAAACATCGGTCACTCAGTTTCCAAGTCGCAAAATCTACTTCCTCTAACTGTGTGGCAATTCTGATAGCTAAGGAAATGACTAGGATTCTCTATTCTTACCCTTCGCGACATACCTCTTACAAATACACCCAAGGCCCTACTCTCAGATTCCCACAAAAGGATTCCATGCGCCTCTGCATTGTGTGTTAATTAGTAAGTTTGCATATTCAGCTTACGAATTCTGTCAGAGAATATTTCTACTGATTCACTATGTTTCTGCATTAACCTTGTGAGGTTTTCTCTGAAAAATTTAGCACTGTTTTACTTATGACAGCGTTTGGTTAGTGCTTCAGCCAGGTGCTTAAGCGTTTTTTCCTCACTAAGGTTTTCATGGTGTGTGACGTAAGTTTCAGCATCACCTGTGAACCATAACTGAGCCATATAAAGACATATGCATTTGGACAATTCCCTAACCGATCTGCTTCCTTAACATCGTCTATAAAAGATAACACATTCTCAGACGTTTTTCCAGAAAAAGGTGTAATGAGATTAGCTGCCATAGGATAAACAAATTGAATAGGCACGTTAGACGCGATCTTCGTATCCCCTTCTAGTTCTTGCATGAGCCCAGGTGCAGCATGTAATGCTTCCAATTACCTTTGCATTTTTTCACTAGCCTGGTTTCGTTCTGTTTCATCCCAGATCAATGCAGCTACCTGAGTCTTCAAAACATTAACGATTTCACTCAAAGTTACTCACATGTTTCTGGTCGTTGTGTAACTTCCATTTTGAACTACACTTAAGGACTAGTGGAATCCCTTTATACCAACACAATATTAATAAGCAAAAAATAACAGTACTAATATTTCTTTCATTGATGAAATAGTAAATGCTCTGAGTAACCGGAAGTCACCCGTTGGGATTTTTTGTGATCTCTCAAAGGCTTTTGATTGTGTAAATCATGGAATACTTCTAGATAAGCTCAAGTACTGTGGTATGAATGGGACAGCGGTCAAATGGTTTAAATCGTACCTAACTGGAAGAGTGCAGAAAGTTGAAATAAGCAGTTCACATAATATGCAAAAATCTGGTGATTTCTCGAACTGGGAAACAGTCAAGAATGGGGTGCCACAAGGTTCGGTCTTGGGTCCTCTGCTGTTCTTAATATATATTAATGACTTGCCATTCTATATTCACGAAGATGCAAAGATGGTACTTTTTGCCAATGATACAAGTATAGCTATCACACCCAACAGACAATAATTAACTGGTGAAATTGTAAACCATGTTTTTCAGAAAATCATGAAGTGGTTCTCTGCAAATGGGCTCTCATTAAACTTTGACAAAACACAGTACATACAGTTCCAAACAGTAAATGGAATGACACCATTAATAAATATAGACTTCGATCAGAAATCGGTAGCTAAGGTAGAATATTCAAAATTTCTAGGTGTATGCATTGATGAGGTGTTGAACTGAAAAAAAAAAAAAACATTCTGAAGATCTGCTGAAACGTTTGAGTTCAGCTACTTATGCTGTTAGGGTCATCGCAAATTTTGGTGATATACATCTCAGTAAATTAGCTTACCATGCCTATTTCCATTCTCTGCTTTCGTATGGCACCATATTCTGGGGTAACTCATCATTGAGTAAAAGATTGTTCATTGCACAAAAGCGTGTAATCAGAATAATTGCTGGAGCTCATCCAAGATCATCCTGCAGACACTTATTTAAAGAGCTAGAGATCTTCACTGTAGCCTCACAATATATATATATATATATATATATATATATATTCACATATGAAATTTGTTATTAACAGTCCAAACGAATTCAAAAGTAATAGCAGTGTACATGCCTACAACGCTAAGAGAAAGGATGATCTTCACTACTCAAGGTTAAATCTAACTTTGGCTCAGAAGGGGTAAATTATGCTGCCACAAAAGTCTTTGGTTACTTACCTAATAGCATCAAAAGTCTGACAGATCGCCATATAGCATTTAAAAGGAAATTAAAAGAATTTCTTAATGGCAACTCCTTCTACTCATTAGATGAATTTTTGGATACAGTACGTGGGTAATTTCCCCAACCTGCACAAAAGAAATTAAAAATATTAAGTGTGATGTAATATTTTGTGTAATGTAATATCTCGTATAGACCTTTTATTAACCTGACACTTTCCACATCATTACGAAGTGTCATATTCATGATCTATGGAACAAGTACTAATCTAATCTAATCTTATGTACAGTAGCCCAACGAGATTCACTACACCGTCATGCTTTATGACCTAATCATCTACAAGTTTCTCACATTACTGACACTGCTTCACAACACTGTAATTCGTGTCCTGATAAAGTTACAAAACTGGCACCTAGTCAGGCATCAGTATTCTTCCCTACAGTTACCTCTGAACTGTGATAGGTCTGCAGGCTCGTGTGGTCTATACAATGTCGCTTTCAAATTACTGTGCAGATCCTTCTGACTCAACATGGCCCCAAAACAAAAGAAACAGAAAACTGATCAATAAAAAGTGGTTACTCATCACACCACATGGGAATAGATACCGATGGTTGCTGATATACAGGTGCAGCTCGTAGATGGCAGCCAGAGCTGACACTAGTACCTCAAACACTCACCATGTAGGATTTCAAATTCTTCCCACATGACACAGCATGCGAGAACCACTTTCTGACGAGAATGTTTTGTGCGCTGATGCTAATTTTATGTGTCAGCTCCACTTCTTGACATCAATGTTTCGTGTCAGGGCATCAGAAAGCCACTTTCTGACACCAGTGTTACGACCATTGCCGTGGCCGCGTTGTTATCAGGAGGTCAAGTGAAGAGCGGCGATGAGCGCTCCTGTAGAGCGCTGGTGCGCCAACAAAACATTGTTCAATTAGCAATCATTTACTTGCGAGAGCTTTACAACCATTCCATCTTCTTCCCAGCGCTGCCTAGCAGCGACCGTGTTCAGTCCACACTGCTTGGAACCTCGAGGTGGCACATCAGTGCCAGTGAGGAACTTGCTGAACACAGGTCCTGTATTACCTGTGATCAGTGCTGCAGCCCCATCACAGGAGGGTGCAGCAGTCATGCGTCCCTGCAGCCTGACGTGGCTTTGGATATCTGTCAGAGCCTAAGCACTCTCGACGAGTGAAGTTGCACTTAAGCTCGGGCTGAGAAATTTGCTTCAGCCGCTGTGGCCGAGCGATTCTAGGCGCTTCAGTCCGGAACCGCGCTGCTGCTATGGTCGCAGGTTCTAATCCTGCCTCAGGCATGGATGTGTGTTATGTCCTTAGGTTAGTTAGGTTTAAGTAGTTCTAATTCTAGGGGACTGATGACCTCAAATGTTAAGTTCCATAGTGCTTAGAGCCTTTGTTTTTTTAAAAAAATTGCATGTCCCTGTTGTCAGTTGTGAAGATGGCATGTAGGTGGAAGATCCAGTAGCAACACAATGGACAACCTGAGTGGTGGTCCAGGCATACAGTTGGGAAGGTGGTACTTGTACTGCCACAGCAACAGTGACACAGGCGCCCAGCGTCTAAGGTGAACAGCTTGCAGATGGTAGATCAATTCTTCATCCACAAAAATTGGCCTGGCTACCATCCTCAGATAGTTACTTTCTGACTGGTAGGACTGTGACTTGCATGTCAGAAGTCCCCTCCATGGTCAGTCAGCTGTGGACTTATAGCAGCGTATTCCAAGTTGATGGATAGCCTGTAGACACTTGTTGAATTCACTAGAGCATCCTGCAACGTAATAGAGCTGGTCTTTCATCGGTATCCGTAATGAAGATGGGATGCCCTAACTGTGAGTATGAGCTTCAGGAAGATGGAGGTTATATAGCAAGTGATGACGCCCCCCCCCCCTCCCAGGCTTAGAAAACGAGAGCATATTCAGTCACCAGCGTGGGAGGAGGTGGGGGGCGGATCGTGTCATCACTGCTGACCGAATGTGCTCTCGTTTTCTGAGCTTGTCAGCCCTCTTGGCTGCTCTTGTGTTGAACTTCAGGGTTTCATTGCGTTTCTTTATATGAAGCTTGCAGCTTGAAAGGCATTCTTATGATATCTCTTAGTGAAATAACTACATTTAGTCATATTACAGTAGCATGTTCTGTTTGAACTGCACTGTTGTCAAAGTGCTGAATCAGTTTCTCTTGGCTTCGATCTCACAAAGTCTGATGAAATGGACTTCCAGTTTGTACTTTGCGCCTCTCATGTTGACATTCATTTATGACACAGTTGCATAGCTGGCAGTTGCACCCCACATAACTGTCTCCGTCAAATCTTAACAAAATCTTGTTCTTGCACTTACTTATTATTCTACTGTGCAACACGTCAAAGGAAATAAATATTGAGATGTGGTGGTTAATGGAATAGGTTTATGCAAGAATATCTTGGATGAACGCTATTCATAATTCTAACTGCTCTCTTTTGAGCAATAAAGAATATTCTGGCTAAAGGCTGATTGCCCCAAAAAATATACCATATATCATGACAGAGTGAAAATAGGCAAAATAAGCAGCTTTGATAGCATAATATTACCAACATGGGTAATTACCTGCAGAGCATTGAGCCATGTGGCCCGATCAGTGATATTCCCGCCGCCGGTATGGGTCATCTTTCTGGTGGTGTGTGCAGGGTGCTTGGTGGCGCCACCTACCGGGACGATCGGGGAGCGAGGGGTAAGGTCTAGCAATTAGCGAGAATTTTGTTTTGGCAAGCCTAGCAGTAACGTCGTTTGGGAAGTCTGGCGGACAGTACAGGCGCCGTGCGAAACAGCAGGAAGAGCACATCTAGAAGGGGCTGTTTAGCCACGTGATGGCGCCATAGCAAATATCGCCAGCATGGGAGCAGTCTCGTTACTGGGAAGCCGTTGGTGTATTTCGCTTCCTGCATGTCTCCTGGCACTGGGATCTGTGGTGGCTGGCTTCATCGAACAAGCAAGAGGGTTAGGACCTTACTTGTGCTGTAAATAGTGGCCAGAATCGACTACTCGGTTCAGTGCTGTTGACTTCATTTTCTTGGCCGGCCGTTGCTACTCCTAGTGAGTCTGTCCTCAAATGTGTTAATTTCAATTTCCTTAGTACGCAAGGTTCTAGTGAGAGCTGTATATGACGTGACGATTAACATTTACTAGGGCTTGGAGTGCTGATACATTATGTTTGTAGATTGCTACTATCAGTGTTAACCACCATTGGAAACAGTTTGGCTGGTCCATCTCCGAGTGCCATCTGGTTATTGTATTTATATCACGCAACGGAGTTAAGCTGCGCAATTGCTATAGATACACATGGATAAAATTTTCCTGGATATATTTTGCTGCGGATTGCAATATCATTACTGTATCTATCTGAAGTGATAGTGTGTCTGAGAGACACGTGTCTAATTCTAAATGAGTAGTTTCATAAATTCTTATAAGTTACTGAGAGGCCAGTTGTTATTGTGAGTTTAAATAGTTTGAAACTGAGTCTGTTAATGAAAGTACAAGAATTCCTCGTTAAATTTTAGTAAATTGTTTTTCAGTTTGATCTTAGCGATTGAGTAAATGAATTTTAACTCAGTTCACTAAATGTCTAATAGGCCATAAGTGCCATGGTTTATGAATGTTTAAATTTTGAAGCAACTTGCTCTCACCTAAATGGTAATTTTAAAAATGTGTTGATGGTTTTATTTGTTATTTGTCTTGTTTAAATGTACCAAATAAATGTTCAGTGCAACTGTCGATGGTGATTGCTTGATGTATCACTTGGTCCACTCCTACCACCCCACAGCCTATTGTGTAAAAGTTGAATTCCATGCTGTGCTGACACAACATTGGTAGCAGAGTGTGGTTATGTTTCTGGGTCGGGCATCACCATCCATTCTTGTATCTGGTGATAAATTAGGTTATTTATCTTAACTTGTATTTTTTTGTGTGAGCAATCTCTGTTGGCTGTATTATGTTACAGGACGATGAAACCACTCACCCGGAGTCCCGGGGGTGTCCGGGACTGAGACATTTAGGGAGAGAGCAGCTGGTTTACGAGCATAAGATGCGTGGGGTGCCGACTGATGGGACGGTGACGGATCTGAGCGCGCGTTTGCAGGGATTTTTGGACCATCCAGTATGCCTCACTGGGGAAGGCATTGGTGAGGTAGGTTCGGTGTTGTCCATGTGTGCTGCGTCGCTTTCCAGTGTGTGGGAGAATCTCGAGTTTATGAGGATAGTAACCCTTCCTGTACACAGATTAGCTGGGTTCAATCCTAGCTCATTCACTGGGTTAATAGATTGGGAGATTTGGAACAGTTGAAGGTTACCCCAGAACAGAAGGCCAATATTTGTGAATTGCGTCAGAGAGCTATGGCATTGCAGTTCGATCTTATTGCAGTAGGGTTGCAGGGGGAAGAGAGCATAGGAGGAGGTACATTGGTACAGGACCCGGTTAATGAATCAGTGCTGACGGGGAAATTAATGAAAATTGGGCAGCCATTGTTCGAGCCATTTGCTAAGTTACCAAATCCTATACTTCTTTTATGTCAGGGATTGAGCTTTCTCAACAGAAAGAGTTGCTGCATGTTGTCGAGGTTCTGTGGTAATTGGTACATTTGGAAATGCACGCCGATGCACTAGGTGTTGACCACCGAGTTATTCTTCAACTGATTTATCCTTTGGCGAAGTGGTTATTGAGTATTATTATTAGTGAAGTATTGAGAGTTAAGGGTAGCCTTTCTGATTTGCGGCGGAAGATCATTGAACGTAAATTCACGCATTAAGCATGATTTTTCAGGGCAATATTTTCATCGTGTCCAGCGTCAAACAGAGACCCTCTAACAGTATATTGATGAAATTCGTGTCGCCATTACAGCGCTGGACTTAGATATAACTGAGAGGGTGGCTGTAGAGAGTTAATTACAGGTCATCAGACCGGAGGACAGATCGCGGTTTATGTTTGACCTTCAGTGAACTTGAGACTTTGGTTTATCAGATCGAGGGGCTCCGTTTTGCTGATAGTAAGAGAGCCAGGGTGCGAGAGGCGGATCCTATAACTACCTGGGTGCAGCCTGATCGTATTGAAGGAAACATAAATGATGTTGGGAATAGGAGTTGTTTTCGTTGTGGGAGTTTCGAGCGTTTGGTGCATGCTTGTCCGGAGAGACGGAAACCGCGTCCGAGTAGCTGAAGGTTAAGGAACAGAGACATCTTTAGTTAGCAGCGTCCAATAAAGTGATGTAATCGCATAAGAACAGCTGATAGCCAGTCGCTGCCGTTCGTGTGCGGCACCTTGAACCATGAACCAGTCTGTGTGTTAGTAGATTCTTGCAGTAGTGTGCGCAAAAAAATGATGATCATTCCACTTGGGACTTGTGGAATGGTACATTAGCTTATTTGTTTGAGTTGTAAATATTTGTCATGTATTATTGTTTTTCTGACAAGTTCTAAATCCAGGAGGACCTCTTCCTTACGGATCAATTGGAATGAAAGTAAATCTAATCTAATCTAATGTTGTTAGACCATCAATATCATTCAGTATGTAAGTTACCTCCCTTGCAACCGACCTCAGAGGGATGTCGTGCGGTTAATGGGCAAAGGTTTCCCCTCATGGGCTGTTGCCGGGGAAGCGTATCGATACAGGGGTTTTCGTGGCCAATTCATTTGTTAGTGGTGGAAAACCTGTCCGTTAATTTATTACTGGGCTGCGATTCGATACAACGGATGGGTTTGGTGTTAGATTATGCCAGTAGGATATTTCATTTTCGGTTCACACTTGCGAAGAAGTTTAGTTTGTGTTCACGCCAGGGGCAGACCGAGGTAAACAATATATCTGTTCAGGATTCTGAATTTGGGCTCAATCATTTGCCAGGTAGTCATGCAGAGGAATTATTGGCACTTCTGAGTCGTTTTCCTGATGTGCTGACTAATAAGCTCAGTGTGACAGATAAAATTCGTTACCATATCCGCCTGACCAATGATGTGCCAGTTCGACAACCACTGTACAGACTGTCACCGCCGAAGATGGAGGCGTTGCGCCAGTTAGTTGATAAGATGTTGGAGGAAAGAGTGATCAGGAAGTCGACCTCTGCTTATGCTTCTCCAATGTTATTGGTGCCTAAGGCACAGGCTGGGTATCGCCCGGTAGTGGACTATAGACGATTAAACCAGAAGGTTGTTTTGGAGTCGGTGCCGTTGCCGGACTTGCACCATTGTTTTACCTGGTTTGCGGGGACAAGGGCCTTTACCATCCTGGACCCCAACCAGGCTTACTATGAGATCCCATTATCCGAAGAGTCTAAACCGGTCACTGCATTTAGCAACGACTGGAACCTTTATGAGTTTAATTGGGTGCCACTCCAATTGTCCACGGGAGCGGCAGTCCTGTCTCGGCTGCTAGATAAGATCTTGGAGGTGTCAAGTACAAGTTTGGTTATAATTACCTTGGCGCTGTGGTAGTATATAGTCCTACATTTGAGGAGCACCTTCAGCATTTGGAGCAAATCTTACTCCGCTTGCAAGAAGCTAGGCTCACGGTCAAGCCTTCTAAGACAAGTTTGGCAGGCAAGAAGATTTCGTTTTTGGGTCATTTGGTCTGAGAGGGGGCGTGAGGATTGAACGAGGGATCTACATAAGTTTCCTCCTCCTAAGACCAAGCAGGGCGTGGCCCTATTTATAGGACTGGCTAATTTCTTCCGTAAATTTCGTCCCCATTCTGCGTAGTTAGCTGCTCCACTAAACTAACTTTGGAAGAAGAATGTGGATTTTCGGTGGGGCGAATCCCAACAATCTACATTTCATGATATTAAGAGGGCTTTAGCCAATCAGCCCATGTTTGCTGTACCAGATTTTAATAAGCATTTTATTGTTCAGATGGACGCGTCTAATTATGGGGTGGCAGCTTTACTGCTCCAGGAGGATGAAGGTGAACGTCGTCTGATAGCATACGCATCCAGGACCCTCTAGCCTGCCGAGTTAAAATATTCTGTGTACGAATGGGGAGCATTGGCAGTACTCTTCACTTTAGAAAGGTTTCGTTTCTACCTAGAGCATAGACAATTCGACTTAGAGACCGATAACCAGGCATTAAGCTGGGTACTGGCCCATCCCAGAAAACTGGACATATCACCCGGTGGGCAGTCCGCATGTCAGCCTTCAGATTCAGCGTTAAGCATATAACAAGAATGGGAAATTCTATAGCAGACGTGCTGAGTAGGAAGATTGGGGAGGGACAGGAAGGGGACCAGGATACCACTGGCGCAGGGAATGTAAGTTTAGTTATGGATGTTCTAACTGCAGTTCCAAAGTTGTTTGGCAGTTTGAGAGAAAAGCAGGGCATGGATCCTACCTTGAGTCCCATAAAACAGGAGCTCCTAGAAGGTAAACAGGTGCCGGGCTATAGTATATTGTATGCTACCAAAGTAAGAGCGACAGAAGGGTTAAGGTTTGCCTGCTGAGTGAACTAGTCCCTGCGATTTTCCATTATTTCTCACAATTCTGTTGTGGGGGGGCCACTTGGGAGTCGCCAAGACTATTGCTCAGATTCGGAAGCATCTAATCTGTGCGACATTGTATAAGGACATTTGTAGATTAGTAGAGCAATGCCACGTTTGTAAGGAGTCAAAGCCCATCTCTAATGCGAGGAGAGTATTGCTGCAATCTAGCAGGGACAATACACCAATGGACAAGGTGTTCATTGATGATATCGGACCATTACCGAGAATGTGGAATGGTAATAGATATATATTGGTAGTGATGAATGCGTTCGCACACTTTGTATGGCTCATCCCTAGTAGTGGAATAACAGCGGATTTAACCATTCGCCATTTGACTACACCAGTGGTTAGAGGCACTGCCCGACTGTCCGATTGGGCCAGTTCCGAAAATGCCAAACTTTGTACTTCTACTGTAATAATATTGCAGGATTAATTTGTATGAATATCGTGTTGTGATAGGTTATTGCACTGAGAATACAGAAGTCACAGGACAGCGAAATGATCATACATGTATGAATGCAGTATTACGTACACAAGGCATAATAGGGCAGTGCATTGGCGGAGATGTTATTTGTACTCAGATTATTCATGTGAAAAAGTTTCCGACATGATTATGGATGCACGCTAAAAATTAACAGACTTTAAATGCCGAACGGTAATTGGAGCTAGGTTACATGGGACATTCCATTTCGAAAATCGTTAGGGAATTCAATGTTTCGAGATCCACAGTGTCAACAGTGTGCTGAGGATACCAAATCTCACCACGGATAATGCAGTGGCTGAAGGCCTTCACTTAACGACCGAGAGCAGTGGCATTTGCATAGAGTTCTCACTGCTTACACATAAGCAACGCTTCGTGAAATAACCGCAAAACTGAATGTGGGACGTACGACGAATATATCCAATAAGACAGTGCAGTGAAATTTGGCGTTAATGGGTTGTGGCATCAGATGACCAACACGAGTGCCTTTGCGAACAGCATGACATTGGCTGCAGCACCTCTCCTGGGTATGATCACATAAAGTGGACCCTAGACGACTGGAAAATAGTGACCTTGTCACATGAGTCCAAATTTCAATTGGTAAGAACTGATGGTAGAATTTGAGTGTGGTGCAGACCCCACGAAGCCATGGACCCAAGTTGTCAACAAGACACTGAGCATGCTGGTGGTGGTGGTGGTGGCTACATAATGGTGTGGGATGTGTTTACATCGAATGGAATGGGTCCATTGGTATAACTGAACCGATAATTGACTGGAAATGGACTTCATGTTCCCAGTCAATGATGGATTATTTATGGATGACAATACGCCATTTCACTGGGCCACAGTTGTCTAAGATCGCTTTGAAGAGCATTTTGAACTGTTCAAGCGAAAAGTGTGGCCACCCAAATCACCTGACATGAATCCTATGGAACATTGTTGGACATAATTGAGATGTCAGTTTGTGCTCAAAATCCTGGATCGGCAACAGTTTCGCAATTATGGTCGGCTAAAGAGGTATTATGGATCAGTATTTCCGCTGGGGACTTCCAATGACTTATTGAGTCCATGCCATGCCGAGCTGATGCACTTAGTAGGGCAAAGGAAGGTTCAACAAGGTATTAAGAGATATCTCATAGTTTTTGTCACCTCAGTGTAGTAATACCTCGGCTTTTCACAATTACAGCATACATATCTATGCGATGTGAGCCATTAATAGTACACAGAAAAGTTTTCGAAGCAATATATTTTTTAAAAAATATTGCAATGTGCTAGCTGTCGAGCATGTGTCTTTACAATTCTGTGGATCGTTCGAAATTACGTTGATAGCGATGGTCATGCTCGGATTTTCTGTAGCTAATTCTCCAGCAAATGCAGGGGGAACAATTCCTCGAAATCTAGGTGTGTATTTGTAGCAGTCTTTGATGTTGGGATTCAGAACTGATGTAGCAGCAGTCTTTCATGTCAGCCATCAGACTGGAGAGTGTACAACTTTCGTGGCCATTGATGGTTTGTGGGGCAGTGTTCGCAACTATGTCACACACGACGTGGTTCAAGGAGTGGGCTATGCTGCAAGTGACATATGTTTCGCTACAGTGGATGCAGTTACTGGTCAGTTCTACTTCTAGGTGCGTATTTTCTGTAGCCCTATGCAACACACAGTATCTTTGGTTGGAGCCATCAGAATTTTACTATGATGTCAAACAATCTAGTAATGTAGTGGAGGTTTAGCAAGGGTTTATCTACCAAGATGTCAAACAATCTAGTAATGTAGTGGAGGTTTAGCAAGGGTTTATCTACCATGATGTGATATTCCTTATAGAACAGTATTTTTGGTTAGAAATCAGGAGTGCTTATAGAATTTGCTATGAAGTCATTTATATGAAGTGACGTCATTATTTCTATCAATGTTTTCGTTTCTGACACATGTGGTTTGGCAGTGATATATAAATCACGACCATGCTGTGTTGTGATTGGCTGAGAGCATCACGACTTTGACATGATGCAATGTGATGCTATGGCATGACATTGAGAGCAGTGGATCAGAACTTGTGTAATTGTATAATAAACATGAAATTGCAGAAAATGATGAAAAATATATAAAATTTGGGAAGAATTACAGACTTACAATTCTTCTAGATATGGCCTCTGTTGGTGCCTCGAGTGATGTAACATTAAATTGTTATTAACAAACAGACTTCGAGTTTTGTAACTTAATATATTTTATTATTAACAAATACACAAAGCCTACTGCCTCTCCCTGTGGTGGCCACTGAGATACCCCAATTATAAAACATAAAGATAGGGAGAGGGTGCTTCAATAGCAATGATAAATATTTCGGATGCATGCTGCATTGTGATTGTCTAGGAGCGTCACGACGTCAACGGAATGTCGGGAAAAGGAAGGTGGGTCTTGTGTAGTCGGATAAAATACAAGAAATGTGGAAAAATACGTATAATTCTGGGAAAATCGGTAAAAAATGTGGGAAACACGGATAAATATATAAAACGGTGAATGAATAGGGGTATTTACACATCTGCCAAGGTGTAGGTTCTGCTGCTGCTTTGAATGATGTAATATTAAGTTGTTATTAATAAATAGAACTCAACTGAGATGATTTAACGTAACTTCTTATTAACAAATAAGGACAGACTGATCTTGTCCCTGCGCTGCTCAACTCCTGAGTGAATCCTTCCCATCCGAATGCCTCAGTTATAGAAAATGAAGGTGAGAAGGGGAAGGGGGCGGTGCTCGATCCTCATTGGTAGCTGGAGAGGGAGAAGGTATCCCACCAATTTTATGTCACGTCACTAGAATCGAATCTACTTCCATAATGTGTGTAGTTAGGATCGAGTGTCTGATTTCGAGTTACGTCATGATACTGAATAAAACTTACATAAGTGGGTGGCCTTGATCAATTCCGATGGCTCCCTGGGGGATGGAGTAGCTGGCACCAAGCAACCCAAGTGTGTGACATGCAGGGGCGGATCGAAGGGGGGGGGGCAATGGGGGCTATTTTCCCCCCCCGCCCCCCCGGTGCTTGACCGATCTTTTTTTCCGACTGCTTTAGGGGCTGATTACGTCGGCCTATCTAGTATGTTTTACTTGAAGTCGAGGATGTAAACAATGGCACGCAGTTTGATGTAACAATTCAAAAAGAGACCTTGAAGCCTCTTCCATTTAGCGAATAAGCTACAGAAGAAACAACTATACTTGCGAATAAAATGATAATATTCGCTGAGGCATGAGCGATGTGCGTCCCTTTTTAGCACTTTCCCTGCAGTGCGTATGTAAGATTTTGTTTCTAGTGGCAATTTGCAAAGAGATGGTGTTGATAATTAGGCAATGTGCTCCGAAGGAATACTTGGAAATATTCTCATTAGTTGCAAATAGTGAGAACCTTACGACAGTCCCCTTTATTCTGCAATTGCACGTTTCGAACTGGATGAAGGTTCTCCCCCATTTTGGCTTTCTTCTCACTTTTGATGCAGAATGTGAGCAAACATTAATTAGCCAAATGTAATAATGTACACGAAAATAACGTCTGTGGATTCATTCACAATCCATTCTCTCATTTTATTTTTTATTTTGTCCAGTAAGAATATAAATGTTACGGTCAGCAGATTCAAACAGATACTGAAATCTAGAAAACTTAGATTCATTTCTCTTTCTCCAGAGTGCAGAGGACAACTCTGCCAAAGACTGAGGAAGATGCGTTTTCCTCAGCAATATAATTCATTCTGAGGTGCTAAACGTATGCTTCTGCCGCAATCTGAAAAAAGCATGAATTTCATAACAGTGTTAGAACTTAGAGCTGTGGCTTTGTTCTAAACTGTTTGCTTATTTCGGAAGTTAAATCTTGAAGAAACGAACTGGTGTTTGCAAATAGCCAAGGAAACTGCCAGAGTAGAAGGAAGAATCTGCTCTCGAATTTGCTAAACTGTATTTAAAGAAAAAATGAGCTCCTGTTGCTATTTCATGAATTTTTATTGTTTATGTCCTGTTTCTGAATCCTATAATGCCATCATTCCCCACCTGCTTTCCTCCCACATGATTTTATTGATAATATATATTTCGCCACCAGTTCCTAAGTATTTCATAGGACTCTGAAAACCCAATGGTACTCGGTCACTGTAGCGGGACAGCTTTAGGCATTGTCATGAGTCACGCGTACGCGAAGACTGTGTTCGTGTCCCACCTTTGGTATCGGTGTTAATGATGTCTGTAGATTAAGCTACAATAAGTTAGCACTAAGCTGTCTCAAATGACCACATTGTCAACAGGACGTAAAACAACAACGTAAAAATAACGTAGGCTTCGCATTTTTTGCTTCTCAAATTCAGTGAAACACGATAGTGATAATGTAAGTCACCACTGTACTAGGCCTAGAAGCGTGATTTGACAGAAAAAAATATCATATATTAGAAACTACTGCGAACCGCTGGAGTCAAGAAGGTTGTTTTGAGGTGCGGTTTGACTGTTAAGAAACTGACAGCGTGTGAACACTTTCGGTGGCCACCGGCATCGAGCTCAATATCCCTCGTATACCTCGCCACGGTCGACGCCAAGTTTATCGTGACAATCCTCAAACAAATTCGGCAGAAGAATATTACAGAGTAACAGTCTATGCTTCCCTACTGGACTTCATTATAACTGATTTACGAGAAAGATTCTCTGCTGAATCTTTGGATGTGTTCAACCTTTCAGTTTCCAGTCCAGAAAGTTTGTGAAGATCTCTGTAGGTGAAACTGAAAAAAATAGCAGAGTCCCTCACCAACCGCTTCGGTTCGTTGCTTGACGTGGACAAAGGCATTGCTTCTCTTATGTTACGGGATGAAATGATGTTGTGGCGAGAGAAATGGAATCAAGAAGAGAAACGACAAAAAGAGCTTCCAACCATCGCCCTTGATATATTGGCTAGATGCGATAAGGATGCATATCCTATAATACGTAAGCTTTTATTGGTCCTGGCAACGCTTCCAGTGACAACTGCATCTGCTGAAAGATCGTTTTCGTCGTTGCGGCGCCTGAAAACTTATTTAAGAACATCGATGAATGAAAACCGCCTCCTTGGTCTTGCACTTATTCATATTCATTACCAGATTCCTGTAGATGTAGAAAAAGTAATTACAAGATTTTAAAAAAGTGGGCGTAGAGGGAGATTAGAATTTAATTTTTAAGAGCAGTATTTTGAATACACATATTTAATATTAAATGTCATTTTATTTAAGCTTTTGCATTTTTATTTTATTTCTTTTTTTTTTACAAGAATAAAGAAATAAATTTCTTATTATTAATATTTACATTCATGAGTAAAAACAGCTTATTATGAGCGTAAAATGACGTAATTATTAATATAAGATGATTTCCTGAACACTGTCAAATATCCTATTATAACTTTTCGCAGTCGTATCGTCATTGCTGCGTATAAACACATGCTCAAATTCGATGGCAACATTCTGTCAAATGAAAGAAATTGGTGAACTAATTTCGAAGATTTAAGAATGGAAACAAATGAACATTAGCATTTTTATAGATTATTTTACATTAGCAGACAAACACAGAGTTTTTCAAGTGCACATGTCGTATTTGAAGAATATTTTTTAGGTAATGCAGTAAGTTATTTCATTAAACACACTTAACACATAGTGATACACAATTAAACTAAAAACAGAATTATATATATATATATATATATATATATATATATATATATATATATATAGGTGTGTGTGTGTGTGTGTGTGTGTGTGTGTGTGTGCGCGTGCGCGCGCGCGCACTTATAGAGTATTAATGGTTTTATTTGGAATTAATTTTTTGGAAGGCAGGTACCAAAAAATTTGCCCCCACCCCTGATCGAGATCCTGGATCCGCCCCTGGTGACATGACACCAAATATGATAAGATCGTTAGCTGAGCTTAAAATCGTTTTGATAAACTACTTCTGGACACTAACTTTGGCGCCAATAATAACTTTTACATATGACCAGAATGTCTTTGGGTTTCACAAGAGACTATTGCACAAAATTACAAAATTCTGCTACCTCTCTATCTATAGCCCAATGCTTTGCACCTATTACGCTATTACACAATTACAATTGTCTCTGTTCTTTTTTTTTTTTTTTTTGGAAGTGTCTTCACAGTGACTGTGTACCATGGGGCTGTTCTACTGGGTGCATATCTATGCATTGAATGGTCAATTATTCTATTTAATGATAGCCATAGCTCTGTCACATCCTGTGCTAAAAGTTTCAAATTTTTCACTGAGTTTCGACACTACAGTATTTTTTATCTATTTTACTGAACATATATATCTATATATCTTTCTACTTGTTTTACTTGTCCTTTGTATTTTGGTAATAATTTTTGCCACAACTGTGTCATGGTCACTGATATTAGTTTCGATGTGGAGATCCTCAAGAAGTCTCTCTCCTTTCTAAGCATTAATCCAGACTTGAGGTGTCTGCTGGTTAATCGGATGTGTCATGTTAATTTGAAGGGGTGGCCAGATGCCCTTCCGGTCGCCACCCCGTACCCCCCAGGAAGGAATTAGTCTATTCCAACTGTGTCTAGTGGAATCCATGGAAGAGTGCGAATGTGTTCAGATGTCTGTGAGCTGTGTAACTGATGCGGAACGTGGGGACCAGCCCAGTATTCACCTAGCAGGATGTGGAAAACCGCCTAAAAACTACATTCAGGCTGGCCAGCACACTGGCCGTCGTCGTTAATCCCCCAGGCGTATTCGATCCGGGGCCAGCACGCCTACACGAGTCCAGGAAGCAGTGCTTCAGTGCTCTCGGCTACCTGGCAGGTGTCCTCAAGAAGTCTATTAGTCCTAAAACACATTCACCTTAAGTGAGACTCTGAACTGTTTACCCTAGGTAGCTTTCAGAGAACGCAGTTAGTAACATTTTACATGATGTCTCATCACACCCTTCATTAACAAAACTGTAATTTTCCCTGTTGATTTTGGATGATTAAAGTGTCCATCAATGATTACAATATGATTAGGAAACTTAGTAAAGCGAACTGAAGTGTTCTATAAAGTCTATGGCTACATTAAGAGGTGAGTGAGGTGATCGTGAAACGTCCCCTTAGAACAATTTATACATATGAAATGTCCACTTAGAACAATTGTACATGACTGTGCTTAACCTGGCACACAATAATTTTAGCGCAACGCAATCTGACTATCAAAAATCCCTGCAAAAGAATGGCCCTGAGTAACATTAAACTACACCTTTCAGAAATCACTTACCTCACAAAAATCTTCGTTACTGGAACTACGGCAATACGGCGAGCGCCACTACTGCCAGCTAAATAAAAGATTCAAACTACTGAAGGCACTAACTACTGATAGGGATAGTTAGCAAATGAAAGATATTAATAGAGAACAAACACTGTATTTACCTTAATAGTCATCAATAGTCATAATATATACAGCAGCTCATGACATCAATTTTTACAAATTTCAAACTCCGCCATCTCTGTCCTCACATCCACCACTGCTGGCGGCTCCCCTCCAACTGCCCAACGCAATCTGCTGTTCACATCCAGCTATAGCAGTTCATGACAACAATGGCAGACAACAATGCAAACTAGCCACATACTGCACACAGCACAGCCAGTGATTTTCATATAGAGTGCTATGTAACGTTGCCAATAAGAAAACATAAACATCAAACTTACATAAAGAAAACATAAACAGCCTACTTACATAGCCCCCATGCTCCCCACAAAAAATTTTACAAATGTTTTTGGCCAGTGGCCAATAATGATTTGATAAAATTTTTCATAATTGCACTAACAAAGATATCCAATGCACACACTTATTGATACAATGTTGGTCAAAAGCTAAAATTTTCTCACAGTCCATAAAGACAGTCCTGATCATTCATCATAATAGTAATTACAGTTTTTTTCACAAAGTCTCATTAGTAAAAGAAATTGCACACAGAAGTAGTGGATTTCCATGCAGTCTTGAAGAAGTAGTGTTGTCCTTCCAACGGAAAGACAGTGCTGACTCTTGACATGCTGACAGGTAATGGGCCACAACAGAGCAAACCCACAGCAGAGTCATTCGAAGTTCTGGCGAATATTGGTAGGTAGGTCATCACAGAGCAGACCCACTGCAGTCCTGGTAGAGGGTATTGTATTGGTGGGCCACCGGAGGTGCAGACCCACTGCAGTCCTTGTAGAAATAATGGTATTGGTGGGAGCCGCCAGCAGTGGTGGATGTGAGGACAGAGATGGCGGAGTTTGAAATTTGTAAAAATTGATGTCATGAGCTGCTTTATATATTATGACTATTGATGACTATTAAGGTAAATACAGTGTTTGTTCTCTATTAATATCTTTCATTTGCTAACTATCCCTATCAGTAGTTAGTGCCTTCAGTAGTTTGAATCTTTTATTTAGCTGGCAGTAGTGGCGCTCGCCGTATTGCCGTAGTTCCAGTAACGAAGATTTTTGTGAGGTAAGTGATTTCTGAAAGGTGTAGTTTAATGTTACTCAGGGCCATTCTTTTGCAGGGATTTTTGATAGTCAGATTGCGTTGCGCTAAAATTATTGTGTGCCAGGTTAAGCACAGTCATGTACAATTGTTCTAAGTGGACATTTCATATGTATAAATTGTTCTAAGGGGACGTTTCATATGGCGACCCTGCCAGGATTCTTAAATGTTTTGAATTTACGTGTAGTAATGAACAGCTTATAGTCAAAGTCATCATGTCGGCGAGTCACATATCGGTCATTGTTACGTCGTGTCGGCGGTTCCATCTCAAAATTCGGTGCACCTTGCCAATTCCTTTCATAATTACCGAAATGCCCTGTGTTATTATTTTGTGGCTGTTCCGTATTTCTATGTCCCTCTTCCCGTATTGGAGCGCGAGTGTCCTCTGAAATACGTAATTCTTGTATTACCTGTGTCAGCTGATCTTGTACATCCCGGATTTCTCTTTGGTGTTGCGTATTAATTTGATTCAGATTTTGTTTCAGTTTCCTAATTTGTTCGCACTCTTCTGTGTCATTAAATACTACCGTTTTTGTGTCATTCAGATTATCATCTACCTTCGTAGATAAGTTAGTGACCTGATCCGAAAGTTCGGCTACTTTCTCTGATAATGAACTAATTTCCTCCATGTTTCTTTCTGAACCAATTTTCAGAGTATCTACTGTGTCCTTTAAGTTTTCCTGATTTTTTTGCAAGTTGCGTAACCGAATCGGTAGATGCAACTGAGTCCATTTTAGCTTGCAAGGTCTCATGATTTTCATGAACAATAGTTTGCAGTTCTTTTATGGCTGCTTCGTGATTCTGTAATGCATTTTCATGCTGCGAAAAAATAGGTTGGAAATGCTCACAAATTTGTGTTTTTACGTCATTACAGACTTTTTGACATTTCGATTCAATGTTATGTAATTCAGTAGTTAAATCTTCACGTGTTTGTTCAAGTGTGGTGTCTAACTTTTGAAGCTTTTGCTGTGTTTGTCTCTGATTTTGTTCCATTGTGTGTAACTGTTGCTGTGTTTGTTTCTGGTGTTGTTCCATTGTGTCTAACTTTTGAAGATTTTGTTCCACTGTGTCTAACTTTTTAAGATTTTGTTCCATTGTGTCTAACTTTAGAAGATTTTGTCCCATTTGTTGCATTAATTGTAATAACAATGCATTAGTGTCTGGAATCTGTTCCTCTACGCTTTTCGGCAGTGCATTTGCACCAGCAACATTCACATTTTGACAAGCAGAAAATGTGTCTTGACTCATTTGAGAAAACGGTGAGGACGCAAAACCTGAATCTACAGTATTTGCAAAATTGTGTCCTATCATTTCGGATTCCTGAGGAGAGCTGTTGCCGACCGATCGATCGATAATGCTTCCCTGTTCACTACCTGTTTGACTGTCTACGCCATTGTTTGACGCCCGCTCCATTTCCCTATGCACAGTTACCAAATTACTACTTTGAACATTAGTTAACTCATTACACAGTGGCGCTAACACATTGCTTTCGTCTTCACTGTCGTTTCTCATTTTACTTTGGAGCCGAGTGTTACGTTTTTCACACGCCATTATTGTGACAATATTTCACACGATAACACAGAAAAACACAATTTGAAGAGCAAAAATAAGAGAACACATTAACATAGCACTGAAAATAATATGTAGTTAATTACAAGCGCAGCTGCGAAATACTTGTTGCAAATCTACATGCATGCCACAACTGTTTTACTGTACAACAATGAAAGACTGCAACTACAAAGGAGATTCTCTCTACAATTACGCACTAGCAATAAACAAAAGCTACACTAAATACACAAGAAAAAATCAGAAGATTCCAGGTTCGTATCCTGGCAGGGTCGCCATATGAAACGTCCCCTTAGAACAATTTATACATATGAAATGTCCACTTAGAACAATTGTACATGACTGTGCTTAACCTGGCACACAATAATTTTAGCGCAACGCAATCTGACTATCAAAAATCCCTGCAAAAGAATGGCCCTGAGTAACATTAAACTACACCTTTCAGAAATCACTTACCTCACAAAAATCTTCGTTACTGGAACTACGGCAATACGGCGAGCGCCACTACTGCCAGCTAAATAAAAGATTCAAACTACTGAAGGCACTAACTACTGATAGGGATAGTTAGCAAATGAAAGATATTAATAGAGAACAAACACTGTATTTACCTTAATAGTCATCAATAGTCATAATATATACAGCAGCTCATGACATCAATTTTTACAAATTTCAAACTCCGCCATCTCTGTCCTCACATCCACCACTGCTGGCGGCTCCCCTCCAACTGCCCAACGCAATCTGCTGTTCACATCCAGCTATAGCAGTTCATGACAACAATGGCAGACAACAATGCAAACTAGCCACATACTGCACACAGCACAGCCAGTGATTTTCATATAGAGTGCTATGTAACGTTGCCAATAAGAAAACATAAACATCAAACTTACATAAAGAAAACATAAACAGCCTACTTACATAGCCCCCATGCTCCCCACAAAAAATTTTACAAATGTTTTTGGCCAGTGGCCAATAATGATTTGATAAAATTTTTCATAATTGCACTAACAAAGATATCCAATGCACACACTTATTGATACAATGTTGGTCAAAAGCTAAAATTTTCTCACAGTCCATAAAGACAGTCCTGATCATTCATCATAATAGTAATTACAGTTTTTTTCACAAAGTCTCATTAGTAAAAGAAATTGCACACAGAAGTAGTGGATTTCCATGCAGTCTTGAAGAAGTAGTGTTGTCCTTCCAACGGAAAGACAGTGCTGACTCTTGACATGCTGACAGGTAATGGGCCACAACAGAGCAAACCCACAGCAGAGTCATTCGAAGTTCTGGCGAATATTGGTAGGTAGGTCATCACAGAGCAGACCCACTGCAGTCCTGGTAGAGGGTATTGTATTGGTGGGCCACCGGAGGTGCAGACCCACTGCAGTCCTTGTAGAAATAATGGTATTGGTGGGAGCCGCCAGCAGTGGTGGATGTGAGGACAGAGATGGCGGAGTTTGAAATTTGTAAAAATTGATGTCATGAGCTGCTTTATATATTATGACTATTGATGACTATTAAGGTAAATACAGTGTTTGTTCTCTATTAATATCTTTCATTTGCTAACTATCCCTATCAGTAGTTAGTGCCTTCAGTAGTTTGAATCTTTTATTTAGCTGGCAGTAGTGGCGCTCGCCGTATTGCCGTAGTTCCAGTAACGAAGATTTTTGTGAGGTAAGTGATTTCTGAAAGGTGTAGTTTAATGTTACTCAGGGCCATTCTTTTGCAGGGATTTTTGATAGTCAGATTGCGTTGCGCTAAAATTATTGTGTGCCAGGTTAAGCACAGTCATGTACAATTGTTCTAAGTGGACATTTCATATGTATAAATTGTTCTAAGGGGACGTTTCATATGGCGACCCTGCCAGGATTCTTAAATGTTTTGAATTTACGTGTAGTAATGAACAGCTTATAGTCAAAGTCATCATGTCGGCGAGTCACATATCGGTCATTGTTACGTCGTGTCGGCGGTTCCATCTCAAAATTCGGTGCACCTTGCCAATTCCTTTCATAATTACCGAAATGCCCTGTGTTATTATTTTGTGGCTGTTCCGTATTTCTATGTCCCTCTTCCCGTATTGGAGCGCGAGTGTCCTCTGAAATACGTAATTCTTGTATTACCTGTGTCAGCTGATCTTGTACATCCCGGATTTCTCTTTGGTGTTGCGTATTAATTTGATTCAGATTTTGTTTCAGTTTCCTAATTTGTTCGCACTCTTCTGTGTCATTAAATACTACCGTTTTTGTGTCATTCAGATTATCATCTACCTTCGTAGATAAGTTAGTGACCTGATCCGAAAGTTCGGCTACTTTCTCTGATAATGAACTAATTTCCTCCATGTTTCTTTCTGAACCAATTTTCAGAGTATCTACTGTGTCCTTTAAGTTTTCCTGATTTTTTTGCAAGTTGCGTAACCGAATCGGTAGATGCAACTGAGTCCATTTTAGCTTGCAAGGTCTCATGATTTTCATGAACAATAGTTTGCAGTTCTTTTATGGCTGCTTCGTGATTCTGTAATGCATTTTCATGCTGCGAAAAAATAGGTTGGAAATGCTCACAAATTTGTGTTTTTACGTCATTACAGACTTTTTGACATTTCGATTCAATGTTATGTAATTCAGTAGTTAAATCTTCACGTGTTTGTTCAAGTGTGGTGTCTAACTTTTGAAGCTTTTGCTGTGTTTGTCTCTGATTTTGTTCCATTGTGTGTAACTGTTGCTGTGTTTGTTTCTGGTGTTGTTCCATTGTGTCTAACTTTTGAAGATTTTGTTCCACTGTGTCTAACTTTTTAAGATTTTGTTCCATTGTGTCTAACTTTAGAAGATTTTGTCCCATTTGTTGCATTAATTGTAATAACAATGCATTAGTGTCTGGAATCTGTTCCTCTACGCTTTTCGGCAGTGCATTTGCACCAGCAACATTCACATTTTGACAAGCAGAAAATGTGTCTTGACTCATTTGAGAAAACGGTGAGGACGCAAAACCTGAATCTACAGTATTTGCAAAATTGTGTCCTATCATTTCGGATTCCTGAGGAGAGCTGTTGCCGACCGATCGATCGATAATGCTTCCCTGTTCACTACCTGTTTGACTGTCTACGCCATTGTTTGACGCCCGCTCCATTTCCCTATGCACAGTTACCAAATTACTACTTTGAACATTAGTTAACTCATTACACAGTGGCGCTAACACATTGCTTTCGTCTTCACTGTCGTTTCTCATTTTACTTTGGAGCCGAGTGTTACGTTTTTCACACGCCATTATTGTGACAATATTTCACACGATAACACAGAAAAACACAATTTGAAGAGCAAAAATAAGAGAACACATTAACATAGCACTGAAAATAATATGTAGTTAATTACAAGCGCAGCTGCGAAATACTTGTTGCAAATCTACATGCATGCCACAACTGTTTTACTGTACAACAATGAAAGACTGCAACTACAAAGGAGATTCTCTCTACAATTACGCACTAGCAATAAACAAAAGCTACACTAAATACACAAGAAAAAATCAGAAGATTCCAGGTTCGTATCCTGGCAGGGTCGCCATATGAAACGTCCCCTTAGAACAATTTATACATATGAAATGTCCACTTAGAACAATTGTACATGACTGTGCTTAACCTGGCACACAATAATTTTAGCGCAACGCAATCTGACTATCAAAAATCCCTGCAAAAGAATGGCCCTGAGTAACATTAAACTACACCTTTCAGAAATCACTTACCTCACAAAAATCTTCGTTACTGGAACTACGGCAATACGGCGAGCGCCACTACTGCCAGCTAAATAAAAGATTCAAACTACTGAAGGCACTAACTACTGATAGGGATAGTTAGCAAATGAAAGATATTAATAGAGAACAAACACTGTATTTACCTTAATAGTCATCAATAGTCATAATATATACAGCAGCTCATGACATCAATTTTTACAAATTTCAAACTCCGCCATCTCTGTCCTCACATCCACCACTGCTGGCGGCTCCCCTCCAACTGCCCAACGCAATCTGCTGTTCACATCCAGCTATAGCAGTTCATGACAACAATGGCAGACAACAATGCAAACTAGCCACATACTGCACACAGCACAGCCAGTGATTTTCATATAGAGTGCTATGTAACGTTGCCAATAAGAAAACATAAACATCAAACTTACATAAAGAAAACATAAACAGCCTACTTACAATCGATATAAGGACATAATTAAAATTGTATGATCCCCCCCCTGCCCTCCCCCACCCATGATACTGAGTCTTGCCCAAACAATCTCGCATGCAGCTTCAATTTCTGTCTTGGTGGATTTGAAGGCATTGTCTGTTGCAACAAATACATCACTTCAGCTTCCTTTCAGCTTATCCATTCGATATACATTTACATTTTCCCCACAAATCTCCCTGCTGTTGACTTCAAGCATTCGCCAGTTCTCTGTACCTAGGATTATGTAAGACTCACTGCTTTTCAGGAGCACTTCAAACTCTCTCTCTTTATTGCGAATATTTTGGCACTTAACTACAGGGATTTTAATACTCTCGTCTGTGGGGGCATTCCCCTGGAATTTCTATTAATACTTCTGGGCCTCCTATTGCTGTTGTTATCTGGACTGAATGGACAGTCGCCCAATATTTTAAAAAAAACCTTATGTGACCCCACACAGTCAGCTAATTGGGTAGCAGCCTGTGATGTGGAGTGCACATCTGACCCATTTAGGGGACCATACAGTTCTGAACCCATGACGCAAGTTCAGGAAGCCTCAGCCTGGCTTGTCACAGAACCTTCAAAGTCTCTGGTTCAGCCATTCCACTCGTCTCTGATCTAAGGGACTACCATCAGTTCTTGGAAAAAATGCTGCAAATTGTGGGCTTCGTTGGAACTCCATCTGCAAGGCAGGTCTTCTCAACTTCCTCTGACAGCCGCTGGAATGATCCAAGTATGACCTCAGGGCCCAGACAACAGACATAATTTGTTACAATATGTGCCACAGTCTGCAGCTGACTGCATCCTGTTCCCTCAACGGCTGCCAGAATAGCCTATTCACCATGTTGCATGAATCCCCCAGGTATAAACACTAAGTGTACCTGATGTTCCTTCCTGACCCTTGCTGTGGGTTCCCTAAGGGATACTACAATTCACTGTACATTTGAATTGCTGACAATTAATAGCCCCCTATCCTTTTGCTTTTGCCTCCTATTGACACAGGCAAGGTAGGTTTCCCAACAGATAAAGTGAGTCCCACTAGCTCAGCTTTAATTTCACAGAATGACCACACCTTGGATCTGTTGGTTCCAGGAATCAGTAAAATGTCATGAGTCCTCCCTGATTCCTGCCTACTCTCTATGGGATGCCTAGACCTCGCACTGACATGCCACTAGCAGTCAAGTGGACAAATAATGACAGAACCTGTAGTTTCTGCAGAGGAGAAAGAATCTACATAGGATAGTAGTTGAGGTACTTTTGGCACCTCTCATACATGACTCTTAGGAGGTCTCCAAACACACCTATTCACAGCAGGTGCCAATCATTTCACAGTGGTCAGGGCGATTTCCAGCTGCTTATGAATGTCAACTAACTCATCCCATGTCAGAGAACAGTGGACCTACATTGTGGTTGATGCAATTTCTTACAAGACAGTGAAAAAATAATTTTAAAGTAATTCTGCTGATTATTTTTCAGCCTTTTGAGCTAAAAGCATTACTGGTTCCCTTTAACAATTCAAGTAGTTAGTACATAAAACGAGGTTTCTATTAAGGCAACAAAAAAACCTGTGGTGAAATTACTAGTCTCCTACAAGTTTTTGAGGCTAGGCCTATAGTCACAAACAAACTCGAAAATATCCTTAATTTACAGTAAATGTAGATAACGTAGACTCCTCTCAGAGGGGAAATTTAGATGCAACACGACATGTTAATTGCACTATGTGCTACAGTATCTAAATTACGAACGCCGATTTACTATGAAAGACAATCGTAACTTTCGAAAATTCTCAAAAATGTGCATTCATTGCTCTGAAATTGAGGGTAGCTATTCTTTGACAGTAATAGTAAGACGCAAACACTGATCTGCCACGAAATAAGTTATCTACTACATTCATAACTTAAGAAAATTTTCAAAAATGTACTTTTGAAGGAGTCCGAAAATTCTCAGAATTAACCCATTTCTCACATAATTATATAGCAAAAGTTTATCAAAGCAGAACGTGTATAATTCGGAAATGTGCCCAAACCGTACAGGTATTTCAGTCTCGATGCATCCAATACACATTTATAAGTAATGGGACAAGGGTGACATCAGTGCATTATGTCAGTGTGGGTTGCCTACATCAGTGGCAACCTATTGTTAATGACCTGTCAACCAAAGGAGAACAATAGGTTTGCTCCTTGAGTGCATACCTTCCCCTGATGTACAAACCTGCACTAACAAAATGCAGTGACACTGTCATTGTCCCACTATTCATACGCATCAACAATTGGTATGCTCAGTCGCTCAAGCAAACCACAAAATTTAAGTGGGTATGAGCAGCATACTTCACTGAAATTCTTAGTATTATTTTTTCTTTACGTTTATATATATAAACGTTTCCATCATACCCCACTGGCACTATGAAAGGTTTTCTTCTTGGCCATAATTAAAATCGAGTCACTCATCGCATTAATGGGCGGTTGGATTTTGTAAAACACCGCTGTGAAAAGGTTTTCTTCAAACAAACGGCTTATGGCATTAGTAGGAATTAAAATCAACATCGACATTGAGGGGTTACCCAAACAAAACTGGAGTAACATTGCAATGGGTATAACTTGTGTAATATATATTTCTGCCACTAGGCACACATAGCGCAACTCATTGCCAGTTCAGTGCCACTCGTGTTATCGACCTGGCTTGATTTATTGATCATCCATTTTATCATATACAATGATATGGGTCTTGTCATATGTTGGTACAAAAAAATTAAATAATGTTGTCTGTATAGAACTCATGCAGATAATTAAGTACATAAAAAGAAGCAAGTCATAGAGATAGAGATAAAACCATATAGATAAACAAATACATTACCAAATAAATTCTAATTTTACATTATATCCAATGACACATGGCTATGTTTAACTTAAGTTATGGATGTCCTCAAATTCATAAAATTTATGTACTCATCAACATTGTAAAAGCTTTCACTTATAAGTATTTTCTTAAACTCATTTTTAAAAATATGCAGCTTTAGTATCTTTCTAACTCTTAAGGGGAGCTAAAATGGAAATTTTTTTCACATTTTCTGAGTTTTATCTCATTATAAAATTTGTAATTTTCCGAACAAAATAATATATATATATATAGATATATGTCACTTATAAACCCACATGGAAGTATTTTATTTCATTTTGTTTTAAATATAATCTACACCAGTTGAAAATGTTTAAATTTTTATGTGCATTACTTCAAGATCTAATAAAATCGGAAATTTTTTTATATACAGCAGAAGGCTGTGGACTGCTGTATTATAAAGGTTAAATTACTTGTTTGTAATGGTAGCACTGTTAAAAACAAAAGGATTGCAATGCCTTACAAACACCTGCCCCTAACTTAGAATCACCTTAGTTACGAAAGTGAAGTCTCCATTTTATACCCAATATGCGACAGGGGAATGGAGTACATCACATAAATCTTCGTTTGTGTAGAGAAATGTGTCTAAACAGGATGGTCACGTTTCATCAGATATGAAATGGAAGTTCTCCGATGACTGAGAGGTTTGCTGTTAACGATCGCAAGTAGACAGTGCTCTAAGTCACACACAGAACACGTGGTTGTATACGAGTCAAATGCAGGCTATGTCACACAGCTGATGCATCCTGACAGAACAACGGAAAAAATGGTCAAATGACTTGCAGCAACATCTCCATCCCTCTCTAGAATGCATCTTCAGTCTACCATTAAATTGGACCTCGTTACAGCTACATCTCAACTGATCCCTCCATCCACTCTCTGTCATCCTTCAACACAGATGTATGTAAGTTTAATGGCAGATGGTTACTTGTTGTCCTGGAAAGCGTCAAATACAGTAGTCAACTCGCGTGTATCACTGTTACGTCAATGGACATACAGTAGACTGCTGCCTTTACAGAAAAAGAAGTGACTGTTTTTGTAGTTCCTGGCGCTTCCATGTCAATGTTTTCTCAGATTGCTCTTGGTGTCGCATACTCGTTCACATGTAAAAAAATTATTCTTGCGGCAAGCAGAAGACACTCAAGTACTTCCTTAATTTCCCTGCATTTCGGTGTGTTATAGGATGACCGGAGCGGATGACTTGGTCAGAGTTGTAGGGCATGGCTGGGTAGAAGAAGGTGGTTGTTTTTAGCGATCTTCCTCTTTATTGCTGGTTCTTCCAATACATTTTCCGGTAGCTCTGCCCCACAACTCGTGTCGTGGTGGAGACGTGCTGATGCACACAGTCTGGGGAATGCGACGCCATGCTCAGTCAGCAGCTGCACAGACGGTAGGAGGTAAGCAGCACGAGTCCCGGCCTAGCTCGCCTCCTGCAGACGCTGCGGCTCGTGATGACGCCGGGAGTCGCCGGTGCAGCAGTGGGCAACACCCTCCGCCGGCCAGTCCTCGGGGACAGCGTCACTGATGATGGCTACGTAACAGCGACCGAACGCCCAATCGGTCAAACCTACGCTGACGCCCACCTCTGATGCCCTAAATAGTGCAGACCGCTGCTGAATCCGCCAGTTACGCGGCGCAGTGTTTATTAGAATGTTCTCGATGAGTTGGCTAACGCAACCGCGCCACACGCAGCCCGTGCCTGCATAATTCTGCTAATGCTGCGTTCTGGCTGTTGATGGCTGCCGCGCACATACACACATACCACCGCTCATTGCAAAACTATGTTACCTGCATAACGCGCCGGCCAGCCTTCGTCCGCCGTCTGCCGTGAGGCTGGTGCATTGCGCACTGAAACACACTAAATCACATTGCCTAAAAATAACCCCTTGTCCTCTACAGGTGTATTTTCCCTCAATTTGTACGTATTTTCCGTCATTTTTCGTAATTCTATCGATTTTATGTCACTTCTACCCAGACGATCATAACATTGCCTCTCGTTCTGTGTTCTGTAATTGCTTGTAAAGGTAGTTCAGTGGCCAACGCCTAGCCAAAATGCACTATTTTTTGGTCGGGCAGCATAGTACAGTACTGTACTCGAATGCATCCAGTCGTCTCCACCCACATATCCTACATTTTCACTGTTTTTGCTCTGTTTTCTGTATGTCTGTGTATATGCATGTGTCGCGCACGGCTCCCAGGGCCCAGTCCTCATGCTGGTGGACCCAACTTCCAACACAGAACACATCTTTGGACGTAACGCATGGTTGGTCCACCTTTGAGCCCTATCCCAGATGTGACGTGTGGTAGATAAACCTCGGAACATCGCTCTGGAAGTAATGTGTGGCAGATCCACACATGAACGGAACCTCGGACATAGTATATTGCGTATATGCATCCCAACATCACTCCGAACTTTGGGTGTGGCTGATCCACCTTCAAACCCTATCCTGGACACAGCATATTGTGGATCCGCATCCCAACATCGCTTAAGATATATCGCACAGCAGATCCAGAACAACTCGAAAGTAGTGGGGCAAAGAGAGCACCAGCGAGTTTTGTTATTGCGAGTTGCCTACATCAGGGGCAGGTATGTACTCTGGGGCAAACCTATTGTTCTCCTTTGATTGACAGGTCATTAACCTATTGTTCTGTTAAAAGCATCTTTCCCTTTGACTGACAGGTCCTTAATCTATTGTTCCCCCATCCCCTCCCACTCCCCTCCCCCCTCAGAAAACCTCCAACCCAACCCCTCCCCCCTCACTGCTGCAGGTACACTTTCAGGTCTGAGTTATTGGAATAGCCCCTCTCACTCTTATCAATTTGATTGACTACTTAAGTAAATTGATCTCCCCCCCTGGTAAACTCCACCCCTCCCACCTTCCCTCCTGGGAATTGGCTGGAAATAGACTCAGTTGATCGGCCATTTGGAGGGAAATCGATTGCAGTGTATGGAAAATTGTTTAAATAATTTAGACAATGTATGCAATATTCTTTAATTATTTATAGCAGTGAATGTAATATAGTTTATTTATTTATTTAAAGAATTTTTCAGGAAATTGATTCCCTCCACCACCCCATTTTCCCTCTCTACCCATGCTCCCCCCTCCCCTTCTCTACCTTGAAATTGGCGGCTCTGCGGTGGAGAGGAACGCTCTCATGAAGGGAAATTCAAGTGTATAGTGTTCATTTATAAAAAATTCGGTTTGTAGGGGTTGGATTTCTCTTGTTCGTCATTCTCTGCTGTTTGGAAAGATGCACGTCTTGTATGAAGTAATTAAATCTGTTCTAGTGTAACCACAAGTGCCGGAATTAAGATGAACAGAAAACCAAAGAAGTCAGTGAGGAAATGTCTGCCAATGGTGTGTGGAATTGGACCACGCCGCCCCAGGAGTGCCCCCTTCAAGAAGTGAATATAAGCAACACTCCTGCCAGCTTCGGCCGCTCATTCGACCCAATCTGCAACAGGGATTAGTGCTAAGATATCAGATTGTCATGATCAGTATCAAGTGCTTACTTGGACTTTGTGTATAGCAAGAACTTCACTGTTTTTATGTCGCCTCTCGCTAGTGATATTTGCTGCAATCAAAGATAAGTATTGTCAATTTGCCTTCTAGAAATAAAACTACTAATGTTATTTTTTTGAATTGTTGTATAGCATTCCGAGAATGCAACATCCTTTAGACATCCTATAAACAATGAGTGGGCAAGACCCCACAACATCGATCACCCTTCTTTTTATTTTGATCATGCAAGGAATGCCGTCATGAAACACACATGACACGTAATTACACAGTTAAAAATATTTCGATCTCGAACGCAACCCCCGCAGTCCTCTGTCCACTGTACCGCACAGAACGCCACCGTGCATGCTTCCAGGATTCAAGATTCATAGGCTGCCCCGGGAAGTGACAATGTGGCCGTCAGCTGCCGGACCATGCACAGGTGTCTGTTCGGGTCCCACACGGATGAGGCTGTGGCATCCCTTTCATACTTGACACCTGTGAAATACCTGTCAAAACACGTGTTCACCTAGGCACCATTGCTGGCTCGATGATGCATAGCCTTTGTACCTGCGTATCCAGCGAGATAGTTACCGAGCGGCTCACCCTCACAGATGCAGCTAAAAGGTTGTCAGTGTTATACTGACACCTCATGTCTATGTTAATAAGAGCCAAGTCTCCCTCTCGGAAATCGTAAACTCTCCCTCTGGACGCACTATAGAAGTCTGTTCCAATGCTTCCAAGAATATCACAGGTTGCACTCTTCCTAGCGATCCTAACAGGACAGCGCATCTGTCATGTGTAATGTCCTGCTTTCGACATATGTCTCAGAAACGGTAATCGTTCGCCCTTGCTCTCACCGCCAAAAGCCTTCAACATGTCTGTGCATGCTTGCAGAAACACCAGTAAGCTTAAGTCCCATAGTGCTCAGAGCCATTTGAACCATTTTTCTTTTGAACCACCAGTAATCGTAAAAGCATTCTTGTTGTTTGGGAAGAGAGCACTGTCTAAGCACAGTGGGGAAAATCAGATCAATTACACAAACAGAATTCGCACTTTACTCTCAGAACTTTCTGTATATACCTTGCTCCCCATCTTGTTTGAAACAGTCTATAGAGCCTCCTATGTCCTAGCACAAAGGGCGTCTTGTGAATGAATGGGGCAGTCTGATTGGATCTTACTGAGTTTACCCACCAAACTACTGATGCTGCTGGTGTGGAAGCACTGTCGGCCTTTTTCCTTCAGACGAGACTTTCAGTGGCAAAAAACTATTTTGTGCAGATCGCCATATTGCGCGGACAGTTAAACCTTGCAAAAGTGGTCTACAGATCGCGAAATACATCCCACGTACTCACCGTGCCACAGTGCAGCGCCGACGGAGGAAACTGCCGCCATGAACGCGGCCAAAGACCGCAGCCGCGGAAGCGGATGTAAGACAGAGAGAGGCCAGCCAGCTGTGGACTAGCTTCTACCCCAGGAGGACCTGAGGGGTAGGAGTTCGAACACTATCAATACTCCCAGAGCAAACACTCATCATATTGATTCTTCTCAAATTTCCACAGAGTATACACGCGACACACGCGGTCCCGAAGGGGACTCAACGCAAACTGGGTATTAGTTCACTATTTACCCGTCCAGGGGGAGCCGTAAGCTAAATCGTAATAAGGCGGAAGCTTTCTTGGACTCTCTGAACTGGCGTACAAAGGATTGGCAAGACCCAGTTCGGAACAAAGGCGTCCGCTGAGATGTTGTTTCCGGCCCCGACCTGCTTCCATGCTGCTGTGCTTTCTGTGGTGTCACCGCGAGACACCACACTTGATAGGTGGTAGCCTTTAAATCGGCCGCGGTCCGTTAGTATACGTCGGACCGGCGTGTCGCCACTATCAGTGATTGCAGACCAAGCGCCGCCACACGGCGGGTCTAGAGAGACTTCCTAGCACTCGCCCCACTTGTACAACCGACTTTGCTAGCGATGGTTCACTGATAAAATACGCTCTCATTTGCCGAGACGATAGTTAGCATAGCCTTCAGCTACGTCATTTGCTACGACCTAGCAAGGCGCCATTACCAGTTACTATTGATGCTGTAAAACATGTACCGTCAAGAGCGATGTTCACCATTTATGGATTAAAGTTAAATAAGCTCCACCGCTCACGCAGCCACAAAACGCAGTTGCACCACCTTTTCGTCCTTTTGATGCTGCACTGGAAAGCTGGACGGAGAGGTCACGCCAATTTGGATTCCATCTCGCTGCCTACAGAATTCAAGGTAATGAGCGACAGCCTTTTCTCCTTTCCTCTGTCAGGGTACAAACGTACCATGTGGTAGTCAAATTATTTCCCCGACGCGACGTAGCAAGTCTGTCCTACAACGAAATTTTGTTTGCATTAGACGCATATTTCAAAGAATCAGTCAATGTAGTTGCCTAACGGTATACGTTCTTTCGTACAAAACGTACGGCAGGTCAGACTAATAGGGAGCGGGTTGCAACCTTGCAAGGCCTTACTAGGGATTGTGCTTTTGAGTGTCAATGTGTACTCCCTTATTCATATACTATGGTGCGTGATGCAATTGCACAGAACGTTTCTGATGTTCGTATAAGGGAACAAATTTTGAAACTAGTCAGTCCCTCCCTTCAACAAGTGATGGACATATTGGATTGGCAGGACACACTTGACTTTGCTCAGGAATCATTTGCAACTTCGCCACCCGTGGGTCAGGTTAACCGGCCCGCCGGGCGAGCTGCACGGAACAGTAAACAGTCCTCGCGCACGGCCGCGCCAAAGTCGCCTGGCTCTCAGCCACGTGTCCTGCACCGGCATGCAAATGCAGTGCTAAAATCATGCCCGTGGTGTGTTACTAGACATTCACGTGAGAATTGCCCATCACGCCAAGCTATTTGCTTTTACTGTAATAAAAAAGGACATGTTCAAAGAGTTTGCCAGAAAAAGCTCAGATCGGAAGTTCAAAACCATTCCAGGCCCTTTGCTTCGCGCCGGAATCAGAATCGTACCAAGGATACTCAGGCTCGCGACACTTTGCCCATGGCAGTTCATATAGTTCATGCCACTCTGCCCAGTGCCACTCTCTCTAACAGTGACTGTGTTCGTCCCACAAATAGTGTGCATCGACATCGTCGGAACTCTAGTCAAGTCGCAAGTGATTTTGTACCAGTGTCAGTTCACGATGCACGAGACAGTCGCTCTTGTCATCAACAGGACAATAAACTGTTTGTGGACTCGGACATTAACGGCAAAGTTATACCATTCCAGCTCGATACCGGAGCTGCAGTTCCACTGATCAATCAAGACACGTACAAACTGCTGGGCACACCTCCGTTGCGTGCCGCAAATGTTAAGTACCTATTTAGGTCAGCATATCCCTGTGTTAGGGCAGTGCAGCCTTCTTGCCACATACAAGGGACAAACAAAGCTTGTGTCATTTTACGTCCTTCGTTCTTCTTCTGCAGTGAACTTGTTTGGTTTCGATTTATTTCAGTTGTTTAACTTGTCTATAGTAAATCAGGTCCTATCAGTGAACCAGACTGTGCCTTCAGACAGTGTTTCTCGTCTATGTGAAGAATATGAAGAGATTTTGGAACCGGGCCTCGGTTGCGCTAAGAACTATAAAGCACATTTGGAACTGAAAGTAAACGCGCAACCGAAATTTTTCAGAGCGCGCAATGTTCCCCACGCATTGCGTGATGAGGTCACAGAAACATTACACGATTTGGAATCACAAGGTGTAATTGAACGAGTGCAGGCTTCTCTCTGGGTATCACCCTTAGTAATTTTGCAAAAACCTTTCGGAAAATTGAGACTTTGTGTGGACTTCAAGGCAACAGTGAATCCACAACTAGTGACTGCAACTTTTCCTTTACCCCGCCCGGAAGATCTTTTTGACAAACTGTGCCCGGGTAAATATTTTTCGAAGTTGGACCTAGCAGATGCGTACTTGCAAATACCGGTGGACGAAAAATCCCAGCGCGTTTTGGTGGTTAACACGCATCTTGGTTTGTATCGATTCAAACGACTGCCATTCGGGTGTGCATCCGCCCCTGCATTGTTTCAGCAATATCTACAAACTGTTTCTGCGTCGTTCCCCACTGCAGCAAACTATCTGGACGATATTGTGATCTCCGGAAAGACGGAAGAAGAACATTTAGCCAATCTCAGAACATTATTTCAGGTCTTGCGACAAAATGGTCTTCGCTTGCGGAAGGACAAATGTGTGTTTTTTGCTCGTGACTTACCCTATCTGGGACATGTATTCAATGCCCAAGGCATACATCCCAGTCCAGAGCACCTCCGTGCCATACAAGACTTGCCTTCGCCGCAGAATTTGAAGCTGCTACAGTGTGTGCTGGGAAAAATTAATTATTATAACGAATAATATCCCACACGTCTCTTCCATTTCAGCTACGCTTCATCGCTTACGCCGTAAAGGTGTTCCGTTCGTCTGGACGACGGAATGCGAACGCGCCTTTCGCCAGTTGCAATCGGCGTTGCTTTCCAATACTTGCCTTACGCCATTCGATCCCCGGAAGCCCCTTTTGTTGATGGTGGATGCATTGGATTTCGGGATCGGTGCTGTGCTTGCGCACAAAGATGGTTCGCACGATCGCCCTATTGCCTTTGCGTCCAAATTGCTCTCGTCTGTGCAACGAAAGTATTCATAGATCGAGAAAGAAGCATTGGCTCTCGTATTTGGTGTTACAAAGTTTCATGATTTCTTGTATGGTCGTCACTTTACCATCATCACAGACCACAAACCTTTGACATCGCTTTTTCATCCGACCAAGCCTGTACCTCCACGTACAACGCAGAAATTCATTCGCTGGTCTATTTTCCTCTCGCAGTACCCCTACGATATCTTGTATCGGTCCACTGCTAAGCACGGAAACGCCGATGCGTTGTCCCGTTTGCCTGTTGCTGAGGATAGAGCATTCGATTCCTCCGAACTTGCTTGCATGTTCATTGATTCGGAAACCAATGTCGTGGTCGAATCGTTTCCGATTGATTTTCGTCGTGTAGCTACAGCCACAGCTGCCGACCCTGTCCTTGCCACCGTTCTGCGTTTTGTTGCTACGCAATGGCCCTTGTCAAAGTCACGGATCGGAGATCCGTTGGTTCGCCGATTTTTTGCTCACAAGGAGAGACTTTTTGTACAACATGGTGTTTTGCTGTTGCTTTCTGATAATGATCAGTCCAGGGTCGTGGTCCCACGTTCGTTACAGTCCTCTGTCTTACGGCTTCTCCACCAAGGACATTGGGGTATAGTGAGAACGAAACAACTTGCTAGTCAGCACTGTACTTGGTTCGGAATCGATGCCGCGATTACGAATATGTGCTCTTCTTGCATGGTGTGTGCCGAACAACAATCAGCATCGCCGCGGAAGTTCTTTGCATGGCCAACAGCCACTTCCCCTTGGCAACGCTTACACATCGATTTTGCTGGTCCATTCTGGAATGCTCGATGGTTGGTTGTGGTAGATACATTCAGTAATTTTCCTTTTGTTGTCCGGATGTCTTCCACGACGTCATCTGCCACATCCAAGCGTTATCCGCTATCTTTTGCATTGAAGGTCTTCCACAGACTATTGTTTCTGACAATGGCCCACAATTCATGTCCGCAGCATTTCAGTCATTCTGCAAGGCCAATGGTATTAAACATCTGACATGTGCGCCGTTTTCGCCACAGTCAAACGTTGCCGCTGAACGTTTGGTCGGGACTTTTCTCCCGCCGGCGACGCCCGCAGTGGACGCGTCGCTGCAGTCGTCAGGCGCCTCCCTGGGCCACGCGCCGCCGATCGCTTCCCGTGACCAGTTGCCCTCCGACATGGAACTCTTGCCCGCTCCGGACCATATGTCGTCTTCGCCCGTCGGGTGCCCCGGCCCGATGGAGGTCGACCCTTCGGCCCCTCCTGTCTCTCTACAGGCGCATACACCGCATGTTGGCGTGCACCCTGGAGCAGGTTTTCAGGCGTTTCCTAGCTCCCCTCGGTCCGAATGGCAGGTTGCGGGTGGCACAGCCTCGCCTGTTGTTAGGCTCCCCACCTCGTCGCATACGTCAACATGGGGTCCTCCCAACGGCGGGCGGAAGCCTTATGCCACAACCGTACGCCGATTTGCGGGGGAGGAATGTGGTGTCACCGCCACACACCATACTTGATAGGTGGTAGCCTTTAAATCGACGGGGTCCGTTAGTATACGTCGGACCCGCGTGTCGCCACTATCAGTGATTGCAGACCGAGCGCCGCCACACGGCAGGTCTAGAGAGACTTCCTAGCACTCGCCCCACTTGTACAACCGACTTTGCTAGCGATGGTTCACTGACAAAATACGCTCTCATTTGCCGAGACGATAGTTAGCATAGCCTTCAGCTACGTCATTTGCTACGACCTAGCAAGGCGCCATTACCAGTTACTATTGATGCTGTAAAACAAGTACCGTCAAGAGCGATGTTCACCATTTATGGATTAAAGTTAAGTATTCCACAGCTACGTCCTTTTTTGCTAGTCTAATTTCCTTGACCTGTTCCAGACCTCACGCCAGCCTGCGTGAGATAAAACGCGTGCCTTTCGGCTTCCTCTCATACTGGGTTGGCTCTCTTGCCAATCCACAACACTTTCCACTGCCACCTCCAGACTCACAAGAATGTTGGGAACAAGGCACATATTTATCAGTGTAACTACAGTTAAGTATTAGGATTGATGGTTCAGTCTGACACCAAGCAATGTACTGGAAATGTCTCCTCTTGACAGCCATGGTTCTGGAACGAATCTCAATATGTATAACGCACATAATTTTCTATGTAAAAAAAAATCTTTCAGTCCCCTTACGGCTATCGATATGCTGAATCTATACCTCCCTCACGATAGGACATACAGTCATTTTCTCTGGACATGCCACGACTTAAACCACAGTAACTTTACACTGCAACATATAAGCAATTCAGACAAACAGTGCAGCGATCGTTTATATGTGTACAGCACCCAAAAAAATTATGGCATGCCCACACTCACATCAACTACATGTCTCCATTTTCTTCAGTTATAGGAAATTATTTGATGTTTAAGTTTTCCAGCCAGCACTTCCGGAAGGTGCAGCATCCTGCCAAGACTCTCTCAATCAAGTGCTATAAAGCACAGGCGTCCAGCACTGTTTGATAATCAACAACGCCCCTGCAGGCGAAAGGGTTGGAAAGATTTTACCGATACGGGTTGGTGTTCTGTAATCAACATCGTTGTCGATAATGCAACAAGAAAAAACTATATTGTGGAGCTGTTTATGAAATGAATCTCTCACCACTTACATTCGGATCTATTATTCAATGCGTTGAAATCACAATTCACCACGTCAAATGTTTCTTTCCCTCACGACTAGACATACGTAATTTTCTTTTTTACATGAATAGTAGTTTGATTACCTCCCAGAAACGTCTGGTGATATGTCGGAACATAAGCCACGGCACGTTTACGTTCAAGCACTATCAATTATAGGTGTATAAAAGAAATTATGATGCGTCCACACTTGCACGAGCTGGGTGTCGTTTTCGCACTGCAAGAAGACCTACCGCCATCACATAGTTATCGATGAATAAAGGATGTAATTACAATTTAAAAAAGCCCTAGAGTCTTTTCGGTTTATCGATTTCACCACTTGCACGAAACATTTTGCTATTTTCGATACTTGTAAATTCAGCCAACATACAGATGCCTCTTTTATATATTCAGACCGCCAATTCGGGGTTTGTGTCAGTGCGTTCCATGCTTAACTTCCACCACCCAGATCACACAGTTTTCCCCTGACTAAGAAATCATTGTGAGTGCAAAATATACTAGAGTACTGTCATTCGGAGTTAGGGGACAGATGGGTGGAGAAACCGCAAAGCTGTTGTAGTCCAAGCGCATTTTTAAGTTAATGTTGCTAAGCACCGTACCTGTTTAACACTCTGGAGCGGGAGGATCACGCGGGACGGATCTGCTCTTTCACGTGGCAAAACTGAGTTTGTTACGGAAAAACGAAAGAGCCTGTTAGATCGTCATACAAAGATTTTGTTTGTTATATGTGCGAGAAACGTTGACTTAATGATACAGCCCTTTTTAGGTCCTGTTACATGTGTGTTCGGGAGCTGAATTTTCGAAAAGGAATATCGTGTTATGTAGAAACCTCCTACAGGCCTGAATGCAAAGAATGCTTTATTACAAGTGTGCAATAGACTTCTGTTTGTCTCTTTCAGCACACTAGCTTTATCTAACTGAATAATCACTATGAATCCATCGTCTTTCAATTATTAAACTTCAAGTGTGTGCTGGATGTCTGTGAATAAGGTAATGCCGTAGTTCTGAGGAGTGATAGTGAGTGTAGTGTGCACAGAATGGTCATGCTTTAGTTATTGCTATTAAATGAGAATAGTGACTGCGCAACTCTGCTTGTTCAACAACAGAGCTGTAGCCACCCATTATAAATAATATTCTATAGCTCTTACTTCCTTAATTACTACGTGATATGTATTTTATTTGCCACTTGACATATTTCAAAGCATGAGCTCCGCTTTAAGTACTATGACTCGAATGCGCGATGTCATACTGAGGGATCAACTATCAATTAAAATGTATTTTATTGGGTGTATAGCTGAAAAGATACTAATGTGTGTTGTGTAGCCAACCAAGACGCTGTTACTTCTTGATGGCTTATTTCTTTACTTCATGGTTCTGTGATGATGACCATAGACAGTTCATATTCAAAGATGTTGCATTCGTAGTGTACACAGAAGATGCAGGAGTAATAGAGACATTCTCAGCAAACATTGCACCACCGAGGTCTTTCAAGTATGTGAAGTGCGCTAAAACACGGAAGAGTGCAAATTGGTTAACACATTTCCACCATGGAATTCACTGGGATTATTCTGCCATACCCTATAAAGATGCGCTGACGTCGGTTCGATTATTCGACTACGTGAAGAAGAAGTAGCAGATCTCAGAGATGTGTCGAATCTTCCAGTTTGCTGCTTTTCAAGACCTGGAATTCTACAGGTGTCCTGCTCTCCATCGGCTCAAGAAGAAAAAGATGCCTAAAAATAGTGTTGCTGTGTCTGATTATCAAAATGTAAAATGACTTTTAAGTTGGATGAGAAATAAATGAATTTTTACCTCATAACCTGTGTGTTCTTTTTTAATCCCTGTGGTTTTCTTCAAGCACAGGAGATATAATTTTAGACATGTCTGCTATATATCTTTGGAAACAGACACAGTCACGTGCCCCCTACTCCCATAACCCAATTCGTGCTGCATGATAGGCATAATTCCATGCACGCATTCTATATATTTTGTTATTTTCCATCTAAAATTTCACCTCTTTAATAGCACTCATCTTCAGCAAAATTTGTGACCTGCACAGCCATTATATTTATTGCAATAGGGGATAGGTTTTTTGTAAATAACAGCAAAGACGTATGGTGACGAATTTTTTGCCTTCGTTTACTCAGTTTGCACAAATACAATATAGGTCTTGAGATTACAATATAGTTCTTGAGGTACAATTTGACGCTACTAGTCCAATGCAGTGATACTTTTAATTTACACGCTACAACAGTAACACTGGTCGAGAATTTTTTTTATAAATCTATGCTAAACACTAATGTAGAAATACTTTCTTTAGTCCAACTAACTACCACAGTCCCAGTAGCATAGCTTTTGCAGTAATTCTGATGGACTGTGCACACTTAGACTCTAATTTCAACAGCCCCAATAGCAAAGGTTTTTACAATGATAGTAATTCTGACAGACTGTGAACTATATATACACTTAAAAACTACTCTGACTTTGATGGCTAGTGGTAGGTGAAAAACTTAAAAACTATTCTATATAGCCGGCCAGTGTGGCCGTGCGGTTCTAGGCGCTTCAGTCTGGAACCGTGTGACTGCTACGGTCGCAGGTTCGAATCCTGCCTCAGGCATGGATGTGTGTGATGTCCTTAGGTTAGTTAGGTTTAAGTAGTTCTAAGTTCTAGGGGACTGATGGCCACAGATGTTAAGTCCCATAGTGCTAAGAGCCATATTCTATATATACAGGCTGCACATATGTTACACATGAATAAATAAATATACAATTTTTTCCTATTTATGCTTTTTAATATTTTTTGTTTATGCTTTTCTAACTTTTTTTCTTTCACACACTGTGAGGATCTGTCTGTTTCTTCAATGAAATACTTAAAGTGTCTCTCAAAATCGAATTTGTTCTGAGTGGTGATAAAAATGTAGTTCCCAGCAATGAATGTCAATTTGACAGACTTTCTTTTTGTACCTATTGGGTTGAACTTTTATGCCCAAATTTAAACCCTGGTATTTGGTTTTATTTGGAAATGTATTTGCTACAATGATTATACAATGTTTCAGAATATAAAAGTCAGTACTGTAACAGTCTACTTATGTGTACTATTTAAATTAGTGCAATAACATAAACTAAAGTCTATTCACTGAGAACTGGGACGAAACATAAACAGTGTCACGTGAGCGACTACGCTCGTTTCCAGATAAAGCATTCGGTGTTCATGTGATACGTAGGGGTGTGGAAAATCATTGGCGCACACTTTGCAGCTGGCAGCGTTCAGCTGGCTCCCGAGCTGTCACAGCGGACCGTGAGAAACCTGGGCAACAATGTACGAAATAAGTTTAACAATAATGTTAAACTGAGTTCATTCAGTCGAAGCAGATTTATTTTCATTCAGGTTGCTAACAAAACGCTCCATTCAAACACAATTAATTGTTAATTTTAATAACAATACCAGTAATAATAATGATAAAGGACGAAACAAGGTTCGCTCTGTCGAACTTGAACTGTTTTCATTGAGATTTATAACAAACCGCTCCTCTCTAATGCAGTCTAATTTCCACATTTGAGTTTCCATTTTTTCTACGACATGGAGGACGCACCTGTTCCAATCCTCTGCAGTCACTGTTCTTACTGCTTCTTCTAGCAGTACTTTAACTTCCGGCATTTTGTATGTTTTCCTTTTCGCTGCAACATAGCCTTTGATTCTGGCCCACACTAACTCGATGGTGTTTAATTCACAGTGGTACGGAGGAATTATGAGAACTGTTTTCCCTCATGCATCGCTCATAAAGGACAAATGGTTGCACCCATCACATTCGAAGAAACTACAAAATTAAATTCAAACCTTTCTGAAACTTTTTTCGCTTACACCCCCACAAAAAAATTCAAAGGGGAAAAGTTTGTCGCTTACTATATTTCGGATGATGATTTGGTAAAAGTTATGCATCAGACGTGAGATTTTAATTTATTACTTCACTATTACTGACTCTATTGTGCAGAAAATTTGCAAACGACATCAACATATAGTACTGAAGGCAGTTATAAAATTATTTTGCTGTGCGACACACGGTTTAGGAGATATGGCGTGATAAATATAGAGTAACGCGAAAAAACAACTTTTCCTGAAAGTTTAAATATTTCTCTTTTTCAGTGACAATAAATTTTAGTGTAATGTAAAAAGAGGTGTCGGAAGGTACTTCTCGGATCACTTTTTCATGTTCAGGTGCCAAATTATAAAAAAAAACGGCTTTCATTTTTTAATTTCTGACGCCCGTGCCTTGTACACCCCTCGATGGCGGCGCTATGGTCACGCGCCTTGCCGTGTTTACAGTATGTCTCTTGTTTCGGTGAATGGAGTTTAGAAGCATTTAACAACACTTACAGAATTGTAAAAATAAATGTTATACCACATAAATTAAAAATTTTGAATGATTTTTGCCTTAAATCTCGGTTTAAACATAGGGCTCCCAGAGACCCCACCTTGTGGTATACATTACAAAAGTCACCTAGCGAATTAAGGGTTAAAAATTGTTCTAGGGTCTGAGTACCCTTTCACTTCGTTGGTGTTCTGGGAACTAATATGCTGTTAAACATCATTCAGATCCTGTGATATCATAAATGATTTAGTACACACATTGCGAAGGCTTCATGCAAATTTGTATCAACTTTTTTCACAAAAGGATACGAATAATCCCATTCTTGCCAGTAGGAACACATCCATTTACACTTTTTGTGTTTTACTTTTTCATTCTTGCTGTCAATTGTTTCTGAATCAGATATGACTCAAATCCAAACAAACTATTCTAAAACAACAAAATCAAAGTCAACAACATCCTAAACACCATTTATTTTATGAATCACATAAAAAACCCGAAACTCTGTGACAAGTAGTGAGTATCAACTGCTCGGTGCCGGCTTAACGTAAGGCAGCCAATCAGCGGCGGCGGGAAGCGAGCAAGTAACCGTCCAACCGAATGCGTGCTACAATGACATGTCTCGTTCCAGGGGCGGTACAGGGTCGAGCGGCCGCCATCTTCGACGCTGTGCTCGACAGCGTTGCATGTATGCAATGTGTTGCCCGTACTTCATTTGAAGTTGGTTTGTCTCTTAACTATGCCAGGTTTACCATAAAGCGGGACAATTAGCGTCCCACAGACACACATTGCGAGAGGTATTATTTGAGCCGTGGAAACAGGACGTCCCGCCCTATGTGGGACGATTGGCAACGCTGTATACGGTGTATTCGAGGTAGCATCATTGAGACGATTCCAATATGCAGAAGAGACAGAGACAGGAAAACTAAATTTACCCTAAAAATTGTTGCTGCAAAAGAAATTTAATTTCACAGGACGTCTCGTCGCTGCCGCTTTATTTAATTCTGAAAAGTTTCTTTCGTAATCAAGTCACCTTCCAGAAACATTGCTGCAGCAGAACGAAGCTTCGGATACCATACAAGAGGAATAAGTTCAGATCTCTCTACAATTATTTCTACTCGAAAACAATTTGCAGGAGCTTTTTAGTGAAACAATGAATCTCCTGCAAGTGATTGTTACCATATCAATGGAAACGTCTGAGACGGAGAGACCGTTCTGAACCCTGACGAGAATGAAAACTTTTCTATCGAGTACTCTGAGTCATGATTGAGTAATAGCACCAGCAGCACTCCTCATCGGGAAGGACTTAGTGTGTGGCATCGTAGACTGCAATGAATGTGTGACTGACAAAATTCCCTGCCGTTAAGGAGAGGAGAATGGAATTTTCATACAAACATTCATTGCAAGGTAAGCGAATTTCCGTATAGCAGTTATTTTATTATGCATTTATTACCTTTTCGTATTAATTATTTGGAACTTTGTAGGCCATTTTCCAGTGAACCTCCCAGAAAAAATCTACGAGCCACCACTGGTGGTGCCTAATCGAGATCACGATCGTCATTTGGGTAAGTGCACGGTTTTCTGAGTCAGTTTGCGTGCTTATGGAATATCATCTGTTATACAACTGGATTCGTGATTTCCTGTCAGAGAGATCACAGCTCTTAGTAATTGACGGAAAGTCATCGAGTAAAACAGAAGTAATTTTTGACATTCTTCAAGGCAGTGTTATAGACCCTGTGCTATTTCTTATCTTTATAAACGATTTAGGAGCTCGTTTGCAGATGATGCTGTCGTTTGTCGTCTAGTAAAGTACTCAGAAGATCAAAACGAATTGCAAAACAACTCAGATATCTGTGTGGTGCGAAAATTGACAACTGACCCTAAATAATAAAAAGTGTGAGGTCATACACATAAGTGCAAAAGGAATCCGTTTGATTTATAAAACTAAAACACCACCAGCACAGACCATGAAGGCCCAACGGTACTGACCGGCCGTCGTGTCATCGTCAGCCCACAGGCGTCACTGGATGTGGATACGGAGGGGCATGTGGTCAGCACACTGCTCTCCCGGCTGTGTGTCAGTTTACGATACCGGAGTCGCTATTTCTCAATCAAGTAGCTCCTCAGTTAGCCTCCCAAGGGCTGAGTATACCCCACGTGCGTCTCGCGGACCCCGAGGAATCGCTTCATGACGTCATCAGAAAGGCTGAAAGCGTGACAGCGCTGCCTGGTAATTAGACCTGTAAACAACTCTATTGACGTAAGTGACGTCACACGTTGGCTACAGTGTTTATACAGACTTGCCTTCAGCTGTTGTTTTGGAATGTCAAATCAATCCAGATTGTTTGAATGAAGCTCCCGTCAGCAGAATAAAATGTAGAAAGAAGGTTTAAATGTGAATAATCTGGAGTTTGGTGACATGCTAAATCCGCAGCGTAGTCAAAGTTACATATTAGAGTCGTACGTGATTGATTGAAGTCAACTGATTACAAATTATTGGTCGAAAGGCAGAGTGATTTATAGCATAACACATATTTCGCATTGCGGACAATGTGTCTAAATGTTTTTAACGCATTAACTGCAGCTTACTAATGTAGGCTAACTACCACTGAGACGTTTGCAGCACGAATTTGTCTTTGAACCCATACCAGCAGTAGCAAATGCAGAAAAACGAATCAAATATGTTAAAGGATGCGTAGTGGAACGCCCATTGCATTTTTCCAGTTTGTGTACGATATCTGTATGTAATATGCATCAAAACACGTCGGATGCTTGTTCATTTTCTAATATATGTTTTTTGGGGATGACCTAGTAGTTTTATTTATTTTTTTATTATGAGAAATGCGTTAAATGTGGGAAAGTGCATTTAAATATGCCGCAAACAAATATTAGGCAAAGACACACGTCTGTCTGTTACCACAACCTTTATTTCTCATTCGCTGTGTTCCACAACTGTCAACGAAATTATCGCTTTTCAACCTAATCTAGATCTCAGACTATGCTACAAATAAAGTTATTACTACAGACAACGTTTCTAGGGAAAAGGGGGGGAGGGGGCGAAATCCAGTATAATGCTCTTGCCCAGATATGTGCTCTTGCCCTGTGTGTTACCGATATGCTTAAATTTTGATCGTTGTTTTTCTGTAAACAAACAGCTATATGCCAATCACATCTTCCTGTATGTAGTTTCTCAAAAATCCAGTTTATGTGAGCTTAAGATAAAAAGAGCTCAACGAGGGAATATTAATAGATCGAAGCAATACTGACATCTCCAAATTGTAAGACTGCTATAGATGCAAGTCACTGATTGTCAGAGTGTGTCAGTGGGACAAAACATTTGAAGTAAATCACGAAGCTTTAGGTTAGTTCAACTATTACTTCTTAATGTAGTAGGCAGTCACAATTTTCTTCCGTATTTTTATGTATATACATACTACACAAACAACCAAATGGTACTGTTCCACTCGCAAATAGAGAGAGGGAAGAAAGGCTGTCTGTCATCCGAGCCCTGATTTCTCATGCCTTCTAAATTTTCTCAATAGTGTTATACAAAATAGTACTCGCACATAGTTTGAAACTACTGGTAACCTATCTAGAATCCAGCCTCTGAGTTGCTTCAATGTGTTGCTTAAATCTGACCTCGATCTCAAACTTTGGAGCAGTACTCATGAATGTGTCAGATAAGTGTTCTATACGGGTGGTCTAAGTGATCTTCCCCTCATTTCCAGTCACAAAACGTATTCATCTTCCCAGAGGAAGGGAGTAATGACCCTGAAAGCTAGAAATGTTTTTTTTTATTCAAGTGCTGTTTATCTCTCATACTTCGTACAAAGCATTTCAGAATTTTACAATGAGTACTGGCAGCCCTACATATAATGGTAACATTAAAACCCTGTTAATTTGAACCTTAGTGTTAACTAGCATATGCATCCTTGAGTCTAAACATTACGTTTAATTATAATTATAGAAGGAGAGGCTAATAAAATAATTTTTTTACTTTGTATTTTTTTAATATCTTAGGATTTTCAGTTTTCTGCCTGATGTCTAGCAGCAACCTGTTAAAGACTTTCGATCAGAATGTGAAATTCCGTTGTGAATCGTAGGCAGGGATGTATAGTCTACATGGATATTGTTTTTCCTTCCAGTATTTTGCAAGTTCATTTCACTGAACAGAGTAAAATTACCCCTATTATGAGCAACAAATACTATTAGGGAGTAAATATGTTGACATGTAAGTGAAAGACTCCGAAGGCCCTGAAGAGACTTCTGTAAGAAGCTGCACTATCGATTTTACACAATAATTTTACTCACATGGATCAAAAGTTCTGTTAACTTGCCATATCAGATTTGAATAATATCGCAAGATTTTCATAACAGCCTCCATCACTGTCACCAGTAATGGTGCTGGTATGCAATGGTATGGTGTACTGTAGCAGCACATTAAAAGTGTTTCAATTGAATTGATTCTGCATTATTTCTCTTTCCCATGTCCTTGACATTACTGCTACCAAGTTATGTTCTTGTACGGTAATTAGTTTCCATGTTATAACATGTTAAATATAGGAAGTTTAACTTTAACCAAGCAGTAGTTTTCTTTGATGACAATATCAGTTCCAGTGCACAACTGAATTTAAAAATCTGTCTTGTGGGGTGAAAATCCGTTACTGCTGATATCTTGTGCTGACAATGAGATGACTTTCGTAGAAATACTGAATTATTTCATTTGTAATATAGTTTCATAGTTTTTGTAGTTGCTCATGATCTTTACACTTGCATGCAGTGGGTGTAGCATCAGCATAAAGAACTATCCTTGAATTGGAGGAGCAGTATTTTGTCATTTACACAAATCAACAAAAGAAAGTATCCCAGTACAAAGTCCTGGGTACCCTGTATTAATTATCAGTAATGTTAGATCTGCGTGTGCCACTCGCCATCCTTATGAGTGAAAACTGATTTGTGTTAGATAATGTTTTATTAAACTGTGAACAATTATCAGCATAATTACCACACATTTTCCCTTAGTATTTACTATCTCTCTCTACAAGTAACTGATAGAGATTTAGCTAAAACAAATCTGTAATTTCAGATGGAGGTCTGTCTATATCTAAAATTATGTTTCCTTTCCCATCTATAGCTTATCGCAGAAAGTTCAGTAACACCTTCAACACGTAGGAATTACATCTTTGAGCACCAATTATTGCCACTTTTTGCAACCTCACCATAAGGTTTGATATCCCTACTGAAAGATGAGCAGAAATTCTTTGTTAATGGGTGCATAATAAGATTCTTTTTTGGTATACCAGTGCTCAGTAATAACCGAAACATCTGGTTTATTAAAACATGCTATTATGTCCAAATCATTGTGCTTATTTCCTAGGCTCGTAAAGATTTTGGAGGATGATCTCAGTTTGCAGGTTGCATTATCAACACTTTTTTTTAACCGTAAATATCCTCATTAAGCAAATCAGATGTACTTGTCAAACTGGGAAGAGGACACAAAAAGGCCACACATGTACAAAATAACAATGAAAGGAAAGATTCCAAAAGAGTTCCTGACAGCAAAATGTAAAACTTAATTGTTTTTGGATATATCACTTATATCCTTCATTCAAAAACTTAAGAAGGCTGTTAGTTTAGTGTCTTCAAGGCATAATGCTGTTTCATTGAGCATCGCAATTCCTGGTTTAAGTAATTCACATTATTTCATTGCTGTTTCCTGCTGTCATCCATTAATACCTGAATGTCAACAACTACTTTGTTACTTTAAAACCTTCAACATGTTCACTGTGGCTGACACAAAGGTCAATAAGAGCTACTAACACCGTGCCTCTAAGTGTCATCCGCAGTGAATGTGCAAAACAAGAACATTTTTGCAATTTAATTGAAATTCCTAATTCAGCTTCCTATTTCAGGCATGTTTATTTTTAAATATTAAAACTGATGAGAGTTTCATTACTAGACCACTAATTTTGAAATCTGGATGACATCATTCCAACACTGCAACAAAATGTGCACCATACACAACAGGTTCAATGCAATCTCTCCTCTCCACAAATTTGAACCTCAGATGTGTTGTATGTCATACAGTTAATTTTCCATATATCTGAGCAAAACCAGTTCTTGCGTGTCCAAGTTTATCTCATCTAGGCATCGCACCTTTCCCTTAACTTTAGTGTGCTTTACAATAAAATTTGTATGAAAAGTTTTCTGTGTAAATTACCTACTCTACACCTACAGCTAATGCTTGTGTAACCCAGTGTGCCATTCAGGTGGGTTTACTTGTGTGTCAATATAATTGTCAGGTTTGGTATGAAAGGGTTTGATGAAATATATTCCCACATACATTTTTTAGTATCTATTCTCAGTTGAAAAATATATTACACACTGTCAGTGCCATTTCAATGCAAAAAATTGTAAATCATGCTGGGGAATATACCAATAACACAGTTCCAGCACACCTCAGAAATTTGATTTTAGTTGTTTCAACCAATGAGAATTACGGACCAAGTCTTGCGCTGCCCTGTTTTGTGTATTAACCCGTTGGCTGGCACGAAGGTGCTGGTGGTCACAGCAGTGATATGGTAACAACCAGGTATCAGCAATTTTACACTTTAATCTTACTGAGGAAAAATATTTACTTATATTTGATATTTCTTGCCATTTCCAGACTATTTTTGGGTCTGCAGTATTTTTATGTAAATGTCTTACAAAACCAAACGATTAAATGACTACAGTTATTCATGAATTCATTTTTAGATACATATTTAACTGTGTAAAGGATAATTCCTGAAGCAGTAATTAGGATTCTAGCTGTTCTTTTTAGCCACGACTGTACAGATTCATATACTTCACACTCAAAGTTCCTAAATGCCTGCTTAACACATTGACTACCATGCTGCACACAGCAGAGTAGGACACTTATTGCTGTATGCCTGACCTGGTGGTGAAACATCCATTACTAATAATGTCAGTGTCAAGAAATGCAGAAGATAATCTCTCAGGGAGTACTATAATCTAAAAACGTTAAATTATAACTAAAAAGGCCATTTCCAATTATGTCTAGCAAGCAAATTATGCTTTCAGTCAGTGATTTCTTTTGCCATAAATGACTAGTGAATGTACATGCCAGAGGATGGTAAATATTCATACGTTGCCTCTGAGAAGTAGTAAAGCCATTAGAAACAGCTATGCATCTTGTCCAATTTATGTTGAAATTATCACCTGGGCATTTTAATTAAATTTGGTCAACTATAAGCAACATGATAAAAGAATCAAAAGAAACACACACACACACACACACACACACACACACACACACACATACACACACACACTGAATTTCTTTATTAACAACGCTCGGATTTCCACATCACCATAGAGGTACCAAGCTTGATGCGTTACTCGTTTTTTTCATGGCGACTTTCCCCAGTAGGCCTATAAACCATGAAACAGACAAAAAGCTACTTCTCGCTGTCCTCTCTTCTGTGGATTTTCACTTCAGAAACTGAAACATCCATTACAAAAACAGATTACATCACTCACAAATCTGGATTCAGTCACTGCAATTCATACCTATTTAACTGTAAAAAATACTGACTATGATGAATGATGTAATTCTGAACATTCAAAAGTTTTCAAATGTGCAGGTTACTGACGTTAGAATACAGTTACTACACAATTTTTGATCAGGAAAAAGTTACGATGATTGCAACTTAAATACAGAAGCCATTTGTTATGAGAATACTCCATTACCACAAATAATTCACATAGATGCATTGAAAGAAACTTTACTGGGTAACGTAATCCATCAGAATACTATAGGCACTGACAATGAAATTTCTGTAGATTTACCATACACTTTACTTTTCTTGAGCATTATAAGATTACTAATGGAAGTTACTTACCATCCATTACCTGGAACATAAACTATCCTTTCTCCTCTGCAAACATCTGCTTTTGCAGCACGTATTATCAATTTTTTTCCGTGATTGAAAAGCTTTAACGCACAAAAATCACAAAACCCACCATTATACACACACCCACAAGGCATTAGCATGTCATGTTCAAAGAATATCCGCGTTTCGAAAACTACCAGCGATATTGGCTAGCGTAAGAGACGACGTCATGTCATGATGTGACGTCATGATTCCTCGGGGCCCGCGAGACGCTTCTAGTATACCCTGCTTGCCAACAGCGCTCGGCCATCCCAGGTCTAACCCAGTCCGACAGCGCTAAACTTCGGTGATCTGACGGGAACCGGTGTTACCACTGCAGCAAGGCCGTTGGCTCCGCTAGACTTCGGTTAAATGATAAATCAATCAGATATAAAGACCGTCCATTCAACTAAATATCTAGGAATTACGATTACACACAACTTAAACTGCAAAGAACACAGAGAGAATATTATAGGAAAGGCGAAACAAAGACTGAATTTTATTGGCAGAATGCGTAGAAGATGCAAAGATCTACTACTACGCTTGTGTCTCCTCTACTGGAGAGCCGCTGGACGGTGTGGGTTCCTTATCAGATAGGATTAGCAGAGCATATCGAGAATGTCCAAGGAAGGGCAGCTTGTTTTGTATTATCGAGGAATAGAGGAGAGAGTGTCACGGACATGATACAGGAGTTGGGGCGGTATTCATTCAAAAAAAAAAAAAAAAGATGTTTTTCGTTGCGGTGGGACATCACGAAATTTCAATCACCAACTTTCTCCTCTGAACGCGAAAATTTTTTGTTGACGCCTTTCTACATAGGGACAGATGATCATCATAATAGGGGAAATCAGAGCTCGCACGGAAGGATAAAGGTCCTTTTGTTGCCGTTCGCTGTTCGAGACTGGAATAACAGAAAATTGGTGTGAAGATGGTTTGATGAACCGTCCGCCAGCTCAAGTATGATTTGCAGAGAAGCCACGTAGCTGTATATGTTGATGCTTGTCGACCGGCACGCCTTCGTTGCCACCAAACGTTTAATAAATTTACCTGTACGTCTCCGGTAATATATTGGGTGCAGACTGTAGTGGCCAGGATTGTAGCTATTGCTAGGTCGTCCCCATTGCTGCTGCTCTCGAATGTGTCTGGCTAGTGTTTCATACTCCTTTATGACAATTATGTTGGAATGTAGAATCGTAATTCCTAGCTGGGTAAAAGGAGTTTTTAATGATTGTATTAAAAATTGTTGTCACATATGTAACCCTTTCTTCTTTTTTAAAAAAAAAAACTTTTATCTACTGTGACTATAGCTACACTGTTGTAGTGTCAAATAAACATTTAACTTCTAAATCAAGTAACACCTCAATTGGCCTCACAAGTGCTGCATCCCACTTGCCAACAGCACTTGGCAGACCCAGATGGTCACCCATCCAAGTGCTAATAGCCTGATGATCTCAGGTGTAAGGTGAGAAGTGTACCACTGCAGTTGAGCCATTAGCCGCTCTATAATATTAATAACTGCCTAAATATTTCAGACTAGAAATCTACTCTGTAGGAATCAGCATGGGTTTCGAAAAAGACGGTCATGTGAAACCCAGCTCGCGCTATTCGTCCACGAGACTCAGAGGGCCATAGACACGGGTTCACAGGTAGATGCCGTGTTTCTTGACTTCCGCAAGGCGTTCGATACAGTTCCCCACAGTCGTTTATTGAACAAAGTAAGAGCATATGGACTATCAGACCAATTGTGTGATTGGATTGAGGAGTTCCTAGATAACAGGACGCAGCATGTTATTCTCAATGGAGAGAAGTCTTCCGAAGTAAGAGTAATTTCAGGTGTGCCGCAAGGGAGTGTCATAGGACCGTTGCTATTCACAATATACATAAATGACCTGGTGGATGACATCGGAAGTTCACTGAGGCTTTTTGCAGATGATGCTGTGGTGTATCGAGAGGTTGTAGCAATGGAAAATTGTACTGAAATGCAGGAGGATCTGCAGCGAATTGACGCATGGTACAGGGAATGGCAACTGAATCTCAATGTAGACAAGTGTAATGTGCTGCGAATACACAGAAAGATAGATCCTTTATCATTTAGCTACAAAACAGCAGGTCAGCAACTGGAAGCAGTTAATACCATAAATTATCTGGGAGTACGCATTAGGAGTGATTTAAAATGGAATGATCATATAATGTTGATTGTCGGTAAAGCAGATGCCAGACTGAGATTCATTGGAAGAATCCTAAGGAAATGCAATCCTAAAACAAAGGAAGTAGGTTACAGTACGCTTGTTCGCCCACTGCTTGAATACTGCTCAGCAGTGTGGGATCCGTACCAGATAGGGTTGATACAAGACATAGAGAAGATCCAACGGAGAGCAGCGCGCTTCGTTACAGGATCATTTAGTAATCGCGAAAGCGTTACGGAGATGATAGATAAACTCCAGTGGAAGACTCTGCAGGAGAGACGCTCAGTAGCTCGGTACGGGCTTTTGTCAAAGTTTCGAGAACATACCTTCACCGAAGAGCCAAGCAGTATATTGCTCCCTCCTACGTATATCTCGCGAAGAGACCATGAGGATAAAATCAGAGAGATTAGAGCCCACACAGAGGCATACCGACAATCCCTCTTTCCACGAACAATACGAGACTGGAATAGAAGGGAGAACCGATAGAGGTACTGAAGGTACCCTCCGCCACACACCGTCAGGTGGCTTGCGGAGTATGGATGTAGATGTAGATGTAGATGTTGAAAGCTGTGCAATAGCAGAATATGTGGCATCCTGTGTGAATAGTAGTTCATGGTGCCACTACAGAAAGCCACAAGCTGTGGCGTCACGTTGTTTACATGTGTGAACCTGACTTAATGCATCCCACCAGTTTATTTGATCAATTGCTTTCAGAATATTACGTGAGAAAATCGTGAATTATACTTCGTATGATCGTCATTTTCGCAACACAAGCTGTTTCACTTATTGTAGGAGTTAATCTGTTCGAGATACATTAGATTTAACTTCCACATTTGTTCCGAGATCCTCCAGCACTTGAATGTAAATATTACTGAACGGTAGTTTTGTGAATGACTTCTCATATGCGTCATTTAGGTATGTTTGATATGTGCTTTCTTCAAAGCACTGGGCATACTTTATTGTTCAGCAGTCATATGATATATTTTGGTTAAGAGCAATCTGTTAGGGAATCTACTGGGCACTGGGGTGTGGTACAGTTTTTATGATTTCAGCTGCTCCTCTTTGCTCATCACACTAACATCTGTTCTTTCATCTTTGAAGTAGTGCAATAATTAAACTGGAAGATTAATTTTGGACCTTACTTTGTAAAGGAATATTTCTAATAGTATCCAGCATTTCTTTCTTAACTTTATTTTCGTTTATTATGCCTTCTGAGAGATTCTGTTTATTAACTATAGTGCCGCTAATGGGCTTTACATATAATTAAAAATTCTTTTTGTATTATGAGAGGTCTATTGCTAAGATTCCGCTGTAATAGTCATTGAAGGGTTCTGCCATTCCAATTTTAACATTTAGCACAAAAATGCTTTTCATTCAAAAACTATCTCCCTTATACTTTGATTGCACATATTTCCAGTAGCAGCTGTTTCTATAGATTTTCATTTACTGAGACTCTATGAAACATTCCTCCCACCATTAATTGCTTTTCTATTTTTGACAACTGTTTTTCTAATACTGTACCTCACTTTCTCCGCATGTGCTTGACTAGTTCTAAACGTTTTGAGTTTCTCCTTGAGCAATAACCATACTGTTTATTATTTAGTTTATCGTACATGTAAATATTTCTACCTCTCCTAGCTGTCCTTTGTATTTTTTAAATTATTGTTGCTATAACTACTTCGTGGTTGATAGAACCAGTTTCGACATGGACATGTAAAAAGGGGCCAGTTCTACTTGTTGCCATTAGATTTCCATCATGAATGGACTTCCAAACTATCTAAGGGATTTTTAGATAGAGATATTGATATTCAGCAAGAATGGAGGAACGAACTCACTGACAATGGAATTGAATATTTATCTTTCCTAATATGAGTCCATTGTCTTAAACATTTCGCCATCTCACTTGACTGTAAGTAGATTGAAATTAAAAGGTTCAGTTCTGTGATATCATGTACATAACAAAAATAGAATACTGAAAAAGTACTCAACGTAATTTCAATTCAGTACTTAATGTATGCTGTACACAACAGCCATAGATAAAGCTAACTCGATTTTGGGTGATTAAAGCCCTTTCCAATGATGACAGTATGTTTGGGAAACATACGTATAGCAGGCTGCAGTTTTCTCTAAAATTTCTCTTTACATGTGAGGATGATTCTGTTGATTGATAGAGAATCCCCTAAAAAGGCCCATCTTTGAGGCTGAGTCTTGCCCAAGCACTCACATATGCAACCTCAGTTACTAACTGGAGAGATCAGAGTTTTGCCACTCCTGCAGATTCCAAATTTCCGATTAAAGTATGGGGAAAAGGCCACAGTTTCAATTCACAAATAACTTCACATACATTAACAGAACAGTAGAGTGCTTTAAAGAAAGAAACACGTAACTATTATGACCAGAAAAGGTATGAGAGAGTACATTTGGTGGAGGCCTGTACAGAACATGAGACACAAGTTTTTGTACACTAATGCACTTGAGTTGAAGTTGTCAGCAGGAGGACACCACAGTCAGTTCGCCTTACGTGCAACATTTCTAGATAAGATAATGTTCTGTCACATATAGCTGTTTGGAAAAAATCATTATTTTAAATAGCCAACTAATTTAGTAGAAATTATGAAATGTACCCTGCTTTATGAAATAGTCAGTCTTATCACAGTCTCCAACAAGCTGTGACAACATAGGCACATGATGACTGATCTGACGCTGATAATCTTGTCGTTGAGTGCTCATAAGCTCCGACTGATCTGCCTGGCAAATTCTGAGATGTATTACTCAGTGGCAAGTTTGCTGTTGTATTTATGTCTTAGAATGATTAATTCGTCACAGCAGCATTGGTGTTCTGCAGGAAGTACATTTGCTTATTTACATAACTCTATTTCTGCACCCACTTTTGTAGTTCTTGGGTATATACAAATCCTTTTTATGTAATTCGAACGTTATTGATGTTATATTGGGTCATATATGGAAAATAAGTAGCCAACTTTACAATGAACAACGAAATTCCTTTTTACATTGCTGGGATAGAAATGTACCTATGGCACATGTGTAAAATTGGAGGCTGTAGCTAATGTATCTCACCTAAATGTTCGAATATCAGTAACTACTGCATACATAATTTGGCTTGTGCAATCATTTGAAGAAACTTCGCGTAGTCTGGGAGAGAGAGGGAAGTAACTGAAGACCTAACATGTTCACTGTGTCCTTCCTTGTTTTGTACAACCATCTTAGCTTAAAACTGTCAACTTTCTTTTCAAAATAAAAATACCTATTCTCAAATGAAGAAGAATGAGCAGAACTGCAGATGGTACCACTGCAGAACTAGCATGATGGAGATTGGAGGAGAAAAGAAGAACTCTGTTGGTTAAACAAAGAGCACTGAACTAAAAATTAGGCTTATAAAAGAAAATTAAAACAAATCGTTTCAGAATAAAATATATTAATCCACATACACTATTTGATCAAAAGTATCTGGACACCTGGCTGAAAATGACTTACAAGTACGCGGTGCCCTCCATCGGTAATGCTGGAATTCAATATTGTGTTGGACCACCCTTAGACTTGATGACAGCTTCCACTCTCGCAGGCATACATTCATTCAGGTGCTGGACGGTTTCTTGAGGAATAGCAGCCCATTCTTCATGGAGCGCTGCACTGAGAAGAGGTTCGATGTCGGTCGGTGAGGACTGGCACGAAGTCGGCGTTCCAAAACACCCCAAAGGTGTTCTATATGATTCAGGTCAGGACTCTGTGCAGGCCAGTCCATTATAGGGATATTATTGGCGTGTAACCACTCCGCCACAGGCCGTGCATTTGAATACGTGCTCGATGGTGTTGAAAGATGCAATCACAATTTTCGAATTGCTCTTCAACAGTGGGAGGGAAGAAGGTGCTTAAAACATCAATGTAGGCCTGTGCTGTGATAGTGCCATGCAAAACAACAACAGGTGCAAGCCCCCTCCATGAAAAACTCGACCACAGCATAACACCACCGCCTCCGAATTTTACTGTTGATACTACACACACTGGCAGATGATGTTCACCGGGCATTCGTCATACTCGCACGCTTCCGTCGGATCGTCACATTGTGTATTGTGATTCATCACTCCACACAACGTTTTCCCCCTGGCCAATTGTCCAATGTTTACGCTCCTTACATCAAACGAGGCGTCGTTTGGCATTTCCTGGCGTGAAGTGTGGCTTATGAGCAGCTGCTAGAGCATGAAATCCAAGTTTTCTCACCTCCCACCTAACTCTCATAGTACTTGCAATTTGGAATTCCTGTGTGATGGTCTGGATAGATGTCTGCCTATTACACATTATGACCCTCTTCAACTGTCGGCGGTCTCTGTCAGTCAACAGACGAGGTCGTCCTGTATGCTTTTGTGCTGTCCGTGTCCCTTCGCGTTGCCACTTCACTGTCACATCTGAAACAGTGGACCTAGGGATGTTTAGGAGTGTGGATAGCTCGCGTAGAGATGTATAACTCAAGTGACACCCAATCACCTTACTACGTTCGAAGTCCCTGAGTTCCGCGGAGCGCCCCATTCTGCTGTCTCACGATATCTATTGACAACTGAGGTCGCTGATACGTAGTACCTGGCAGTAGGTGGCAGCACAAAGCACCTATTACGAAAAACGTATGGTTTTGTCTATATAGTGTACATTTGTTTATTTCCCTTACATTTAATTACAGCAGAAACTGAAGTAATTAAAAAACTGTCTCTCGTGCATGTTTTCATTTGTCATATACATCCTTGTAATAGCTCTAATGCTGTCTTCAACACCAATGAAATCTTCATTGGACAGAAGGAAATTACAACAGTCAAAGTACCTGAGTATTTTATGTGAATGTGTGATGTCTGCTCCTTCGGACAGATAGAATTCACAGCTGTGATACATATTATGTAAATTGAAGGTGGAGTGAACAGGAAGGAACGAAAAGAGAAGGAACTTCGGAACTTTATGCAAAATCAGCGCAACGAGTGAAAATGTGTGTTGGACCATGTCACGAACCTGGGATCTCCTGCTTACTTGGCAGTTGCGTTAACTACCGCACCATCAGAATACATGTTTATCGCAATTACGCTGCCTCCCAGTTGACCCACACTCCCACCAAGCACCACCTATCTGCGGTTCCTGGCCATGTCCTCCATATTCGCTGTTTTGAGATTTCTGCAGGAGGTCGAACATAATTGTACATCCACACTAATGATGGTGGATTCAGGGCCCATCAAGACAAATCAGTTATATGAATGTGTGGCATCTGTTCTTTCAGAAAGCGTGCAAGATAGTCTGCCCAGTTCCGATAAACACTACATTCGGATGGAGCAGTGATTAACGCAAATCCTGGGTACGAGTGCCACTCCAGCTTACATTTTCATTTGTCGCCATTTATTCAGCATAAAGTCCAAGTGCATCTAACGTCAATGATTGCTGTCGTATTCTTTCCTTTCTCTCCCCTCCACCTTCAGTTTATGTAATATCTACGTGTCAGTAATAGCTGGGCCATTGGTGAAACATAGTCATTTCTGAAAGTAAGAAAGAATTACATGAGACAATTTGTGTGACACTTCAAGAGAATTTTAAATCATAGCTTGCCAGCCATTCCTTCCACATGCTGTGATTATGTAGATTTAATAACTGAAGAGTCCTGTTAGCTGAATGACAAGTACTAATTCTCTTTTAATACACAAATAACTATTATTTTATAATAAATATGGACATGGTTACGTGAATAGTGCTGATAGTTGAGAAACACAACAGCTATATTTTACAAGGTGCCCTAGGAGAAATGCTCGACATTCAGGTATATAACAAGAATGATCATTTGGAGCAAAAAAGTCTAGCTAACATGGGATCTCAAATGCATACCTTAAGAGCTATGAGATTTTCTTCATTTTCAATACATATCTCTTGTACTGCAAACTCTTTTCTTTCCATGCTTTGGGAGGAGGTAGTATGGATCAAAACAAGAAAAATTATATAGTAAATGTGGGCTCTAAAATGCATATCTTAAGAACTATGAGCACTTGTTCATTAGAAGAGATGTGTTCACAGTAGCAAAGATGAACAAGTGCTCATAGTTCTTACGGCATGCAATTTAGAGATCATTTCTACATTTCTTATTGCTTTGCTCCATTTATCACTTCTCAAAGTGTGGAAAGCAAAGAGGTTGCAGTAGAAGAGATCTATTTCACAGTATTGAAGATGAAGAAGTGCTTATATCTCTTAAGGTATGCATTTTAGAACCCATGTCTAAGAGACTTTCTTGCTTTGAATGATCGTTCCGTCCCTCAATATTAACCATTCCTCTTGGGGTACCATGTATTACTGAGTAAGTATAATCTTTTTCCTTTCATCTTCTTTTTTTAAAAAAATGAGGAAGTACTGACTTTCCTGTTAATTTTGCTGTGTTAAATTTGTCTTGAGTAAGCAAAAATCTTCTAATGTTAATGGGAATAATGCTAGGCAGAAGACAATTTGGTTTCTGTGAAGCCTTAGGCCTGAGGTCCTAATATTTCCACTAAGAAATGGAAAGTTGTTCTCCCAAATGGAGATAAGAGCGAATAATATTTTCTGCTATAAATGAAATTTGGTTGGGTGAACTTGAGACATTTGCACTCTATTAAACTTTTTGCTACAGGAAAAATCATAACATTGTTGTCTAAAACTGAAAAATGTGTTTATGCCAGCAGTACCCAAAACTCATGTGTGTGTTTTTTTTTAATTTGATTAGGTCTGTTTTGGCACAGTCTGCCAAAGCAAAGTAGTTTCTTCTAGAACTGCAGTAGATGTAGTACATGCCAGATGAAAGAGACTATTTTGGCATGAATGGTCATTTTTATGTACCTAGTTTATAGAAATAACATGACAGTGTATTAATAAAAAAGTACTGATTTCAAATGGATATTGCTGCATATATTAATAAATAATTTATGTTGGGGAACGCAGAAGTAATCTCACCTGTCAGTCCTCCTTTGAGACATGAAATCTATGTTTAAATTTTGAATCAATGTATTCTTCAAAATAACTGGGGCGACGTCTCAATTTCTTCTCCTTATTCATTCTATCAAAATGTCGCTATCAGTGTCAGATTCTATAAATGTGGCTGCCATCATCAATACTTATTCCCCAGATGAACTCGCTAATCCAGCCTGAAGTCATGGGTTTAAGTTATCACAAGTTCACACTCCGGTTAGGTGTTATTCTGGGCTTCCCGCTCTATTCAGATAATACATCTTAACTGGATGTAACAAGAGTTTGTACAAATGGCCCTGTGGCACCTACTATCATACACACACGAACAGGTGACATAGGCACTTTTTGTGTTCAGAAATCGTTTTGAACACAACCGAAATTAAAGTCAGTTTGGGTCCCTAGTCTATTATTACCATTACCTTTGCCTTCTGTTTGAATTTTTGTAGCCAGCGCTCTTTATTTGTCTCTAAGGAGAGTCTTCATAAGCTCTCTGTAGATTGTAATGTACGTCTATGCCATTGGCTTGCTACCTTATTAAGACCAGTTCACTCTGACCATCAAGTAGCGTCACATCGCATAATGTCATGGCACCATCATGTCAGGATGTATTCACAATGTCTGTTACATCACATCAACTCGTTTAGTACTATACTGAATGGCGAAAGTGAGGTTATGAGTTACCATCTGTGATATAAAAAGTGGTAATATAGTAGCAGAACTGAAGAACTAACAATGAAAAAGCAAACATCATAGTGTTTGATCTTGAATAATTTTGTGTGATAAAATGTTGAAAGTGAAACAAAGTGACTGTACAGTGTGAGTGATATGAAGAATGAGCACATAAACACCCACAGCATTTCAGTAATTGCGGAACTCGCGTCTTTTTCAGTCTTTTAATCATTAAACCTACATGTAAAAATTTCTGCTATTCAAACAGTTTCTAAGCCATATTGTGCTTAAGTGATCTGCATATAGTATGGGTGAATAATAAACACAAACCAGTGTGTGTACAGGTGAAAACCCAAATAAATTTGTGTTGTACATCTGAAATGTCCTGAAATACAGGACGCTATGGAAATGAAGTGTGAGCGATACTCGTATTCAAGGTATGCCTATTCTAATAAGTTTTGTAGAGGATGTGTCAGCAAAGAAAACAACTATCTTCACAATACTCATTATGTTAAGTGGTCAGTGAAGGTTCAAACTGTAATCGTCTAAATGTACCACGTCCATTAAACGAAAATCCCGGACTTGTAACTAAGCAATTAGGCAATAGAATTGTACTAGCGGATATGCAGGACGACATATCTCGACAACGAATAAAAGACGATATTTTGCAGGTAGATACTGTAACTGCACATCTTAATGACAGTTTGAAGACTTTAAAACAACAGTTAAATTGTATGAGTGCAACAAAGAGTCCATTGATTCGTCGTGATATCCAAAAAGAGGCCAGATTTACAAGAGCAGAAGACTCAAAGCAGCCACACTACTAGGCTGACCAACTCTCCTGTATTTCCTATGCCTTCCCATATTTGAGCATAATTTTTCATAGTTTCCCAGTTCCAATATTTTCAGGCTCATTGGGCGTTTTTCTCTAATTTTTAACTCTATTTTTCTTGCTTTCGTATATACAAATGTTTTTCAAGCATTTAAATTTTGTGTGCACGGTCAGAATTGGTCGAAACGTTGTACAGCAGCAACAATTGATTCTATATCGACAATGTGTCCGTCGATTATCTTATAAACTGTTAACCAACTCTTGGCAGTTGGACGTGACATCGTTTCAGTGCCAGTGCTTACTGTGAATCGTGTATGGCATTTTATGATGAGCAACAAGGACGCAGCTGAAACGCCACAAAAAAAGAAAACAAAATATATGTGTATCTTACAAAGTGGGAAGCTGTAATTCCTGGATTGCACCAGCAAGGTCAAATGCTTATAAAGCAAACTGCTCAATTTGCAAACGTGAATTTAGCATAGCACATGGCAAGAAGAACGATTGTACACACCACATGAAATTATTACCAAGTATTCTAAAAAAAATGCATCTTTCTGTTCAGTGTGTAGTAATAAGTAATTGGCAATTTTTTAAGTTAACTTCTTGTATTTGCTTGTAGGTCAAAAACAAAGCAAATTATTTCACTACTTCATTCAAGATACATTAACTACTTTCTTCAGCTCTGCTCACCTGAGCAAAAGCCTAACAAACGACGGCTTGAAAAGCATTGCTGGTGTACTTATATCAGTCTACCACACAGTACAATGCAGTCTAAGATATAGGAGCTTAGGCCTTGCAATCAGACTTTCAATATCTCGTTTAGTGAATCTAATGTGTCAAAGAAAATATCTTGTGGGCGAACTAATGCAGGAATGATCATAGTGAACATATTGGCTCCAAGAAGCATGAACAATTTTTTGGAAGTTTTAAATGATCCCAAAAAGTGTAGCATGTTTTTTCTTTAGCAACCAGTCCGCCTCCAGTCACATAAACAGGAAAAATGTTTCTATTTATAATACAATATTTGGATCCCTTTAGTGGAATTCAAAACAGATTCTGGATTTCATACAACAGGCAGATGAAACTGCAATGGATGTCCATAGGTTGTTAAAAAACTCACTGAAGTCAAATAATTTTAATGCAGTAATATATCATCACATTGTGCTAGTGGTGCCAATACAAATTCTGGCAAGAACCATTCAGTCATGAAACTAGTAAGTAATGAGAATGAAAAAAATCCTCAGAGCCAGTTGTTTTAACTATGTGTTTCATAATGCCATGAAATGTGCATGTAATTGTATAGAATGTGTAGGTGTTGAAATGTTAATATTGAAAATATATAGTCACACAGGCCACAGTAATGCAAAATATCACAGGAAAAAACATAGTGACAGAAGATGAAAAATCTCCTAGAAAATTAAATAACCTAGAACACGTAATAATTGGACCATCACATTCCAAAAACGAAGAAGATCATGCTCATCCAACAACAGAAGGAGATGTAGCACTAAAAGAAAAAAAAAAATTCCCAGAAAATTAAGAAAACCACGAAGAGATGATCATTGGACCAACACATTCGAAAAACGAGGAAGATCACACTCATCCAACAAAAGAGGAAAATGCAGAATTATCTGCAGTATTCAAACGACTACATTTTAAGAAACAGGAAGACCGCATTGTGTCAACAGAAGAACCAGCTGGTGCAGTTTTAAATGTAGTAATTGAACCATCACATACAACTCCACAAAAAGAATTTGAAATAAATCAAACTGCAAAAAGAGACAATGAGCAACTTTTGAAGTTGCACAAATACAAAGGAAACCAACATAGAGAATACGAGCACTTCCGCACTACTTCGCAAAAATTATTTTATTCCACAGCCAGAGAAAGAGAAGATGGACAAGACAAATAATAAGATATACAGTGTGGTCACATGTCAGTCTCCAATTACAACAGATTTTCAACAACTCTGTGGCCGTCAAAAGGAATAGAACATTAAAGTCTTGCACAAAATATTCAATATTTAGACAACAGAAAAGAAAAGAATTAGAAGTAGTCCTGAGTGAAATACAATCAGATTTATTGTTATGCCTTGAAGACCATGAAATAAATGAAGCAGAGCTTTGCAGTCTAATAATTAATAAGAGATTATGATACAATTAATTAATTAATTATTTCTATAGAGCAAAACATAAAGATGAAGGTGTTGCTGCATATGAGAAGAAAATTGGAAGTCAATAAGATATTGAATATTGTAAATGTATAAACCTTCCAGTACATGTCGAAAAAGATTTGGAAATTATTGGCACAATGAGTGAAGAACTAAGAATTTTTTATGTATACATGTATCCAAGCGATAATATTGCAGCCCGCATCTCGTGGTCGTGCGGTAGCGTTCTCGCTTCCCACGCCCGGGTTCCCGGGTTCGATTCCCGGCGGGGTCGGGGATTTTCTCTGCCTCGTGATGGCTGGGTGTTGTGTGCTGTCCTTAGGTTAGTTAGGTTTAAGTAGTTCTAAGTTCTAGGGGACTGATGACCGTAGCAGTTAAGTCCCATAGTGCTCAGAGCCATTTTTTTATAATATTGCAACTTTTATTTTTAAAATGAAGGATGTTATATGATGTGAAGGCTACTCAGTCTACAATGACAAATATATGACACTATCCTCGTTTTGCTTTGGGCAACTGGTCAGATAGATCAGTACCAACTAGGTCAATCTGTTTGTTAGGAGTTACACTTTGCTAATAGCCTCTACATCTTTGGTTGTTAACTTTGACTCTCTGACATCTATCATAAGTAGCGAGACATTTCCTGAGCCCCTCTCTCCTGCAATATTATGGCAGTACACACTGTCTTGAATTTTCGGTATGCTTTTCAACACACCACAGGTACCAGAGTTTTCATTTGTGTACTTGATGAGTGTATCAGTGTACTGCTCAGGCAAAAAGACTTTCCGTATGCCATTATCTGAGTTGAGTCTATAGAATAATATGCCTTTGTAAACTTGACAATATAGATGTACTTTCTTGTATCCTTTCTGCCCCAAGTAACTTCTGACTAGTTCTCCCAAACTGACTGCAAATTATCCTGATATCTTTCAATCCTTTCATATACGTAATTTTCAAATTTCTCTCTTGATTTCCATTTCCATTTTCATCGTCACCCCACCACTGGTTACCTAGCCAAATATCAGCAATAATGTTCTCTTTTCCTTTAATGTACTCTAATGTACAATTAAACTGTTGTAAATAAACTGCCCAACTGGTGATCCTCCCATGATACGATTTACATTCATGAATATAGCATATAGCTTTATGAACTGATTTATTTTGTATGTTAAGGCCGACCGTTGTGGCGAGCGGTTCTAGGCGCTACAGTCTGGAACCGCGAGACCGCTACAGTTGCAGGTTCGCATCCTGCCTCGGGCATGGATGTGTGTGATGTCCTTAGGTTGGTTAGGTTTAAGTAGTTCTAAGTTCTAGGGGACTGATGGCCTTAGAAGTTAAGTCCCATAGTGCTGAGAGCCATTTGAACCATTTTGTATTTTAAGGCCAGGTAAATAATTCCTGAATTTCTTAAACTCCCAAACTACTGCTAAAAGCTCCTTCTCTTGATGATGTAATTCTTTTAATGTTTCTGTAAAGTGCTGCTTGGAAATGCAACAACTGAATGGTGTTCTATAACCCCATTTACAACCTTTTCCTGAAACAAGTGAACACTCAAGTCTGAATCACTGATATTGGCCATCAAAGAGAATGGCAAAGAAAGATCCAGTCCATGTAGAATTTTACTCTTACTACATTGTTCTTTTATCTAATCTAATGAAAGGCAATGTGATACTCCTCACTCTCCTTCTTTAACAGGTGCATTTAAAGCTCTAATCCAGACATACTCTCTATAGAAAGAATGATATGAGCTCCCTCTCAACATAGGCTTAGGAAATTTTGTAACGCCTTGGTTTTACAATTGTCAGGCAAACTTTACTCCTCTGCTATTTTGTGGCCAAGAAAGTGAAGTTGTTTCACTGCAAATATGCATTTCTCTAACTTCAAAGTCATACCCCCATCTCAGTTTTCCTTAATGAACTTTGCAGGTCTTAGAGGATAATAGATTGCCATCTACATAAATAGTTCCTTTCCCAAAAGAAAATCCAACCCCTTAATAGATACGGCTACAGAGACATTCAATCCAATTGGAACCACACAATACTGAAAATACTTAGCATTGAAAAATACGCTGTATACTTTCTAGAGTCATATTCTAATTCAGTTTGATGAAAAAGAAATCAGGTCTAGTTATGGATTTTACATTTTCAAATTTATTGAGTAACTCATCTGTTTTCTGGGTGATCAATACCTGTTCAAATGTCTAGAGTCCAGAACTAGCCTAATCCCACCACCTCGTGTAGAAACTACCACTAATTGGTTGTTTTGCTGGCTACAGCATCTTTCACTAACCATGACTTCTGCAGTGTCTTTCATTCCCTTTCAACTTCTTTTCTTCCACAGATGGATACACATAAGGCTAAATGAAAACAGGGTCATAAGGTTTCAACTTAAGTTTACATTGATATTTCTTCATTCTACCTGTTCCCTCTTAAAAAGTAACATTATAATCCAAAAACATTTTTTAGTTCCTCTTTTTACTCTACACTCCAAGTTTCTGTTTCACCTATCTCTCTGACACAAGTTCACTGTAAGAATCGTTAGTAATTTCAAAATTTCATCTTTCATCTTCCTCATAGTATTCGCTATCATCGAATTTTTCTATCCTCTTTATCTCACTGCTGTTACTGTTATTTATCATCACAACGTCTGTCTCCCCAGAAATTTCTCTCTTACAATCGGTAAATGACAATTTTATCTCATTACAATTAAAACAAACGTTAGCCTTGATTATATAATTCATTCCTACTATTAAAGTGTCATTCAGATCCTCAATTTTTAAATATTACTGCTCAAAAGAGACATCATTTATCTTAAAAACCAATAGGGCATATCTGGCAATCACTACACTACTTTTTCCAGTAGTACCTTTAATGTTGACTCCAGTTAGAGGAATCTCAGCAAAAATCTCCCCATTTTTATTTCATCTCTAAGATTTTTTGATATTCCACAAACAGGACATTCAATGCCAACCAGGAAATTACCTCTCCAATTATTAGTTTGAACACAAGTATATGGACTCCACTGTATATCACAATTTTCAATGTTTGTACTCACCATATAGTGGACATGCTGAGTCATGATAGGCACAACAAAAAGATTCACACAATTAAAGCTTTTGGCCATTAAGGCCTTTGTCAGCAGTGGACACACATATACACACACACACACACACACACATACACTCACGTAAACGCAACTTGCACACACGTCTGCAGTCTCAGAGAGCTGAAACCACACTGCAAACAGCAGCACCAGTGTATGATGGGAGTGGCGACTGGATGGGGGTAAGGAGGAGGCTGGGGTGGGGAGGGGGAGGGATGGTATAGTGGGAGTGAAGGACAGTGGAGTGTGGCAGTTTAGACAGAGGCCAGGAGAGAAGGTGCGGAGGGGGGAGGGGGTATTAGCAGAAAGGAGAGATATAAAAAGAAATTAAAAGACTGGGTGTGGCGGTGAAATGACGGCAGTGTAGTGCTGGAATGGGAACAGGGAGGGGGCTGGATGGGTGAGGACAGTGACTAACGAAGGTTGAGGCCATGAGGGTTACGAGAACATAGGATGTATTGCAGGGAAAGTTCCCATCTGTGCAATTCAGAAAAGCTGGTATTGGTGGGAAGGATCCATATGGCACAGGCTGTGAATCAGTCATTGAGATGAGGGATATCATGCTTGGCAGCGGGTTCAGCAACAGGGTGGTACACTTGGATTTTGGCCACAGTTTGTCGGTGGCCGTTCATGCTGACAGACAGCTTGTTGGTTGTCATGTCCACATAGAATGCAGCACAGTGGTTGCAGCTTAGCTTGTAGATTACATGACTTGTTTCACAGGTAACCCTGCTTTTGATGGGATACGTGATGTTTGTGACCGGACTGGAGTAGTTGGCGGTAGGAGGATGTATGGGACAGGTCTTGCATCTAGGTCTATTACAGGGGTATGAGCCATGAAGTAAGGGATTGGTGGCAGGGGTTGTGTAAGGATGGACGAGTATATTGTGTAGGTTCGGTGGACGGCGGAATACCACGGTAGGAGGGGTGTGAAGGATAGTGGGTAGGACATTTCTCATTTCAGGGCACTACTAGAGGCAACCGAAACCCTGGTGGATAATGTAATTCAGTTGCTCCAGTTCCGGATGGTACTGAGTTACGAGGGGAGTGCCCCTCTGTGGCCAGACGGAGAGACTTTGGGAGATGGTGGGAGACTGGAAAGATAAGGCATGGGAGATTTGTTTTTGTACAAGTATGGGAGTATAATTATGGTCAGTGAACGCTTCATTGAGACCCTCGGTATATTTTGAGAGGGACTGCTCGTCACTGCAGATACGTCGACCACGGATGGCTAGGCTGTACAGGAGGGACTTCTTGGTATGGAATGGGTGGCAACTGTCGAAATGGAGATACTGCTGGTGGTTCATAGGTTTGATATGGATGGAGGTACTGATATAGCCATCTCTGAGGTGAAGTTCAATATCTAGGAAGGTGGTTTGTTTGGTTGAGTAGGACCAGGTGAAGCAAATGGGGGAAAAGTTGATGAGGTTGTGGAGGAATGTGAATAAGGTGTCCTCACCTTCAATCCAGATAGCAAAGATCTCATCAATTAATCTGAACCAGGTGAGGGGTTTAGGATTCTGGGTTATTAGGAAGGATTCCTCTAGATGGCCCATGAATAGGTTAGCATAGGTGCCATGGGGGAGGAGAAGTAATTGTGGGTGAGGATATAGTTGGTCATGGAGACTAGGAATGAGGTTGTTGGTTTGGAATCCATAGGGCGTCTGGAAAGGTAGTGTTCGATAGCAGTAAGGCCATGGGTATTAGGAATGTTAGTGTACAGGGAGGTGGCATCAATAGTGACGAGCAGGGCACCGTGTGGTAAAGGGACAGGAACTGTGGAGAGTCAGTGGTGGAAATGGTTGGTATCTTTTATATAGGAGGATAGGTTCCGGGTAATAGGTTGAAAGCGTTGGTCTATGAGAGCAGAGATTCTCTCAGTGGGGGCACAGTAACTGGCCATAGTGGGGCACCCTGTGTGGTTTGGATTGTGGAAGGTAGATGGTGGGAGTGTGGGGAGTGGTAGAGGTAAGTAGAGAGATGGACTCTGGAGAGAGGTTCTGGGATGGACCGAAGGATTTGAGTACTGACTGGAGATCCTGCTGGATTACTGGAATGGCATAACTGTGGCATGTTTTGTAGGTGGAAGTGTTTGACAGCTGACGGAGTCCTTGTGCCACATAATGCTTGCGGTTCAAAACAACGGTGGTGGAGCCATTGTCAGCAGGTTGGATTATAAGGTCAGGGTCAGTTTTTAGATGGTGGACTGTGGTTCTTTTTGCAGATGATTTAATAATTTTAATTTCTTTCTATTTCTCTCCTTTACGCTACTACCCCCTCCCCCCTCCGCACCTTCTCTCCTGCCCTCTGTCTAAACTGCAACACTTCACTGTCCTTCACTCCCACCATACTATCCCTCCCACTCCCCACCCCAGCCTCCTTCATAACCCCACTCAGTCGCCACACCCATCATGCACTGGTGCTGCTGTTTGCAGTGTGGTTTCAGCTCTCTGAGACTGCAGACGTTTGTGCAAGTTGCGTTTACGTGAGTGTATGTGTGTGCGTGTGTATATGTGTGTCTACTGCTGACAAGGGCCTTAATGGCAGAAAGCTTTAATTATCTGAATCTATTTGTTGTTCCTATCGCGACTCAGCATCTCCGCCATATGGTGAGTAGTATCTTTCCTTCTCTAGATTGTCACATTCCATCCTGGATTTTCCATTGTTTGGTTATCAATGTTTTCATCTTCATACAATGAATTCGTTTCTATCTCCCTGAAACTCATACTTTTCCTTTGTTCTACAGATTCTCCACTTTTCACAGACTGTAACCTTCCCAAAATTACTCTGTAATTACTGTCTCTTCATTAGACTCAAAATTCACCCTCCGCATTTTGTATGTTTGTCCTGAGAAATTCCCTTAAAACATCAAGCATTTCACTAACATTACCAACCTTATCAAAATAACGAGAAGTAACCTTCAAAATTTCATCACTCATCAGCTCACTTTGCTTACTGACATCAGAACAAGTGGACATTATTTCACTGATTCTATACATTATAGGCCAATCATCATGTTCGTCCCTGTTCTTCACCAAATCATTGTCAAGGCCTACAATCACACCTTTATCATCAATCTTTCCTCTTTAATCTCAACATAAATCAGCTCATCTAATTCTTTATAAATTCTTTATAACGCTTAACATCAGAAACATCATGCACTGCATCAATATCTAAATAATCATCCATAACATCACTGTTCACAATACAAGCACCATAACTATCACCATTATCTTCATAGCTACTACCTATCCTATCTTATTTGCCCTCAAGTTCATAATTCTCAATCTCGACATTCAACTTCAGCACAAATAGATACACCACTTCCCCCTATATCTTCATCACTCATTCACATCGCAAAACCCTACCCACTGCAGTAATTATCATCACTAGAATCCTTACTCAAAATTCTGTTACAGCTGCAATTTCATCAGATAAGCTTCTCAAGACATCGCCATCAAGATCAACTTCTGCCTCTGCTTCTTATTTTCTTATACTTTCATTTCCCTTAACATATCTTTCCAAAATTCTCTCCTAAACTCTATCTTGTTTACCTGGTATGAACTACTGTAAGCTTTACTCTGGAACCCCTCTGAAAAATGCCTCTTCCTCTCCTAAAATTACTAGCTTGATTTTGGTATCTATTTTCTCTTGCTCCAAACCGACAGGCTCCTCATGAAGTGTTACTTAGTTTTTCGATCCATTCCTTTTGTTTAATTTCTTTTATGGAACCTTCTACCATCACCTTCCCATTGCCTACTTCTTTTCTCATGAAGCCTTTCTTCAGTACTTCATTTATTATTTCAGTTATTATTTCTCCTCTCATTATCTCTGTGTCAGTCATTCCAGTGATTGTCCATCCTATTACTATTATCATGATAATTGTTTCTGTTATCTCTTCTTCTGTGTCTGTCTCTATGATGATCATTGGACCATCCCCCACCATGATAAAAATCCATGTTCTCCTTGCCTATCCCTCTGTCTCTCATTTCTTTCCCATGTGATATCTAGTTTATCAATGCATTTTAAAAATTGTTTAAAATAGCCATCTGGTGTGTATGCTACCCTCCTACTGTACCTTATATGACAAATGCCTCTTTAATGCATCTATTTGGATTGTCATATCTTATGGTTTATCTAAGTGTACAAGTGTTTCATGTAACTGTTCACAAAAATCTTTTATACGAATTCTACCTTCTTTGTAACATATTCAATTCAAGATTTTTGATTTCATCTTAATTTGTTTCTTTTTAGGACAAAATTTATTCAAAAAACATTTTTCGAACTCTTCAAAAGTCACATCTGTATGTGTATTCTGATTAGCTCACAACAGTGCCTCCACAACAAAAATTTCTTTGCTAGTTCAATTTTCATTTTGTCTGGCATACTGTTGGTAAAATTATCTCTACAATGGCAAATAAAGTCCACAGGAAGCAGTTTGTTTTCTGAGTAAATTTCTTTTATATTTAAGCTCTTCCAGGTAATGGTGTTGTTACTAAAACAATTTCTGGCTTTAACTTTTTCCTCAGTTTTGTTTAACTTTTCCCTAACATTTGAAATGATTCTAACACTTGCACCAATATCACCTTTTACATCTGACAGTGCTTTATTAAATATTCTTCTTAATTCACTCAGTTTCAACTTAATACTGTCGCTTTCATTTTTAATGATAGAATGTGAGGTTTTTAGTAGAGATGGGGGATCCGCTCTTGAACTAATTCATAGAGTTCAATCTTTCAAAGGAGTGAACAATCAGTGATTCAGAAAAAAAGAACGGTAGCTCCAAACGTTTCCCACGGCAGAGAGAGAGAGAGAGAGAGAGAGAGAGAGAGAGAGACGGAGCATATCAGCAGCGCCTCTGCTGGTCACAGCACAGTGCACGCCACACAACACAGCCAGCGCCGGCCTCTGCCCTGCTTCTACCTTGGCTGCCTGCATTGTGCAGTGCCCCATTGGATTTTGTGTTTCACATATGCCGTGGCGTCTCTGTGCGTCGTCTGCCGCGCAGTGTCTGGCGCAGCGTAACTTCGCATCGCACTCTGTCGGCGATCATTTCAGTCGCACGTCCTGCCCTCTGGGCAGTTGATGCGAGCAACAGGACAGAGAGCCACCTAGCGGATAACATAGGAACTACTTGCAAAAACCCGCTCGCAAGGGAACGAACTATTTGTCTCGGAGCGGGTGAGTTCACCGCTACCCCCTCCCTCGGAACTCGCCCGCTCAACGCTCGCCCCACCGTCTCGACTCTAGCCAGAGCGTCGAGCAAAGCGACTCAGGTGTCACTGTGGTCTCTGCGGTCTCAGCTCACGCAGTAATACAGCTCGCGGCTCGACCTGCTCGACTCAGCGCCTCTGCATCGGAGTTCGTCCCCACTGGATATTGTTCTTCGTAGTAATGCCGCTATGTATATTACATTATTATGTTATGTATACATCAATTGTTTTTATTTTATTTTTATTTGTTTAAACTGATTAGTTTAGGTTCCTGATGACTCCTCTTACTATAGGATTTTTATTATAGACACTCGAATTTACGCTTTAATTACGAGCGAACCGATAAACGTATCGCAAAATGTGATACACCAATATTTTCCTTGTTTTATTCTGCGTAAGGCTATATGCAGCACTTTTGTTTTACAGTCAAATTTATATTTTTTTTTCTTATTCTGGTACGGATTTTGCGATTTTAGGCGTCTTCGAAAGGAAACGTTCACTTTAAAAATATATGGCTTGCGATGTATTTGTATGAGGTTAATGAAATTTTAATACGTTATAGCCAAATATATTGTTAATGTAAATCTCAAGTTACAACATTTTCCGATCACCCAAAAAACCACGATAGTGCAAAATAAATCAATAATCAAAAACTTTGTAATATCGTGGAAATTTCAATAAACAATACAAAATTCTTACTCATTATCTGTGTTACTTCAAAATAAGATCAAATAAGATCAAAATACAGGTATAGTACTGGAATAAACCAAGTTTAAAGGGCAATGTGCCTTCCATTTATTTTATATTGTAAATGAGTGGTGAGTCATGAAAAAGAGCTAATTCATTTCAGGGAGTGAACAGTTCTGATCCAATCTCTGAAAAGAACAGTTTTGCCCATCTCTAGTTTTTAGGCTGCCATCAATTCTCTCTATCTCAATGATTAGTTTGATTTCTACCTTGTCATCTTCATTTTGTACAGAACTAATACGAATTTCAAACTTACTATGCCCTGTGGCTATATGTGTTTCAAACTCGTTTAAATCCATTTCTAGCTCTCAGTTATCTCTACAGCTTTCTCTATCTGAACTCTGTCATTATCTAAGTATTTTCTGATACATTTTAGTACTTGATCTTGCCTCCCTAAGTTTGTCTCTAAATGATTCACTTTTTTGTCTAGTTTCTCACTCCCTTTTTCAAGTTTTATCCAAGTCCAGGTGTCTAGCTTCTGACTTTATTTATCTAATTTGTCCCCAGTGAGTTTTGCAACTATATTAAAAAGGATGCTACTATCGCCAACTGTGTCCTCACGACTGAAACCTTCAATTGGTGAACAGATATGGTCTGAATCTTCACCTGCTGCTTTCCCTTTTGACTGTATGTCACTAACATTGTCTTGAATTGTATCCTCATTACCTTGTATCAAATTTACCACCTCCTACACCTCTTGATTTTGGGCCCTACTGTCGTCGCACATCATAAAAATATACGAAAGACATACATACAAAAAACGCTCCCTAAACGAAATGTCCTTCAGACGGCCTACTGAGCTGATGACAGTGAAGAAAAGAAGAAGTAACAGTAGATTATGTAACTAGGTTGTTGTGATGTATCTGCTGGTACTCACAGTTCCACAGTCCAGTTTCCTTATCCTCATTTTTTTTTTTTTGCTGTTCCAGTTACTAATAATATCATGTTGTAGTGTTGACATGAGAATGTTACACATGGAACTCGCAAGTTGACTTTAATACTTTGACTCCAATTAAATCAGAATCCCACATCCTCCAGCATACTGTGGTGTGGCTGCCTTTCTTAGGACAACACTTGTCAAACAAAAGTAAATCGAAGTAAAGGTGTTCATCAATGTTAATATTGAAGTAGGATGGGTGTAACTCATATTGTTCAAAAAGGTGTTGGTGTCAACTCAACTCTTTCTCATTGCTCCACAGCAGTTGAGTCTTCCTGCAAATTTCTAAAGAAATGACAGCTCAGAGAACATTATAATTGTCTAATAATGTGAAAAGTCAAAGAAAATTTCAGGTATACACAATTTTAGTTGACATTACGTTGCACAATTCAGCTCAAAGTATCACTTTGTACTGGCTCTTCCCCATGATTTCTCATGGCTATTATATACTTTCCCAAACTATTGGAACGTTCTTGCACATAATAATTTCGTTAATTATAATCACAGAAGTTGTTCAGAATTACAAAGAATGTTGTCATTCAGAAGTTGCAATTGAAATACATGAAATAGGAAATAAAGCTAGATACGTATTTTTTGTTTCATGAAAAAACAAGTGAAATGATTAAAATAAACAATTCTGATTACTTTATTGTTTATTGCACTGAAACTACATTTTCTGAAGTATTCCTATCATGTTTACAGCTTGAAATATGAGTAAATTATTTTTTATTGTTGACATAATTTAAATATGAAATCCAGTAGCCTAAATAAACACTTTATTTACATTGACCATTAGTTTTGTATTGTGAACTATATTAATGACGAAGTAAGTAGATTCTGTTTTGCTAAACAATCGTGTAGCAAGTTGTCATTATGACAAATACATTTTTTGACCGCTTCTAACACAGTAAAATACAGCGTATTTGGTGCTTCTTTGGTTATCCAATAGTTTGTTAATGTAAAGCCATAATTGCAATTAAATGAATTAACAATACATGTTCCTACAAGTGAATGGACATAATATTGGCCAATTCTTTGCCATGAAGTTGTTAAAAATCACATTTCAAAGTCAAAAGGTGAAATTATACATATGGGTCCTGTATAATGACTTAACAGTTAATCAAGCGATCCAAATTAGCTCCGTAATCTTATGCAAATTGGTGTGTTAACTTTCATAGAGCATTGTGTAAAAATGTGAAGTGAAATTGCAACGAACTTTTTGAGTCTTTTGCTAGCAACGTTTCCCCTCTATATTACAAGTAGCTTTATAGTTATATAACAATTATATTAAAAAATAAATAGCATGAGTCCATCCAATTCCTTGTTAGAGTACAATATAAAATTTAAAATACATTGGTCAAGAACTTGATTTACATACTATATACATTAAAAAGTTTGTAGCCTATGTCTGTCGGAACATTTATTATTTTATCTTGAAAAAGTTTTGAAGTAAATCAGTCAAGAATTTTTCGAGATATTAGCTAACAACTTTTCCCCATTAAGTAATATAGTGTGACCACCCTAAACAACTGTTTGTCCAGATGCAAATTACAAAATGTTTCAAGCAAATGTTCTTTAGCTGTCAGGTGGACATCAATCTTTTACAAAGATATGAACAGAGGTATGACTTTTTATTCAGTAATTCATTTCCTCTCCTAAGGACCTATTCAAACATGCATCATAGTGTGCCATTCACTCAAACACAACATTATTACATAACACGAAATCGACAATGACGCTCCCAGTGCTTAGTGCAGGTACTCAGGGTAATGGAACACATCCATGTGCTCACGTTGACAGATGACAAGTGTAACTATAAGAAGAATGTGCACTTGTCATTCTGTCAACGATCGTAAGCTGAAGAGTTGTGTGAGTAGAATGTACACCAAGGAGGAGAAGGTAGAAATGCTATTCATCTGTTGGGAATGTAAGTTAGCAGAACAGTAATTGCAATACTGTTGTCTTATGTATGGGTACATTTAGTACAGTTGTTTAGTCCTTTTAAATACTGTTGTGTAGAGTAGGCATACAGTAAAGGTTATCCTTCCTACAACCTGCATCGACATAACGTTTCTTTTAATGTTGTTGTTGTTGAAGGTAGGAGAAATGCTTCGCAGGCAGTGGAACTGAACAGAGAGCGATATTCTGACAAAAACCCATATTCCCGACATGTTTTCTCATCTTGTTGCGACGATTCAGGAAATGGTAAGTTTTAACCCATGACAACACAATCGTCGTAGCACTATCACAGACGAAGCTGCCGAAGTTACTGTTCTCACTTCAATTACTATGAATACACATGTGACCACAAGACAACTTGAACACGAAGCTGGCATTCCTAAAAACAGTGTACATCGTATTCTTACACTTCACCTGTTCCTTCCTTACCATTTACACCTCATTGCATGGCAATGATTTCCAGACTCGTGTACAGTTCTATCAGTGGGATAGCAGAAATCCGAACTTCTTCTCCAATGTTCTATTTACAATGATTTTTCCTTCTCAAACAAAGGACAAATAAATACAAGGAACATGCATTATTGGTCCAGCGACAACCCACGAGGGCTTAGACAGGTGGAACAGCAGCGTCAATGGAGAGTTAACGTCTGATATGGGATCTTGGTACAATTATTGGCCCTTATTTCATCAGTGGTAGTCTAAACGGCATAGCGTATTCCAACTTCCTTAGGCAAATTTTTCCTCCTCTTCTGGATGAAGTGCTGCTGAGAACCAGAATGCTTATGTGCTATGAACATGATGGCTGTCCAGCACATAATGCCTTGCATCCACATCGTGTTCTGAACTGAATGTATTCTACCAGATGGATTGGTTGAGGAGGAACAGTTACGTGGCCTTCTAGGTCTCCTGATTTAAATCCTCTAGACTTTTTTCTTTGGGGACGCATTATCGAGATATTCCAACAACTCCAGAGGACATGCAGGAATGTATCGTGCTTGCTTATAATTCTCTTCAGCAGGCCATACTGGAAGCAGTAAATAATTCTTTCATTCAACAAACGCACCAGTTTATTGGTGCCCAGGGTCACCACTTTGAGCATCTTTGAATGTTCCAGTCCTGGGCAGTGGTACAGGAGAGTCAAAGTCAATTTTGTGTTATTTTTTTCCTTGGTTTTCATTTGTTCTCTGACAACTCCAGCAAGTGGACGAGTTTCTGATCCCAGGCTCAGAGTCAATGTGGTGTTATGTAATTAATAACGTTGTTTTTGAGTGAATGGTAGACTGTGATACATTTTTGAATAGGTCTCTAGGAGAGTAAATTAATTACCAAATAAAAAAAACAGGGTGCAATTTAAAAATGTCATATCGCAGTTCATAGCTTTGTAAGAAACAAAGCTACAACGAAGGAAATCATGCTGATTGATGTCCTCCTGATGGCTAAAGAACATTTGCTTGAAACAATTTGTAATTTGCATCTGGACGAACAGTTATTTAGGTGGTCAAGATAAATGGGACACCTTGTACATTTATTCATACACCATATATATTAAAAATTATGTATCTTACATCGCCCCTCTATTTGTCTATGTCTTTCTGCTTTGCTCTCTCTCTCTCTCGATCACCTCCTCCCCTTGCCACCCATTTCCTTCTCCATCTATCTGCCTTCACTTTCTCTTCCTCTCTCTCTCTGTCCATCTCCTCCTTCCTCATATTTGTGTCCATTGCCTATCGCCTCTATTTGCAACTCCTCTGCCCCCTTTTGCTGAACGTGAACCCTGTTTATTGTAGTTGCCAACGATATCTTGATTGGGAATTGAAGTAATTTAAAATAACTGCGAAAAATAGATGGGATCATTGATACAGGGGCAATATACATAACCCATGTCTACTCAAATACTTATTAGTATTTCATGTAAAAATCTGATATAAATCAGTCAAGAGAGTTTTGCTAATGAAGTTTCCTCTTTACACATTATTGTCTATACCACTGTATAGAGACAAGTTGTAGTTCAACATTGTCACCAAAAACTACAAAAAGTTGTTGACTAATTTACTTCAAATATTTAAACGATAATCTAATAAGGATTTGGGTGGACATAGACTGTATTTCTTACATATATAATCAATATCTACATTAGCAAAAATTTCGAAGTTCCTGATATGGACTGAGATAGGCTCCATATTTTTAAATGTGTTTTGCTATATCTATACTATTACATGAAGTTCAAGTGTTGTTTGAGGTTGTTACCAAAAATTTTTAGAAATTCCTTATCAATTTATTTCAAAGTTTACATAATGCTTCACTAAATGTTTGGATGGACAGCGGCTACATATTTTAAATATATATGGTTTTCAATTATATATGTAATATATAAGAAGGAAACAATGTTAGAAAAATATCAAAATGTTCTTAACCTATTTACTTAAAATTTTCACATGATACTCCAATATATATTGGACAAGCAAAGGCTATATTTTTTATTATATGTAGTATACAAATATTTATCAGGCACTATAGCCAAACGTTGTTGCCAAAAATCTCGAAACGTTTTTAATCCATTTACTTCAAATTTTTGCACAATATTTTAATAAACATTCACATACACATAAGCTATATATTTTTTGAGCAACACTGCACAGGTTACTGTTAAAACGGATTGCGAGAAAAAATGCTATGCTGGGAAAAATTTACTTTTCTTCCACACAGTCAATTTTAACTTCGATATCTTGGTATTTTCCGTAGGGCATCAGCTCTACTTTATATTTATATGATGATGGCATCCTTTTGGGTAAAATAATCTGGAGGTAAAATAGTCCTCCATTCAGATCTCCAGGCAGGGACTTCTCAGGAGGACATAGTTACCAGGAGAAACAAAACTAGCATTCTGCAGATCGGAGTATGGAATGTCAGGGACCTTAATTGGACAGGTAGGTTAGAAAACTTAAAAAGGGAAATGGATAGGATAAAGTTAGATATAGAGGGAATTAGTGACATTTGGTGGCAGGAGGAATAGGACGTTTGGTCAGGTTAATATAGGGTTATAAATAAAAAATCAAGTAGGTAAAATGCAGGAGTAGATTTAATAGTGAGTAAAAAAATAGGAACATGGATAAGCTACTGTGAACAGCATGTGAACGCATTATTGCAGCCAAGATAGACACGAAGCCCACACCCACCATAGCAGTACAAGTTTATATGCCAGCTCGCTCCAGAGATGAGAAGGAGATTGAGGAAATGTATGATGGGATAAAAGAAATTATTCAAGTAGTTAAGGGAGTTGAAAATATAATAGTCATAGGCGACTTGAATTCGATAGTAGGAAAAGCAATAGAAGTAAAAGTAGTAGGTGAGTATGGAGTTGAGGAAAGTAATGAAACAGGAAGCCACCTCGTGAAATTTTGGTAATAGCATAATTTAAACATAGCCAACACTTGCTTTAAGAATCGTGAGAGAAGGTTGTATATGTGGAAGACACTGCACAGTACCGGAAGGTTTCAGATTGATTATATTACAGTAAGACAGAGATTTTGGAAACAGGTTTTAAATTGTAAGACATATCCAGGGGCAGATGTGGACTCAGATCACAATAAATTACCAACTGCATATCAAACTGAAGAAACTGCAACAAGGCAAGAATTAAAGGAGGTGGGATCTGGATAAACTGAAAGAATTAAAAATTGTAGAGGATTTCAGACGGTGCGTTAGGAAACAATTGACAAGAACAGAGGGAAAGGAATACACTAGGAGAAGAATGGGTAGCTTTGAGAGCTGAAGCAGTGAAGGCAGCAGAGAATCAAGTAGGTAAAAAGACAAGAGCTAGTAGAAATACTTAGATAACACAAGAGATATTGAATTTAATCGATAAAATTGACAACATATAAAAATGCAATAAATGAAGTGGGAAAAGGGAATAAAATGTCTAAAAATTGAAATCGACATGAAGTGGAAATGACTAATTGGGAATGGCTAGAGGACAAATGTAGAGATGTCGGAGCATATATCACTAGGGGTAAGATACATAGATCCTATGGGAAAATTAAAGCGATCTTCTGAGTATAATGTAACAAAAAATAAAATTTAGATGTATGGAAATAATGAAAATAATGAATGGCAGAAAATAAAATAATAAAGAGGTGAACTGAAATTCGAATTTTAATTTCCATCTCTCATGAAATTTTCCGGCCTGTTGGACAAGCTGAGCTATGCCCATAAATGGGCAAAAAATCGCTTCATATTAGTTCCACATGAACAAAATTGTCTTTCCCTTGTTGTAGTTTTATACTTACCATTTAATAACACTATGTGTGATCACTGTATCCACCTACAAAATCTTGAGCGTGTCCTTTATATTGTTATAATCGGATCTTCGTAATAACTCTGAAGCATACAGGTGGGCATCTTGGTTTTCTATATATTACAGCACTACTTGGAATAATGACTCATACAACATGTCGCTGGTAAAATAATACTATATTCTTCCTTCGATGCACACTAAAAATACAGACTTTTTACTTATTCTCACAACCAAAACCGCTGCTGTCGATCACGCTCTAAAATAACATGCATCTACCTTTGTTCATTAACAGGGAGCGAGTTCTTCCTCTTAGCAGGGAACAGGAAATACGTTTTTTTTAACATTTGAAAATCAAAAATATATGATGGTAGGCGCAGGCTCTACACTGGGCTACCGCTTCACATTTTCTCTTTGCCTTTGGAGAAAACGAAAACATAAAAGCAAGAAATGAAAATGGTACATCATAAATACCCGCCTACTGTATACTGTCGGAAATAAGTCTCTTTATTTAGGGAGACAGTATACAGTAGCCTTATTCACATTGGGGCTCATAGTTTGGTTACTTGGTGCAAGCAATGGAGTTTTAATACCCTTATTCTACTACAAGTATATTTACAAAGCTTCATTTCTTTGCCCATTGCAAATTCATACACGTAAGTTCATTCACATACATTTATATTACATAATTTGCACGTCCATGTTGAGCTACCATCTTAGTTTATTATTTACCCTTACCTTTCTTAATTTGTATGGTGTGAACAGGGGAAAATATTTAAATTTCTTAAATTGTCCATTCACCCTATTTTAAAAATTGTTTTTCTTATTTGCTTTCGGTTCATGGACAATCCTGAGAAGATGTCTTTCCGGCACATGCCATCTCATTGTTCGCTGTACTTACAGCCAGCAGCAGCGTATTTTTTAACAAGCCTGTCGCAATGACACAAGTGCCACATGAGCAGGAGTACTGCCCGCGAATCCATTGTGATGTCACTCCAGGCTTATGAAGTTGGTGTTGAGCATGCCATCCAGTTCAGAGACTGGATACGACGAATTCAGCTCCAATGCTCAAACCAAAGAACACCAATACCTCATGTAGCACATGGACGAAATTACCTGCTAGTGAAATTGAAGGTAAGGGCTGGATTGTAGCATTCGTCATTGTCTTCCGTTGTGCATTGTAGTTCGGCGGTCCTCACACATCAATTAGTGGTTACACCGATTTCCTCTGCTTTCTCTGTCACACACATATCACACTCACTGTATTCACTTCGCTAGGCTGTAGTGTTTACTGTTATCACAGTTCAGCCATTATTTTCACTATTATCAGGCCATACTATTTTTGTATCACTTCACATGTACAAGTATTTTACTCGTCCATCGCGTTGCACTTCACATACACACATAAATGGTTCTCCTTCAAATATAAAATTTCACTTAAAATTGACAATAGTACATACATATGACATAGGCATTGACAATAATAAAGTTTACAAATAAATGCACAAATCACACTCACATTTCATATATGGACTCCATGACAAACACAATCTTATACACTAATATGTTAATTAGAAGGAATCTTGCATCTATTCTGAATATTTTCGTTTTAATTTTTTGTCTTGCAGGACCGACCTCCTGCGCATTTTTACCTTCACAACTATACATAGAAAATACGTTCGAGCACTACTACACTACATGGAAAGAAGAGGATTTCTTAGTGTCTGCTTCAGAGATCAAGCTATTTCTAGGATTGCTATTTATAGTGCATCGTTAGAGTACTTATTCTATCCTTGGCATTTGATAAATCTACTGATTTCGCTTCTGTGTGTGTCAAGTACTCAATGTAGAAAATATTGTTTCACTGCATTTTGTGATCATCTCTCGTACGAATTGTATGTCATATTTCATTTATATTCACCTTATTGTTGCTCAAGCTATAACAGTTAATCGCTAAGGAAATAGTTTTCATACTAAGTCGTTTTTCATTCTGATCTATGTGTAGCAACTTACTGTGCTGTGGTGTATGTTAAATGTACCATGTACCTTTGTACTATTGACTTCACTGTCTGTGCTTTACTCTTTAGTGCTTCGTCAAGATCTTTGTATTCACAACTATTTACCGTACATGTATCATCACACTTCACTTTCCACACTCCACATAATCATCCATTCTAAGACTTAAAACTATATAATCTGTTCTTTCTTGTGCCGCTTTCGTGGCCCTTCCCTAGGTAGCACTGTAATATTGATCTTCATATTCATTACTGTAAGCCCATATAATTATTCATTCAAAATGTCCCACATAAATCTCCATTTGCATCCATATATTACCTGTGGGGTCCTCACACTGGCACCACCAGCCTATTTATTTCTTCCCAGGGGTATAAATAAACTCATATTAGTCTAATACACTTTCATTCTCTTCCTAGATTCACTCCGTGTATGATATGTCACCACAAACTAATTAATACCTCCAGTTGAACCAAAAATCTTATACAATACTTACCTCAATTACTTTGTTGAAGTTCATGTAATTACATTGTGTGCTTATTGGTTTGTTTTTGTATTTACTTAGCTTATCTCCCTCATGTTGTATTATTCATGTTTATAGTTTTATTTTGCTGCCTATGCATTTCCTATAAGGTACTATGTAATTAATTGCAACTAACATAAGTGAGTTCTGTAATAGGAAATTTGTGAGTATGTAATCTCCCTGTACATTAAGCTCACTACTTCTAATGTTGTCTGTAAAGAAGTGTTGTTCTATAAATGCACAACTGCTCCTCTTGCTAAATCTTGTATGATGTTTTTTTTTATCTCCTTTCAAGTAGCACCCAGGGTGTGGCTTGTAAACAATTATATATGGACCAACATATAAAATTGTCTTTTTTATTCAATGTTTTTAACTTCTACGATTTTGGAAGAATCCTTAGTAGTAGCTCCTGTTCCACCTGGAATTCTGTTACATTTTTCAATTTCCTATCATAAATTCCTTTCGTTATTTGAGCTTGAGCTTGCTCTTCTAATGCTGTTTGATATCATGTTCCATGCATTTTAAAATTTCTTCTTCTTTGTCCCCCATTACTTCCTTTACCACTTCCACATAAGTACACTGTTATCATATGCCTTTTTCTGTGAACATCGTGTTTTCATCTTTTATATTATCCTTTACTGTTTTGTAAAGTGGCACAATATCTGATTTGTTTTTTTTTTATGTTCAAACTTAGGTAATCTATCTCCACTGTGATTTTCTCTACATTTTCTGGTAAGTTGTCACAGAACGAACGCAGCTTCGCTACTTCAGATTATATGTTAACTATGTTAACCAATGTATTCTTTGGCATTACTTGTAATCTATCCTGAGGTTCTCTGATTCGAGATAGCTCCTGACCATACTTGCTTGTGAGTGTTACAAATTTTTCTTCCACTTGCCCTTTAATTTCTCACTCATATAGTGAACTGAAGTTTGTATTTGTTCGTTAATTTCCCTATCCACCTCCATGGAGATTTGTGAAATCTGCTGTGTGAACTTCATATCCAGAATATTGAGTACTGTGCACAAATTTTTTGCTTCGCCTGTTATGTATATCGTGATTGTATTTATCTTCCTGATCTTGGACTTTACTATGGTCATGTCTGCTTTCATATTAGTCATGTTTGTTTGTATGGTGTCTAAACTCAACATCTTTGAATTTATTGTGTTCATGCCTGCGTGTATTGTTTCTAAAGTCGACGTTTTTGAATTTACTGCGTTCAAATTGGTCTCTAAATGCGAAACTTTCGAATTCACGTCTGTTTTCATAGTGTTCAGGTCTTTTTGTACTATTTCTGTTAAGGCTCGAAGTAAGACTTGCATATCTTCCAAAGTCACTTCTGGCTTATGCATGTCAGCATCTTTATCTGTTCCATGCATACTACTTCCATTTCACATATTCCTTTGCCTTCAGGTGTTATCAGTTTCGTCTACTGCAATCAATGTATTGCTTGTAATGAAATGTTCCTTATTCACAGTCGTCAAATACAACAATGGCATGTTGCACCCAGCATCCAAATAATCACTGCTTGATAATTCCAAACTACTCATTGTTACATTTTGCAGATGCAATCCTATTACATTGGTATTTTGATTTTGAATTACAGTTCATTATCGTTTTGTCCATCCATTATGAAAATCTTTATATCTCTAAAGTTACCAAAATTAATATTTTCTCCATTTGGATTTTTCTTCCATGCTATTTCTCACATGACAGAATGCATGTACAGCTATATGTAATTGTAATCTTAATTCTTGTTCACTGAATATGCTTTTCGTACTGACAAGGAAATGTCTTTCTCTTTACTTGATTTTGTGTTAGCCTCTGAAACTTTAGGAAACAGGCGCTTGGATTTTCTAACAGGTTTACTATGAATACATTCTCCACATGCATTGCAGAGTCCTACCTTACTGTTGTCTTGTAACTGGTACTTCCCTCTATTGTACTTTTAGTTGTCCACTATTGATATTGTTGTCTTCTCCCTTATAATTTACTTATTTTTTGTCAGTTGGTATTTTTGCAGCATTACTTATTGCCTCTGTTATGTCATCAGAGTACATGGAACATAAAGAAATTACTAACACATGTATATTCATTGTCTTAATGATACTAGTACTCACTGTTTAGTCCAGTGCATATTGTGACTCTCACTCGTCGCCACTTTATAATATAATAAAAAATAAACTTAGATATATAGAAATAATGAAATTAATAAATGGCAGATAAGAAAATAATACAGAGGTGATCTGAAATTAGAATTTTGATTACTGTCTCTTATGAAATTTCCTGGCATGGCAGACAAGCACAATAAGCTGAGCTATATCTACAAATGGGTAAAAAATATTTTCGTATTAGTTCCACATAAATTCAATTAACTTTTTCTTGTTGTAGATTTATGCATATCAATTAATAATACTATGTCCAATCTCCATATCCACCTACAAAATCTTGACCTTGTCCCTTTATATTGTTGTTATCGGATCTTCAAGTAACTCCAAACCAAACAGGTCTGATTCTTAGTTTTCTATTTACTGCAGTACTATCTGGAATAATGCACGTAAAAAATACAGACTTTTTACTTATTCTCACAACTAAAATGGCCTCCGCCAATTACTCTCTAAAATAAGATGTGTCTACCTTTGTTTATTAACAGAGAGTAAGCCCTTCCTCTTTCTGAGAATAGAAAAAACATCATCTGTTTTTTTAACATTTGAAAATCATAAATTCATGAGGTAGACACAGACTCTACACAGGGCTACCACTTCACATTTTCTCTTTGCCTTTGAAGAAAACGAAAACATAAAAGCAGGAAATACAAAGGTACCTCGTAAGAGAAAAGAGAGCTACATGTACGAATATCAAGAGTTCAGATGGGAAACCAATCCTAAGCAAAGAAGGGAAAGCAGGAAGGTGGAAGGAATGTATAGAGAATCTACGAGGGCAGTTCAATAAGTAATGCAACACATTTTTTTTCTCGGCCAATTTTGGTTGAAAAAACCGGAAATTTCTTGTGGAATATTTTCAAACATTACCGCTTCGTCTCGTATAGTTTCATTGACTTCCGACAGGTGGCAGCGCTGTACGGAGCTGTTAAAATGGCGTCTGTAACGGATGAGCGTTGCAAAAAACGGGCAGTGATAGAGTTTCTTTTGGCGGAAAACCAGGGCATCTCAGATATTCATAGGCGCTTGCAGAATGTCTACGGTGATCTGGCAGTGGACAAAAGCACGGTGAGTCGTTGGGCAAAGCATGTGTCATCATCGCCGCAAGGTCAAGCAAGACTGTCTGATCTCCCGCGTGCGGGCCGGCCATGCACAGCTGTGACTCCTGCAATGGCGGAGCGTGCGAACACACTCGTTCAAGATGATCGACGGATCATCATCAAACAACTCAGTGCTCAACTTGACATCTCTGTTGGTAGTGCTGTCACAATTGTTCATCAGTTGGGATGTTCAAAGGTTTGTTCCCGCTGGGTCCCTCGTTGTCTAACCGAACACCATAAAGAGCAAAGGAGAATTTGCGGAATTGCTTGCTCGTCATGTAGCTGAGGGTAACAATTTCTTGTCAAAGATTGTTAAAGGCGATGAAACATGGGTTCATCACTTCGAACCTGAAACAAAACGGCAATCAATGGAGTGGCGCCACACCCACTCCCCTACCAAGAAAAAGTTTAAAGCCATACCCTCAGCCGGTAAAGTCATGGTTACAGTCTTCTGGGACACTGAAGGGGTTATTCTGTTCGATGTCCTTCCCCATGGTCAAACGATCAACTCTGAAGTGTATTGTGCTACTCTTCAGAAATTGAAGAAACGACTTCAGCATGTTCGTAGGCACAAAAATCTGAACGAACTTCTCCTTCTTCATGACAACGCAAGACCTCACACAAGTCTTCGCACCCGAGAGGAGCTCACGAAACTTCAGTGGACTGTTCTTCCTCATGCACCCTACAGCCCCGATCTCGCACCGTCGGATTTCCATATGTTTGGCCCAATGAAAGACGCAATCCGTGGGAGGCACTACGCGGATGATGAAGAAGTTATTGATGCAGTACGACGTTGGCTCCGACATCGACCAGTGGAATGGTACCCTGCAGGCATACAGGCCCTCATTTCAAGGTGGCGTAAGGCCGTAGCATTGAATGGAGATTACGTTGAAAAATAGTGTTGTGTAGCTAAAAGATTGGGGAATAACCTGGTGTATTTCAATGCTGAATAAAACAACCCCTGTTTCAGAAAAAAAAGTGTTGCATTACTTATTGAACTGCCCTCGTATACAAGACAGATGCAATTGATGGCAATGTTATGGAAATGGAATAGGACATACAGGAAGATGAGAAGGGCGATTTGGTACTGTGTGAGGAATTTGACAAAGTACTAGAAGATTTAAGTCGAAACAAGGCCCCAGGAGTAGACAACATTCCGTTAGATCTACTGATAGCCTTGGGGAAGCCAACCATGACAAACTTTTTCCACCTGGTGAACAAGCTGTACGAGACAGATGAAATACCCTCAGACTGAAAGAAGAACATATTAATCCCAATGTCAAAGTAAACAGGTGCTGATAGGTGTGAAAATTACCAAACTATTATTATAATAAGTCACAGCAGCAAAGTACTAACGAGAATCCTTTACAGAAGAATGGAAATACTGGTTGGAGACGACCTCACAGAATATCAGTTTGGATTCCAGTGAAATGTAGGAAAAGGTGATTTCTCATAGAAGATAGGTTAGAAAAAGGCAAACCTACGTTTATAAAATTTGTAGACTTAGAGAAAGCTTTCAAATTCGAAAGGTGGCAGGGTTAAAATACAGGTAGCGTGGGGCTGTTTATAATTTTTACAGAAACAGTGGTCGAGAAGGGAGTGTGACCGTTTCGTAGCCTATCCCCAATGTTATTCAATCTGTGTTTTGAGCAAGCAGTAAAGGAAACGAAGGGAATACTTTGAGAAGGAATTAAGGTCTAGTGAGAAGAAATAAAAACTTTTAGGTTTATTGTTGACAATGTTATTCTATCAGAGACAGCAAAGGGCTTGGAAGACTGGCTGAATGAAATGGATAACGTCTTGAAAGGAGGATATAAGTTGAACATCAACAGAACCAAAACGAAGATAATGGAATGTAGGAGAACTAAATCAGGTGATGCTGTGGGAATTAGATTAGGAAATGAGACACTTAAAGTAGTAAATGAGTTTTGCTGTTGGGGAAGCAAAATTGTGGATGATGGTCGGAGTAAGGAGGATATAAAATGTAGACTGGCAATGGCAAGAAAATCGTGACTTAAGAAGAGGAATTTGTTAATATCGAGTATAGATTTAAGAGCCAGGAAGTCCTTTCTGAAAGTATTTGTATGGAGGTAGCCATGTATGGAAGTGATAGATGATAAATGCTTTACAGAGGAAGAGTAATTATGGTGCTACAGACGAATGCTGAAGATTACATGTGACTAATGAGGAGATACTGAATAGAATTGAGAGTAGTATACAAATACCGATTCTGAACCAAAGAGCATATCTCTTAAACCGTCCTTGCTATAAAGCAAGATTTTAATTTCATCATATCCCCCACTGAATAATTTATCTATACTCACAAAACAGAACTTTCATTAAAAATTTTAAAAATTTAATAAATGTCCTCTATAAGTAAGAGCTACCAACCCTATCTAAACACATGCACAAACGAAATTCATATTTACTTTAAAATTTTAAAAATTTAATAAATTTTTGCTTTAAAAATAAGAGACATCACACCTCATCTATTGGTACACAAATATGAAATTCCCATATATTTAAAACACAAAAATGTATTAAATTTTTCTCTTTATAAATATGATCTGTCAGACCTTGTCTATTTACTCTATCGATTGAAATTTCCATTTAAAAACTAAAAGGTACATTTCAACCACAAAGGATACAATTGTGGAGAAAAATATGGATTGAGACATACATATTTAGAAAATTATTGTGAAGAAAATGGTAGTTCAATGTAACTAGACAATATCTCATGGAATTTATTGATTATTTTAATAACAAAGAAATGGATAAAGATTAGGAAGATGGAGATAAAATATGAAAATATAAAAGAATATCGTTCACTCTGTTCAACAACGAATTTGAAGCATCATCAAAATTTTAAAAAGAAAAATTAATCTACATTATTCTAAATCCTATTGACAATATTAATAATGACTTTAATAATTATGAATTGAACAAAAGATCTTTAAAATATCCTCATAAAATCTGTAAAACGAAAAATTAAAATATAGACAGTTAATCGCATTTCTCAAACGTTCTGCTCAAAAAATAATAATAATAACGATTTGAGTGAAAAACCTTAAATGATCATATGATCTGTAAAGAAAAATATTTAAAAAAATTATTCTAATCTTAATAAACAGCAATTAATCCATCTTATCAATAGATCAAAGAACAATATTAATAATAACGAAAAATAGAATTGTTGTCAAAATCATCTAGTAGATAAATATCAAGAAATTAACCAAATAAACTCATCAGAAAAATTTACCAGGTTTCAATTTTATAGATGAAGGCGATATTGTAATACAACTTATACGAATTGAAAAACCTGTTTTTAAAATAAGAATGATAACTAATGGATTTAATTATAATGGCAGAACTGCTGACCCTCAAGAATTATTAATCAATTTGAATGAAAAATATTCACCAAATTAATGAATATTTTGTTGCATAGAAGACCCACTAAAGCTAACATGACATTTTATTGTAAAAGACATGATGAAATAGGAGAAGTTAGTTTTAAAACAACTTATTAAAATTCAATAAAAACAATTGATTTAGAAGTTTACTATAAAATTCAATGAATAATCAGTTAAGTGAAATGGAAGAACTGCAAATGAATAAAACTGGATATCTTTATATTATATAGATGTTTAGAATTAAGTCACAATGGACACAAACAAACTTCTGAATCTCGATAATTGATTTATCATAAGAAATTGAAGATAAAAAAGCTTTAATTAACTTAAAAACACTGATTAAAGATGTTTCCTTTGTTCAATAAATCACTTTATACCCAGCAAATGATTATGTTGCAACAGTTAATAACTGTAAAAGTGTTGAAACGAATTAGATGAAATTTTTGAGAAACAAAAAAACAACTTTCCTGTTCAGTTTACAAATATTCCAAAATACGAAAAGAAATCGAATATTCCAATTAATATTTATGCATATGAAAATTATTATGATGAAGAAGCAGTTATTGTCTCTTCTCTTTGTCATACAAAAAATTAACAAGAAAACCTGTATAACCCCTTTCAATTAAAGACAAAAACAATTCACAGTAGTCTTTGGTAAAAAAATCTATCTACATTAATTAGTTCAAAATCAACCAAGAATGGTCATCAATATTACTTTTGTGATGGATGTTAAGATATTTTTATTCACAAAAAATTTAAACAATCATGAGAACGTTTCCAAAGAATGTAAAGAAGTAAATATTGATAGACCTACTATGGGTGCAATAATTTAATTTGAATATTATAATTATTCATTAAGAGTACCTTTTGTAATTGATACAGATTTTGAAAGTTTTTGAAAGATATTAACACCTGCCAACGGAATCCTGTAAAAGCATATACAAAGAAATACCGAAACATTTACCAGTTTCCTTCAGTTACTATGTTAAGTATTCTAACGGTGAATATACAAAATGTGTTAACTATACTGGTAGAGAGGCAGCAAAAATTATAATTGAAATGTTAATACAATAGTCAAGAGAAATTTCTAAAATACATGGACGAAATATTCCAATGATAAGAACTAATGAAGATAAAATAAATTTTAAAAATTCAGAATCTTGTTATGGTTGTGAAAAATAATTTAACAAAGGAGGAGAAAAGTAAGATATCATGGTCATTTAAGAGCAAAATATGCTATGAAAAATATCTCCAATAATGAACAAAAATATATTTTTTAGTAACTATGTTGAAGATGGACAAACGTTATAGTTTTTAGATTCGTTTAGATTTATGGCTTCAAATACTGATAAATTACCTTCCTATATTAAGAAAGAACGATTTAGAAAAACAGCAAAACATTTTAAGAGTGAGAAGTTTTATTTTATGTTTAGAAAGCAGGAGTTTATCCTTATGAATGATGAATTTAGAAGGAAATTGCCAATAAACAAAATTTCTTAAAAATCTTTTCATTTGAGACTTAACTAATTACTCATTTTTAATGAAATGTATAATCAAGCAAAATTTGTTGGGAAAAAATTCGATATTAATGTTTAGTTGAAATTACAGGATAACATAATAAATCAAATGTATTAATAGCAGCTGACATTTTTGAAAAGTTTAGTTAGAGATGTAGTAAATCCCATAAACTCAAACGATTTTGGTATTTTACAGCTCCAGGATTCTCTTGGGGATCTGTGTTAAAAATTACAAAAATTAAATTAGATTTATTATACGATTAACACATGATTCTATTTTTCGTGGAAGGAATTAGAGGTGGAATTTTTCAAAGTTTTAAAAGATATGCTAAGTCAAATAATAATATATGAATAATTTTGACTAAGACCAATAACCAAATTATATTACATATTTAAAAGCAAATAATTTATATGGTTGGTCAAAGTTTTATATTTTACCATTTAAAGATTTCAAATGTATAGGATCATAATGCTTCAGTTCTAAATAATACTTAAGAATATTTTAAACTTGAATTACAATATCTAAAAAAGTTACATGATGTTTACAAGAGATTTATCATTCACAGCAGAAGGAGGAAAGAAACTATTAATAACTTTAAATAAGAAACAAAAATTTGTGTTACACTATAGAAAAATTAAACATAGTGTAAATCTTGGATTAGAATTAATGATGATTCATAGAATCTTACGATTTGAACAATGTTATTTGTTGAACAAATAGATAGATTTTAATATAGAAATGAGAAAAAAACGCATTAACGAATTTGAAAAAGATATCTACAAGTTAATGAAGAACTAAATGTGTGGAAAGACACTGAAAAATGTTAGAAATAGACAGAATATTAAAAAGAAACAGATATAAAAAATTTCAAAAACAGTTTATGAATATACTGCTGAATTATCAGAAAGTCTAGTAGGACTATGTACAAAAAACGAAAAATAATATTCAATAAACCAATTTATTTAGGAATGTGTATTCACGAGACTCCAAAAATAAAAATGTTTGTTCTTTCTCATAATGCAATAAAACCAAAATATGGTGAAAATATGTTATATGGATAGTGATTCTTTTCATTTATGTTGTAAGAACTAAAGGTTTTTGTGAAGATATGACATCAATGATAAACGAATTTGAAACTTGCGAATATTCAAATGGTAATATTTATGGACTCCAATTAGAAAATTTTTGAAAAATGAAAGACGAAAACTGTGATAAAATTATGTTAGAGCACATTAGTTTATGTTCGAAAATGTGTACTTAAAAAGTTGGTGATAAAGAAGAGAAAAATGTAAAGTACATAAAATTCTGTTGTAAAAAGTGAAATTAGTTTTGCTGATTATAAAAATTCTTTACATAACAAAACAAAACAATATAGGAAAATTAATTCAATTAGATATTTTAAATGATACTTGTGTATAGATGAGTGTAATAAAATTGTTGTAAGATCTGATGGTGATGATGATGATGTTTGGTTTTTGTGGGGCGCTCAACTGCGTGGTTATCAGCGCCCGTACAATTTCCCAACCTTTGCTCAGTCCAATTTCGCCACTTTCCTGGATGATGATGAAATGATGAGGATAACACAAACATCCAGTCATCCCGAGGCAGGTGAAAATCCCTGACCCCGCCGGGAATCGAACCCGGGACCCCGTGCTTGGAAAGCGAGAACGCTACCGCAAGACCACGAGCGGCGGAAGATCTGATGGTGATAAACATCTTAAATTAAAAGATAGACTATATATTTCCATAAGCTCATTCTAAATTAACCCCAAATAAAATAATACATGATGACAATGATTTGTTAAAGAAATTAAACAGTGCAGTAGAAGATTAACTAAAATATGAAATTAATCAGAAGTTATATTTTTTCATAATGTGGTAATTTTTAATATTTTTCCAAACACATGTTTTTCCACAAGAACATTCAACTTTTGATACCATTCTTTATGTTTCTGATAACTAAAAGCTATTATCTCTTTTTTTCGTTGCTCATGGTCACAGCTACGAATATCTTTAGTAGACTTTTTACTTTCCTTTTTTCAATTTTCACAAATAAATGCATTTTATTATAGTTATTCACAAGCTCTTTGAAATATTCATATTTATTTTCCATATAATCACTTTTTTCGTTTTTGCACAATCTATAAACTCATTTTTGGTGGTATTTCTGTTTTGTAAGTTTCATTTCTATATGAATTTCTTTCTCTTGATTGTACAGTAGCCAAATCATTTTATTTTCCTTTTCCATTTATAAAGAAAAAGTTATTGCAATTAAAAAGATAAAAATGTATTAAATTTAGTTATATATAAAAGGAAACGGGCTAATATCTAAAAAAATAACAAAATTATATATAACGACAAACAACTTTCAATAATTATTGATGAAAAGATAATTCTTGGTTTAAGGCTAAGAATGTTTGTAATATTCTTGAATATGAAAGATCTAGACTTGCAATTATTGTCCATATAAAAGAAAATTATATCTAGCCATTTGAAAAATTAAAAAGGGTGTTTTCACCACCATTTCAAAATCTGTATCTAGATATTATACTTATTAATGAGCCTGAGTTGTACTCTTTAATTTTTAAAATCAAACAAGTAAGAATCTGACCACTTCCATGTTTGGATCTTTGAAGAAGTTTTACCATCCATTCGGAAACATTGAGAATATTAAATTAGAATATCAATAACAACTTTTTACAAAAATCATATAAAGTGTAAAGACTGTTGCGTATTATAATTACAAAATATAATTTTAAAATATTTAGAATTGATTAAATTGGAAAACAGGCAAATAGAAAATTTAAGACAGTTAATATTACTACAGAAATAATAAATGAAGCAAATGAAGCAGTAAATACACAGTTACTGCATATTGTTCCTCAAACAACTGATTGAAATTTAAGATCTAATTTTTTTATTTTAAGATTAAATGATTTTAAATACAAATATTACGATTTTCGAACATAATTAAAAATGAACAAAACGAAATAGATATTATCAGAAATATACATCTAAATAAAGAAAATTTTGTTAATAATTTAATATGTGACAATTTCAGTATATTTATATCCACAAATAAAAGAATTGTATGATGATATAACTAATCCAGCAAACGTTTCTTAAAATATAAAGCTAAATTTCCAAATACTTTTTTCATGAACAAATTTTATTTAACATTCATAAAGATTATTATATTTCATACACATCTGATACACAAAATACACTAAAGCCACCTGATTCCATTAATTCAAATTCAAAATTTTCAAATGATTCTGACATTCTCATTTTTGGTATCATATACTTGAATATCAAAATATACTCTATCCTCCTTAAAACCAATGAGTATAATCGAAATTATAACCAATATCAAAGACATTTAAATTTTCAAAAAAATTACATTAGCTTTATTTACCCAATTATTATGCGAATTATCAAGCCCTAACCATTTAACAGGTACTTCATTACCTTTCTTATCAAAAACTTCATGAAAATTCGTTTTCAGTACATCTTGTACATAAAAATTGCATTTATTTTAATTACACTCATGCTCATAAGTTAAGGATAATTGCAGAATGTAATGCCACACAACATAGCAATATACAAAAAAGGGCGCTAATAGTGTAGGCACATAGGGAACACACACAACACAGATCTGTAAGTCCACAGCATTGGTCATAAGTTGAGAAAACTGTCCCGAAACATGTGCTACAAAACGCCACTGTTTCCTGCGCATGTACCCTGACATAAATATGGGATATCATCACCATGCAGACGTACACAGGCCGCACAATGAGTTATCATACTCTGGATCAGGTGGTCGAGCAGCAGCTGGGGTGTAGCCTCCCATTCTTGCACCAATGCCTGTCAGAGCTCATGAAGTGTTGTAAGGGTTTGGAGACGTGCAGTGATACGTCGACCGAGAGCATCCCAGATGTGGTTGATGGGGTTTTGGTCTGGAGAACAGGAAGGCCACTCCATTCGCCTGATATCTGCTGTTTCAAGGTACACCGGGGCTAAGTCATCATCCATCAGGAGGAAGGTGGGATCCGTTGCACCCCTGAAAAGGCGGACATACTGGTGCATATGACATCCTGATACAAGTGACCTGTTTCAGTTCCTCTGTCAAAAACATGCAGCGGTGTGTGTGCACCAATCATAATCACACTCCACACCATCAAACCACGGACTCCACACAGGTCCCTTTCAAGAACATTAAGGGGTTGGTATCTGGTTCCTGGTTCACTCCAGATGAAAACCTGGCGAGAATCACTGTTCAGACTATACCTGGACTCATCCCTGAACATAAACTGGGACCACTCTTCCAATGACCATGTACTGTGTTCTTGACACCAGGCTTTATGGGCTCTCCTGTGACCAGGGGTCAGTGGAATGCACCTTGCAGGTCTCCAGTTTAATAAATCTTGTCTGTTCAGTCGTCTGTAGACTGCGTGTCTGGAGACAACTGTTCCAGTGGCTGCAGTAAGGTCCTGAGCAAGGCTACCTGCAGTACTCCGTGGCCGTCTGCGGGCACTGATGGTGAGATATCGGTCGTCTTGTGGTGTTGTACACTGTGGATGTCCAGTACACTAGCGGCTCGACACGTTTCCTGACTCCTGGAATCGTTGCCAACATCTTGAGATCACATTTTGTGGCATATGGAGGACCCACGCTAAGACCTGCTGTGTTTGACCAGCCTCCAGGCGCCCAAGTATTGTACCCTCATAACGTCATCAATATGTGTTCTTTGAGCCATTTTCAACTCACATTACCCATTAGCACGTTTGAAAATGTTTGGACACTTACTCTCTGCACAGTACTCTAGCATGCACCAACACGCCTCTGTGTATGTGGACTGCTGCCAGTGCCACCGTGCGACGACCACAGGTCAAATGCACTGCACTGGTCATACCCCAAGGTGGTTTAAACCCGCAAACCGCCTTCCAGAGCGTTGTTTCAGCATGTATCAGCATTATCCCTGATTAATGAGCATGAATGCAGAACGAATAACATATTCATTTTCAAAAATTTCTGTTGTCCAGTTGGCAGTATATCCTATTTCAAAAATTGCTTTTACTTTACTTATTCTTACTTTATCATCTATTTTATATTTTGTGTTAGTATTTAACAAATGTCTTATATAAACAGCTTTAAATTATGTTTTTTGATTTTCTTTGTTTAGAAATTTCGGTTTCATTTTTATTGTTGAAGCTTTTGTGTTATTATATTCATCAACTAATTTCGAAACCAAGTCAACCCATTCATAATTTCTTTGAAGAACAAATTTTTACCACATTTTTTCTTTTAATAATCTATTAAATGGTTCAACAATAGATGCTTTTAATGCACTAAAGGTTGCATAATGATTAATATTGAATTAATTGTTGAAACCCTTAATCATAAAATTCTTTACCATTGTCTGTTTGAATTATTTGTGGTGATCTATTTTTCAATATTTTTTCGAAAGAAGCAACTATACTTTTACGTGTTTTATCGTCAACTGGACATTTAAGACATGTAACTTAAGACATGTAATTAAATCGTTTAGTATCAAATAATCTATTAATGTTTTTTTAAATTTTTGTATAGTATTTACTTAGTTCTTGCTTAACAATATAATTATTGAGATGTATTAGAATACCTGTATATTCATTTTTTGTAACAAGATTCGATTACTCGTTCTTGTTGTTGTTCACTACACTCGTTACATATATTAAATCATTTATATTCGCAATTCTTCTACCGTTTTGGTATATTTCCTCTAAATGTATCCAAAACAAATTTTGAATTTTATATACATATACATACATACATACATACATACACACATATATATATATATATATATATATATATATATATATATATATATATATATATATTTATATGAGTACCAATATGATCAGTTGTTTCAAAATTAACTATTCCACATTCTAAACTTTTTGGTTTATCAGGTTGTCTATGGACATAAAAATATTTAATTTTCATTTGTCAAACTTATTCTTCTATGTCAAATCTAGGTAAAGAATTATTAAATTTTGTTATTATTTCCTTGAAATTTTGTTTACTCCTATTCCTTTACTTTCTAGATTATCTCTTTCTTGTTCTTCCAATACTTTAGCAGATTTTTTCTTGTCAATAACTGTATTTGTAACAGCTGCAGAACCACCAGCTAGTGAACCAATAACAGTTAAATATGGTAAAGCTGTCCAATAGCAATGGTAAATATCCACCACCACGTTTTGACTTTTCATTTTTCATATGATGTTCAATTATTTTTTTTCACAATGGGTATAACTAATATTATGAGTAAATTTCCATCAGTTCCCTTATCACTCTTTCTGTTTTGACCATCAGTTAAAATTTGATCAATACTATGTAGTTGTTCCTTACTGGCTTTAATTTAATGCCTCTTGTTTAATTTTGATACTAAGTAGCAAAGTATAATCACTTGAAAAGTTATTCATTTATATAGATTGAAATTGATAAAGAATTTGCTCATAATCCCTATCCAGCTTCATACGCATCCAAGCCCATATCTAGCTCTCGCTGTCCATACATTAATCCTCTAACTGCAACTGAAGTTATTTTTTGTTGTAATGAAGCATTAGATGCATACGTTCTGTCTTTTGCTAATAATTGAAGTTCTTAATCACTTTCATTTCTTTTTTCTAAATCTTTATTATCTCTGTAGGCAATATCACGTTTTTACAAGCTACATCTAAATGATTAATTCTCTTTTCGCCACTAGTTTTATCCCCAGACCATAAAAATGGATAGTGTGCAAGATACATTTCAAATGATAATTTATTAATTAAAGTACTAACTAATGATTTTCAATATTTTTCACTTTTCCAAAATGTGTATGATAAACAATTGAAAAATCTAACTAAACAAGGAATTCCTTTTGGATCATTAATAACAAAATTCGTTAGTATAATTTTGAGTATTTTCAACTATTTTGTTATGACAATTTTTATTTCCAGCTAGTTCTTCTCCATGGATTACTGCTAATCTACCAATTAATTGATGAACATCATTCATCTGAAAACAGTGAACTTGTTTTTCTGAATACGTTTTTACCAAGCCTTCACCAAGTTTTTCAAATGAATCATCAAGATTTCCTTCTGAACAGCTTGAAAGATATTCTTCAGCAATTGCTTTTAACAAATTATTATATTTATTTCCTTTAATTGATTCAATACAGTTTGTATTATTAATGGGATATCCAGCATTTGAGTCATATAAAAATCTAGTATAATTTTGTAAATAAAAAAATAAAAATCCCATACTTAAATTTTACATAATTATTTGGCTTTTTATTAAAAGATTCACTAATCAATCTCTTCCCTGAAATTCTTTTTTGCCAATTTTTAAATTATCACAATTGAATTCTACTGGTAATTTACCAATAGATCTCCATGCAAAAACAAAAGCTTCACTATGATTGATAAATTCTAACATTCTTTCACTTATGTTTATTTTTTAACATCTTTGTCTTTTAATTTTGTTATTTCGTTTTCATAATTCTGTAACAAATTGTTTGATTCTGGTTGACATAATGTATAAGTCTTTCATCACTAATATATTAATTAATTCTTGGTATGTCGTTAAATTCTTCTAATTAAAGTTGATTATAAGGAAACATTTGTTTTTCAACTTCTTGATTTTCTACAGTTGCTTTCGAAATATTATCACTTAATCCTTCTATTCCTTGTCTAACTTGTTGAGTTGCATCAATACTGGTTGATTTTCTTTTTTAAATTTTTTGTATTCCACTCTAAGTCGTTTTCTCCATTTTTAAATTCTTCTTTTAATTGTACTTTTATTTTCATATTTCGCTTAGATTTTTAACATCTCTAGACTGTATTATGAAAACATGTATTAAGGATGAAGAACATTAAACATTTTTTGTGTTCATCTTTTATGTTTAACGTTTATGTTTAATGTATATGTTCCACCTATATGTTTAAAGTTTATGTTCAATATTTAAATGCAATGTCTACATTAAACGTTTAATACATTCTTAATTGTTTCTCTATATTCACATTAATAATTTTTCTTTCATTTCCATTGTTATAAAACCAGATTCACCTTCATTCGAACATTTACTACATATTTCTTTAAAATCATTAAACATTAAATCTCTACCAACAAAGTCATGATAGATATAATTTAAATTTGTATCATCATTTCTAAAAATATTTAAAAACTTAAGATTACCTCTATCTAAATATTTTGGTTTTTTGAATACTTTAGACTTAAATAAATACAATCTTTTCCTTTATGTCTACCACTAGTAAAATATTATCATCTAACTGTATCTTTATTTTCATGTATGAAGTGCAACTGAATTATCTTCACTTTCATTTAATGCAATAATTTCTTCATTATTTTCAGTAAAAGTAGCAGTATTTACCATTAATATTATATTCCATTTTTTCACATCTTTTTATAAATTCTTGATGCTGTGCCTGGTCCTAATTTTTAGAATAAATGTGAAAAATGATTAATATTTCTCCAATTTAACCATCCTGGAGCTAGAATATTATTATTAAACATTAATGTGATTCTTCCACAACCACTTGTACCTATGATTACATATCGAATATAATTTGGTATAAGTTACCTTTCTACTTTTCTAGTATCTTTTCTGGAATTCTTATTTTTGTTTCCCAGTCTGTCATTTATTTACATAAGTTTCATTAATGTTAGGGAGTAGATTATTTCAGTTGATAGATAATTCATCTGTTCTGAAAAATGATTACTTTGCCAATAAGAGAAATTTACAATAACATTTCACTAGTCGGCTTTTATTCAACTTTTTAGTTCTGAATATTACCAAAAAATAATAAATTATATACTAACGAAGAAACGATAGAAATTCCTATTGGTTAGTATAGTTTGAAAAATTTAGGCAAAGGTATTCAATTGAAATAACCTAATACAGGTATTAAAGAGGATAAAATCTTAAATGGAGTTCCTATTGAGAAGATGTTAAAATATTTGTGGATAGATAAGAGAGTATGGCGCAAGTTTTAGGATTTAAGAATCAAATTTTGAAGCTAATGAAAAACATTTGCTAACAATGTTCCTAAAATTATTCCATTTGAGTTAATAAAAATAATTGTCAATGTATTTGATGGAAGATTTATTAAACATAATGATCATTTTCATAGAGAAACTAACATTATTTATTCCTTTAAATAAAATACTTAATTTGGAGGCCTGATAATTTATGAACCGAATTATCTTGTAAATACTTCAATTGTTGAAACTATTCAAAATTTGAAAATAACTATATGGGATGAAAATGATAATTTGATATTCGATGGAACTTATGTAACAGTTATTTTAAAAAGAATTAAGAAATTTTTCCCTTAATAAATCATGAACAATAACTAGAATTATCAGTTTTGTTCATTTCCTGTTAATAAAAAACATAAAGAATAATTTAACTCTTCCTAATAAGGAAACACAAGTCAATACTACTATTGGTGATGGTTGGATTAATCCTAATTGTTCACAACTTTAAATGACATTTGGTGTTAATCAAACACATGGAAAAGATTTCTCAGCACACAATGGTAAATCGAATATGAAACAAATTGGAAAATATGTATTAAAATTGTTTAATGTTACTACAATTAAAACAGGAGACAATACTATATGTAGAATAGATCATCGATTAAATTCATCATCAACTTTTATATGATTAACTTCATATCTATCGAATAAATTAAGTATGGGAGGACATATTCTTAACAATGATAAAATTAAAAACAGGCAAAATGAAGTACTTTATCCATTTGAATAATTTGGTAGATTTTTAAAGATTGTAAAGAAATTAAGTGGTAAAGAGATTTAACAGTAATTTTTACTTGTAGTGCAAGAAAAGATGAAAAAGATTCAATTCTGCAATGAAGTACTGATAATGATAACAGTACACCTCCAAAAGAAGGTAAAATTGTTGTAAAACGTATGTTAATTCGTGTTACCAGAACCAGAATATGAACCAGAATATTCGCTTGAGCTGGAACAAGAAAGACTGAAAAATCCAAAAATTTCAATTGTTTTCTTCAAACCAAAACAAACTGAATTAGCTTGATTAAATGAAATAAGGAAATTGGAACTAGATATTACTAATTATTATAATTGCGCCAAATTTGATGTGACCTACTTCATTTTCATTGTTTTCCAAAGTAGATTATTCAGTTAAATGATTCTTCTTCATTTGGTCATGTTCATTTACAGAATATCTATGTAAAAGATCGTGGAACTGAAATTATTCCTCAAGAATAATCGAATCCTGATCCACTGTTAAACTTTTTAAGAGCTTACAAGGCTTTTAGACACTTTTTAAAAATAACCCAATTAAATACCGATGTAAATTTAGGTCCATTGGATTTTTTCTAAATTACCCTAGGTATGTCATAAATATGACTAGAAGAATCAGCATTGTAACTGTTGAAAATACAATAGTGAAATTATGTGCACTTTTTGATGAAACTGTACTTCATGATACAATTGCATATATAATTATGTATGGGGAAAAGGATTTGACTCATGATTCACAACATAGAGTGCTTATTGAAAATTTTGAATTACATAAATGAATAAAAAATTAGAATAAGTTATTTTCATGCTTAACTTCAAGTTCACATTTCCTTTTGAAATATTTTTAGGAAAATAAAGAAGATTTCTAGCTGACCATTTGAAAAAGTTTTTATTTTTAAAGATTAATTTTTTTCTGTATAAATAATAGCAAAACAAAATGAACATGTATGGTAGCAATGAAAATCTAGTAAGTGAACGCAACAGTTATACTAATTGTTATGCGAAATGTTCACTAAATTATCAGAGCCGAAAATAAAGAAATCTTATAATATTTCAAAAGCTAAATTTTGGTAAATAAATATGCTAAAAAGTTTTATTACTTTTAAATGATAAATAATAAATTTCTCTTCCAGATCCTAAGACAATGATAAATTAGAGAAAATTGTTGGATGAAATTTAATTTATTGAGGTAAAAACAAAAGAAAGATCGTTCAATTCATGTTATTGAATTTGAATAAATTTTAAAATTTTTATATTTTTAAAAATTTAGTTATTTTTAATATGAAATTTTAGTTAAATGAAAATTTCGTTTTGTAGTTATAAGCTATTGACTGGTGATATGACAAAACTAGAATCTTGGTTTACATTACAGAATTTTTAAAAGATATACTCCTTGGTCCAGAAACAGCATTTGGATACAACTGTTGGAGAGAAGAGAAATTTGAGGTACAACCCGACTACAAGAAGGGTTTGGTTTGTAGGACTCATTCAGAGGCATCAAGGGATGACCAATTTATACTAGAGAGAAGATTGTATGGTAAGAATCGTAGAGGGAGGCCAATGGATGAATACAGAAAGCAGATTCAGAGGGCTGTATGTTGCGGTAATTACTCGTAGATGAAGTGGCATCCACAGGATATAACACATGGAGAGCTACATCACGCCAGTCTCTGGACAGAAGACCACAACAATAACATAAACAGTTATTACATGAATGGGATACATACACTACTGTCCAAAATTAAAGCTACAAACGAAAATTTTGCAAGGTTGCATCTATTTTGACACAAAAAATTTGATCAGGTGAAAGCAAAGTAGAAACAGTGTAAAGAATACAGAATGTAAACAACTGTAACATGTAGATCAGTAGACGATAATGTTCTTCGCTTTTTTCAACTTAATAGATTTGCACACACATTCTGAGAACTGGTTAATGTCCTCATTGTGGGATGTGACCACCTCCGGCAGCAATAGAGGCCTGACAACGAAGGAGTGTGCTGTGAATAACATCACAATTTCATGTTGGGTCAATAACGCTTATTCTTCTTGCGGAGCTGCTGTCAAGTCTTGGAGAGTGGTTGGTGCATGCTGATGTGATGCAACCCATCTCCCTAGTGCATATCAGATATGCTGTATGGGATTCAAATTGGGCGAGTGTGCAGGCCACGCTGTGTTTGCAGTATCTTCCATTTCCAAAAACACATCAATCACTCATGCTCTACGAGGTCGAGCATTATCGTCCATCAATAAGATGCATGGGTGCACAGCGCCTCCCAACAACCAAACATGAGGTCCCAAGACCTTGACATGGTATCTGACAGCAGTTAAACTTTTCAGATTCATCTGTACAATTTCATGAAGATATGTTCGAGTGGTCAAAATAATCCCTGCCCACACCACTAGCATTCCTCCTTGATATCGCTCTCTTTCCACAATGTTCAGATCTCGAAATCGTGTGCCATATTCCGTACACATGCAATTCATTAAGAATCACTTTCCAGACAAAATCGGGGTTCATCTATGATATGAACATTGCCCCACTGTTCAATTGTCCAGGTGGTATATTGATGACTCCACTCTAGACATTCCCTTCTGTGGAGATGCATCAGAGGCACACCTACAGTAGGTCTCCGATAATAAAGGTCACTCTGTCGAAGCCTTCTCTACACAGTTTGCCTCGATACAACATATTCAGCGGATTCTGAAAGGTTAGATGCCAGTTGCTGCACAGTATTGTGGCGATACCGTCGTCCCCTTTCTGACGTCACTCGTGGTCAGCCCTGCCCTGGTCCTTGGGATACAATCTATCGCCAATTCGAGAAACAACAGAGCGATTCACGTTAAGCCATCAAATCATATGAGTTCGCGACTGTCCTGCTTCATTTCCTCCTATGGCCCTCCACCACAGCGAATCTGGTAGACGTGTTCTCTGCATCATACTGCGCCATCTGTGACCAATGGTAGATGTGTTCTCTGGGTCATACTACACTCACAGTTACTTCTGGCAGATATGTTCTCTGTCATACTGCATCATCGATGACTATGTACCCTGCGATTGTGGATGTGGGAGTACCTGTCAAACACTACTATGTTTGATAGGTGGCCTGACATCATTGTTGACGTGGTTCTCTGTTGATCGAAATGCCTTCTTCCATGCAAAATACTGTTGTACGGACGTCTGTTGACAGTTTGTATAATTATATTGTGAATTAGACATAGGAAAGGGAAATAGCGGTTTGCTGCTTTAATTTTGGACACCAGTGTAGTTAGCAAAAAACTCAAAATGTTTACGTTTGATTTACTTCAAATGTTTACATGATACTCTAATAAACGCTCAGACAAACACAGCCTACACATTTTTTGTAATATATATTCTATATAAATATGCACACCTTAACAAAAGTTTGAAATATCATTGAGTTTTCTACAGTGACTTCTTACAGCACACCCATTGAGGTTTGTACAACACCTTAATTATAAAATAAACATAATTCCTTCTGAAAACAAGAATGATGTTGGTTAGCTACAAAAAATCATTACAAAACAAAGCAGGCTCTCTCCTAAATGTACATTTTGAAATAAAATGATCACCTCATGATGAGGACTTTCACTCTTTAGTAGTGAGTATGACTGCTCCACACACAGATTAGATTTCCACTCGGTGTGGTATGCTCTGGATGACACCATCAAGTTTTTCTTGAGGTGTTGAGGTCCCACTCCTCAATGGCAGCTTCAGTGAGGCCATGAAGATTGTCATGTGGATATGGACACTGTGCATGGCCATCTCCAACAGGCCACATGCATGCTCACTTACATTCATGTCTGGGGACTGTGCTGGCTAATTCATTCAGTTAATGTCACATCGTTCAAGATACCGATACACTCATAGGGTACAGTGCAGTCTTGTACTGTCACTGATTAACTTGAAGTTGTCACTGATTTCAAGTCTGTAGGCCTTAAAATTGCAACAATCAACATGCCAGAGATGGAAATTAGACGGATCCACTGTCCCATAATTATTGCTGGCAAGAACATTATACATTTCAATGTGCATACAGATGGACTTCCTAAACATATCAGTGTTCCTGATGTCACCTATCGCTTTTCTAAACGCTCTCACCTCTAGTGTCCAATCGCAAATCAGTCCTGGTCTCGTCAGCAAACATGACATTACTCCATTCTGCAATGGTCCTTTGATTGCGTTGGTTCTGTTCGTTCAGTGCAAAACTTCTCATTGGCCTTATGGAATAAGGACCACTGTGATGCACTGTTTCGTCTGAGATGCGAGTCCCTGTTGCCTGAGAGAAGTCATTTCCAATATTTCTGGCAAATGATGTAGGGGGCCTGTGAGCCTGCATTGGTGTTTTCGTACAAGGACGACCACTGTAAGCTCTATCGTTCACATTTCCCATCTCTCTATATCTCCTCCACACCTTAGACATACCACTCTGAGTGCCATGCAATACACAGCAACATCTTGCTGCGTATGACCTGCTGAAAGTAAATCCACTATCCTGACTCTCTCAAAGTGTTGTATGCCTCTACATGGCATGTTACTGCAGTGCTGAACACAAACTGAAGAATGCTGTTGTTGACAATGGACTGCTCACGTTGTGCCACTGCACCAGTAGTATGTTTACATGACTTGGAAACCACTACAAAGCATGCCAGTAGTAAACACCATCCCATATATGTACACTAACTGGATAATGTATGAAGTGCCTAGGTCAATAGGATATATTTTACTCTAATATTCAAACTTTGTTGAGCAGCTATGTGTATCTAGCGTAAAACTTTTTAACAAAAATCTCAGAAGCTCTTGACTGATTTAGGTCAAATTTTTATGATACTCTAATGAATGTTTGGACGGACATGAGCTACATATTTTTAATATGTACAGTACATAAATCTGTACTACTATGCAAACACATGTCATTGATTAAAGTTCTTAACCAAAATCCTGAAAAGTTCTTGACGATTTACTTCAAACTGTTGCAAAATACTCTAATAAACAATCAGATAGAAAAATGCTACATAGTTTTTAATGTATGTGGACCACAAACGTATATTTAGTACATAAAGGGGATATGTTATTAATAAATATCTTGAAAAGTTATTGAGCTAATTTTTACCTATTGTTACATTATATTCCAATAAAATTTGGATGGACATAGGCTACATACTTCTTAAATATGTATGTTATCATTACATATTATAAAATAAAGTGTACAACATGCATGCTGCTCAAACTCAGAGACAAATCCTGGTACGATCAAGGGAGTTATATGGTGTGGTAGCCATCTATGCCCCATCCATGAAGAAGGTTCGCGTTTTTACATGTAGGGTGTGCTTTTGAAGATATAAGGGCTAGGAGGTTTCGCCCTCTAGAAATTTCTAGAATATTCCAGAACATTCGAAAGTATTTGAGAGCATTCCACAACATTCCAAAATGTTCCAGAATATTCACAATGATCCAGAATGTCCAGGAATGTTTAGGAATAGTCAGGAACATCCCAGATCACTGTGGAACATTCTGGAACACCCTCGAATGTTGTGCAGTGTTCTGCAACATTGTGGACCATTCGAAATCTTTTTGGTATGTTCCTTGAGGCTACCCATTGCTAGGGGTATATAAAGCAAGACTCATCGTGGGTTCGAACATCATTTTCTTATCACTGGTGAAGGGAGGAACCGAAAAAGTAGTGCAGAGAGTGCAATGAATAGTGAACGGTCATGTGTTACAGTGACTCAATATAAATCTAAAAGTCCACTGTCGTAAGTTGTGCCTTTTAGATTTCACGTTCAATAGATGATTTTCTTCTTGTTTTGGTCCATACTACCTCCCCCGAAAGTATGGAAAGCAAAGAGCTTGCTGTGAAAGAGAGTTGTATTGAAGATGAAGAAATGCTCATAGCTCTTACGGTATGCATTTCCGATCGCATGTTAACTAGACTAGAATTTCTCTTGAAGTGTCACACAAATTGTGCCATGCAGTTCTTATCTTTCTTTCAGGAATGACTGTGTTCCATCAGTGACACTCAGATATTATGTAAATTTAAAACATAGCTCTCCAATCACTCCTTCAATTTGTTATGCTTACGTAGATTCAATACTAAAGAGTATCTAGCTGAATGACAAGTACCAATTCTCTTTTAACACAGACATAACTATCATTTTATGATAAATATGGGTGTAGTTATGTGGATAATACTAACAGTTGAGAAACATAGTAGCTATAGTCTACAGGGTATCTGAGAAGGAATACTCAGTATTTAGGGATAGAACAAGAATTATCACTTGGAGCAAATCGAACATAATGTGTGAAAAGTGCATAAAGTGTACTTACTGCATTTGTTTCGAAAATTTTGATTTGATTTATACTTCAGACGATTTGAGAATGAGAGCACTTAGTAAGTTGCATAATTTCAAACCTTCACAAATTGTTTTCTCGCTGAAAGTACCTACAAAATAATGAAAGGAAAAGTGTCATTACTTAATACTTTTCCATTGTTCATTCAATAAAGTACTGTATGCGGCATGGCGTTATACGTGATTCATTCTTTACTACTAATTGTGTGCATGACACATTTTACAGTCAGTTTGCACATATAGCACTGAATCTAAGTGCAAAATTATATCATTGTATTACGCTTAGTTTAGAAGATATAATGACATACAATGAGATCTGTGAAAAAATTACGCATCATGCACAAAGTTTAAATTTTATACTTCTTTGTTGCTAGGTTTTTTTTAAATAAATTTTGTAGGCAATGTTCACATATGCTGCTGCATATATCTAAAACATTATACCGCTGTACTATGACTCATAGTTCAGGAGATATAACATTGTGAGCAGTGAGATGTGTGAAAAACTGCCACATTGTGCACGGTGCTTAAATTTATTGTTTAGTTCCTACTAACTACATTTGCAGCATATTTCGTAGACAGTATCCACATAGTCTGCTTTTAATGTTCCTATAAAATTATGTCACTGTACAACACAGAGTTCAGGAGATACATGATATTCATTAAGGACAAGGCCAAAAGATGCATGGTAAGGGTATGGATGCACAGCTGTAAATAAATACCCAAGCAGTGCTGGGTTGGTTGATTGGTTGGTTGATTATGGGAGGGGACCAAACAGCAAGGTCATCAGTCACATTGGATTAAGGAAGTATTGGAAAGGAAGTCGCCCATGCTCTTTCAAAGGAACCATCCTGGCATTTGCCAAAACTAATTTAGGGAAATCATGGAAAACCTAAATCAGGATGGCTGGAAGTGAGTTTGAACCATCATCCTCCCGAATGCAAGTCCATTGTGCTAACTCAGTAATGCGGGACTTCTCCAGCAGCATGAATATACACTCCTGGAAATTGAAATAAGAACACCATGAATTCATTGTCCCAGGAAGGGGAAACTTTATTGACACATTCCTGGGGTCAGATACATCACATGATCACACTGACAGAACCACAGGCACATAGACACAGGCAACAGAGCATGCACAATGTCGGCACTAGTACAGTGTATATCCACCTTTCGCAGCAATGCAGGCTGCTATTCTCCCATGGAGACGATCGTAGAGATGCTGGATGTAGTCCTGTGGAACGGCTTGCCATGCCATTTCCACCTGGCGCCTCAGTTGGACCAGCGTTCGTGCTGGACATGCAGACCGCGTGAGACGACGCTTCATCCAGTCCCAAACATGCTCAATGGGGGACAGATCCGGAGATCTTGCTGGCCAGGGTAGTTGACTTACACCTTCTAGAGCACGTTGGGTGGCACGGGATACATGCGGACGTGCATTGTCCTGTTGGAACAGCAAGTTCTCTTGCCGGTCTAGGAATGGTAGATCGATGGGTTCGATGACGGTTTGGATGTACCGTGCACTATTCAGTGTCCCCTCGACGATCACCAGTGGTGTACGGCCAGTGTAGGAGATCGCTCCCCACACCATGATGCCGGGTGTTGGCCCTGTGTGCCTCGGTCGTATGCAGTCCTGATTGTGGCGCTCACCTGCACGGCGCCAAACACGCATACGACCATCATTGGCACCAAGGCAGAAGCGACTCTCATCGCTGAAGACGACACGTCTCCATTCGTCCCTCCATTCACGCCTGTCGCGACACCACTGGAGGCGGGCTGCACGATGTTGGGGCATGAGCGGAAGACGGCCTAACGGTGTGCGGGACCGTAGCCCAGCTTCATGGAGACGGTTGCGAATGGTCATCGCCGATACCCCAGGAGCAACAGTGTCCCTAATTTGCTGGGAAGTGGCGGTGCGGTCCCCTACGGTACTGCGTAGGATCCTACGGTCTTGGCGTGCATCCGTGCGTCGCTGCGGTTCGGTCCCAGGTCGACGGGCACGTGCACCTTCCGCCGACCACTGGCGACAACATCGATGTACTGTGGAGACCTCACGCCCCACGTGTTGAGCAATTCGGCGGTACGTCCACCCAGCCTCCCGCATGCCCACTATACGCCCTCGCTCAAAGTCCGTCAACTGCACATACGGTTCACGTCCACGCTGTCGCGGCATGCTACCAGTGTTAAAGACTGCGATGGAGCTCCGTATGCCACGGCAAACTGGCTGACACTGACGGCGGCGGTGCACAAATGCTGCGCAGCTAGCGCCATTCGACGGCCAACACTGCGGTTCCTGGTGTGTCCGCTGTGCTGTGCGTGTGATCATTGCTTGTACAGCCCTCTCGCAGTGTCCAGAGCAAGTATGGTGGGTCTGACACACCAGTGTCAATGTGTTCTTTTTTCCATTTCCAGGAGTGTATATGCAGTGAATAAAAGGGAAATGTTAGAAAATTCGAAAAGTTGATGACCAGTTGATTTTGAAAATTTTTAGATTTTAATTTGGACATATGTAGGCTGTATAATTTTAAATATTTGCAATATATGACTACATATTTAATATATAAATGGCAAATGTTGTTGGCAAAACTCTCAATTAGTTCTTGACCATTTTAGTTTCAATTAGTACTCAGTGCTCTACTAACATTCAGATGAACATAGGCTGTATGTTTTTTTTTTAAACAACAAACAGGTTTCCTGTTGAAACAGACTGGGAGAAAGAAAATTCTCTGCTGTGAAAATGTATGATTCTGTTTTATTTCTCACAGTCAGTTTGAACTTAGATATCAGGGCATTTAAACTATTAGACAAATTGTTTCTTCCAAATATTTTCTATCTCTTTCATATTATTTTAAACAAAAATTATGCCTCACAACAATCTGCTGTTCTGTTTTCTTCATCTTAGTCAGTTTTAAGAGGAAGGGGCAATACTGTATTTATGGCTTATCAACTTGGATTGGAATACTAGGTGGGGGGGGGGGCATCTGAATCATCTCAATCTTTGTAGTCCGATACAATCACAGATTAAAACGATGAGAAATACTGTTACTGAAGCTGCTATCCTCACAACTCCAGTAGCTGTAGAGGACTCTTCTATGTGCCTTATACAGAGTCTGCCAGAAAAAATGTATACCTCTTTGTCAGGCTCTATCGAGGCATCGATATTGTCATTCGATTTGAGTTACAAGTGTGGTCTTTGACTCAACAGATGTTAGTACTTTCATTTCAGTACTGAGAAAACAAGGTGGCTGGAGCACACTTGACATTCGAGCAACGAAAATGTATTGTGAAGTGGTTTTTCAAGTTTGATAATGCCGTTGAAGTGCAGAGTCAGTGGAGGCGAGAGTTTGAAACAGAAACTCCAACCCACCAAACAATTAAACCCATCATTGACAAGTTTGAATTGCATGGAACGATTGTCATATTCACAAAGAAAGATCAGAAAGGTAGTGTACAGCTACAAGTCCTGCTTCGTCGGTTCTCGTGTTGGAAACGTTTGTTAATTCTCCACAGAAGTCTGCTATTAATTGTGCATGTGAAGTGGGGGTTAGTAGTAGAAGTGTACGAAGAATTCTGAAAGCTGCAAAGTGGAAAGTTTACATTCCACGATTACTGCACGCGATTAACGATGATGATCCTGTTCGCCGAATGCAATTTTGCTAATGGTATCAGCAAATGGTAACTGATGACGAACAATTTGTGACGACGGTAGTGAGTAGTGACAAGGCACAATTTAAATTTAATGGAACTGGGAATTGGCATAACAGTGTGTACTGGGCACCAGAAAAACCGCACGTTTATGTGGATAAAGCGGTCAGTTTACCAGAGGTTCATATGTGTTGTGGACTATCATCTAGTGGCTTAGTAGGGCACTTTTCCTTTGATACTACTGTCACTGGAGAAGTGTGCCTGGAAGTGTTAGGCTCATCAATTTTGCCAGGTATACGTACGCTTTATGGAGCTGATGAAGAGGTCTTCTACCAACAGGACGGGGTGCCACCACACTACCACCTAGCCATACAAGCTTTCCTGGATGACAATTTTCTTGGGCATTGTATTGGATGAAGAGGGCCCATTGAGTTCCCTCCAAGGTCGCCATATCTAACACCTATTGACTTTTACTTGTGGAAAACTGTGAAAGATAATGTCTGTCGATGTAAGCCATGTATGCTGGAGGAACTTTGAAAGGAGATTACAGTGACATGTGCACTGATCTCCACTGCAACATTGACTGACGTAGTTGCGGCAATTGCTCATCGTTCTGCTACGTGTATAGCCACCAATGGTGAACATTTTGAACATTTAAAGTAACCATGTGCTAAACTGAAGGTTGTACAACATGAGTGATCAATTATTAAATGTAAAATAAACACATAAGTAATACTTTTCGTTCCTTAAAGTGTGTATACACTTTTCTGGTGGACTCTGTATTGGTGATCCCAACTGATTTGTCCATTCATTTTAAATGACTTCATTTCTTAATTGAGGTTTTGTTTGGAATAACAATAAAGAGGGCTCAATTTCAGGGAGAAAGAGAGGGGTGAGTAGGAGGCAGAGAGAAATTGGGGGAGGAGGAGATGGAAAATGAGAAGAAGCAGAAGGAGGAGACATACAAAGAGAGATGGCAATAGCAGGAGGTGGACAAAGAGAGGGGGAGGAGAAGATGGTGAAAGTTAGGCAGCAGATTAGGACCTATATGAAATTCCCTTAAATGTTTAGCAATTGCAAAGCATTGCTGGGTTTGCTAGTATTTATATAGCCTATGTTCAGCCACAGACCTCTCCTGTGGTTGCATCTGTGAGGACAGTACCTTCACTGACAGTATTTTGCATGGTTTTAATCTGCCAGTGGTTAAGATTACAAAGTATTGGATGATTCAGTTCCATAGTAGTATTCTAATCATAAACTGTTAAGCCATAAATGCAATTTTTATTTTTTCTGTTAAAACCAAGTGCGACGAAGAAAAAAAAATGTAAAAATTTGAAGTAAATTCGGTCAAGAACTTTTCGAAATTTTTGCTAACAATACATTTATACATTTATAAATGGAAAATTTATATGCCGTGTATGTTAAAGAAATATATACCAAATATTTATTAGAGTTCCTGGTAAAAATCTAAAGTGAATCAGTCAAGAACTTCTCGTGATTTTTAGTAACAACATTAAAAACCGACTTGTCTTTTTATAGCAGTATAGACAAGACCTGTTCAGGAGGCGCTCGCTCGCCGCATGTGTAGTGAGCGCTGGCGGTAAAATGAGCTGTCAAAAATCATTACAGAGAGCAGAGAAAGTGCAAACTGTGCTCTGTCTTCAGAGGAACGACCTTGTGTTATGTCAGCTGTAGCCACGAACATAAGCATATATATTTAATGGCTGAGCACTCACATTGGACAGCAGCTCTTTTAAATTCTGTGGAAAGCATTATTACGGTCTGGTAGGTCACATATACCTATATTAACTGATAAGACATCAGTGCAGAAAGCCTTGCTATAGTTATAACTTGTAGAACTGCAGTGTGAAAGATAGTTGTATGATAGTTTTTATAATAATTTGACAGTTGTAGATTCATATAAGCAGTTTCTTCGAGATAAATTTTCATCACTTTATAAGTTTTCAACTCTGATTATTTCAATGTTTGGACCTACATATTTGTGTGAGAAACTTCTTTTCTTATGAAGACAAAGAAATCTATCCATACAAGCACACTGCCAGACTTCAACTTTAAACCTTATATTCGAATTAGTAGCGCTCAGAATTTGGTTCCAGACGTTGATACTTTGGTGAAAAGTATCAAGTGTTTCTGTGTTTAACAAGGGAATAAAATAGTCACAAAATACAAACTGATGTCAACTTCTATTTCCTCCAAAAAAGACATTCATGATAAGCCTGCATCAGTCATAGGAAATATCATGTTTCATACTTAGCCGCCCATATTCTTCACCTCATCAGTTACAGGGAATGTAAGATTCACTTCACCGTCATTTCTCATCAATGCAAGTCTTAGAAAATAAATTTGCCATGAAAGGCAATAATCCACCACCGTGAAGAGATACATCTCCATAGAACTAATATTAGTGGCTACAGAACTGACTCGTTGCGGTAGTTCCTCGTACTGAGCTGCCTTGTTCAGATTCCTCCTTTCCTCCTCTTCTCTTCCCATACCATTAGTCCCGTGAGTCAGCTGAGTCTTCACTGCTCAGACATGAGTGCAAGCCAGCTCGAACAAGCATATCAGTGAACAGGCCTGGTATAGATGACCACATTCCTAAAGAAAATGGAATTCTGAGTTTGGTACAACATGGTTTCCAAAAAGGGAAATGTATAAAAACCGCTATCTCAAGTGTAACAGATTCTGTTATAGGTGCATTAGACAAAAGAAATTATGTATTTCTGGATTTGTCTAAAGCTTTTGATGCAATCACCTATGCTGCAACAATTAAATAACTCGAGAGATACTGCATACATTGGGATGCAAAGTAATGGGTAAAATCGTATGTCAGCAGTATTCTTTTTTTTTTTAAAAAAAGTTAGAAGCTACTACCATATTGGTATAATGCAATGACAGTTACTGAAGTTTTTAATATAGCTGGTTATGTATTTAACTATAAAACTATTTTCTAATTAACATTATCTACCGTTATATCATCTTACAAAATGACATCAGTTCTGTAGTCTTCATGCCTTCTTACTTTACTCTTGGTATCAGTAGCAAGATGTCTCCCTTTCATAAACCAAAAGTGTTCATAACACACAGGCTGAAACAACTGTGGTGGAGGACTAACCACTTTAATGAACATCGTGCTGATGATTGTAGAAAGATGGAATAAAACACTTGTGGGTGTGATAAGGAGATTCATTTGCAAAAGCCCACTTTGATATTCACTGGTAGATATGAGAACACAGTCCGCTGCATTGAGAAAAAGGAGGAGGAATCCTGGAATTTTCCGCTCCATCAAATAATCCTGAAATTCTCTAAGTAAGGTTTTTATACATGCCTCGCCATATGTTATTCCAGGATTTTCAGACCAAGCCACTGAGTCCAACACTTCTATAATTCAGAGATACCATTATCCTCAGGCTGCAGGTGTTACCCCATCTGCTGTTTTACATAATCATAAAATATGCTGGGCTCAAAATGTCTGCTTTTTACTCTCCTTTCCAGGGTAATTCCTCCAAAGTTCAGCTCTTCTACTACTTTGAGAGCATCACAGTATTGGGGACCATTGTTCAGTTTCCATTCTTCGAACACCAGCAGCTGATTTCTGATCTTCAGATGGGCAGAATATGGTGTGACATATCGTGACTATAGTTTAAGATTTAGTTCTAATAATTCTTGAAGGGTATCACACGTTAGTCAGGAATGAAATCAATTTCAATGATGCACTTCAATAAATTCTTGTACTTAAATACTCATATGTCAGTTGACTTGCTACTTTTATCGCCTTCCACAGCTGTGAAGTGAGCAACCAAAGCTTTAAAGTTTTCCACAATGCTGACGAAACTATGATGCTAAGTATCACGTACCCAAGTTTCTTACTATTTTCAGAATTTCAATTTCAAGTAGTTCTGCATGCTGTTTTAACTCTTGGGTGTTCTTCAGTGAATGGTGGTACATTGAATACACATTACCTAAGAAAGACCTATAGTAATTCGCAGATCATGGGAAGTCTCTTTTTATTACATCGCCAACTGATAATTAAGTGTGTAATTAGCACAATGCCAAGCCGAAACATGTAGGAAATGCTGGTTCATTAATGTAACAAATTCTTTCATCTTCCTTCATCGGTAACATTATTTAGCTCAACTATACCAAGGAAAATATTTGTGGTCTCTCTCACGTCAGGGAGTTTGGTTTGTAAAGAAATTATTAAAGATGATAATTGGCTAATTGTTGTGCTCCTATCAATAATTAATGATATTTTTGATCTTATCTCCATAACTGTTTTAATCACTTGTGTTTTTCATTTCTTCTGCTATGTGATTAATAATGTTAGGTCACTCATTTCCAGTCTATATCGACTCCATTAAATCTTGCAGGTCAAATTTGGTGTCAAAATCACTGACAGGTTTAGTCTTTTTTCGTGACTATAAGAGCACTGCAAAATACACTCTCCAGTCACATTAATATGACCATGTGTCAAAAGCCTCAAGCCATGTTTTGTGGCATGGACCATTCCGAGACATGCAGGATAAGAGGTTCTGGCGGGTACCAATAGGGATGTGGAGCAATGCCGATCTCTGCATTAGAATAAATATTTTCCACAGTTATACATAAAATTACTTTTGGAAAAACTGTGTACCATGAAATAAAATGACAAAAAATAGTGGCTGGGATTTAACTCTATCAAGCATAGGCCACTCTCAAGACACAAAGGACATACATTTCAAACCACATTATGAATGCCATAGTGCTCGGAGTCATTTGAACCACATTATGAATGTGCACAATCTTGTCAATAAGCATGAAACTCTTTTAGAGAAGGTATAATCTTATCAAAAGTGGACTTAGCGAGTGGCAGCCTCAACTATGTAATTAGTGATTAAAGTAAATACCAAAATTACAAATAAGGAAAGATTTAGGGAGGGGGGAGGCTAAAGTGCAAAACACATATAGGATGAAAATCATACTGTCAGGGTTCAATGTTTATTTAAAATGTACAGGATATGATGTACAGGATTATAATATAAATACTATGAATACATTAAACTGAATAAAACAGCACACTATGTTAATTGCTATAAAACCTAATATTCGTGAGCCACACTGAAGACTAGAAACGTCATCACCCCCCTATGTCCACTCCCTCTTCCCCACCCTCTTTTTTTTTTTTAAAAAAAAAAAAAACCCTCCCCTCCTACTTCCTCTAAGCTGCTCGTTACCATTTAAGTATTACTTTGTTTAACTACCTGCTGCTTGTTGAATCGGTTTTCGCTGAAAAGTCATCTGCACTAAAAATAAATTGAGTTTTGAAGTAACTGAGATGATCTGAAACCTGTTACCATAGTGTGTTATTTTATTCACAATGTATTCATTGTACATAGTTGTGCGTATCACTTGCTAAGCTTCCTTTTGGTAAGATTATGTGCATGGACGCACAGCTATGAATAAATATACCTGGACAACGCCGGGTTTCTCTGCTAGTAGCAGATAAATTGCTCGTGTGTTATTGGATTGTTGCTGCTATGTTGCCAAGAACTTTCTTGTTGTTTACTTTTCACTTCCAGAGATTTACTTTGTATATAGTTTCCATAAGTGCAAAGTGGTGTTTCTTTGAAGACTGAACACACTGTTGGAATTTGAATCTGAGAAAGTGTGTGTTTTTTGTTTACAAAATTCGAAACTTGCTTGATGAGAAGGTTTTTATGTGTACTGTTGCGAATGACAGTGTTTGCGATGGTAGAAATATGGAAGAATAGCTTTGTAGCATACTACATAACATGACTCTGGAACCAGGTATTATGTTTTTGTGTGGAGCTATCAATCACCCTTGAAAGAATATTTCGTACAAAATATTTACATTTGGCGCTTCAGCTGTCAGTGAGTGGTTCGTACTATGTACATAATGAAAGCTTCACCTTGTAATTAAATGGATGAGAACAATTACTTCGTTTATCTAGATATAACAGTCGGAGACGAAAAAGGTATGTAATTTGTTTTAAAAATAATATTGCGCGCATGATAGTATCATATGTCAAGAGCTTTTAAGCATTTTTTTTTTCATTTGTAGTGGGACGAGTAGTTCTAGAGCTCTTCAAGAATACTGCTCCGAAGACTGCTGAAAATTTTAGGGCGTTATGTACGGGAGAGAGAGGGATTGGCAGCACAGGCAAACCCTTGTGCTACAAGAATACAGTATTCCACAAGGCCATTAGCTTATTCATGATACAGGGAGGTGACACCACAAATTTTGATGGCACTGGAGGAGAAAGCATATATGGCTGCGTCTTTGAGGATGAAACATTTGAAAGGAAGGTAACTGTAATTGCACTCTTGTATCCTGAAGATAGTTATACCACTTTTTTAAGTTCACATATGCCATTGTCAAAATTAGTACGTATTATAATACAGTCAACAGCCTCATCAATGGATGTAGAATTATTTAAGGTATATGTCTTAGTTGGTTTTTATAGCTATAATAAAATACATTAGATGTTGCCATCCTATATATAGGGTTTTCCCCTCCCTAAAAACATGAATGTGTGCAGATGGAAGGTTTGTTTGAACAATGCAGTGCTATACTTGGCTTGGTGTTATTGGAGGAAATCGGCGTATTCCCTTGTTTTGCTCAACATTTGAAGTAACTTCCCCTGCTAGCTACAAGGGAACGGGAATCTACAATGTAACGTGGGTTCCGAACTATTGTGTATCTTGGCATTTTCCATATAACCTGTACAAATCATTGTGAGGTGAAATAATCCCAAAACAAAATCAAACTTGAATTGAAACTCAAAGTTTTTTTATTTTAGTCACGCATTACAGTTTAAATCGAGCAGTGTTCTTATTCAAAAATTGCTTCCTTTTTGTGTCATGGCACATTAACAGCTCTTTGTGTGATTTGTTTATGATCTGGTTTCCTCTCTTCAGACAGGTGATGGGGAACCTGACCCATTTCACAATTTCTTAACTGTTGTTCAAGAGTTCTAAAATTGTTGTGTGATCTCAAATGCCAGATAGTACTGTGCTATTGAGACCTATTATCAAATCCACACTCTTTCAACTTCAACAAAAAGTTATTTTTAGGCTATTGAAACTTTGTTGCTCGCAGATCAGTCTTATTGCCAAAATCTTCATTCACAAGATAATATTGCATTGCAGTGTATTATTTATAAGCTTGTAACAGCCATAATCATTTATTCTGTCCCCTCTTTAAGTACTAGTGGCATTATCTTAAAGATGCTGCTTCATGGCATCTTGCACTGAAGCATTAGGATAGTAAATAGTTCACATTGTTTCAGGAGCAACATTAACAATCAAGCCAAGCACTTGGGTTTCAGACCATGAAAATCAGCATTTTTACAGTATTACTGAAGGGAAATTCCATTGTGTGACCTCTTTGGTTTGCAAGACTATCAGGAAGACTGTTGCATTAAAACTTATAGTATAATTTAAAAAAAAAAAACTGCTAATAGCTACCACAAGTTCAAAACCCCAGGTTTCAATGGGTGGCATCAGTTTTGGAGTACCAGTGTTCGTACCAAATAGCTTACTTTATCTGACACTACATATTGAAGATGGCTCTGAAAACTGAATTCCACAGATGCTGTTTCCATCAACTTAAATGCAGCTGACACTATTATGTTGCTTTATCTTCTTATTTAATCTAAAAAAAAGAAAACACACAAGTAATTCCCACCTGACTGATATAGTAAAGTGCCTCCTCACTGTTGGATATTTTTTGTTCTAAAAATTGTGTAGTTGTTGGAGGAACCAGATTTTAATGGTATATCTCAGTATATTGATTTGTTCCTAGTCCTTCTCAATACATGCACAAGTAACCATTTTTTTGTTGCTGGCAACAGAAACTTCATATTGCCGTCTTAAATGTCGTAGCACATTTCAGAATGTTGAGAGAAAAATTCAGCTGAAGCCCCAACTCCTTTAAAATTACAAGTCAACACATTCCACCTAAGATCAAGAAGATGACAAGGAAATTACAAGTGGCATAAACAAGCTTTCTTTTGGATCACCATATAACACCAAAATGTTGAGTAGTAACTGTAGACAGAATTCTGACGTACAAGAACCACCAAGTACAATGTGTTTGTAGGAAATTGTATTCACTGCAAGCCAACTGGCATGGGTTGTGGAACCTCAGAAAATCTGTTGTAGCTTATGATACACTGCAGCAGAATGTCCATATTCTTTTTTATATGGGGCAATGGATTATGCCATACTAAACAAGTCAACACTGAAAATGAATCCTTTGACGTTCATCATAGAGAGGGGATGTTGAGTTGCAAAGAGGCACAACAAAAAGACAGCTATACATTTGAGCTTTTGGCGACAAGGACTTCTTCAAAAGCAGAAATCATTTACACAAGTGCAAGTCAAACACACGTGACTATTGTTGATGGCTGCTGATGTAGTGGTCGTGTGTGTCCAAGTTGTTCTTGTGAATGTCTTTACTTTGGAAAAAGGCCTTGTGGCTGAAACTCAAATGTATAGCAGTCTTTTTGTTGTGCCTAACTGCAACTCAACGTCTCCTCTATATGGTGAGTAGCAGTCTATCCTTTTCATAACATTGTTGTTATTCTGTCCTGAATTTTCTATTGTTTGAGTAATTGTCTTTCCTTATGACATAACCCTTGCATTCATTATATGTAAATTATGGTAAAAATGTGCTGAGATTTGAAGCTGCACCTCTGCCTTTCAATGAGCAGTGTGCTATGAGTAGCAGTATCAGAGCATGCCTCTTGAGCATGTGGTTCAAAACATGAATATGTCAAGGGCTTTCCAATTTTTCCTCAGCAATTACTGTAAGATAGAGGATAACACAAACTCTGTTGCATCCATTCTCTTGGAGATGCAAGTCACACAGCACCATGGGAGAGACTCTGCGAATTTGGAAGGGAGGGAGAAAGGGAAACCTATTGTAAGTTGAAGCTTCGGCTCCAACTTTCAGGTGTGCTCGGATGTCACAGTTGCCAGTTGGCCTACACTGACCATTGTCATATTACACCTCTCTTAGCTGCAATCTAAATTAATCCATTTAGCTTTACAATTTACAGGAGCTTTTGAATTTCTCATTATGTTGTATATTGTAACTGATTACAAGTTTGCTCATGCAATTATATTTCTGTCAATGCCTCGGTTTCATTTGTCATCAAATTGTGAAGAGGAAGATTCTGCTAAAGCAATGAGTTCATTATGGTTAGCATCCATATTGAGAACAAATCAGATGGCATTGTTTGCACTGAGAACAATTTGTTCAGAATTTGCAACAAAATTGCAAAGAGATCGGTGAAGTCAAGTTAATGGAAAATTGTGGACTCGCTGACATTATTTAGCACAGATATGTTATCAGCCTTCATAAGTTTCAGTAAAACAAAATCAGCTTACATCTGCCTCTTGGAAATATAGAACAAATGAAACGGAGTAGCAGGAGCAAGCAGAAGAACAGAGGAAGCGTTAATAATTAAACGGAGAATTATGTGGTGGTGAGAGGCAGGAGACTGCTCCAGAGTTCTGTTATGCAGTCAGTTTTATTGCGTAACATAGTTTCATAGACACAACTTTAAGATCAGCACTTTGTGGCTGCCTAGTTCTTGTAAGCATTGCACTCACAGATGTTATTTGAGATGCAGCAACTAGATTTGGGAGCGCTAAGGCAGAAATGTCAAGGAACACCCAGCTACATGGATATAAGCCTCACCACTCAAGGCTGAAGTCCAGGAGAAGCACCCCATATGTGTCAGGGGTCTATCAGAGCTTCTCCCATGTGATTCGGGGTCCACATTGGGCGTTCATATCCACTGCCATCTCAGAGATTAGCATATTGGAATACCAGATGCTTATGCTTATAGCTCATTGGATTTGACCCTGGCTGTCTCCTGCCATACAGTGAAAAGGGTTTGACAACATTAAAAACACTACGTAGGCTTAGGCTTGGAGTTGAGAGATGTAAGTCAGACATCAAGAAACTGATTTTTCTTCTTGGCTTTACATTCTCTGATTGTGGAGATGCATCCTGTTGTACAGTTGCAATTTTGGTTACCAAATTACCAGTTTAATATAATTTATACATTTGTACGTGGTATTTTATCTGTGTTTATTTTTGTTTGTAAATTATGTATTGTTGCAACCATATTTTTGTACATAAACAATGTTGTTCCTGGTTTTAGATTTTCCCATCTTAGGAAGATTTTTTAATATTTCTAGGGTAATCATCTGGGTGGCATCGTACAGGAGGTGCGAGCTGACTTCTTATCATCTTCAGGTCTTGCTAATGACGATTGTCTTTCACTGGGCGCCACCACTATATCAACTCCCGCCCCTCCTACCTCCCACCCCACTCACCTGCAGCATCTAGCCAGTGTACCTGGTGCAGTGGTGGGGGAAGGGTGTCACCGTTGTCTCAGTCCCGCTACTGCCACTGCTAGACGTGGATCTCTGCTGGCACGGTGACAGTGCGGCCTTGTCCTCTTCAGTGAACGTGGCGAGCAGATTTCCATGCAGATTGCTACTGTGGTCTGACTATGGTCAACAGTGAGTCCCAGGTCTTGTTTAATTGAAAACTAGTCATTATTTACTTGTTCCTTCTGTAGTTGGATTTATATAGCCTCTTTTAAAATACAATCCCTGAAGATATTAGCGCCGTTGTAATTTCTGACATGTCTGTGAGAGATCAGTGCAACTTTGTTGGCTGTTTGTTGTTTGTGTGGCATTTATACTCTGTGAATCTCTCCTGTACAGTCCGGGTAGCCTACATACATTTTCTCATACAGGCAAGAGATGCTGGAGGCTCCCGGTTTCCGGAGTCCTAGGTCATCTTTGATGATCCCAACAAGGCTTTCATCTTGGCTGATGGGTGGGACACACACGACATTATGTTTCCGGAATATTCTACCAATTTTTGTTGATACGTTCTCACCTGTATGTCAAAAAGACATGCTGCCTAGACTTTACAGACTAGCTAAAGTCCACAAGGAAGGAATGACATTGTGCCCAGTTGCTAGCAACATCTGCGCACAAATGTGAATTAGCAAATCACCTGATACTGATGCTCTGACTCTTGGTGGGCAAATGGCAGCACAACAGAACTTCTGAATGGACCAAGAAGACCTGATGGTGAGCTTTGGTGTTGTGTGTGTCTCTTTACAAGGGTACATCGAAGAGGCTTCGTAAACTTCGTGACACCAGCACTAACTAAACTGTTTGAATTAGTGCTTAAGTCAACCTACTTTTTATTCAACAGAAATTGTAATGAAGAAACAGATGGAGTGGTGATGGGTTGCCCACCATCAAAAGTGGTGGTTCACTATGAAGAACCGATGGAATGGTGATGGGCTGCCCACTATCACAAATGGTGGTAAGTATGTTCATGGTGGCATTTGAAGAACAAACACTGAAGTCGGCAGTCTATGAGTCTGTGTGCTATTTTCAATATGTAATTGATACCTTCGTAACTTGGCCAAAAGCTCAACATCACCTATAACACTTCCTGCAACAATAATTTGCTGCACAAAAAATCAAATTCACATTGCGGGTAGAAGAAGATAATCGACTTCCATTTGTGGATGTGCTCATCAATCGTCTGATACATACAGATTTGTACCTGCATGCCTCTAATTCCCATGTCCCTTAACAATGAGGAGGCGCCCTAGGCACACTAGTTCACAGAGCAAGCATAATCTCAGACCTAGAAAGTGTAACATCTGAATTGTGGCTTCTGTAGGCCATGTTCCATATGAACAGTTACAGCAGCACTAGATGCATTGCACAATAATACCAAAAAAGCGGAGGCCACAGCCTGCTGAAGTTGAAGGGGAACTTCTTGCGATGGCAATTACACCATTCATCGGTAACTCATCAGCAAAACTCAGAATAATACTGTAAGTACATAACATCAGGTGCATGTTCCACCCACCAGCCAAGGCAAAAGCCTTGTTGGGATCAAACAAGGATGGCCTAGAACTCAATAAACTGAGAGTCTATCGCATCACTTGCCAGTGTGAAAAAAATGTATATAGGCCTGACACTGTGGATGGTACAGGAGAGACACACAGAGCATATGAGGGTAAAAGCCACACAGACAATGAACAATGGACAAATGCTGCTGTGGCAGAGCACTGCATCTCTCTCAGATATTTTGTAAGTTATGACAGCACCACGTTTTTGCAACAGTCCATTTTCATTCAAGGAAGGCATGGGACCCAGCCTTGTGCATGGTCAAAGCATAACAGCAATCTGCATTGGTGACTCTGAGTCTGATGATATCGAATTGTGAACTGACAATTACTTTCCCCACCAATGTACCAGGTCCCTGCCTGTAAATAGCTGGTTCTAGAGTTGGAGCGGGAGGAAAGTAGTGGATATAAAGCTAGCACCCAGCAAAAGGCAATCAGCCGTTCGGAACATCTGAAGATGCAAGAAGTTGGCTTGTCGAAATATTGCAGTTACTTGACAAAGCCGCCCAGCTGAATAACTGAGAAATATTCAAAATATGTTGGTAATAAGCTCACGATCATCGTCAGTCATCCATACCCAAGAGTGTTGCTGCCAATGAAAAATTTTTTCACTATGTTGATGGAGAAAAGGGAAGGAATGAGTGAATCTTAACAGTGAAAAGTAGTATATATACCCATCCACAAAATAACAGTGATAATAAGAGCACTAAGACTTAAGAGCATTGAAATTATGGGGCAACACCTATTGTTAGGGCACACCCTTGGCAGCAGGTGCAAGTTTGTATGTGAATGTCTCAGCTGTCACTGTGCTAAGCGGTCTCTGCAGCAATGTTGTGTTCAGTCGCAACGAATGTCTGTCAATGAACAAACTTACATCTTCTTCTAAAGTGGTGGCGTGGCAGCATGACTGTGTATGAAACATCAACACATCTGGCATTGGTGGATGACATTTACAACCAATTTATTACTCAAGACGTTCTCTACAACTCCCTGAAGTTTGTCAGTGTCAATTTGTTACACTGTATGTATTACTTTCTATGAATGTAACCACACCTGCTGGCCTATATTTCCAATAAGTAGAACAGCTTGAAGCTGCAATTAAAGAAAACTCACTGAGTAAGAATATCACATCAAGTGCTGTTGGAACATGCATGTTTTCATAGCATCATTACAACATAAGTTATCAGGAACTTAGTTGAGATATGATTCCACATACTCTAGATATTATTGCACTACCGGACTTCCACCTTTACTATTCTCTATCCAACATGTTTTGGAAGAACTGCTTCAGTTATGAAGATGCCATCATCATGATTTTGACAAATTTCTTCAAACATGGACCTGAGAAACTATGCCAGCATTGCAAGAGTAACAGAGTTAATCGTGAAGAATATATTACTAATTATTTACTGAACATTATGAATTTGAAGTTAAATAATAAGAAGAAATTTTGTGTCAACATACTAAATATACATAGTCCTCGAACTTTCTTAACACCATTTAAAAATTGTCTTGCTTGGATCTCTATGGGTAATACTTTTCAAACAATGGAAAATCCAGGATGAAATGTAACAACACACACACACACACACACACACACACACGACTGCAGCCTCTGGCAGCTGAAAGCTGAAACAACACTGCGAGCAACAGCGGCAGTGCATGATGGGAGGTGCAACTAAGTGGGGTGGGGCAGGGAGAAGGGGGGATAGGGGTAGGGGACAGTGATATGCTGATTAGCAAAAAAGGAGAGAAGTAAAAAGATTGGGTATGTTGGTGGAATGAGGGCAAAAATGCAGGAACAGTATATGGAAATCGGTTCTGGCTGAGGATAAGGAAATTTTTCTGTACTGACACAGACGGATGGAGCAAGGATCCATGATGATGGAAAAAATGCGAAAAATTACGCCCGAAAAAATACACCCAGAAACGTGGGAAAAATCATGAGATGGAAGAAACGGGGGAAACAAGATGAAATCTGAGGGAGTCAGCGATAGTGAAAGACGAATACTCAATAAAATTGATGTGAAGTCACAATGAGATCAAAGAAAATATATAAATAATAAAAAATGAAACCAGAACCCAGTCCACATACTGTTTCTGCATTGTTGCTTGGCTTATGGAATCCCCCCAAATCGCCTTACTGTCAATTTACCCATCTCCGACTGCCACCCCTCCTTCCACAGTGACCTCCATCTGTTCATATTCAACCAATCCTTAGTCGTGACCAACATAGTCCTGCAAAACCATATCAACTAAGCCCAACCTCCTTGCAATACCTCCTCTCCATCCATAAAATTCTCCTGCTACACAATCCCAAATTTCTGGAACCCATAACACACATAACTCTTGCCCTCCAGGAACTAGAGCAACATGCACAACGCCACCTCAAAAAAACTCTCCAGCCTCCTTCGTCACTTCCTACTCCCACTTTGGGGTGCCACTGTCCACCACCTCTACAACGGCCTCCAAACCTCCCCCACGTCCCCTCATAGCTGACAAACCCTGCTTCGCAGACCAACTACATTTACTCAGCCCTTCAAAACTTTCTCCCACCACCACACAGAATCCAGAACCTAAACAGACCCAAAACACAGTCACAAACCTTTCCTCCAGAAGCCTTAGCTCCACAGAAATATCAATCCTTTCCCAAGGCCTCACCTTTGGCCCCACTCCCAAATTCAGTCATGCAGGACTTGTGAAAGACCTTCTCTCCTCCTGCTCCTACAGTTGAAACACTTTTTTGCCACCAACTCTACCAATCAGGCTCAAACAAAGACCAATGTTGAACCCTGCCTGACTCAGTTCACCCCTCCATCTAACCATGATCAACCACCCACTGCCCCCAAATCATCCCCTGTTAGCTTTCCAGAATTTCTTAACCTCGAACCTTGCCTCGGACAAAGGCTCCACCACTGTTGTTTTGAACTGCAAGGATTACCTGGCAGAAGGACTCCACCTGCTGTCAGATACATCCAGCTACAAACCTTGACACAGTGTGACCCCATTCCAGAAATCCAGCAGGATCTCCAGTCTCTCCCCAAATCCTTTCCCCACACTCCTACTTTTTACATGCTTCCTAAAGTCCATAAACCCAACCACCCAAGATGCCCCATTGCGTCCAGTTGCTGTGCCCCCACTGAGAGAATCTCTGCTCTTGTAGACCAACACCTTCAGCCTATTACTCGGAACCTACCCTCCTATGTAAAAGATACCAACCATTTCCTCCACCGACTCTCCACAGTTCCTGTCCCTTTATCACAAGGTGCCCTGCTTGTCACTATTGATGCCACCTCCCTTTACTTTAACATCCCTAATTCCCATGGCCTTACTGCTGTTGAACACTACCTTTCCCAGTGTCCGATGGATTCCAAACTAACAACCTCCTTCCTAGTCACCGTGACCAACTATATTGTCACCCGCAATTACTTCTCCATTTCAGGCATTACCTATAAACAAACCCGAGGTACAGCTATTGGCACCAACATGGAACGATCCTATGCCAATCTACTCATGGACCATCTAGATGAATCCTTCCTAAACACCCAGAATTCTGAACCCTCACCTTGTTCAAATTCATTGATGACGTCTTTGCAATCTGGGTCGAAGGAGAGGTCTCCCCTATCCACATTCCTTCAGAACATTAACAGCTTCTGCCCCATTTGCTTAATCTGGTCCTACTCTAACCAACAAACCATCTTCCTAGATGTTGACCTCCACCTGAAGGATGGCTACATCAGTACCTCTGTGCATATCAAACCTACAAACCACATGAAATACCTCTGCTTTGCCAGCTGCCACCCTTTCCATACCAAAAAGTCCCTTCCACACAGCCTAGTCCCTTCCACATGGTCGTCGCATCTGCAAGGCGAGCAGTTCCTCTTGAAATATACTGAGGGTCTCACTGAGGCCTTCACAAACCGTAACTATCCTCCCAACATTGTACAGAAACAAATCTCCCATGCCTTATCTTTCCAGTTTCCCACAACCTCCCAAAGTCTCTCTGTCCGGCCACAGACTGGAGCAACTGGATTACATTCTCCGCCAGGGTTTCGACTAACTCTTGTTGTGCCCTGAAATGAGAAACGGCCTGCCCACTATCCTTCCCACGGTGGTATCCTGCCGTCCACTGAATCTACACAATACACGCATCCATCCCTACATAATCCTTGCTCCCAACATCTTACCTCATGGCTCATATCCCTGCAATAGACCTAGATGCAAGACCTGTCCCATACATCCTCCCACCACCACCTACTCCAGTCCGGTCACAAACATCATCTATCCCATCAAAAGCAGGGCAACCTGTGAAACCAGTCATGTAATATACAAGCTAAGCTGCAACCACTGTGCTGCGTTCTATGTGGGCATGACAACCAACAAGCTGTCTGTCCTTATGACTGGCCACTGACAAACTGTGTCCAAGAAACAAGTGGACTACCCTGTTGCTGAGCTTGCTGCCCAACATGACATCCTTTTTTTCAATGACTGCTTCACAGCCTCTCTCTGTAATATACTCTACATTCCCATAACTCTCCTGGCCTCAACCTTTGTCATTTTCCTCACCCGTCCAGCCCCTTCCCTGTTTACGTTCTGGTAATACTTTTCATAATTTTAAAAACAGTCGTTTTTAGGTCAGGCCTATCATGACCTTATAAAACAAAACTACAGAAAAGAAATAACATCGAAGTGATACAACTACTGTAAATTATATCCATTACTGCCTGAAGACATGGGATTAAAAGTCGAAACATATAGTACAGTACCAATGAAATCATTTGCGAATGTTTGCAGATGTCAGTTTGTTTTTCCTAATTATGTTTCATTGTTTTTAATATTTTACGTTAAAATCAATATCTCCAGTATTTGTTCCTGACATTTATTCATAAGTCATCTGCAGTGTACGTCAGCTTCATATTGGTGTTCAATAATAGTGATTAAATAGCAAAAATGCTGCACCAGCTACAAAGCATGTCGTCTCTTATTGATACCTGATCGATTGAAATATACGTAAATAAAAAGAATAAATAGGGGTGTAATGCCCTCTGTACAGTTGGCTAGTAACAAGAATTTTATGGAACATGCCCAAATTCTTATTTGCACCAAGAGAGTTTAGAGAAGGTTTTTAACAATGTAGGATTTAATATTTTATTTTTGAATATAGACGTGAAGTATTTCTCTTTCAGGCACGACTGTAGTGATGGTACACCTAAGAAGGCAGGTGGTTGGTTGATGGACAGCAGCAGGAGGCGTGAAAATTGTTATTTCCGTTAAAACTGTTCATCTAAAATTGGGGAAACACACATATTGGAAATAGTTTTCCTAATCCCTTTCTGATGCGTTAAAAGTTAGCATACAGTTCAGTTTACAGAGATCATAGCTGACCTTGTAATACATATCTCGTGGTAGCCCTGGTCTTCATACCGCATATGACAATGGTGCATGCATGAGAGACTTCTTAACAGTGTTTACGTTGCATCCATAGATTGCAGCCCCCCTTGCCTCTGAGTTGTAGGTTATATCTATGGAAAGTTTCAACACCAACATTAACTAGCATTATACCAAAGTTCACACCACTTCAAGAATTCTGAAATGCCATTAAAAGCCATTAAAACATACCATTCCATTAAAAAAAAAAAGAAAAGAAAAAAAAAAACATGATTACTTCAGTATCTCAATGGGTCAGGACTTAGAGTATTAATAAAACAGGAAAACTGTGTGTTCCTTTGTGTACAGGTATTTATTAGAAATTATTGAACTGTTCACAAAATGAAAGGTGTAGCACATCTAACATGACTCATTTTGTATAGTGGAACATTTGCGAATAGTTCTCAAGCAGTAATGGCCAGGTTAGGACAGTGAAATTGCCCGCTTCGAAAGGAGTAGAGAAGATTATTGATTTGGGGACTTCCACAGGGATATGATCCCTATGGCAAGGGGTTGAGATTGGGACTACCATAGGAACAGACTGTGATGTTGTGGAGATTTGGTGGGTGACGGAACACCACTTTAGGACAGATGGAAACAATTTCGGGTAGTATCAGGGCATGATGGTAGATAATTACAGCCCTGACAAAGGATCTGGTTCAGCTGTCCCTGTCCAGGGTGATATTAAGTGATAAGGGGGTCTGCTCCTTTGTAGCTGATTCTTTTGGACGGGGGTGGGGATGAAGATATGGCATGGGGAATCTGTTTGCAGACTATGTTTGGGTGGAAGTGCCTGTCTGTGAAGGCCTTTGTGTTATTTTAGCGTACTGGGCAAGGGAGTTTCTTGTCACTGCAGATATGTCATCCACGAGTGGCCAGGCTGTACGGAATTTTGGTGTGTGGGAGGGATGGCAATTATCAGTATGCCCGTACTGCTGGTGGTTATGGATGTAATGTGGACAGAAGTGTGAATGGAGCCATCAGAGAGGTGGAGTTTATTGTCCAGAAAGGTGGCACGTTGGGTTGAGGTGGACCAGGTGAAGTGAATGGGAGAGGTGTTGAGGTTGTGAAGGAATGAGGGTAGGATGTCTTGCTCTTGAGCCCAGCTCATGAGGATATTATATCAATGAACCTGAACCAGCAAGGGGTTGGGTGTTTTTGGAAGCTAGAAAGGTTGCCTCTTGATGACCCATAAAGAGATTGGTGTAGGAGGCTGCCATGCAAATGCCCAATGCTGTGCTGCAGATTTGTTTGAGTTCCTTCCCTTCAAAGGAAACATAGTTACCATATTTTACAGAATATAAGATGCACTTTTTTCTTCAAAAAATTGCCTCAAAAATTCCGGTGCACCTTACACTCAGAATTAATATAAAAATGTCCAGCATTTTATTTAAAATTCCTGGGAATCTTAAAAATGGCCATATATTTGACGCCATGGGAAGCCTATCACTATCTAGCAACATTGGGTTCAACTGTCTGTAGCAGTGCACCGATGTGATGAACATTAGTTGCGGGGAGAAGTGGAACAAATGGATGGTGGATGAAACTGAACATGAATTCAAGCCGAAGGGAGCTAAAAATGACCTACAATCAAACAGGTGTGTCAATGGATAAAACAGTAATGGTCTAGAGTAAGAGAAGTTATTATTGTTAAGTCTCTCAAGAAATTTGAGATAAGTAACGCTCTCGATGGTAGTGAAGACCATCTTATGTATGAAGAGGACAACGATGACGACGAAGAAGGAGATGAAGAAGAAAGTGCAGATGACAATTTTCAGGACTTTCAAAGGTCAGTTCGGTTGTATAAACTAAGGACTTTTTTGGTCTGGCTTTGCAATCTATCAATAAAAATGGTAAAAATGTTATTTTTAAAAAATACTTAAAAATTAAGGTGTGTCTTGTAGTCTGTAGCATCTTGTAGTCCGTAAAATGTGGTATGTGTGATATAGTTGGTATGGTGAACAAGGAATGAGGTAGTGGGTTTGGAGTCTGAAGAATGTTGGTAATGGTAGCATTCGACAGCAGCGAAGCCGTGTGCACAAGGGATGTTGGTGTAGAGGGAGGTGGTGTCAACAGCGACAAGTAGGTATTCTGGAGCTAAAGGGGGTGGGGATGGTGAACAGTCAGTGAAGGAAATGGTTAGCATCTTTGATGTGGCAGTCTGTTTTTCGGGCAATTAGTGGAGGCAGTGGTCAACAAGAGCAGAAATCCTTTCATTGGGAACAGAATAGAGAGCTACAATGGGGTGTCCAGGATTGATGAGTTTGTGGATTTTGGGCAGCTTGTAGACAGTGGGTGTGGGGGATGTAATTGGGATGAGGAGGGAGATGGATTTGGGGAGAGAGGTGCTGGGAAGGGCCTTTGAGCAGTAAATGGAGGTTATGTTGGACTTCAGGGGTGGGGTCACAATGGCAGAGCTTGTAGATGGAGGAAATGGACAGTTGGCAGAAGCCTTCTGCCAGAAGTCACTGCAGTCCATCACAACAGTGGTGGAGCCTTTGTGTACTGGGAGGATGATATAAGTCGGGATTTGTTTTGAGGTTGTGTATGGCTGTCCTTTCTTCTGTTGAAAGGCTAGTGTGCTTAGCAAGTGATCTGGCCAAGGAGGATGAGGCCAAATCAGATGTAAGTAATTTCTGGAAGGTTTCCACAGAGTGGTTAGATGGGAGGGTCATGGTTGATTGGTGGTATGAACTGGGAGAGGCAAGGTTCGATGTTGGGGTTATGTTTGAGGGATTGGTGGCAAACAAGTTTTTCCTCCAGAAGAGGAGATTAGGGATTTGACAAGTGCAACATGTCTAAACTTGGGTGTTTGGCTACTAGTGAGGCTTTTGGATAGGACTGAAACTTCTGTGGGGCTGAGCTGTTTGGTTGAGAGGTTAACAACAGTTTTACAAATGTTTTTGGGTTCTGGATTTTGTGGGATGTTGGGAGGGAGTTTTGGACGATAAGTAAATTCAAGAAGTCAGATATGCATGGTCTGGGTGCTATGAGGAGATGACAGTGGGTATCACTGTGGCTAAGATAGTTGTTGATGGATAGTGGTGTCCCAAGATGGCAATATGTTATCAACAGGCTGTACAATTTGTAGAAGAAATGTCTGGAATGCTCTTCCAATTATTGGAGTGCAAGGGTTTCAGTTTCAGGAATGTTTTGTATGTAGTAAGGATTATACAGTAACAGTAACTCGCAGAGGGAGTAGGCATCCTAGAACCACTTCTACAGTGACAAGAAGTCACTTGCCCAATCCTCTTTCCCACCTCCAAGGATCAGCTACAAAGGAGCCCCCCTTGTCACCAGATATCACCCTGGATTGGAACAAGTGAACTATATCCTTCATCAGGGCTTTGATTATTTATCATCATGTCCTGAAATAAAGGACACTCTTCCCAAGATCCTTCCCTCCTAAAGTGGTGTTCTGTCACACATCAGACATACACAACATCCTAGTCCATCCCTATGCCACAGGACTCAGGCCCCTGAGGAAGACCATGGTGCAAGACACAGCACTTCCTACTCCAGCCCTGTCACAGGCTTAGCTCACCCCATCATTTCATATACCAGCTCTGCTGCAAACACTACATAGTTGTTTATGTTGGTATGACTAGCAACCAGTAGTCCACCAGGATGAATGACTGCTGTAAAACAGTTGCTAAAAACAAAGTTGAGCACCTAATGGCACAACGTGCAGCTGAGCATAACATGCTCAATTTAAGTTTTCAGTGGCTGCTTTGTAACCCAGCTCCTCTGAACTACACAGATGGAAATTACCCTTATGACAAATGCTTTGCTCCTGTAATTGTCCAGGCCACAATCTCTGATAACCCACCGTCCTCGCAACCTCCACCCATACGTGCCTGACCCCCAACCTCCCCTCCTGCTCCGGCCAGTCTCTGGCTCTACCCAACTCACCTGACACAACCCCCAATTCAACCTAGTCCATCTGCTGAACCGCAGCATCAGCGTTGTGTGTCCAGTTGGCACCATTTAGATGCATAGGCAAGTGCACGTGTGTGTGTGTGTGTGTGTGTGTGTGTGTGTGTGTGTGTGTGTTTGTTTTCTGTGCATATTTGTACTCTATCTCACAAATTGATTACTCCAAAAGCCAACAAGCTGTCTTTCTATTTTTGTGTATGCCTGTTGATAACGCTTCTGCTTTTTCGTGAGTAGTCTCTTGTACTACGGTTTTTAATAATCATTTGAGGCCAGGCTCGTTCGTACCAAGTCTATGCAGTTGATCCATACAAGTCAATAATATAAAGCTGAGAATTGTCAATAAAACATGCAAATACATAGTCAAGAAAGAAACGACCACAATCAAAGTTCAGTAGTGAAAGTCAGTCTGATATACATTGTGTGCAGATATGTTCCAATAACCAACATAAAAAGTAAATAGAGAAATGTTAGAGAGCAGCAGTGCTGTCCCCTGTATGCTAGCTTCGGGTATTGGGTTGTGCCAATGTGACCAGCTTTTTGGGTTGTGGTCTCATCAGCCATTCACGCCGTGATGTTGATTACACTATCGTCGCTGACTGTATTGGGTCCGTCTTCATGTTTAAAGAGGGCAGTTGAAGAATCACTCTGGATGGGATATAAGATACAGTACCAGTAATAAAAGTGTGTCCTTTCATTTAGTGTCAGTAAAACAGAATCTACTGAAGTTATGAATATTAATATTTTATTGATTTAGTGTACATGTGAAACTGAAACAAAGAAACTGGTAGTGAAAAAATGTTTTTCATTTATGGCATCACAATGAGGATAGCAAGATTTTTTTTCCTCTGATTATAAATATTGGTAACGTTGAATTGTCAGCGTCCAAAACTAAAGCTGTGGCCGAGCGGTTCTAGGCACTTCGGTCCGGAACTGCACTGCTGCTACGGTCGCAGGTTCGAATCCTGCCTCGGGCGTGGTTAAATCTAGGGGACTTATGACCTCAGATGTTAAGTCCCATAGTGCTTAGAGCCAGCCCAAAACTAAATAAAAAATATTATTTTGAGGATTTAAATTTCAATATTGTATTATCAGAGTTCAAAAAAATCATTTTGAACAATGATAATTCAGCAGTACCAAAATTTATAAACAGAGAAAATTTTCTAAATTTGCAGCAGCACCTCTTCACATTGCACAATGTTGGTTGATTCATATCATAGTTTAAACACATTTTTCATCACAAATTTCATTGCTTAATGCCCGAAAAACATGTCATAATCAATCCTTTATGGAAAGATTATTCAGAGACTGCAACTTGTCAAGTTTTGTAATAACTGGCTTAAATTATTTAATATTGCAATACATTTTGTGGTATAACTTCATCATCAGGCTAAATAGCAATACAAAAACATTTAATTAATAGTGTGCTTCCAGGTGTTCTACCGAGATTTGTTTCCATTTTATACATAACAATCATCCCGAGAAAATGCGAGAGATCAAAAAGATTTAATTTTAAGAGGTAGTTATCGTCTTTATTGGCATGTGCTGTGACCTGCTGTTTTTATCAGAGATGGCTGTTTTCGTGTAACATATTCACTTTCATCCATTGCTGTGACTTGATAGGTCTTGTCTTTGACTGTTTACAAACTGATAAAGGACACTTATATTGTTTAATATAACAAACATGACTGTGCAGTAAAAATAGCCAGCATGGCTTTAAATTGTAATTAATCACTCCTGGTTTTGATAAATAGCTTTTCACTGACTCCATACTTATTCCCCATGACATTGTATTATCGTATTTTGCACCACTGTTTTGATATTTTCCATTCTCTCTACCTACGATGACTGTAAAATAATGATATTAGCGTGATGTTATTAGTATTATTGTGTACTGAAGCTGTTGTCACCATTTAGAAAAATCTTGATCATATCACCACAAAATATCTGTGACTTCATTCCATGGCTAAAATAGAGCAGTTTGCAGACTTATTTTGTTATTTAGTATTTACACTGTTTGTGACCAGTGAGTAACACAGAATCTGCATATGATGGAGTTCTGGTGAGATACCTTTGTAGTCAGTTGACGAGTCAATTTGTATTTCCTGAAAGACTAAGATATGGAAGAGTAGTACCCTTTTATAAAATTTGAGATAAGACAGTGAATCTAGATACAGATCCTTTGCCATCCTTCCTGCATTATCAGAAGTTTTTAAGACAGTAACTTATAACAGAACATTGAACCACTTTTCTGACAATAAACCTTTAACAGTTGCTCAATCTGCCTGTTGTAAAGGGTTCTTGACAAATCTTACTTCTTGTAGAACTCAACAAATTTAAAAAATGCAGTCACATTAACAAAATGATATCAGAGGAATAAAACTAAATTTAGCTAACATAATTTGCGTACTTTTTACGGAACTGTGCAATAAAAATGATGTGTGAAGCCGATAACTGAACAACTTACAGAAGCCTCTCCATGGAGTTTTGGATTCTTGCTCTCATATCCCAATACATTTACTCCGTATTTGTGGTTGTCAAGAGTGAATTTTGGTCAAACTGTGAAACTGACAATCACAATACTAGAAGCAAAATTAATTTACATATGTGCAGTGTATCCTTGTCTAGGGTTTAAAATGCAGTTCTGGTGCAAAAGTCTGCAACAGGTTCCTAGTATTCATTAGATGGGAAACAGGACAGGACATCCCAAGACATTTTAAAACAAAATAATGCCTTATTAGTCACTCCCTACACTTTTCAGAATATTTGGCCCCAGGAATTCAAATTTCATTTATAATGTTGTATGAACTAGTAGACAAAAATAACAGCTCAGTAGTGTGAGATGAAGAGCAGTGACTTTTTATGAAAGTAGTTGCTTTTCCCCGTATACTGTACATCATATAATCTAGAAGTAATTCCAATAATTATCAATGTAAATAGATTATTAATAATCAGAATCAGTTGTCAGTATGCTTTACAGAAATATCCTGGAATGACTGCTTCAGCTGGTTAATGTATAACTTGATTCTTTCCATGTCCCAGAAAGTATTCTTTCATGATGAGTCTTATAGAACGCAGTGTTTGAATGAGTGAATTAAAAAACTTTAAATATCAGTATTTGATGAAAGACCTTAGTTACGCAGAACATATTGTGCAGTTAACATTGTAATAAAGCAATGTCTGTTTTACTTTGTTGCAGCATTCGGGGCCAGGTGTATTGAGCATGGCAAATGCTGGTCACAACACCAATGGGTCACAGTTTTTTATCACTGTTGTAGCTTGCCCACACCTTGATGGGAAAAATGTTGCTTTTGGTGAGGTCAGAGCGGGAATGGGTGTTGTTAAGTGTGTTGCTGAACAGCCCACTGATGAGAATGACCGTCCACTAAAGGTGAGATCATGTACATTCCCAGTTATTAAAATAATTTAACTTGCAGTTAATTGCTTCTGTATCGGGTGTTTTACTAACATGTTCTCTACCACCATAACTGAATAAGCAAAGACTAGGTTAGTAGTTATAGCAACTTGGAAGGGTGCTGACACACTAGACAAGGGTTGTTTCTTCCTGTCGTCCTTTAAAGCACTCAGCTCCTTGTGCAGCTCTGTATTGTCTGATGCATTTGCACCATCTTCCTCAGTAAGTTCTGGACTGCCTCTGCATTAACATTGTCAACCTCAGGTTCATTCATTGCGTAGTTTGTGTCCACCGTAGCAGGAAAAAATCTTTTGGTGAGGAACCAGCATCAACAAGACAGTTGTACTTCCTGGCCCTGAACACACCTAATTATGATCTCTTGAGTCCTAACCATGACATTCCATACATTCCCTAGTGTTATGTCCAGAATTCCTGTTCAGGTGATTAGATGCTGCATGCCCAACCCTACTGTGTACAAAACAGCTCTTTTCCACTCACCACATAGAGGAGACGCCACAGATCATCTCTCTGCCACGTTGCTTTTAGGTACTGATCTCCTGACACCAGAGATGCCGGGTGCCACTTCCGACTGTGATGTTTCGTGTGTGGGAAGCTGTGAGACAAGTTCTCCATTGCCATGGCAAGTGCCAACGATTTATGCAGAGACTGCACTGGTCAAATGCACAATGCCAAAGTAATGCTGTATCTGAGCTAGGAGCAATTATATACACTCTTAAGACAAAACAGACAGACCATGAAGGAATTAGCCAGATGGAGTGTAAATTAGTAGATGTGATGTACAGATATAGAGAAACAAATGACTACAACTTCAGAAAAATTGGATCATTTATTCAAGAGAATGAGCGTCACAAACCAAGAAAACAGTAAGGTATCGGTCCACCTCTGGCTGTTACACAAACAGTTATTCGACTTGACATTTATTATAGAGTTATTGGATGTCCTCCTGAGGGATATCATCCCAAATTCTGTCCAATTTGCACCTTAGATCACCAAAATCCTGGACCAATTTAGGGGCCCTACCCGTAATGCTCCAAATGTTCTCGATTGGGGAGAGATCTGGTGGCCTTGCTGGCCACGGTAATGTTTGGCAAGCACGAAGACAAGCAACCAGAAATTCTTGCCGTGTGCAGGCGGGCGTTATATTTTTGTAACATAAGCCCAGGATCACTTTCCATAAAGGGCAGCACAATATAGCATAAAATATTGCAGACGCACTGTTGGGCTGTAAGGATTGCACGGATGACAACAAAAGACGTCCTGCCACGAAAAGAAATGGCACCCCAGACTATCACTCCTGGTGGTCGGCAGTATGGCGTGTGGTATTCAGGTTGGTATCCCACATCTGTCCAGTGCATGTCCATGCACGTCTGTGGCCTGGAATCTCATTGACTGGAGTAGATCTGTCTTCAGCGATGAGTCCTGCTTTGAACTGAGCCCTGATGAGCAACGAAGACACGTCTTGAGACGCCCTGGACAGAGGTGGATATCTTAAACTGTATAAGGAGTGTTCAAATTAAAAGGTATGATGCGACATAACAACCAACTGGTTGAAATTTTGATACATTGCTTTGGGATAACATAGTGAGACATGTAGGGACACAAAAGTAGTGTCCGGCATGGATCTATGTCATCGCCTCTTTGTAAAAAATTCAGAGCTGTGCCTCCAGCAGGGAAGATTATGCTCACAGTCTTTTTCTGTGTTTGAGATGGCTAGTGATCCTCATTGAATCAAATTCCTCACGAAAAAAAAATTAATTAATAGTTACGTGTACTCTGAGACACACTGTAACTTATGCCAGTCCATCAAGAGTAAAGGGCCTGGGCCGCTCTTGGAGGGAATGATTCTGCTACATGATAACATACATCCACATGTCTGCAATGTCAAACAAATGTAATGCCAAAGCTCAGGTGGAAGCAGTGTGATCATCCACCCAACACCCCTGGTTTGTCACACTGCAATTTCCGAGTGCCTGGTCCACTAAAAAAAACATCTCGAAGGTAAGCACTTCAGCTCGGATGATGAACTGGACACATGGAGGATTGATTCCTGTCACAGCCACAGGAATTCTGGGAACAGGGAATCCTTTAGCACATGAAACAGTAGGATATTTATGACCAGACCTCTGGTGATTATTTTTTAATCAAGTCTTCAGTCATATCCACAGTGTTGTTTCACACCTTTTTTTCTGAACACCCCTTATATTCCGTCTGGCCAGGTGTGTTATTACAGGAGACAGACTTCCATCACATGCTTGGCTGTGGAAACAGCATTTTGCTACACTGTGTAGCAACCTGGTCTGCCACTGATGGCAGGACATCACATTGCAGGGTGCTGTAGCACTATTGCAGAGCCCTGCTGTAGAATTCTGTGGTTGTGAAGACCTGTGCAAAGACCATGCTGCAACAGCAGGTCTCAGTTGCCACACACACTGTGGCCTGTTCCTCACTCTCTTGTATGTTGGACATCAGCCTTAATTGAATTAAACATTCCTAGGTCTCGGAAAGAAGTATGAAGAAATCGTTGTTGCATTAAGCAACTGAGACAGCTGTATCAGTAGAATCTAATCACACAGCTGCCACCTACTGAAATCTTACAAAGTAATCGCATGGCATCAGTTCAATAATTCGGACACCTTTGCTCGACATGTGCTTTGCAGATAGGTATTGCAGTTTTTGCATGACAGAAAGATACTCTTTTTTTTCTGATGAGCCATGGATAGTTCCTATCATAAAAAGTACTTTGTAATAGAAACATTGTGAGATCTGCTCTTTCATTGTCCCTTACGAAATAACCTTGAGTAATTTCATTAATTGTTATTTCTCTGAGAAAAGACTGCAGTGTATTGTTCACGTACCAATCAACTTACGGTTGGCTGGTAAAATATTATGTAAATGAGAGTTCAAGAAATGCAGCCATGCTTCATCAGAAAGAAAGAGCATTTAAGGATCCACTTTTCTTTCGTGAAGAAACTGTAATAGTCGGTTACAATACTGACATCGAGCAACTGTATCTGAATTGGCCAGTTTATTTATTTTATTTAGCTTGTGGCTACATCACAAAAAATTATTTACAGTTCTATCAAATTACAGACTAACATAGAAGGCCACAAATGTAATCTATTGATCCCTCCGTCACTACAATCAAGTCTGTTGGTAACAGGGTAAGCTGTCAGAGGACAGTCTTGAATTACATGGTGAAAGTCTGCTGTTCAATGCCACAGTCACAACTTGAAGAAGATATTTTATTCCACTTCCACATAACATCAGCACACTTTTAAGTGTTGGTTCTAATTTGGTCAAGTTCTTACCATATCTTGTGTTACAACTCAAAGCCAGGTCGATTCGCACAGCATCTTAGTTGTTCCATAGTAGCATTAATCGGCCATGTATGTCTGCAGTAGTCATTAATATTGAAGCCATTGTCAGCTAACATCCTTGCAGTTTCCGGAGTTGAGTGATGAGAGCGAAGCCTTCCTTTGCTAATGCTTTGAATGTGTGTGTGATCAGGGAGATGAGGATTTTTTTGTACAGAGTGTCCCAAAAAGAATGACCTGATTTTAAATAGAATTATTTATTAGAAAGATGGGCTTAACACCAACAACTTGCATACTAAATTACTCAGAAAATCCATCATAAATGTTCAATATGTCCTCCATTGGCTGCACAGATGTTACTTAGCTGACAGCCGAATTCGTCCCAAACTGAGCGTAAGGTGTCTTCTGTCACTGAAGCTACAGCAGCTGATATTCTGGTTCTTAGTTCATCAATGTCACGAGGCAAGGGAGGAATGTAAACACATTGTTTAACATATCCCCACAGGAAGAAATCACATGGTGTTAAGTCAGGGGACCTAGGAAGCCAAGAGTGTAAAGCCTGTCTCGCGGTCCTGTACGCCCTGCACAATGTTGAGGCACGTTGGCATTGAGGAAACTGCGCACGTTGTTATGCCAGTGCAGTGGTGCTCCATCTTGCTGATAGATGAAATTGTCAGAGTCAAGTTGTGGGAATAACCAGTTCTGTAGCATTGCAAGATGTGATTGTCCTGTTAGGGTTTCTTCCTCAAAAAAGTAGGGTCCATAAACCTTGCTTTGTGAAACAGCACAAAAAACATTCACTTTTGGTGAATCACATTCACCTTCAATTGTTTCATGAGGATTTTCGAGCCCCCATATATGCACATTATGACGATGAACCTTACTGCTAATATGGAAAGTTGCCTCATCGCTGAATATCAACCATGAAGTAAAAGTGTCTTCTAAAATAGCATTGCTAAAGTCCACTTGCTTCACTTTGTCAGTATCTCGAAGAGCTTGCACCAGTTGTAATCTGTATGGTGTGAGGGTTAAACGACGCCATAACACACGCCACACTGTCATGTGCGGTAACACAAGTTCTCGGCTAGCACAACGCATAGACTTGCGGGGGCTCCACTCAAGTGCTCATCAGATTTGTTCCACTGTTTGTTCAGGAATGTGTGGCCGGCCAGGACTTTTGTCTTTACAGAATCACCCTGTTTCTTCAAATTGTTTATATCACCATCAAATGTTCTTTGGTGATGGCAGTTGAGCATGAAATTGAATATGAAATGCCCGCTGAACTGTGATCACTGATTCAGTACAATTAAATTCAGTAACACAATATGGCTTCTGTTGTGCGGACGCCATATTGTGTGAGACTGGCTGCACGCTCCAGGTCAGCATTTGTAGCGACATCTAGCGGATTTTTTTCTGAGACTCTAGACCATACCGATTACATCTAGCGCTATTTCAGTTACGTAGTGACATTTGTCTCAATATTATTACAAGTTAAAATTGGGTCTTTCTTTTTGGGACACCCTGTAGTTTGTACTGCCGCTGTAAAGGTGGAGGTGGTATGTGGATAAGCATGGGTAGTGAGCAAGTAGGTGTACATCTCATTGTGCCAGTTATAAGGTACATGGTATGGTTGAGCTGTGTGTCTAACAGTCTTATGCAAGTACTATTTATCCAACCAGGGGAGAAATATTCTGCAACATGGTATACCAGTCTCAGAGCTGAAGTACAGAGTGTTGACACAGAGGAGCCCCATGACGTGCTACAGAGCTTCTGGAGAATGTTATAGCAAGTTTTAATTTAGGCAGATGTTATTAACAGATGTAATTTGTAAATGAGAGTCCAATAATATGTGACCCATAGATATTTCTTCAGGTTCCTGTTATGACAGAGTAGCCTTCCTTCAAAGTAGGCTGTAAGCTCTTTGTTGGCCAACCTGTTGTTTAGGTGGACCACTGAGACTTGTGTCATAGTGATACTTTGCTGCAAGCTCCATTTGCAGGGACATACATCAATAGTTACCTGGTAGGGAGCTATGATCTGCATGTGTGTTCAAACATGTAATTCTCGCGCTGTTTCCATTATTATTATTATTTATTTATTTATTTATTTATTTATTTTTTTTTTTTTTTTTTGTCACGGTATGTGTACCAAACTAATCAAAGACGCCTGTCCCTGAGAGAATAAAATATAAGTTTAAGGTTTCTGAACTTATGAATATCTCTGTTCTCATTGCAAGTGCTCACTCATCAGCATACATAAACTCTCTTGATGTGGCTTCAGAAGTATCTGTTACAAAAAACTGAATAGGAGAGCAACGAGTTAATGCACTAACATTACTTTGGAAGGTTTCAGTTTCAGTTTATGAAGAGATGCTGCTGACAATCAAATATTTTACATTATTAATAGTTGATAAATTATTTTATGAATATTATTACTTTAATATAATTAATTGTTTTAATTGTAATTATATAAATTAAATTTATTAATATCAGTCTGAAGTGCTAAATGGTGCAACAGTTTTTCCTGAACTTCATTGCAAAGCCACTACAACTTTCCCTCATTTGGCTAAAACCAATGCACCATGTGCCAGAATCTGAGGAACCAGCTCTCCCCCCGGTATTGGTTCCCATGCAACATCAGGCACAGCATAAGATTTGTATGTGAAACACCTTGTAATTCCAGCAGATGGCTCAATTACAAGTCGATACTGTCAGTGAATGCTATGAATCTTTTTTGGAGCACCAAACTGATTCCTCTAATTGTTGTCATACATATTTGTCAATAAACAGTTATCATTTTGTGTTGTTTACCTCAGAATTTTTGTTTTGTTTCTATGTAGGATTGTGTGGTATCTGGCTGTGGAGAGCTTTGTTATGGTGAAGACTGGGGGATTAATGAGAATGATGGCACAGAAGACATTTATCCACCATATCCTGAAGACTGGCAGTTTCCTACCAAAGAGGTAGCCTGTTAAAAATGCATTTTTTTGTTGTGCTCATCTATTGTTCTTTTTAGGACATCACACTTACACACAGCGTAAGACTTTTTAAGACATAGTGAACTGGCACTTCCTCAGTTGAGTGTGTGCGTGCAGAGTTTAGAGAAAAATGTGTAAAAGCCCTTTCTTTAAATGGTATCATTTGGTTAACATGACTTTGAAATAAGTAAACAGGAGTCAAACACAGAAACTCTGACTCACAGAACTGGTACATTACAGCCTCAGCTACCTGATCGGTTGAGTACACCATTCAGTTTTACATTGATTGTAGAATTAATACCTAAGACACTATCTTGTGCACAAAGCTAAAATACTTTTCCACTTGCTCAGTTTTTAATCAAGTGTTTACAACAAAGGTCTGCAAAAGAACTGTGTGTTCATATAAATTCTAAGGACCTAAAATTAACTTAGCACATGGGACTTTTCATACACTGAATTTCACTTTGAATTACAGCTTATGATATAAAACTAGTAAATATCTAGAATATCAGATATTGTTGTAGAAATAGATATAGAAGTGCCAAAAGAAAAGAACTCGATGATCGGGCTTTGTAGAGAATGCACACCATCGAGTGCTGGTCATCCAATGCCTAAGATGTCATTGAACATTGGTACAGAGAGGTAAGTGGTCTGCACAGTTCACTCTCAAATGTAATTTTGGCTCTCACAAACAGTAGCCACCATATTTCCTTCCAGTAGCTCCTCAGTTATCATTATGCCCAGTGCCATTCATCCCAGTCCTCCCATCAGGGAAAAGTATTGAAAGCACTGGGAACTAAACTTGGGTCCCCTGCTTGGTAGTCACAACCACTGTAAATGGCACTTTTATAATGAAAGCTGTTTTTTAATAATTTTGTGGAAAGGATGTAACCTTTTGTTGCCAAGAAGTATAAATTATAGCTGTGACCAAACAAATAACAAAACCCTTTTGCAATTCATCTGTTAACTCAATTAAACCTGAATAAAATCTTCTCACCTATACAGGACTAATGGTTAGTGCATGCACACACCTTTCTTCCCTTAATCCCTCACCAGTGAATCCAACATCCCCCCTACAGTACACAGCTATCAATAACCTGAAAATCAATTCAGACCATATTATCCTTCCCACGGACAAAGGATTAACCAAAGTGGTCATAAATTGCAGTGACTGTGTGGCTGAGGGTCTTCACCAACTTTCTGATAGCTCTGCACCCTGCCATGGTCTCATACCAGAAATCCAACATGACTTCCAGCCTCTCCTCAAGGCTTTATGTCCACCTCAAAACCTGACAACTGTACTCTTTTCTTTTCTCACACCAGCAACCCCCCCCCCCCCCCCCCAAAAAAAAAAAAAAAAAAAAAAAAACTCTCCTACTTTTTATTTATTATCTACTCTCCAAATTCCAAAACCTACAGGCCTCCCTATTGGTCACCCAATTGTGGCTAGGTTCAATGGTCCCACAGAACTAACCTCTGCCTTTGTTGACCAATACCTCATAACTATTGTCCATAACCTCTCATCCTGCATTCAATGCACTGCTCACTTCCTTCTCTACCTTTCCTCAGTTCCAGTTCCATTATCACGAAACACCTTGTTGGTCACTTGGGTGTGACATCCGTATACACCAAATCCCTCATGCCTATGGCTCTCTGGCCATGGAACACTACCTTTCCATACGTCCTCGTGATACAAAATCCACCAACTCTTTCTAACTCTCCTGGCCAACCACATCCTGACGAACAACTACTTCACTTTCAGAGGCCAAATTTATAAATGAATCTGTGATACTGCCATGTGTACTTGCATGGAACCATCCTATGCCAACTTATTTATGGGTCATCTTGTCTGGTCCAGATTCATCGGTGACGTTTTTATGATTTGGACTTGTGACACAGTCAGCCTTTGCTCTTTCCTCTATAATCTGGATGCCTACACTGTGTGATCAAAAGTATCCAGACACATGGCTGAAAATGCCTTAAAAGTTCATGGCGCCCTCCATCGGTAATGCTGGAATTCAATATGGTGTTGGCCCACCCTTAGCCTTGATGACAGCTTGAACTCTAGCAGGCATACGTGCAGTCAGGTGCTGGAAGGTTTCTTGCGGAATGGCAACCGATTCCTCACGGAGTGCTGCACTGAGGAGAGGTATCGATGTCGGTCGGTGAGGCCTGGTACGAAGTCTGCATTCCAAAACATCCCAAAAGTGTTCTGTAGGATTCAGGTCAGGACTCTGAGCAGGCCAATCCATTACAGGGATATTATTGTCATGTAACCACTCTACCACAGGCCGTGCATTATGAACAGCTACTTGATCGTCTTGAAAAATGCAGTCACCATCCCCGAATTGCTCTTCAACAGTGGGAAGCAAGATGGTGCTTAAAACATCAACGTAGGCCTGTGCTGTGATTGTGCCATGCAAAACAACATGAGGTGCAAGTCCCCTCCATGAAAAACACGACCACACCATAACAACACCGCCTTCGAATTTTACTGTTGGCACTATACACGCTGGCAGATGACGTTCACCGGGCATTCATCATACTCGCACCCTTCCATCGGATCGCCACATTGTGTATTGTGATTCGTCACTCCACACAATGTTTTTCCATTGTTCAATTGTCCAATGTTTACGCTCCTTACACCAACTGAGGCATCGTTTGGCATTTACCAGCATGATGTGTAGCTTATGAGCAGCTGCTAGAGCATGAAATCCAAGTTTTCTCACCTCCCGCCTAATTGTCATAGTATTTTCAGTGGACCCTGATCCAGGGGGAATTCCTATGTGATGGTGTGGATAGATGTCTGCCTATTACACATTATGACCCTCTTCAACTGTCGGCAGTCGCTGTCAGTCAACAAATGAGGTTGACCTGTACGCTTTTGTGTTGTATGTGTCCCTTTACATTTCCACTTCAGTGTCACATTGGAAACAGTGTACTTAGGGATGTTTAGGAGTGTTGATACCTCACGTACAGTTGTATAACACAAATGACACCCAATCACCTTAGCATGTTTGAAGTCTGTGAGTTCCACGGACTGACCCATTCTGCAGTCTCACGATGTCTAATGACTACTGAGGTTCTGATATTGAGTATCTGGCAGTAGTGGCAGCACAATACACCTAATATAAAAAATGTATGTTTTTGGGGGTGTCCAAATACGTTTGCTCACATAGTGTAGTATCAAATCCACTGCAGCTAGTCCTCAATTCAACAAGCCTTTTTCGTAGATTTGGCTCTCACAAACAGTAGCCTGCACCTTTCCTTCCAGTAGCTCCTCAGTTGTCATCATTATACGCAGTGCCATTCATTCCAGTCCTCCAGTCAAGGAAAAAGTATTGAAAGTACTGGGAACTGAACTTGAGTGCCCTGCTTGGTAGTCACGAACACTATAAATGGCACTTCTATAATGAAAGCTATTTTTTAATTGTTTTGTGGAAAGGAAGTTACCTTTTGTTGCCAAGGAGTATTAATTATAGCTGTGACGAAACAACTAACAAAATTTTTTTGCAATTCACCTGTTAACTCAATTAAACCTGAATAAAATCTTCTCACCTATACAGGACTAATGGTTAGTGCATACACACACCTTTCTTCCCTAAATCCCTCACCAGTGAATCCAACATCCCCCCTACAGTACACAGCTATCAATAACCTGAAAATCAATTCAGACCATATTATCCTTCCCAAGGACAAAGGATCAACCAAAGTGGTCATAAATTGCAGTGACTGTGTGGCTGAGGGTCTTCACCAACTTTCTGATAGCTCTGCACCCTGCCATGGTCTCATACCAGAAATCCAACGACTTCCAGCCTCTCCTCAAGGCTTTATGTTGACCTCAAAACCTGACAACTGTACCCTTTTCTTTTCTCACACAAGCAATCCCCCCCCCCCCCCAAAAAAAATATATATCTCATACTTTTTATCTACTCTTTAAATTCCTAAACCTACAGGCCTCCCTATTGGTCACCCAATTGTGGCTAGGTTCAATGGTCCCACAGAACTAACCTCTGCCTTTGTTGAACAATACCTCTTAACTATTGTCCATAACTTCTCATCCTGCATTCAATGCACTGCTCACTTCCTTCTCTACCTTTCTTCAGTTTGAGTTCCATTATCACGAAACTCCTTGTTGGTCACTTGGGTGTGACATCCGCATACACCATATCCCTCATGCCAATGGCCTTCTGGCCATGGAACACTACCTTTCCATACTTCCTCGTGATACAAAACCCACCAACTCTTTCTAACTCTCCTGGCCTACCGCATCCTGACCCACAACTACTTTGCTTTCAGAGGCCAAATTTATAAATGAATCTGTGATACTACCATGTGTACTTGCATGGCACCATCCTATGCCAACTTATTTATGGGTCATCTTGTCTGGCCCAGATTCATCAGTGACACTTTTATGATTTGTACTTGTGGCGCAGACAACCTGTGCTCTTTTCCCTATACTCTGGATACCTACTATCAAATCCATTGCCGCTAGTCCTCAGTTCAACAAGCCACATTCCTAGGTTTTGCTCTCATCTCTTTGATGGCTCTATAAGTACTTCTGGCCAAATTGAGCAAACCAGCAACCGACCTGCTGTTTGAGAACTGTTATCTGTTACAACTCAAAAGTCTCTTACTGACAGCCTTGCCACCTGTGTATACCGCATCTGCAGCGAAGATTAGGAGTTGTCAAAATATGCCGATAACTTTACGAGAGCCTTTATTGACAGACGACATCCTATCCCACTCTTCCATAAACAGGTCTTCTCACTTGACACCAGTAAACCTGTTAATGAACCACTGAGCAGCACCCATCATCCAGTATCATCCTGGCCTTTAAAAGCTCAACCTCATCTGTCACCTGAGCTTTGACTACCTCTCATTGTGTCTTGATAGGTGTAATATCCTATCTGCATCACCCAAAGTAATGTTCTGCTGCCCACCCAACCCACAGAATATCCCTGTCCATTCCTGCTCCCAATCCTGTGCCCCATGGGTCATTCTTGTGGTTGGCCTAGGTGCAGATCCTGTCCCATACACCCAACCACCACCACCTACCACGGTCCAGTCACAGGTGTTTTCTACCCAGTAAAAGGCAGGACTGTGCAAAAACAGGCATACTATAAGGGTGTATCATAATTAATGATGTAAATGCATGCAGTTGAAAATACGCAATACATGAAGCAAAAAAACTCAGTAAACATTGGCTCTAAAATGCGTACTTTATGAGCTCTTCTTCATAGTCGATACTGTGAAACAAATTTTTTCTACTGCAAGCTCTTTGTTTTCTATATTTTTAGATGCAATACTATGGACCAAAACAAGAAAACAAATGTCCAGTAAACATGGGATCTAAAATGATAATATTAAGAGCTATGAGCACTTGTTCAGTAGACGAGGTGTGTTTCGCAGTAGTGAAGACGAAGAAGTGTTCCAGCTTGAGGTGTAATATGGCATTCTTCGGACTAACGTGTCTCACATATATCATCTTAGGCTGGTGAAAGATGTTCATGCTAACTTGAAATGTAGTTTAGGTGGTTTGTTAGTGTCAGGACATCCTGCTGTGAGAGGTATTATTAACATATGTACAATCAGCTGCCAGGTCCATACTTCGACAAGGTGCAATGGCAATTGTGCATCATTGTCTGCTGTCAAATTTCGCTTGTTCTTTGTACATCATGGCTTGGTGGTGCCTTAGAGGACAGGGAGCAAAAGGACACATGCAAGAATATAAATGATAAAACAACTAAAGAACCATTGTTAGAACAGTCACTCTCTCAATTGCTAATGTCAGAGCAAGACGATGCATGTTATAATAGTTTGTTGTGAGATAAGAATTAATAAAGAGATCTGTTCGCCTAATGTTGTAACTGTTATGTGTAACAAATTACAGAAGAGTTATTTAAAAAGTGGTTACATAATTTCATAGCTTGAATCATTTGAAGTTCTCTTCCAGTCCTAGAGTGTACTCAGAAGGTGACAAAGTCACACAGCAAGAATTGGTGGCACTGCATAGCACATCTAGTACACCAAGAAAATTCAAGAAAAGTGATAGTACAAGAAAGTAATTGCGGTAAGAAGTATCAGAGGTAATCTCACAGTGACAGATGATTTGGAAGGTAACATGTCATATTGGCTCAGTCCAGCTACAGAACAGGGACATTACCTTCCAAGCTCTTCATATACACATTTTAGAGCCCATGTTTACTGTTTTTTTTTTTTCATATTTTGATCCATACTACCACTTCTCAAAATATGGAAAGCAGAGATTTTTCAAAATATTGAAGGTGAAGTAGTGCTCATAGCATTGGTTTGCATTTTTAGAGCCCATGTTAACTGAAACATGTTTATGGTATCACATACTTTCAACTCTGTGAATGTATGCAATTAATTATGATACACCCTGTGTATCAGTTATGTTGCAAGCACTGCACAGCATTCTATGTGGGCTTCAAAAGCAACTAACTGACTACTTGCTTGAATGGCCACCACCAAACTGAGGTAAATTGCAGGCTTGACCATCTAGCCACCAAACAAGCTGCACGCCACAACACATTATTTCAACAGCTTCACCATGCAGGGCATTTAGATGCTCCCTTCCAGCATAAGTTTCTCTGAACTATGCGGGTGGGAGTTGTCTCTCTAGCATACCCTATACTCTTGCAATCCCTCTGGCCTAAACCTCTGCTAACTTGTTGTGCCCACATTGTATGCTGCCTTGTCCAACCACTCTTCCTCCCCCCTCTCTCACACAGGCATATTCTCTCTCTCTCTCTCTCTCTCTCTCTCTCTCTCTCTCTCTCTCTCTCTCTCCCCCCCTCTCCCTCCCTCCCTCCCTCCCTCCCTCTCTCTCTCTCTCTCTCTCTCTCTCTCTCTCTCCCCCCCCCTCCCCTCTGTCCCCCTCTCCCTGCCTCCTTCCCCCTTTTTCCGCCCCTCTCTGTTTGTCTATCTGTTCCCTGCCTTGTCCATCGTCTCCAACTTCCTTCCCTTCTGCTCCCCCCCTCTCCCTCTCTCTGTTTCTTTTGTATGTTCTACCCTCTCGTTGTGCAGCTGCCGAGTCATCTATTGAAAGACCAGCCTCACATTATCCCGCTGTCCCTCCTTGTCTTCTGCATCTGTCCATATCCCCTCTCCACATCCATCAGCCTAGGCAACAGCTCTCAACAATCAATAATGAGCTCCACCATGGTCTTGGGTACATTGTTTGGATGTCTATGTGGTTGTTGTGACTTTGCAAGAAATTATGAAGAGCTCAAAATCAATTCTGTTACCTGTATGTCTACATGCCACACATCAGTTCACTATAGGTGAGCAGTTGCCTTTCACTTATTGTACATATTATTCCATTTAGGAATTTCCATTACTGTTATAAAATGTTCTCAGTTGACTCTATTACACTTTGATCAAATTTCTTGTTACATGACACTTCTCACTTCTGAAGTTTGTTCTTCCATTCAAAGCTCTCAGTTCACATACATACCATCTGACATTGCCATTGTACTAAAGTGTATGTTCACTTGCAGTGTGGTGTGCATGTGTAATCCATTATGACACTCTCAATAGCCCATTTAAATGTTGTTAACCATAGCAGCAACTGTATTCTGCCTGTTTTGGCTGACCTCTCACTGTTGTCCGAGCCTTGAAAAAGGTGCAGTTGGTACCCAATGTGACATCACTGTAGTGTGACTTGACAAACATCAAATACCATTAATTTTAATCAGAGTATAGAAATATTATATAAATGCATGGTGTCATTCATATAACTGATTCACCTCAATGGGCAACGAATAAACAACATTCAGTGTGGATGCACAATTACATTCGACCTCTAGTGGGAAGCTCAAACTAGTGAGAATAGAGGACACGGGTGGCCACTGTGGATAGGTGGTGCTAGGTTGGAATGTAAATCAGCTGTGCAGTGTACCAAGATAGTCTGTACATTTGTGATAAATACTGTGTCCTGATGGCACAGTGGCTAATGCAACTTCCTAGTAAGCAGGGGATCCTGGGTTCGTGTCCCAGTCCGGCACACATTTTCACTTGACACGGCTGATTTTGCATAAAGTCCCGATGCAGCTGGTATCATTAGTTCGCCTGCCCTTTCTTTTCTCCACACTTCACCTTCAGTTTACATAGCAATGTGTAGAAATATGTTTCCAGTGTGTGCTTCAACTTTTTTAGCAAAACATCAATGACCTACCTTGGTAGGCTATATATGGGCTTCCATTGTTAACGTAAGTAAGTTGAATGAAAGAAATGTTACAGTGTAATTTTGCTGTGAGTGCTGAGAAATGCTTATAACATAAACACTATGTACAGAGACACCATTAGCATTATCTGGAGACCAGTGGTTACTGGTAATTCCTGTGGTTGATCATGTAATTTACAGTAAGATTTTCATGTCGGAAGTAAACCAGAGCAACTTCATTTGTCTAAGAGAATTGAAGGAAGTTGCACCAAACAGCTGTATTATTTTTAACATTTATTGAAGTAAAATGTGTGATCGTCATTCATTATTTTCAGCAGTGCCTGTGTTCTGGATGTGATGATGTCCACGCTGCCCTCTCTTAAATAACCTTTCCTTCCTGGCTTGGAAGAGTACAGTTTATCCATCACACAGTTGTATACATTATTGCAATTCCTTAAAAAAAAATGAACTCCAGTGCTTCAAGAAATAAATAATAGATTCACCCAGACATTTTTGAGAATGTGAGGGTTCTGGATTATTTTTCCAAGAAAGTCCCAGAATAGCAACAATCAAACTAGTCAACTGTTATAAATTTAGGCATCAGTTAGAAGTTGTGGAAGGGCGTCCATTGGCAGGCTGCACATATTACTCATTCACTGTCTGACATAAAGATGTTTGGAATAGCCACCACATTTCTCTGGTTTAACATATGCAAACACAAAAGAATGACAAAGAGTCAGTCAGGATGCCTATCAGCATCCCATATTGAAGAAGTTCTACTTGAAAAGCGAGACTTCATTTTTATAAGCTTCATTCTCGATGCCCATCTTACTAGCTAACTTGTATTCAGAAGCACAGTGTTTACAGATATGTCAACAGATGCTTGATACATTAAATTAATAACAGTGTCATCTGCTTGTATTTACTCAAGTCTCAAATAAAATTTGTACATTGTCTTAGTATTTTTTATATATCAAAACATTCTTTATTTTTGAACATCTGTGCCATATAATGATAGGAATTAAATGAAAATAAATCAACTGTTTAAGATTGTTTCATTTGATTATTGGGTTTTCACTTAATATTATTGTGTCAGCAACTTTTTAAATGAATAGTTTGATATAATAACAATAGTATGAAAAGGATAGATTGCTGATCATCATATAGTGGAAGTGTTGATCTTCTGAATCTCTCTCTCTCTCTCTCTCTCTCTCTCTCACACACACACACACACACACACACACACGACCACTGCCTCCTCTGGCTGACAAGGCCAGATTGCAAGCAACAGCGGATGATGGGAGAAACATTCTGGGTGATGGGGGTAATGAGGAGGCTGGAATGGGAGGGGAGAGATAGCAGGGTAGCAGTGGGGGACAGTAAAGTGCTTCTTGTGGGAGCATACGGGTTAGAGAAGGGGAAAGGGTAGGACAGCTAAGTGCAGTTGATTTTTGGCTAAAATCTTGGGTGTTTAGCAGTCTTTTTGTTGTGACTGTCTGCGACTCAAAATCTCTGTTATATGGTGAGTAGCAGTCTATCCTTTTCATATTATTATTGTCATTCTGTAATGGATTTTTCAATTGTTTGGTGTGTTGCTTTTATTATGTGTGTGTGTAATTTAATTTCAGTGCCCAAATGAGCTTTTTAATTATTTACTTGAAAAAGACATCCACTAGTTAGTGACCATCTGTATGAATTCATGATTGTATTTTAACCCCATAATTTGAGTGTTGTTTTGTGGTGAATTCAGTGTTAGGACTGTTTTTGAATGGTTCAAGTAGTAAAACAGAAGGAGTACACAGGATGTGAACTGCCATTCAGCTGCAGGTGGTTGGTTATGTCCACTCATATTTGTATAGCATTAAAAAAATATTTTTTTTGTACAAATTAGAATATGATGAGAGATGTATTGGTGGTATAAGAGGAAGGGAACACAAATAATCCTCAGGTGGAACATATAAAGGTTAGGTAAAGAGACTAAAAAGTAACAATGTACTTGAAGCCATGATTCAACATGATTCAAACTCTAGAATGCCAATGATGAGCCACAGCCACATAATACCACCACCACCACCACCACAACCACAACTACTATAATTCACCCTTCTCTTCTTTACTCTATCTATATTATTAATAAGCACATTTCTCATTGCTTTTACCATAGAATGTTCCTGAGAAATATTAAGTAACTTTATTACATTGTTCCCTTTCTAGGTGAATTACATTGAAGATGCAATAGTGAAGATAAAGAACTCTGGAAACCATTACTTCAGGAAAGGAAACATGACGAATGCAGAATCTAAATATCAGAAAGCTCTCCGGTATATAGAATGGTAAGATCTGACATGTTTTCATAAATAAGATAAAAAAATGATGTAAGAAAGGAGTTTAGTCCTTGAAGCCACCACTCTAAGTCAATAATTATATTTAAAATTATGAGACAGAATTGCTGACTAGCACATAACTTCATGATGCAAAATTTTTAGTACAGTCAATAAACACACACAAACGTGAAAGTACACAAAACTATTGTAGTTCCCAGAACCACTAGCCCTTTCTTAGGAAGGAAAGAGGGCTAGGTTGGAGAAGGTTAAAAAGAAAGGGCAGATCTCTGAAACCCTGAGAGGAGAGAGTCTCACCTATTTTGAGCATCAGACATGCTGCATTTACTGTCAAACCAACTATTTTTACTTCTGCGAAACACTACTGCCTTTGATAAAACATTGATTGTACACACCTGTTTTTCAGCAGCAGGTGTGAATGGAACTGAGAGCAGTTGTTAGCTTATCAGTGTTGTTTAACAGAAAAGTGTTGTAAAGTAGTGAAGTTATTCTCTATTTAGCCATGAATTCATTTATGTGGATATTTATTTAGAAAAACTGCCATTTGTGTTCATCTGTGAACAACATGCCTTCTGCATGACTTACTGTCCGTAAATGTTGTCTCTAATTGCTATGTCTTGTTGGTATCAAATACAGTGGAAGATCCAGGATGGAATAATGACAATATTATGAAAAGGCTATCCTCCATATAGCAGAGATGCTGAGTCACGGATAGGCACAACAGAAAGACTGTCAAACAAGTAAGCTTTCGGAGAGAGTTGTGTGTCATCTAATTCCATTGAAAGCCTTTCAGCTGAGAGCTTACTTGTTTGACAGTCTTTTTATTGTGCCTATCTGTGACTCAGCTCTCCACTATATGGTGAGTACCAGTCTATCATTCTCACAATTTTGGTATCAAATGCAATATTTACAGTGTTGACTGACACCAAGATTAATTTTCTATATTTAGATACTTTGTGTCAGTTTACTATCCTCACTTCTCATATATTTCTGGATATGCCCCAAAATTTATATTTTTCTGCTGTGTGGTCAATTCCAGAATACTAAGTACAGTAGTCTCCATTGTCAAGATTTTTTAAAACATATTTAGGACTATAATTTCTGAAAACATCATTTAATATTACCACTTTTCTCTTGTAGCCATCTTCACATCAGTAGAACCACCATAGTGTTTACAGTATGTTTTGCCCCCCCACCCCTTTCTTTCTCTCTCAAACACACGCAGTATTTGCTGAGTACTTCCATCCCAAAAATTTTACTCATGCCCTAAAAGCAACTCTGAATATATGAGGGTTGACTGAAAAGTAATGCATCCACCTTTGTAACTCTTCAACAGTTGGCCACATTGGTATACGGCAGGTACTGGCTTGTTCCGTAGCCTCTTCTCTACAGCTCCAGTTGGCAGAAAGCCGTAGTATTGAATGGTTGTGTTGTTATAGTGTATAATATGGAACCCTGCGCTGACGGTCAGTCAATGCAATTTAAGCAATGTGCAGTCATTGAATTCTTGTCAGCAGAAGGTGTCAGGAGGATCATCAGAGGATGAAAGCAGTTTATAAGGATTGTGTTGTTGTGAGTACTGTAAGTCTGTGCGCTTTCATTTCAGGAGTCAACAACCAGGGTACCCATCTTCCGATAGTCAAGCAAAGCAATAATGTGACCCACACATTCTTGTGAAACGCCGATTGTTCTTGCAGTTTCTCTCTGAATGATATGACGATCGTCCTGAATCAATCTGTCAACATTTTGCTTGTGAAACTCGGTGGTTCCTGTCACAGGATGTCCAACTCTTTGTTTATCACACAGGTCAGATGTTCCTGCCTCAACATCTTTAAACTTAGTTGCCCAAAGATGCACAGTATTCACATCAACACAATCACCATAAACTGCTTTCATTCTCTGATGAATCTCCTCTGGGGTGAAACCTTCTGCTGTCGAGAATTCAATGCCTGCACATTGCCTACATCCCATTGACTGACTGTCTACGCAGGGTTCCATACTTTACACTGTAACAACACAACTGTTCAATGCTAAGCCTTCCTGCCAACTGGAGCTGTAGAGAAAAGGCTATGGAACAAGCCAGTACCTGCTGCATACCAATGCTGCCAACTGTTGAAGAGTTATGTAGGTAGAGGCATCACTTTTCAGTCAACCCTCATACTTTGAGAGGATGATAATTTTATTCATCCATATTCTAACAAAAGGAGTACAGACACTGAAAGATACATTCTGGAAACAATTCTTAGGCTGAACTTATGAGTTTCTCTGTTGTATCCTTCCTCCCACAGAGCTACCCCAGTGAAGTATGCAGGAGATAACTGAATTGAACATGCAGAACACAAGAGCTTTATTTCCAGAATTATGATTTGGGACAGACTGTGGGGCATGCCAGGATAACTCCATTGATAAGAGCAATGGTCACAAAATGCAAGGGTGTCATGGTTTGAATTGAAATTGTTAACAGTCATTTCCCATTTCCAGTGTATAGACTTCAAAGCAGTAAATACAGCATGCCATGCTCTTCTCACAATGCTATTGAGGTTACACCTATGACCTACTCACTTTACATCAATACAATGCACATTTCCATAAATGAGTAAACGTTACATTGAAAATAATTTCTCCCTACTGCCAATAACTGATTACATTTCTCATTTGTGTTAATTAATACAGTAAAGTATTATTCTTTGTTCACTCTAGTTTAAAATAAAATCTTACTACTTGGTGATATTCTTGCCAGCAGGCTGCGCTCCCAACCAGAATGTATCAACGCTGCAGTAACCACAGAACTAGCATGCCTACAAAATCTTGCTGCAACCAAGTTACGTCAGAATGTTTACCGTGAGGCTCTAATGTACTGCAACCGTGCTCTGGCACTGGATGCACAGAGTGTGAAAGCACTGTACAGGCGTGGTCAGGCTTGGCACAGGCTCGGGGATTACCAGGCTGCCCAACGTGACCTTGGTATAGCATTGACATTGCGGCCAGATGATACTCTTATTAAGGGTGAACTCAAATCAGTCCAGCAGGATGCTGTCCATTACTATAAATCTGAGAAACGTCTCTTCAAGATGATGTTTCAGTGAGTGTTTGAGCTGCAAACTTGCAAAGTGACTATTTCAGGGGTGACAGGTACAAAAAGTAAAGTGCAATGTTATACATTTACTGGTGGACCATACCAGCAGAAGAAAGTGGTATAAGTTTTTTAAGTAAAACCCATGTAATTGTTACCAAATCCAGATGTGCTAATTCTGAAATGGGTTTATCTTCAATCTGCGAGACAATAGTGTTATTCATTAATAGGTATCCCATGACTACAACAGTGTTAATTATAATTTCCCAAACTAAAAGCTTTGGATATTTTTAAAGAAAGGATTTTTATATACATGAAAATAAAATTACCAAATGTTAAGTTATGTTGCAGGATGACTGACATCAGCCCACCACAGGTAGGTATGAAACTTTAAGCTAGTTTGCAGTCTCACCACCAATAACTGTATTAATCTCTGGACACTAAAAAAATTGAATCGTTATCTACATACAGAATGTTTGAAACTTCTTGCCTGAGACAGTTCATCCATTCAGCCTGGAAACAAGGGTTTCTACCACACGCATGCTAGTGGGCTAGAGAAAATAGGAAAGATAGAGATGCTGTTGTGGGAAGGCACTCGACTTGCATTTGGGAGAGCTGCAGTTCAGATCACCATCCATCCAAATGTAAGTAAATTGCTTATGTCTTGTATCAACTTCACTGCAGGTCACAGAGCAGTTTTACTAGAGATACATGGTATACATAAAGGCCTCTGTAAAGAGTCAAACTTGTTTGTCAATTTCGGTGTTTCCCGCCAAGCAGGTGTGCAGTACCAACCAAATTGGTCAAACTTATTTCACTTTTGTAGAAGGTGTCACATTGTGTGTAATTGTGTCATGAAGTATTTTATCGCTAGAGAGTAGTGTACGATGTGCAGTGCAGGATACAAAACTTTAAATCTACACCATTTGCCAGGTATCTCAAAGTTACAGATAATAGTCCAGCAATTAATTGGTTCTTGTTTGATAAATGCATATGTAAGCCGTCAAATTTGTTTGTAAATCAAAATTTCTGTCAGTCTGTTTTACAGAAACATCAAGGAACACTTGAAATTTGACACGTAGTTTGATCTTCTATGGGTCCAAAAGTTTCAGGATGTATAACTTCTCATGCTTCACTAAGGCACCAAAGAATTCCAAATTAAACGTTCCGACTGCTCCATCTGTCTTTTGATCAGAGCACTGATATATTTATTCAAAATTATTTTCAGAAACATGTACGAATAAAAATGCAGACATGGAGAAAAATATTTATAATCTGTATCTTACGAAATTGTGGGGATAAAATTGGAAACGTGGGCTTAGTCAACTAGAATGGTGTTGACGGACTGCTTATGCACGATCACAGATTAATTTAAAACATAAGTTATAAAATTCTGTCAGATGTGTAAAAAGAAATATATGGTGAAATGATAGGCATGAAAGAAAATGAACTAATGTGAACTGTGAAATATTTCCACTTTATGGACTTCAAAGTTGTAAATACGGCATACCGTCTCACAATGCTATAAGGTTACATCTGTGACCTACTCACTTTACATCAATACAATGCACACATCCATAAACAAGTAAACGTTATATTGAAAATAATTTCCCCCTACTATTAGTAAATGAGTACAGTTCCCACAACGTGTAATTAATACAGTAGAGTATTATTCTTTGTTAACATTGATTTAAAATAGTAATATAAAAATCTTGCTATTTGGTGATATTCTTGCCAGCGGGCTGTGCTCTCAACAGAGTGTATCAGTGCTGCAGCAAGCACAGAACTAGCGTGCCTGCTAAATCTGGTTGTAACAAAGTTACATTTCAGTGTCTACTGTGAGGCTTTGATGTACTGCAGCCATGCCCTGGAACTGGATGCACAGTGTGAAAGCATTGTACAAGCTTGGCGCAGGCTCGGTGATTACGAAGCTGCTCAGTGTGACCTCAGTATAGCACTGGCACTGCAGCCAGATGATACTCTTATTGAGGGTCAACTCAAATCTGTCCAGTAGGATGCTGTCCATTATTATAAATCCAAAAAGCCTCTCTGGATATTTTTAAAAAATAGCACTCTCTCCTGTAATTGGAAAAGTAATAAACCTGCTCACAAAAAGAAAAGAATTTTTAAAGCCATCAGGATCAAATGGTAATATATGGTCTGTTCAAAAAATTCCATACTTGATCCACAAAATTTTTCTACATTTATCTTTTACTTATTGTATATGGTCCCTTCAAAATACTCTCCTCCACAATTGACACATCACTCCCAGTGCCTCTTCCACTTCCAGAAGCATTCTTGGTATGCCTCTTGCTGGATCGAGCAAAGCGGCATCTGTGAATTGTTGGAAATCTTTGTCGTTTAAATGGGGTTTTCAACTTTGGAAATAAAAAAAGTCCACAGGGGCCAGATCTGGAGAGTATGGATGATGAGGCAGGACAGTGATTACGTCTTTTGTGCAGTAGTCATACACCAACAGGATGAATGTGTGGGTGCATTATCATGCTGCAATAGCCATGAATTACTTCACCACATTTCAAACCGTTCTCTTCTCACATTTTCTTGCAGGTGTCACAGCACTTCCTGATAGTACCATCGATTAGCATTTTGTCCCTATGGCACAAATTCATGATGGACTAATCCTTCAAAGTCAAAGAAAACTATCAGCATGGCATTGATATTTGACCTGACCTGGTGAATTTTTTTTTTTTTTTTAATTGAAATGTTACGTTCTTCAGCAACCTCTCGGACAGTCAATCTCTGATTGCTATGCACCATTTTCTTGACGTTCCTGACATGAGCGTCGTCTCTAGTTGTCAAAGTGTGTGCTAAACGAGGATCATCTGTAACTTCCGTATGGCCATTTTTAAACTGTGTGAACCATTCGTAACATCAAATGCAGCTTAAGCACTCATCACTGTAGGCTTCTTGCATCATTTGGTGTGTCTCTATAAAGGTATTCTTGAGTTTCATGCAAAATTTAATGGAGATGTGTTGCTCCTCTAACTCCTTTATCTTGAAATTCGCAAACTGTGCGACACAGCGTTCTACTCTGTACAGCACTGAACAATAACTAGCAGACATACTACGATGAAACTTACAATAGTTACACATTAATCAGAGGTGTGTGCAGGTATACCAACGGCATTTTGCTCCAACACACCACTGGCGAAAAATTATGAATGTCCCAGAGTTTTTTGAACAGACCTCATATTGTCACACACAGGGTAGCCTTAGTCTTATGTCATCTTAATATTTCAGTACAACAGTGGGTTTCCACTTTAATGTTTCAAAGATCATGCAGATATTGGGTTTTACGTTAAGAATGGCTGAACCCCTATAAACATTACTACTAACTGTAAAGATGACTTGTTGAGTTGCAGGCAGGTGTGACAAAAAGAATGTTGCACATTATAGCTTTCAGCTAAGTCTTCTTCAGCAGATAAAGCATGTAATTGGAATCTGGAGTAGAGCAGGAAACAGGGAGGGATACCAGAGTATTAGTGGAAGGAGAGAAGAGCGCTGTCTGGTGGGACATGTAGGGACTAGATGGCAGCCTGACAAAACAGCAAGGCACAGGTTTGGGACATGGGGTGTGCGGGAAAAAATGAGGAATTGGGAGAGGAGCAGTAAAGGAGAGAGGACGTGCAGGTGCATTGCCAGAGGGGAGTGCACAATGAGGGTGAAGGGCCATGGAAAGTTGGATCCTCCCCCCCCCCCCCCCCCCCCCCCAACACTGGCGTTTTTGAACTGCGCAGATGGGAGTTATCTCCTTAGCCAAAATTATCCCAGCCTCACATTAACCTACTGTCCTTTCTGTCCTATCACCTCCTCCCTTTTCACAGCCCCTCACTCTCATTTTGTGCTGCCCTCTGTCAGTGCAGCTGCTCATCCTTTCCTCTCTCCTGCTCCTCTCCATTTCCACTCCCCATTTTTTCCCCCGCACCCCACTGTCCAACGGTGTGCCCACTAACCAATGGGATGCCTGGCAGTCTTGTCAGGCCACCATTTAGTCCCTGCACATCCTGCCGGACAGTGCCCTTATCCCCACCCATACCCTGCTATCCCTTCCCCTTCCCTGCCACACTCCATATTCCTATTCGTGTGACAGTCACATTCCAGTGAGAGCTGGTGGTGGTAGGTGTCGTGTATGTGAGGTGTGCTTGCCTGTGTGAATGTGTAACATCCTTTTTGTTGTGCCTGTCTACAACTCAACAGGTCATCTTTATGGTGAGTAGCAAACTATCCTTTTTCCTAATATTGCTGATATACCAACCTGGAGTTCCCTTTGTTTGACCATCTGTAAAAATTGCGTATACCATATCATTGGGAAAGGTACACACATTGGTTTAACACATTGACTGCCACACACTTAACAATGGGTGTTTCACCGCTATGCCACACTCACTGCGTCAGGCATGTGGCCGCACAGAAGTTGATGTGTGAAAGCAATGTGGATGCGCTATGTTCTCCAATGCATGTCCACTACAATAGTAATAAATCTGGTAAGAATATTTTCATAAGTGATTTACCCACATCATCTGACAATATTAAAATGTTCAGCAGAGAGTATGTGAGATTAAATTAACCGTTTCTTAAACTATGCACTTTGGGCAATCAAAAGGTTGGCTACTTTCACAATGAGCTCTTTATGTAATGTTTGGAGACTTCGCAGTGCCAACACAGTGTTCAGTTTCCTACATATTATATCATTATTGCTCCCCACCTTGTCCTGAAAAGTGGTTGACATGCTGTTGTGGTCTATGAACATCACACAAACAACTACAACTGTAGTGTAGCAGTACAAATTGCAGATTAATAAATACAATTTTAAAGGATTTTTCTTGCATTCCATAGACTTTTCAATGCAGTAGCCTTGCAGTAGTCATTCGTAAATGATGTTTTACTAATATTAAAATGTGTCAATTTCACTGTTTTTCTATATCCATAATCCGATTAGAATTTCTGAATTTGAACAGTATCAAAGTGCCTTTATTTAGGCTTGGTACTAGATGAAATAGTATGGGCGTAAAAAGTCACACTTTTGTATAGACCATATGGCTAGAAATTATGAAATTTAGTGTTTTTAATTAATCCAGTTTAGTAGCATCAGCTGTCCCATCCATAAGAGCCAATCATGAAACTGCTTCAACCTAATCTGTGCATCAAGGACAACTGCAGCACACCTAAGCACCAGAAAATGGAGTGCTCTGTGGCTGTGGATCACATTACTTTAAGAAATACAGAAACCAGCCTTGATCATTTATTAAAGTAATAATTTAGTGGTTATCAGTTTGGTGATTGGAGTCAGATATCAGCTAGCAACAGTTCTTTCTTGGCCCCCACATGCTCACTCTGTTTTGACAGAATATACAGAGCCTTATCAGGCAGGACGGGTTACACAGGATGGAGGGGGAGGAGCCAAATGAGGAGTGATCTCTGCAACACCAGCTGGCAACATTGTAAGAGACTGCTGTCAGTTAAAGTTACCTTTCTTCAAGCTGTAACTGACAAGTACACTCTCATCTTTCCCCTTCCCCTTATTTTAGAAATATTGAATGATTTTTATTTTCAGACTTAATGATTAGATTTTATTGATGAATCATCGGGAAACATCAGAGTGGAAAGTGCATGCATTTCAGCTGAGAATCATGGAAGTGCACGTGGTATTGTTAAGAAGAAGGCAAGAGCAACAAATGCAGGCAAGGTGGCCCGAGGAAATGCAGCAACATGTGGTTTGACAATGTAATCTGCAGAATGAGCTGAACCCCTCTGAAATACCCGAGAGCAACTTTGTGGCAATTTACAGACTGAGCAGGGAGGCTGTCTGTAATTTGGTTTAAGAACTACAGCCATACATGAGGGCCCATCAAAAAGCAACAACCATCCCTTTGTACTTTCAGGTACATTTGTTTAACAAATCCTGGAATGACTAAATCAGTTGAACAATTCTTATCAGTCTTCAAATTCAATGGTTATTTTTTTCTTCAAGGTTTTGACAACTCTCAACCTCTTGGGACATGGGTATAATCAAAAGCAGTAGGGGCTGACAATTCAGCTGCCATGAGTCAGCCAAGCGTCTCAGGGGGCATTGACGAAGCTGTGAGGAGTCTCACTGTGGCTGCAATCGAGAACAGTAGTGGCAGTAGTGTGTCTGGTAGTTGTGTTGGCTGGCTGCTTTAGGTGTGGGGCACTGAGGGCACTGCGGTGTGCTGTGCGGGGTGAGCGTGGCCACAGCTTTTGTCATTTGTCTTTGATTGGCTGGCACAGGGATAGACAGCAACATGGTACAGGCCCACCTCAGTTCCTCGGGAGCCACACTGACTTGCTACCGAATGGCTTATGGAATTGCACAGAGGATCAGTTGCAGTAAACCTACCGCTTGGTGCGCTCGCCTACCGAACCGACCAGCAGAGTGACCAAATGATACAGAATAGGGCTAAAGGCACTATACATACTTACAAAACAGGCAACACAGCAAGCACGTGGCGCTCGAGAAAGAACTAGGATTGAATGTCTGTCTCCTACCACTCGACCCACTGAAACATCAATCAAAAAGTAATTTTAATCGGAATATAGTGAGAAGACACCAGCTTATTTAACAAGTATTTCCACCTTGAGAGTCATCCACCAAAACCAATAAATGAAGATGTGCTCTACTGTCCATTGTTAACACATTAGCGGTTGCACCTGTGTATAAAGTGCACCTACTGCAATATGTGCAAGATAGTGACCCAATTACAAGCTAGCTGCACAATCCCAAAATGAGGCAACTGTGCTGTTTGATGCTTAGAGTGGGTGATTACTGTGTGGTAACACCTTCATTCGACAACTCAAGTCGAGTGTGACAGTGAAGTTAACTGGTCGTATATAACAGATACAGGTGAAACCAAGTTGGATGTTTTCACTGGCCACCCGATTCTACTGTCAGTAGCATGTAAATACCCAGATCATGCAATACTATCTGGAGAAGACTTCCTACCGAGCGTAGACTGCAGTGTTTTATGAAAGTTAATAAATCAGTCACGAAGACTAGGAGAGTGTTTCTGTTAGGTAGAGCAGGTATGCAGTTATTAGCATCTCACTCAGACAGTAAACTAACATCACTTAGTTTCAGTAAGATGGATGTGGAGGAATTATGGGAAAAGTTTAAGCAGATTGTAAATCGTGGTCTGGAGAGTTGTGTTCCTGGTAAGTAGATAAAGGATGGAAAGGATTGATCATGGTTTAATAACAAATTTCCGAAGATGCTGAGGAAGCAAAGGCTGTTGCACTCATTATTCAAAAGAGAATGCACAAATGACAACTAAAGGTTAGTAGAGATTTGTTTGTCTGTGGAGAGATCTGTGTGTGAAGCATACAACAGCTACCAGCGTCACACCTTTGCAAAAGATCTGACAGAGAACACGAGAAAATTATGAAACTCTGTAAAATCGCTAGCAGGTCTCGGGCTTCCATTCAGTCCCTTGTTCCAGTCTGGTGCAACAGTTGAAGATAGCAAAACAAAAGCCAAACTTGTAAATTTCACATACAAGAAATCATTCACGCAGGACAGTCATGCAAACATACCATTATTTGACCATCGACAGACTCCTGTATGGACAACATAGTAATAAGCATCCTTGACGTAGAGAAACAACAGAAAGATTTGAAATCAAATCAGTCACCACATCTGGATGGAATCTCAGTTGTTGAGTACTCCACAGCATCGGCCCCTCACCTGGCCTGCATACATCATGTATATCTCGCCCAGCACAAAGTCCTAAGCGACTGTAAAAAGTGCAGGCGACTCCCATACACAGGGTGTTACAAAAAGGTATGGCCAAACTTTCAGGAAACATTCCTCACACACAAAGAAAGAAAATATGTTATGTGGACATGTGTCTGGAAACGTTGACTTTCCATGTTAGAGCTCATTTTATTACTTCTCTTCAAATCACATTAATCATGGAATGGAAACACACAGCAACAGAACGTACCAGCGTGACTTCAAACACTTTGTTACAGGAAATGTTCAAAATATCCTCCGTTAGCGAGGATACATGCATCCAACCTCCGTCGCATGGAATCCCTGATGCAGCTCTGGAGAATGGCGTATTGTATCACAGCCATCCACAATACGAACACAAAGAGTCTCTACAATTGGTACCGGGGTTGCGTAGACAAGAGCTTTCAAATGCCCCCATAAATGAAAGCCAAGGGGGTTGAGGTCAGGAGAGCGTGGAGGCCATGGCATTGGTCCGCCTCTACCAATTCATCGGTCACCGAATCTGTTGTTGAGAAGCGTACGAACACTTTGACTAAAATGTGCAGGAGCTCCATCGTGCATGAACCACATGTTGTGTCATACTTGTAAAGGCACATGTTCTAGCAGCGCAGGTAGAGTATCCCATAGGAAATCATGATAACATGCTCCATTGAGCGTAGGTGGAAGAACATGGGGCCCAGTCAAGACATCACCAACAATGCCTGCCCAAACGTTCGCAGAAAATCTGTGTTGATGACGTGATTGCACAATTGCGTGCGGATTCTCGTCAGCCCACTCATGTTGACTGTGAAAATTTACAATTTGATCACGTTGGAATGAAGCCTCATCCATAAAGAGAACATTTGCACTGAAATGAGGATTGACACATTGTTGGATGAACCATTCGCAGAAGTGTATCCGTGGAGGCCAATCAGCTGCTGATAGTGCCTGCACACGCTTTACATGGTACGGAAACAACTGGTTCTCCCGTAGCACTCTCCATACAGTTAAGTGGTCAACGTTACCTCGTACAGCAGCAACTTCTCTGCCGCTGACATTAGGGTTATCGTCAACTGCACGAAGAATTGCCTCATCCATTGCAGGTGTCCTCGTCATTCTAGGTCTTCCCCAGTCGCGAGTCATAGGCTGGAATGTTCCGTGCTCCCTAAGACGCAGACCAATTGCTTCGAACGTCTTCCTGTCGGGACACCTTCGTTCTGGAAATCTGTCTCGATACAAACGTACCGCGCCACGGCTATTGCCCCGTGCTAATCCATACATCAAATGGGCATCTGCCAACTCCGCATTTGTAAACATTGCACTGACTGCAAAACCACGTTCGTGATGAATACTAAACTGTTGATGCTACGTACTGATGTTCTTGATGCTAGTACTGTAGTGCAATGAGTCGCATCTCAGCACAAGCACCAAAGTCAACATTACCTTCCTTCAATGGGGCCAGCTGGTGTTGAATCGAGGAAGTACAGTACATACTGACAAAACTAAAATGAGCTCTAACATGGAAATTAAGCTTTTCCGGACACATGTCCACATAACATCTTTTCTTTATTTGTGTGTGAGGAATGTTTCCTGAAAGTTTGGCCGTACCTTTTTGTAACACCCTGTATAAGAAGGGTAAAAGAATGGACCCGTAAAATTACAGACCAATATCCCCAATTTTGGTTTGCTGCAGAATCCTTGAATATGTTCTCAGTCTGAATATATAAACAGTGCTTTAGCTCATATAAAATAAGTTCATTTTATTTTTAATTAAACTGGATTTTACTCATATATGTTTACCTTGGTATTGCAGACAGCTATTCTTTAAACATGTGCAAAGTACACCATGCGCCCGCTCATGTTATGAAAAACTGCATGTACACTTGAGGGTTAAGAGTAACTGGTGTGTGGCTCATATTGGCAGTTTGCTGGAAAACTGCCAAGTAAGCTTACATCTGCCTCAGAGGATTGTTACAGTTGCCTACCTACATATTTGTCATACAATTTAAGCTAAATTCAAGTTCTCAGTCATCCTGGTACTAGGCTACAGTTTTCAAATAATAACAGTTTTTGTTCTCTGATCAAAGACTTATTCTGGCTTATCGGTTTGTCTGAGTAATTTAAAGACATTTGAAGGCTTAAAGTAAATAGGGTTCTAAATGCCTTTTGTTTTTTAACTGAAAATGTGATCTATGGCCCAATGCCAACAATGTAAAATGAGATTTAAGAGCCAAGACAGTACCTATTAGATACAACAATCGATAATAGCACATACTGGGTGTATGTGCCAGATGGCCAGCATATACGAGGGTGAGTCAAATGAAAACCTTAAATATTTTTTTAAAATATTATTTATTGTGCAGAAGGGGTACAAAGCTGTATCATTTTTCAACATAATCTCCCCCACGCTCAATGCAAGTCCTCCAGCACTTACAAAGTACATAAATTCCTTTAGAAAAAAATTATTTTGGTAGTCCGTGCAACCACTCATACACTGTGTGGCATACCTCTTCATCAGAACGGAACTTCTTTCCTTCCATTGCCTCTTTGAATGGTCCAAACATATGGGAATCACTTGGTGATGAGGAATGGCGCCATTCCTTGCTCGCTCTCTTCGTTTCCGGTTGGTGGAAATGAACCCAGGTTTCGTCCCCAGTAACAATTCTTGCAAGGAAGCCATCACCTTCTCGTTCAAAGCACCGAAGAAGTTCTTCACAAGCATCAACACATCATTCTCTCATTTTAGAAGTCAGCTGCCATGGCACCCATCATGCACAATGTGGTGTGCTGACCCATGACTACTGTGTAAACATGCTGCAATGTCATTCAGTGTTACTCGGCAGTTTTCCTTCACTATGGCTTCAACTGCTGCAATGTTCTGTGGAGTCACAACTCGTTGTGCCTGACCTGGACGAGGAGCATCTTCCACTGAAGTCACACCATTTGTGAACTTCCTACTCCATTCGTATACTTGCTACTGTGGCAAACATGCATCACTGTTCTGAACCTTCGTTCGTCGATGAATTTCAATAGGTTTCACACCTTTACTACACAAAAACTGAATAACAGAACGCTGTTCTTCCCTGGTGCAAGTCACATGTGGGGTGGCCTCTTTATACTGATACTGCGACCGTATGTGTGCATCTGCACTATGCTGCCACCTGCAGGCCATTCTGCACACTGTTTGTAGCACACTTACCAACTTACAGGATAACTGTGTGAAATTTCGATTTGTTATTCCAAATTTAAGGTCTCCATTTGACTCACCCTCGTATAAAGGGATCAACTACTGATGTGCCAGCAACTTGCGTCATGATTTGTCAGTCGTCTTTGTTAGGTTATGTTGCTGCCTATTTTTGTAGTGTGTTGTGAACGACTAGGCCTACAGTGAAAAGGCTTATCATTGTTGTAAACTATGGCAGATGAGGGCCTTAAGACGTGAAGGAAGAAAGGAGAAGGAAGATTATCTGAAGGAAATACAAAGTTGAGAAATGTTGGTAAGGTCTGTGTTACAGCTAAAACATGTACCTTATCACCAAAAACATTCACTCTTTGATGGTTTTTATAAGTTAGATCATTGTAAACAAACAGTCTTCTAGGCCCAATGCAAGTTAGGCATGTTGCAAGACACAGGTGCAGTACATATGGAGGTGCTTAAGAAAATAGATGTCAAACAATCATGATGTATACTGTTCCAAACGTCGTAGGGGAAATTGTAGTAATTTGTAAGAATATTTTCTGCAAAATTTTTGCTGCATCCAGTGTCAGCTGTTAATAAAAATTGAGAATAGTGCTAACCCAGTCTATGAAAATTTACTCATGACAACGCTCTTGTCCATGAGCATATACAATCATTTCCAGGGGGTGTAATCCACTGTGGGAGGCAGGATTCTGGGACAGAATATCTTTTGCAGGATTTGTATGCTGCTTTTAAGGAACAGTATCATGACAGCACTCTGTAGTACTGTTTCTGTTATCTAATGTATAATAAGCATTTTAAAAGTAAACTATCCTTTAAACAACCAAAAAGAGACGTGTACAGCATGTGATTTGTTAGCTTGTCAAATCACAGCATTGTCTGGAACAGCTAAAACAGAGTTCAGAAATAAACTAAAACTTCATCATTTGAAATCTAGGGGGAAAAAAATGAAATTCCTAGTACCTCTAGAGTAGTACTTGGTTTAGAAAAGGTGCTCTATTTACCAACCCAAGATTGCGCCGAATGAAAAGTGTAACGACACGTCTGTCTCTACCAAAAAGGAAAAAATCTGTGGTTCTACATTAAGCAATGCAGAAAACGTGTGATAAAAGGAATCTTATGCGTAAAGTGCAATTTTTGGCTTCATGAGAAGTGCGCTAAAGTGAACCTGAAATTCATTAGTGACGAAGTTCCGTGGACATGCACCGACTGTTTGCAGTGGGTGACATCAGAACTTGTAAGTACCATAAAGTCAAAGGAGAAATAATTAAAGTGCTACAAAGTGATATCGGAACTCTCAAAAAAGAGATTCAGTCTCTGAAAGAAGAAAACGCAAAGCTAAAAAGTGAATCGGCAAGCTGCGTATGTGGAAACCCATTACAGAACAAAACAAAGAAATGTGAGGACTCTTTTGTGCAAACTCCGTTCGCGAGCAAAAAACAAAAGCGTGAAAACTTAAGGCACGTCCGCACGCAACGATCTGTCTGTGCACATCACATCTGCGCAGACAGATCGTTGCGTGCGGACAGGAGATTTGCACCGACATGAGGTGTGTGCAAACCTGGAAGTTGGAGTTGGAGGTTTGAGCGAATCGTCTCAAATCTTTGGGTTCAAACCACATCTGCACAGACAAGTTGGAGCGTGTGTACAGGAGATCGCCGCAAATCTGGCGCTAAACAGCTGCTTGCTCAGTCTAGTGTTTGTCTTTGTGCGCACGGAGCATTAAAAAGGCTGACGCTCGTCACTGTTCTAGACAGTTTATCAGCGAATTCATTGAACTTTATAGAAATGACCCATGTTTGTGGAAGATTTAAAGTAAAGAGTACAGTGACAGGAACAAAAAGACAGCTGCATACAATGCATTAATTGAAAAATTACGAGAAGTTGGTGCACCGGCGAACTGAGAAACGGTAATAATAAAAATCGTTGTGGACTGTTTACTGTAAATAATTATCAAAAGTTCAAAAATCTCGAATATCTGGTGTTGCAGTGGATGAAATATACCAGCCAAGTTTGTGGTATTTTGAGATTCAAATACGTCTAAAACAGCAAAAATATTGTGATTCTTCATCAGCATATTATTTGTAACTTGACAGAATTAATGTACTTGACTTACCTTCATGAACTCATCCTTCAGGACAGCGTAAAGCCGGCCGGGGTGGCCGAGCGGTTCTAGGCGCTACAGTCTGGACCCGCGCGACCGCTACAGTCGCAGGTTCGAATCCTGCCTCGGGCATGGATGTGTGTGATGTCCTTAATTTAGTTAGGTTTAAGTAGCTCTAAGTTCTAGGGGACTGATGACCTGAGAAGCTAAGTCCCATAGTGCTCAGAGCCATTTGACAGCGTAAATAGCTTCACTTGTGTTGGGTATAATTTCCCTCAATGCTCGTTTAGAAATTGCAGTTGAAAATTTGAAGTCCTTATAGTTCCTTCCTGATGCCAGGAATCTTAATGTCACAGGTCAGCCGTTCATGGAGAGAAATTGCTCTTCTCATTCAAGTATTATTTCGTATAATATGAGAGGTTACGAGCGTTAAGAGACAATTGTAAGTTTCGACATCCATAATTACGCCAGTAGTCAGGGTGGCCCTGCAACTCCCGCAGTAAATGTACGTGCGAAAAATGCTTTCGCTTTAGCAGCCACTATGTATACCATTTTGACCGCTCTCTCTGTTTCCTGCGTTTTGTCGGAATATTTTTTGCAACTTAAGTTGCGCACACAGACCACAACAGAATTTCTTCAATTCCTAAATTTCAAAATAAATTAATTAAACGTCTGACGTTTTCGGCGAGCGTAGTCGCTAGCCACTGATATTTCTTTTCTACACCGACAGATGGCAGGCGAGTAGTAGATTGGAGTTTGTGTCGTGTGAACCATGGAGGTAAAACCTCCATGGTGTGAACAGAACACATTAGCAGCGATCTTTTGCATGTACAGACATCTGCGCAGACAGATCGTTGCGTGTGTACCGGCCTTTACATGTGCATATTCCGGCAAAAACAGTGGCAGAAAGCGAAACATGTGGAAATTCAATAAACTCCCGCGTGCAAACTCCGTTATTGGGAAGTAAACAAACCTATGTAAACTCGCATATGCAAATCCCAGTGAAAACAGTGTCGGAAAACGATTCGTGCGGTAAATCTGTAAGCAAATATAAGTGGAATACTGTGACGTATAAGAAAAAAGATAAATGTGAAAGAAATCCAGCAAAACAGATCGACAAAAGTGATTTCTTTGACATCGGCGATTCCATGTTAAAAAATGTAGTGGTTCCGAACTGTAAAGTCGATGTTCGCCCTGGAATCCGACCACAGCAAATTGTGAAACATCAACAACATTAGGAACACGGAAAAATCCAACCAAAACAACAATGATTCCAACACAAATTTTAAAGGCGTGATAATTCACGTAGGACAAACTCTATTAGAAGCAGTAGACAAGAAGAAATCAGAAATGATATTCGTAATGTAATTCGGTCAGCCAAAGGTTTGTTTACAAGCTCCAGAATTTTTATCAACGGAATTCTACAAAGAAGATCGGTGAGTAACGCGTATACAAACAAAATAAACACTGGCATTAGGGAACAGCCCAGATAGCACAGTAAGCCGGTTTCAAACTTGTTTCCAGATGTAAAGTTCAAGTATATAAGCTTGATCAAAGCTGGAATATTCAGGCCTAGTAGTTGGATTCAAGCTTGAAACAAACATCAAAGTTGGCAGAGTTCAAGCTTGACTTATGAAGTTTGGCTCCAGCTGTATCTACACACGTGGAATACAACCTGGTATTTACAGCTTGTTTTAAGCTACATAATTATTAATCTGAATTTATTGAACCTAATTAATTAAATAAATATCAGAATGGAAATGGCGTGAAAAAAATTATCAAGACATGTATGTTTAAAAAATTTTATTTTCAAAGTGTTTAAAATTGTTTTGTTTTAAAATTTAATTATTCTGAAGCCCCAGCGCACAGACCAGAGCAGGATCAAATATCGCTGACTTCTGCTGGTATAATGATCCTGTAACAGGAAAAGAAAATGTTAGCCATACCTAAACATAAAAAATGTAAAAAGTTGAAACTGATCAACTTAAATATGATTTATGCCCCAGATTAGCAAATTAGCTTCAAACTCACTGATGTAGTAAGAATCATTAACTAGTATAAACGTCACTGAGTAAGCAGTTGCTTCTGGTGACTTCATTCCAAAGAGTTTTTAAAGTAATTTGAAAGAACTTCTTGTTTGAAATTTTGAAAGTAAAAATGACATTTGGGTAATTTTGCGATGACGTCACAAAGAAGCCACACATCACTATTTCTAACAGTTCCAGGGCCATTTAATCTGAATTATAAAGAAACAATTACTTGAAATCATATAAACCTCATACTGTAAGCTTATAAGGAAACTACCGTTCACAAAAATGTAGACGTTTTATTCTATCCACAATTATATTATGGTCAGTAAAACTGAATCAAAATGAAATAAAAGATGAAATCGAATGAATTTAAGAAATTACCAGTTCAGTGGAACTGAAATGTAAAAGAACAAAAAATGTTCTCCTTGTCATATTTTAATATTGCCTTTTATTAGATTTCACCCACATTACAAATAACAATAAAAGTAAGAAGTACCAGTAGGCCTTGCAGTATTATTTCACCTAGGGAACAACAAAATTAAGAGCATTTGAAGACCAGTCAAAGCTATGTAAATAAAAAAGACTGACACCTATGTAGTGACTGGTTCTTGATGCACTTTTGCCGTTCACCATGTCATTACTATTTGTATTAGCAAAGAAACTTTTCACACTTCACGATTATTCATTCATGGTGTGACACACGCGAATATTTACAAGTAAAAAAATGTAATAGGGCGATATATATAAAAAGGCGAGATTTTAAAAAGGTAAAATAACATTAAGCTTTAATTTATTGGTGCCACGTACTAGAGAGCTAGTTTAAAATGACCTCTTTTTGCTGAACAACTTGTAATATGTTTTCTTAGCTGGTAATCCATTTCACTTTCATCTAGGTTCAATTTTTCTACATAAAAGAATATGATATTTCTTTACGTTACGTAATAATATTTAACATTTGTAATATTAACGTACCACTAGAGAAAAAATGCACCAGAGTACCTGTAATACACTATATATCTTCTTCAGACCCGGTGTAGCAGTAAGGCAGGGGACGCCACACACTTTCCGAACTATTTTCCAGTATAAAACAAACTTCACAACAGTCAACAATCATTAACGCACGTCACAAAAATAAAATGGCCGTAAACCTAGCAGAGTCAGTGCAACTGCAAGGCTTATAAACGCTTGTGGCGCTTCCTGTGGACGTCTATGGAAGCTATGCTGCGCGTGCATCTGCTGTACAGCCTTCCAGGGAAATTACAGTTTATTTCAAGCTTGGGAAAATTATTTTAATTCAAGCTAAATTTTTACAGCTTGATGTAAACTGTGTAACAGGTTGATTTTTCAATCTTGAATTTTCAACTGAACTTAAACTCAATATCCACCTTGAAATAAGCTGTGTAACAGGTTGATATTTCAATCTTGAATTTTCAACTGAACCTAAACTCAATATCCACCTTGAAATAAGCTTGAGTGCTAGCTGGGAGTGCGACGAACTTGGTGTCGTATTTGTTGACCCAAATAAATTTCTCGACGACAAATGTCTGGGTAGGGATGGCCTGCACCTAAACAGACTAGGCGCAATAACTTTCAGTAAAATGCTCCTGGATTTATGTAAACTTATAAAAAATAAGGGAAACTAATACGGTCTACAGGGGGTAACTATCCAAGAATACCATATGCAAACAAAAAACGTGAGTGTAATCATATTAAGGAAGCAGTTGAACCAAAACAGAACGACATTAAAACGAAAAAAAGTGGGAATGCAAATAATGCTGGAAAAAATTACCGAACAGTTGTCCACCAAAATATATGTTCCCTAGCAAATAAGACACAACAGCTAGAATTCTACAGACTGCTCAGTTGTTTGTCTCACTGAGCATTTGTGCAATGAGGCTGAAATTAATCAGTTAGTTGTGCAGTCTTATAATTTATCGTGCGCATACTGTAGGGCTTCTATGAAGTGTGGAGGGTGTTTTATTTATGTAAAACAAAATTATCAGTATAAGACCAGAAGCGATTTATGTGTAATCAGTGAAGAGCAACATTTTGAACTGGCAGCAGTTGAAATCAGGGACCAATACAGGTGTAGGAAGTTGATTATCTTGTGTATATACAGATCTCCTAGTGGAGACTTCAATATCTTTTTCTCCAAACTTAATCATGTTCTTAACAAGATATCCACTCCAAAGAACCACATTGTCATATGTGGAGACCTAAATGTGGATAAACTGAATCCTGATTCTACATAGGACTCATTACAAAGTCTTGCTCAAAGTTTCAATTTAGTTCCAATGGTTAACAGTGCAACCAGAATAACAAAATACTCAAAGACAGCTGTTGATCAGGTATTAACAGATTTAGGCAAAGATAACTGTGAAGTGGTGGTAGCAGAGCTATGATTATCTGATCACTCAGCTCAAATCATTAATATAAAAGTGGCTCCAGAAGAAACAAAGAAAATGCATATTTACAGACGAATTTTTTCTAAAAAAAAATAGACATGAGTTTGCCAAACAGATAGCAGGACAAACATGGGACTCAGTATACTCAGAGGTAGATGCAAATGGAAAAAGTCGAAAATTTCATGACATTATTTAAATTAAATTTTGAAGAAACATTTCCTAAAGTATTATGTCCATTATCAACAGCAGGAAAAAGCAAGTGGGTCACAAAAGGAATCAAAAAATCATCTGAAACACTAAAGTAGCTGAGCTCCATTAAACACAGCCAACTAATCCTGCTTTCTCACTCTTTTTATAAAAGATATAGGAAAATATTGCTTGCAGCAAAGAGAGCTCATAACTCCAAAATATTGCACTCTGCTGAAAACAAAAATAAGGCAGTATGGAAGATTGTGAAGTAGGAAATTGGTACGAGGAAAATGAATCTGTCAAACTTGAAAATCAAAGAGGAACGGACTCTAATAAAAGACCCAATGTATTTGGCAAACTATATAAATGATTATTTTAGTAGCATAGGAATAAAATTACAGGAAAATTTTGTAACAGCCCCTCAGGTCAAAAAGCCAAAAAATGGTGTATCACACTCAATGGTGTTATTCCCTACAACACAGGAAGAAGTCTATAAAGCAGTCAGCAAATTGAAACAAAAAGTCAGCTGGTCTGGATGAAGTCCCCATTTTTATAATTCAGGACTGTATCAAGAGCCTACTTCCACCTTTAGTTGATATTATAAATCAATCTTTCAAGCAGGGCTACTTTCCAGACTATTTAAAATATGCGAAATTACTACCTCTCTTCAAAAAAGGTGATGCAGGAATAATTGAAAATTATAGGCTAATTTCTCTACTATCATGCTTTGAAAAAATATTAGAAACTATTATGAAAGATAGGCTAATGAATTATTTAAATAAATACATCTTACTGTCTGTTGACCAGTTTGGATTTCGATCAGGGAAAAGCACAGAATCAGCAGCAGCACACCTCACAAAACACATTCTAGAAGCATTAGATAATGGGAACTACACAACAGGTATATTTCTTGATCTAACTAAAGCGTTTGATACAGTAGACCACAACATATTGTTAAATAAGTTAGATGAACTTTGAATAAGGGGACTTGTGAACAAATGGTTCCAGTCATATCTAAAAAATAGAAGACAGATAACTGAAATTTCACATATTTCAAGTTGCTCAAACTATATTGTAAAGTATACTTAAGATCCAAATTATGTAAATATAGGTGTCCCACAGGGTAGTGTCCTTGGCCCAGTACTATTCCTCATTTACATAAACGACTTCCCACAGAGCATCAAGCATGGACAAACAATATTGTTTGCAGATGACTCAAATGTTCTAATCAGTGACAAATCACCAGATGCACTAAAAGAAAAAGCCAAACAAACACTAAACAGTGTACGTGAGTGGGCATCCAATAATAAACTAACACTAAATCTTCAAAAAACAAATGCTGTTAACTTCTATGTCTGCAGAAAACCACACTATAACAACTTTAAGTTAAACAATGAAACTATAGAATGTGTAGAGTACACAAAATTTCTTGGTATGCATGTTGACAGTCAGTTAAAGTGGGAAGAACATATTAAAATACTTAGTAACAGAATCGCTACAGCATGCTATGCTCTGAGAATTCTGACTGCAGTTTGTGATACTACATGTGTCAGATCTGTATATTTTTCTTATATCCACTCTGTTATTACCTACGGAATAATATTTTGGGGAGTCAACAGTAATAATATTCAAATAGTTTTCAAATTACAGAAAAGAGCAATTCGTATAATAACCAAGAGTGGCAGTAGGGCTCACTGCCTTGAACATTTCCAAAAGCTGGAAATCCTAACTGTCCCCTGTGAATACATTTTTTAAAGTGTTATGTATGTAAAAAAAAATATTGACTGCTGTATGAAAAATTCTTTAGTACACAGCTATGAAACTAGAAACCAATACAATCTGCATCTAGAGAGGAAAAATAAAGTTAAAACTCAGCAGAGCTTGTTGTACAATGCTGTTAAATTATATAATAAATTACCCCAAAAAATAAAAGATATTGGCACAATCGGACAGTTCAAAACAAAACTAATTTTTTTTTATTAAATAAAAGTTATTATGCAGTAATGGACTATCTGAATTAAAACATGTAATGTAATTAAAGTAGCCTGCATTGTAATACATGAGGAAATAATTATAATATGAAATCAAAAATTGTACAGTACTACAAGAAAATTACAAATTAGACAAGGATATAAAACTAATTTAAGATACCTCAAAAATGTGTGGAAATACAAATTTTATGTGTATAATTGTAGGTATGTTGTATTGTATATGATTTTGCTGACGAAATCCACACAATGTAAATTGTTACATGGATTAATTACAAATTAGACAAGGATATAAAACTAATTTAAGATACCTCAAAAATGTGTGGAAATACAAATTTTATGTGTATAATTGTAGGTATGTTGTATTGTATATGATTTTGCTGACGAAATCCACACAATGTAAATTGTTACATGGATTAATAAAGAAATCAATCAATCAACCAATCAACCTTAACTCTTACTAATATGTACTACCAAAGTCAATTTTTGAATTTCAACCTTGGTATCCATTTCCAGAATAACACCAGTGTGATGAATATATGGCATGAAGGAATATCAGGATGGGGAAGTTATGAAGTTGCACCCTGTGTCTTTCAAACTGTCAAAGAAACTGATTCTATAAACTTGCAGCATGGAGTGATAACTGTTGTGAACAGAATACAAATAAAATGATGATAATTTTGCGGGTATATTTAACTTCCATTAAAATGTACACAGAAATAAACCAAAAATTCTTAGTCAGGGGACACATTTCTAAATTATGACAGTGAATTTGCCACTACTGGAAAACTTAAAAGATTAAATGCAGTGCTCCAGAACACACAAAATTCATTATAGATGTTAAATAAAAAAAAGGAGCACAAACATTTCTTGACAGCGAAAGTTAACATTACAAAACTTTAATGGATCAAAGTTACTTCTAATAAACCAGGCAAAATCCTGATTAAGAGGACCTTCAATGAATTTTAGATGTTGGACTGAAATCAATGTTTTTAACAACGGTGTGACGAAAAAGGAAGTATCAGAGGTAGCAATACGTACACTATGTGACCAAAAGTATCCGGACAGTCCCAAAAACATACGTCTTTGTGCACTGTGCTGCCATGTTCTCCATATCAGCGACCTCAGTAGTCCTTAGACTTCGTGAGAGAGCAGAATGGGGCACTCTGTGGAACTCACAGACTTCGAACGTGGTCAGGTGATTGGGTGTCACTTGTGTCATACGGCTGTACAGAGGTTTCCACATACCTAAACATACATAGGTACTGTTTCCAATTTGATAGTGAAGTGGAAACATGAAGGGACACGTACAACACAATACTGTACAGGCCGACCTTGTCTGCTGACTTGACACAGACCTGCTGACAGTTTAATAGAGTCATAATGTGTAATAGGCAGACAACTATCCAGACCATCACACGGGAATACCAAACTGCATCAGGATCCACTGCAAGTACTGTGAGAGTTAGGCGGGAAGTAAGAAAACTTGTATTTCATGCTGCTCATAAGCCACACATCACGCAAGTAAATGCTAAATAACGCCTCGCTTGGTGTAAGGAGCATAAACGTTGGGAAATTGAACAGTGGAAAAACGTTGTGTAGAGTGACAAATCACAGTACACCATGTGGTGATCCAATGGCAGGGTGTGGGGCAAATGCCCGGTGAACATCTGTCAGCATGTGTAGTGCCAACAGTAAAATTCAGAGGCAGTGGCGTTATGCTGTGGTCGTGTTTTTCATGAAGGGGGCTTGCACCTGTTGTTGTTTTGCATGGCACTATCACAGCAAAGGCCTAAATTGATGTTTTAAGCATCTTCATGCTTCCCACTGTTGAACAGCAATTCGGGGATGGTGACTGCATCTTTCAAAATGATCAAGCAGCTGTTCATAATGCATGGCGTGTAGCAGAGTGGTTACACGACAATAATATCCCAGTAATGGACTGACCTGCACAGAGTCCTGACCCAAATCCTACAGAACACTTATGGGATGTTTTCGAAAGCTGTCTTCATGCCAGGCCTCACCGACCGACATCGATGCCTCTTCTCAGTGCAGAACTCCGTGAGGAATCGGCTGCCATTTCCCAAGAAATCTTCCAGCACCTGATTAAACGTATGCTCACGAAAGTGGAAGCTGTCATCAAGGCTAAGGGTGGATCACCGCCATATTCCCAGCATTACCCATGGAGGACGCCACGAAGTTGTAAGTCATTTTCAGACAAGTGCCCAGATACTTCTGATCACATAGTGTATGTCATCATGCAAATCACACTCATGTGATCTCATTCTCATAAGAAGGCCAATGTACAAACTACAGTATAACCCCGCTTTCATGTACCCAGAACTAACGTTTTCTTGGCGTTTACGACTTCTTTTCAAATTTCCTATGTTCACAATGTTAATTCGCACCTGTTTTTGCACTAACGTATCGGCAATTTTCCCGCGATTTAAGTTTTATGAAATAATGTTCGTGGAGAAAAAAACTGGCGTGATTGACAATAAAATTACGCAGGCACTGCGTTTGTCTTCAAGCAGTGTTTATATAGGTTACACAGTTCACTTTCTTGACACGAGGGTGCTCCACTCAGCAAATCTTAAGTCGGAACAAATCGTGATTTCAACCCTGCCGCTGCCAACCACAGCCTCGGCGTGGTGGCTGATGGATGTAACTGTTTCGATAGAAGCTGGAAGAACTTGCAACTTCTGAGGAACATTCACAGGGTATATACCACAGTCTAACATAACAGTCGCGACACTTCGCCTCGATTTTGTTTCCTACTGAGCCAAGCGGCCAGTAAGTTAAACTGTTGAGTTCGACGCGAAAGCGAATAGCAGTTGTTTATTTTCGTTTGTACAATGGTTCTTAAGCCGGGTTCACACACGCAACGAAAGTATCGCCACAGGTCAAGTCATTCTGGAGTGGCGCTGTGAGCTACCGTTCGCACAGGACGCCACAAATTCTTTGTAATTGCGCAGCTTGCAAAATGGCGTCACCTGTCTCAGCTGATAAAACGGCTGTACATATTACTAAATAAGATGTTTTGGAAACATAATAAATATAAAATATTACTTACCAAAGTGTTTCTCGTCTCTCTTGTCTCGACTGCATGTTTTAAGAACCGGTCTGCAGAATCAAACCAAGCAAGGCTGGGTTTATAAATACCGTCTGTAGAGGCACCACTCTTAAGTGATTTCAGTACTTTTTTATGTTCATTCATGTAAGCATTTCGAATGCTTCGAATTTTTAATTTTGTTGTAGCTACATCAATTCCAGGTACATATTCACTCATACTGTTTACTATTTCAATTAATGCAGCATCTCTCAATTTTCTGTCATTGTATGATTCGCTTTTGTGGTTCCAAAGGCATTCTCGTTCTTGATACACTTCCAAGAATCTCATAATTGTCGCTGTTGACCACTTTTTCGACATATTAATAGCAAACGCATAAACAAAAGCACTATCTGCGAGCGAATACGCACTAGAAAGTAGAAAGGTTTGAATCCAGCCGTGAGGTGGCAATCGAATGACGTTATTCGATTGTGGAGAATGCAAAATGGTGCAACAAAGTAGAACCAAGTTCAACTTTTTGTGGCGTGAGAAAAGTTGCGCTTCTTAAATGGCGCCACCGTAAACTAGGAGTTCACACATGCAACTACAAAGCAACTGCAGTTCGCCACTAGCAGTGGCGATCCTTTTGTTGCCTGTGTGAACCCGGCTTTACAAATGGAAGTGTAGCATAGCGCAATGAATTCCAGCAAAAACAAGAAGACATCACATCTTTTTTGTTGGTTCCCTAAGGACCCTGAGGGCTATATATACTAACTGTGTCGTCAGGATTCACTTGCAAATTACGAGAATATTGATGGTTAATGTTTTGTTTTAGGGGGATGAAATGGCTGTGAATAGCATACAAGAAGATCTTATGAAAAAAATACCCTGTTTACCTTTATAATATCTTTAGTTTTGTCCGCTACACGTCGAATAAAACCAGTTCACGAACACAGACAATAATAGACTCGTGTGGAATGCAGTTAACCACATTGTTTGACATTCCAAATGGCCTCCTCAACAGACGATGAGGAGAAAAGTGCCACAAAGGTTCGACAATCCGTCCAAAGTTGTAAAACACTCCTATGGTACAGAAGCAGCCACTTCAACTCTCCATATATCAGTGTCAGATTCATCTGAATCGTCAACACAGACCTGCTTTGACGATGAAGTTGTAAAATTAAGTGTAGTTATTCGTATCTAGAAATAGCGGGAGGAGTATCGGAATGTGCACGTCGCTAGACTTCATGCAAAATTGTTATGGGACAAGGTCAAGTACAGACAGCAACAGAAACTCTATCATAAGGACCAAGTGAAGAAGTGCAAACAAATTTTGAAGACTGTAGGATCCCCTCCACTAAAACAAAGATTCCCTTGACTTGTTGTCGAGATGTAAAGACGAAAATAAGCCGTTTGCTTTAGATTTATTATATTACAGCACTCAGGCAAACAAGTTCTGTCAAAATGTTTTATGTTTCCATCAGTGTGTACATTACAGAGGTATGTGGAAGGCATACAAATAAAATGTGGGTTGAGTGACAATATGTTCCACCTTTTAATGCAGACGTTCTTCGGTACTGATAAACTAGTGCATATATCATTGGACGAAACGTCTCTAATGGCAAATTTAACATAGGACAGTACTTTTAATAGTGTTATTGGCTTTGAGGACTTAGGGGTTTACACTCATATTTCCCGCACTATTTGGCAGTTGCTTGTTCCACTTAGAGTAATATAAAGATGAAGGTCATGCTTGGGGCAACAGGCGACGAAAAATGACTAAAAAAGATTGGCCCTATGGAAAGACAAATGGAGTGTCGATCCCTTTTGCATGCAGACGTGTCTGTGCTTCATATGTGTGAATCTACGTGTGTCTATTTCGTTGCTATCAACACGGTAAGCTACAGTTATATTCAGTGTCACAAGTGTTTCTTCACGAATGTGTTATAACTTGCCACTGGATTCATAATTTTTATCCCTACTTGTGTTTACTTTAGAATCATTTTGAGAAACATCTGTGTCTTCTGATATTGCACAAACTCTTGGAGATAAAAAATTAGTTCAAATATTTCGTAAATCACGTAGGAAAGGGATACAAAACAAATATTATGCTTACGACGCATCTGAAGGTCTACTTTCTCGCTCCTTGGAACGCTAGTGTCGCTTCAGTTGCCAAACGGTAACAACTTTTACAGCAGTGAGTGTTGCGACTGTTACGTTACACTGTCATGTATATGTGGACCAGGAAAAAAATTCCCGGTTAAAAATGCACTTTTTTCATTTTAGGTGACAGTATACTTTCCCTCTGAAAAAGATCAAAACATAAAATAATAAGTACCAAAATCAAACATCAAAGAAAAATATAAAGTATTAGAAAAATCATAAACCCTAAATAAAACTAACAATAAAGGTAATCTAGCAACTAAAGTATAAAAAAATTAAATATCACCAGCCTGGAACTGAAAAATTTTGTCAATCTTTTGAATGGTTATGGTTTTATACAGTGGGGTAGAATTTCCTGGTACTTTACAAAACGAAACTCGGGGAATAAACACGATTTGGAAATAACTTTGAAGTACAGCAACATTTACTCTGCATATTTTCGTATTACGAAAGTATAAATTCTAATTCCACCAAACACGACATATTACTTTCCAAAGCAGTGAAATCGAGATTGTGATGCGCTTTTTTAAGCCAGTCATAGCTCATGTCACGTGATTTCGCCAGCTGATGACAGCGGAAAGTCAGATCATAAGACAGTTGATGCAGTTGGCCAATAGCAACATCACTGTTAAGCAGTGCGAACACAAAAACAGGAAAAGCTAATGGTTTAAATTAATACGCATACTTTTGCTACAAGAAAAGTAAAGCTTTCATATATTATATTTGTCTCTAAGTTAATAAGTTACAAGAGAAGCTAAGCTCTCGCATATAATGCCTAACTTTTTTTCGCTTGTTACACTTTAAGCTACATCACACAAATGTGCCAGTAAAAATTTTAATGACGACGTAAATGTCTGATCTGGGGTCAAAATTCCAAATTTCTTAAATCACAGAGCGTTTCACTTTTGTTTAAAAATTATCAATGAGTTGATTTCTAAACGAAAGAAAAACGCTCTGTGATTTAAGAAATTCATCGTATATTCTCGCAATAGTTCATCTTCCGTAAAAAGAAATTTTCTTTGAAAGTAATGCTTTTCAAACCACAGTTCACAGGTCAGTTTCAGGAGTTGCCAGAGAGCGCCAGATAAGAGGCGTCACCGCAGTTGCTCAGCTACGATGACATAGGAAGCCTATATGTTCGTGCGTGTAAAATGTTGAAAGATCTTACATTATGTCAGAAAAGAAACGAGATATCAGAGGATATTCCAAGAGCATCGTAATTTTGCGAACCATATGAAAATGTATAATTCGGGTTAAGTGCACATTCGTATGTTCAGATTTCCAATGAAGTAGGCCTTGACCTGATATTAAGGTTTGCAGTGTGGTTTTCGGGATGTAAATTTTGCTTGAATTATCAGTACTGTATTACCTCATGTTTGGTTCTTTATTATGGCATAATGCTGTACATGCTAGAAGATGAATGGTTCTGAGCACTATGGGACTTAACATCTGAGGTCATTAGTCGCCTAGAAATTAGAACTACTTAAACCTAACTAATTTAAGGACATCACACACATCCATGCCTGAGGCAGGATTCGAACCTGTGACCATAGCGGTTCTAGACTGAAGCGCCTAGAACCGCTCGGCCATTCCGGCTGGCCTGCTAGAAGATGAAAACAGCCACTTAAAATGCTGTGAACAGTTGAAACTAGACAAAAATGTGGAATTAAAAACTTGTGTTTCAAGTAAATTGACTGCCTCAGCGTAAAAGATTAACAAGAGCCAAATTTCTTTAGCAAACTGACAAAAATAACTTCATTGTTTTGCAAGGCGATTAATCTTTGACTGTCAGTAAGGCGGAAATAAAATAAAATCTGAAACTAATAATATATTTTAGCCTTTTATGTTAATGTAATTAATTCACTTGATAGCTACTGGCCACAGAAATCCGTTTTGTTTTCATTTGAAGTGAGAGCAGCAAACAGCAAAGCCAGTAAATGGAAACATGGGTCACATGGACACTACCCACCTCCTCACTATAACTCAGACTGCTCTGCACATGATCTCAGGATCTACGATATTTCCGAACTGGGACAATACTAGATAGTGGCACACCCCTCCCCTCCCTCTAGAGTTTGAGATAGGATGTCAAAAATTTAAAAAAAAATCTGCTCGTTTTGTAGCACACATCTTCCTGAAGTGTTTGATACATAAAACATATGTTCGAGTAAATGTAAGACATGTTATTCGGTCTTAAGTGTGCCAAAGTGCAGTGCCACACCTCTTCACACAGCATTCTTCTACAGCACGTCACTGTATTTTGCTCTGAGAAACTCAAACGTGTATATTTTGTAATGGATGCCATCAAACTATACTCAGGACAGTGGAAAAACATTAGTACTGGGTGGAATTATTTGTAACAGGGAGAACAAGAACTCGAGAAAATTTGCACTCTTTACTGACTATTAACTAATAACTTGTTGTTTTATGTGGCATAAAATTAAATATAGGATACACAAAACCACTAAAGACAAGAGATAAGCAAGCAGTACATTTTTTTTTCAGTCCTTAGGTCCTAGGTCCTATAATCTCGCTGGAGCCTCACATGGCATGCTTTCCTTTCTGCAAGAGAATGTATTATCTCATCAAAGTTTGTCAAACATTTTGCTACGTGAAGAATCGAAATGTCGTCGTCTAATACTGAAATAGCTGTTAATACAAATAGTGCCCAAGAAATGGTGTGGTTTCTCTATCTGTTTATTTAGTCACTGTCTGCTAGATAAAGCAAAATAGGCCTCTCTAATATTGCAGCAATTGTAACACAAACCACGAAGCGAGACTGTGTTGGCAATACTGGTCATTTTTATAACATGACAGAATATAAGTCATGGCCTACTACAAGCAAAAAGCTTTATGTTAGGAAATAGTTTCACTCTCAAGCATGAGATCGAAAACTAGTAGTACGAAATTTTTGTATAAATTTGGAATAGTCATATTCTTCCATAATATGTGTGGTGTCCCCGTTTCTTCTCCTTCCTTATTCTAACAATCTTGTCATCACTAATTCTGTAAATGTTCCTGCTATTATCAAAACTCAGTCTCCGGTTAACTTCACTAACCCTGCCACTGGTTTGGATATTCCGCGATTATTCCCCGGTTAGGCGTTATTACTTGCTCATACAGCAGGATAAATGGCCGGTATTGTATACATCGGCTGACATCACTTTCGCTGGAAAGTTACACTAAAAATAATGCAGTTTAGAGAGATCTTTAATGCAGTATACACTTGACCTGCACTTTTCATAGGCAAGTATAAATACTAAAACCAACAACTGCACCACATTAGCTTTGCAAACACGTAAACCAACATGGCGGCCGCGTGGTTTGCGTCATTTTTAATGCGATTTGTCATGATAAAGTGTTGGTGAATGTCTTGCCACCCGCTAAACATACCACTCAATTCAGATAACCTTTATTAAATAATGAACATTCCCTGATGAGCATTTTGTTGCCTATTTTCTACATATATCATACAAAACTACGGGAATGGAAAGGGGCCCCCATACACAACCAGTAAAACTTAAAAAAGTCATTTCCCACATTTTACATTTTCCCGCAGTTTACGCCATTTTTTCAAGTCCCTTGAAAAGTGCAAAAGCGTGGTTTTACTGTATGATCAAATTTTGGAAGAACTGATTAATATTTTCTAGTATTTCAGTGTGACTGTATCACTATTTCAACCGTGCTGTATTAATGAACTTGATTTTTACTTAAGTTGACCAGTATGTAGCATACAGTTAGATATTATCCAGTACAAAAATTCGTAAAAAGATGTGTAAGCTGTATCAGGTGCTTACAGACTATGTTAGGTCAGATACTTGAACACAGGAATTACTGCATGTCCTGAGTTCTGCATATTTTTAACTGTTCTTGTTCAATTTGTATATTTTTAGTGGTAGAGTGCAGTGTAATATGCTCAAATATATAAATCTGCTATTACTGTTAGTACTTTTAAATATGTAACCAAAGAATAAACACTATTCCTTAGATCCCAATTTACTTCAAGCCTTCATTTGACCATTTTGCTTTACATAATATATCTGTGCTGTGATGTTAACTTGACCATGATATTACACTAGAAAAGTGCAAACATTATAGACCAGTACACCGAATAGCTGAAGAATTGAGTTTTTGTGAAGTATACACAAAAGAAAATACAAATTCGGCTAGCATTCACACACACACACACACACACACACAGACAGACAGAGAGAGAGAGAGAAGAGAGAGAGAGAGAGAGAGAGAGAGAGAGAGAGAGAAAATTACATTCTGGCAGAACTTTCATTGTGATACATATTAAAGGTAACATACTGATGCTTATCTTACAAATAAGAAAAACTTTTACTCATTTTTATAGGCGAAATTTTTGCTAAAAAATGTTACACTTCATTACATTAGGCACCTTCTATGGTTTTTTCTCTCCTATGCTTTGAATCCATTTCTTCCTGGATTTCAGAAGTTCTTACACAGGAATCAGTGGACACACAAAATTCGTAACTGGATCAAGTATTTCTTGGTAGAGAGAACACAGTATATAATTTGGAAATCACCAGCTGATGAAATAACTACAGGTGTCCACTAGAAAAGTACGTTGGACTCCTGCTGTTCACAGTGTATCTTAATGATTACCAGGCAATAGTAATCACTGTCTTTCTGGAGATGATATTATATAGTGACATATAATCTGATAAAACGGTTGCAGGAATATGTAATCAGATCATAGGAGGACTAAGTGGTGGAAAATTAGCAACCCACTTTAAATGCTCATATGTGAAACTCTGCACATCACAAAAACATGGGATCTTATGACTATCAGTTACTATTGGAATCAGTTCACACATATAAACACCTGTACATAAAAATCCTTGGGGACCTAAAATGAAAAACTAGAACATTCAAGTGCAATGTAGAAAATACACATGGAATAATTCAGTTCATTTTTAAGATACTGGTAAAATGCAGTCAATCTGATCTTAGAAAGTTGCTCAAGTGTAAGATACATGCAAAATAGGACAAACACATCACTGAACATAAATGACAGCCTGAATGATCATAGGTTTATTTGAACCATAGGAATGTGCCAGGGTAATGCTAAAAAATCTGGACAGGTTGATGCTTGACGATGACGACTTACAGGTAGAATCTGTATATGATAAATGAAGAATCTAGATAAATGAGGTATTTCCACAAATTAGGTTCCATTTGGTTATATAAAACAAATGTGCACAAATACAGAAAAAATACTTATTGTACAAAAATCTCCAACTGTTAAACTAATTTTCTACATGGCTTCCGAAATTTTTTGGGCACTTGTTATAGCGGTGCACAAGTTTTTGTATGCCTTCTTCATAGAAGGTTGCCACCTGCGTATTCAATCATGTGGTAACATGTTCTTTCAGCTCGTCATCATCGATTTTAGGTGTAAGAATAATGAAAGTCGCTAGGAGCGTTGTGCTTCATCTTCTCTTCTATTGTGTGAACCAGTTCATCAGTAACCACAGACGGGCGCCCACTTGATCACGTCCTTCATTGAACAGTCTGACTCATCTTCTAACCATTGAATCACTTATAGCATTTTGTCCGTAAAGCTTGCAGATTTGCCAATGAATTTCTGTTGGTTTAACTTTCTTTGCATTTAGAAAACGAATCACAAATCATGGCTGATGATATAAAGAAGCACTACAAAGCACACATCGGCAGCGGCGATCTGAAAATGGCGTACATGTCTTCTCCTTGAGTCAGAGTAACTGCTGTGCATGCTCAGAACTGCGATCGTAGCGCTGCCATGGATAGAAATAAAAACAGAACTTACTCCGTGGACGACCCTCGTATATTATAACTCCTTGTGTATTGCTCCATGGGAATTGCAGACGGAAAATTAGACTAAATACAGTGCACAGAGACATCTATATGCAGGTAGAAAACGTAACAAGTCGTCCAGTAGGGAGTACACTCTGCCATGCCGTGCATTTCAGTGATTTGCAAGAGTACAGATGTGAACTACAACCCAGAAAATGGTATACATCCAAGTCTCAAGAACTTCCTGGAGCATTTCTTTGTCTTTCTCGTAAGACACTGTAACATAAAAATGCTTGTAATGTTATGATTCTTGGGTTCCCAGAGTCTGAGTCCTATAGGTTTGGAAGTGTTGCCATCTCTTCAAAGCATATATCATATGTGCAGACTGGTCTGACACTACAAAACCTATGCCATGAGGGTGAAACACATTGTTAATAAAACAGTAAGTTGCAAACAAGACTATTTTAATTCAACTAAGTTTTTATTTGTTCTATACCATTTGTTTCGTGTGGGTAGAAGAGATTATATTACACTTAATACTTTCAGTATTAAACTTAATACTTTCACCCCCCCCCCTATGAACCATGAACCTTGTCGTTGGTGGGGAGGCTTGCGCCTCAGTGATACAGATAACCGTACTGTAGGTGCAACCACAACAGAGAGGTATCTGTTGAGAGGCCAGATAAACGTGTGGTTCTTGAAGAGGGGCAGCAGCCTTTTCAGTAGTTGCAGGGGCAAAAGTCTGGATGACTGACTGCTCTGGCCTTGTAACACTAACCTTGTAACACTAACCAAAACGGCCTTGCTGTGCTGGTACTGCGAACGGGTGCGAGCTAGGGGAAATTACGGCCGTAATTTTTCCCAAGGGCATGCAGCTTTACTGTATGGATAAATGATGATGGCGTCCTCTTAGGTAAAATATTCCAGAGGTGAAATAGTCCCCCATTCGGATCTCTGGGCAGGGACTACTCAGGAGGACGTTGTTATCAGGAGAAAGAAAACTAGCGTTCTACGGATCGAAGCATGGAATGTCAGATCCCTTAATCACGCAGGTAGGTTAGAAAATTTAAAAAGGGAAATGGATAGGTTAAAGTTAGATATAGTATGAATTAGTGAAGTTCAGTGGCAGTAGGAACAAGACTTCTGGTCAGGTGAATACAGAGTTATAAATACAAAATCAAATAGGGGTAATGGAGGAGTAGGTTTAATAACGAAGAGGAAAATAGGAATGCGGGTAAGCTACTACAAACAGCATAGTGAATGCATTATTGTGGCCAAGATAAATATGAAGCCCACACCTACCACAATAGTACAAGTTTATATGCCAACTAGCTCTGCAGATGATAAAGAGATTGATGAAATGTATGATGAGATAAAGGAAATCATTCAGATAGTGAAGGGAGACGAAAATTTAATAGTCATGGGTGACTGGAACTCGACAGTAGCAAAAGGAAGAGAAGGAAACGTAATAGGTGAATATGGAATGGGAGTGAGGAATGAAAGAGGAAGCCATCTGGTAGAATTTTGCACACAGCATAACTTAATCATAGCTTATTCTTGGTTCAAGATGCATGAAACAAGGTTGTACACATGGAAGAGCCTGGAGATACTGGAAGGTATCAGATAGATTATATAATGGTAAGACAGAGATTCAGGAACCCAGTTTTAAATTGTAAGACATTTCCAGGGGCAGATGTGGACTCTGACCACAATCTATTGGTTATGAACTGTAGATTAAAACTGAAGAAACTGCAAAAAGGTGAGAAATTGAGGAGATGGGACCTGGATAAACTGAAAGAACCAGTGGTTGCAGAGAGCTGCAGGGAAAGCATTAGGGAACTATTGACAAGAATGGGGGAAAGAAATACAGTAGGAGAAAAATGGGTAGCTTTGAGAGACGAAATAGTGAATGTAGCAGAGTATCAAGTAGGTAAAAAGACGAGGGTTAACAGAAATCCTTGGGTAACAGAAGAGATATTGAATTTAATTGATGAAAGGAGAAAATACAAAAATGCAGTAAACGAACAAGGCAAAATGGAATACAAACGTCTCAAAAATGAGATCGACAGGAAGTGCAAAATGGATAAGCAGGGATGGCTAGAGGACAAAATGGCTCTGAGCACTATGGGACTTAACTTCTGAAGCCAACAGTCCCCTAGAACTTAGAGCTACTTAAACCTAACTAACCTAAGGACAACAAACATATCCATGCCCAAGGCAGGATTCGAACCTGCGACCGTAGCGGTCACGCAGTTCCAGACTGTAGCGCCTAGAACCGCTCGGCCACCGCGGCCGGCGCTAGAGGACAAATGTAAGGATGTCTCACTAGGGGTAAGATAGATACTGCCTACAGGAAAATTAAAGAGACCTTTGGAGAAAAGAGAACGACTTGTATGAATATCAAGATCTCCGATGGAAACCAAGTACTAAGCAAAGAAGGGAAAGCAGAAAGGTGGAAGGAGTATATAAAGGGTCTATACAAGGGCGATGTTCTTGAGGACAATATTAAAGAAATGGAAGAGAATGTAGATGAAGATGGAATAGGAGGTATGATACTGCGTGAAGAGTTTGACAGAGCACTGAAAGACCTAAGTCGAAACAAGGCACCAGGAGTAGACAACATCCCATTAGAACTAATGATAGCCTTGGGAGAGCCAGGCCTAACAAAACTCTACCATCTAGTGAGCAAGATTGATGAGACAGGTGAAACACCCTCAGACTTCAAGAAGAATATAATAAATCCAATACCAAAGAAAGCAGGTGTTGACAGATGTGAAAATTACCGAACTATCAGTTTAATAAGCCACGACTGCAAAATACTAACACGAATTCTTTACAGACAAATGGAAAAACTGGTAGAAGCCAATCTCGGGGAAGATCAGTTTGGATTCCATAGAAATATTGGAACACGTGAGGCAATACTGACCCTATGACTTATCTTAGAATATAGATTGAGGAAAGACATTTGTATACTTAGAGAAAGCTTTTGACAATGTTGACTGGAATACTCTCTTTCAAATTCTGAGGGTGGGAGGGGTAAAATACAGGGAGCGAAAGGCTATTTACAATTTGTACAGAAATCAGATGCCAGTTATAAGAGTTGAGGGACATGAAAGGGAAGCAGTGGTTGGGAAGGGAGTGAGACAGGGGTGTAGCCTATCCCCGATGTTATTCATTCTGTATATTGAGCAAACAGTAAAGGAAACAAAAGAAAAATTCTGAGTAGGTATTAAAATCCATGGAGAAGAAATAAAAACTTTGAGGTTCGCTGATGGCATTGTAATACTGCCAGAGACAGCAAAGGACCTGGAAGAGCAGTTGAATGGAATTGTTAATGTCTTGAAAGGAGGATGTAAGATGAACATCAACAAAAGCAAAACGAGGATAATGGAATGTAGTCGAATTAAATCGGGGTATGTTCCCGGAATTAGATTAGGAAATGAGACACTTAAAGTAGTAAATGAGTTTTGCTATTTGGGGAACAAAATAACTGATGATGGTCGAAGTAGATAGGATACAAAATGTAGACTGGCAATGGTAAGGAAAGCGTTTCTGAAGAAGAGAAACTTGTTAACATCGAGTATAGATTGAAGTGTCAGGAAGTCGTTTCTGAAAGTATTTCTATGGAGTGTAGCCATGTATGGAAGTGAAATGTGGACGATAAATAGTTTAGACAAGAAGAGAATAGAAGCTATCGATATGTGGTGCTACAGAAGAATGCTGAAGACTAGATGGGTAGATCACATAACTAATGAGGAGGTATTGAATAGAATTGGAGAGAAGACAAATTTGTGGCACAACTTGACCAGAAGAAGGGATCGGTTGGTAGGGCATATTCTGAGGCATCAAGGGATCACCAATTTAGTATTGGAGGGCAGCCTGGAGGGTAAAAATCGTTGAGGGAGACCAAGAGATGAATACACTAAACAGATTCAGAAGGATGTAGGTTGCAGTAGGTACTGGGAGATGAAGAAGCTTGCACAGGATAGAGTAGCATGGAGAGCTGCATCAAACCAGTCTCTGGACTGAAGACCACTACAACAACAACAACAATACTTTTAGTGCATACTGATCATGGGCTGAATATTGCTCGTGTCCCATAAAATGAAGTGTAGGGTTTTTATTTTCAACATATTAGTTTCAAAACCATAATAAAATTAGTATGATTCACTTAACTTGAAGAACTGTGAGATATTTCAAGGCGACCAGGCATCAACTAGTATAGTTCGTTCATAAGCATAAACCTCACGTAAACATTACACTATGTATTCTTCCGTGTTTCTGGAACCTCATTGGATGTTGTTTCATGTGGAGCAGAAGCCAAGTATGATAGTGAGGATACATTTTATGCTGTGCGTTACATGTACATTGATGCAGTGATAATACGGGGCAACACCGTTACTGGTGCATTTAACGTGGACAGCACTGGCCAGCCACCTAGTCCAAATAATCTGCAATAACGTGAACTGTTGTACTAAGGACGCCGAAAGAGACGAACACAGAACAACATAGCCTTTAAAATCATTTAATTTTCAACAGAAGGAAATAGTGGTACAACTCAGGTGATACACTTCTTAGGTGATCTGATGGAAAACATAACATGCTCTTGATCTTAGATAACATTGTACTGTAATTAAAAAAAAACAAGAGTGATGAAAATTCCTGACTAACAGGGATAATTTTTCTGCATGAGCTGTGTGGCGTAAAAGTGCACTGCTGGGATTTGACGATGTAAATATTGAAGCTGCTGAAGGTATTACAGTCAGTCTTCTGGTAATCTCTGAGCTTACCAAAAAGTCTACGTTTCTTCCTCCTCTTTTATGACGCTGTTCTGCATGTCGCCATCGTTCGTCAGTGGTGCGTCGCAAAGCTTCGTACAGTATAATAGTTCCAGTATGTTTGGCAGCTTAAATGTATTGTTATTTTTCGCGACAAATCCCTTCAACTTGGTTCCAGAGCAGTTCTAGTGGGTTCAGATTGCAGTATTAACCCTATAACGGACGGGCTAGGTCTCTCAGACCCAAGCGGATCTAGTTTTAAAAATATCCATAAGTGTACACTACTTGCGAGTCAGCCATCCATTGTAGCTTTCAGTTAATGTTCCTAGAGGACACTGCTTGTGTCATCACTTTTCTTTGTTCACCAGTTGATTGTTGACGTGGAAGGAAGCATGTTGTGGGTCTGAGAGACCCAGCTCGTCCGTTTACGTTAGCTTTTTCTGCTTATGCATACTTCTTGTTACACTGAGTGCAAGCAATAAAAATGCTCGAAAATGGCCTGGCAGCGTCCTCTAAATGATGAAGAAATTGAAAAACTGTTATTAGAAAGTGATAATGATGATTCGGATGTAGATCCTCATTTTATTTCCGAAAGTGATCACAACACAGGAAGCGAAATGAGCGACGAAGAGCTGTACAGCGAATATAACGTCGTTATTCGTGCGAGAAACGTGAGTACACTCACTAATACATCCAGAGATTTTGTATTAACTAGTGTGGTTGGTTCCGGTCCCTCTTCCAGTGAGCCATCACCTTACTACACTCCTGGAAATTGAAATAAGAACACCGTGAATTCATTGTCCCAGGAAGGGGAAACTTTATTGACACATTCCTGGGGTCAGATACATCACATGATCACACTGACAGAACCACAGGCACATAGACACAGGCAACAGAGCATGCACAATGTCGGCACTAGTACAGTGTATATCCACCTTTCGCAGCAATGCAGGCTGCTATTCTCCCATGGAGACGATCGTAGAGATGCTGGATGTAGTCCTGTGGAACGGCTTGCCATGCCATTTCCACCTGGCGCCTCAGTTGGACCAGCGTTCGTGCTGGACGTGCAGACTGCGTGAGACGACGCTTCATCCAGTCCCAAACCTGCTCAATGGGGGACAGATCCGGAGATCTTGCTGGCCAGGGTAGTTGACTTACACCTTCTAGAGCACGTTGGGTGGCACGGGATACATGCGGACGTGCATTGTCCTGTTGGAACAGCAAGTTCCCTTGCCGGTCTAGGAATGGTAGAACGATGGGTTCGATGACGGTTTGGATGTACCGTGCACTATTCAGTGTCCCCTCGACGATCACCAGTGGTGTACGGCCAGTGTAGGAGATCGCTCCCCACACCATGATGCCGGGTGTTGGCCCTGTGTGCCTCGGTCGTATGCTGTCCTGATTGTGGCGCTCACCTGCACGGCGCCAAACACGCATACGACCATCATTGGCACCAAGGCAGAAGCGACTCTCATCGCTGAAGACGACACGTCTCCATTCGTCCCTCCATTCACGCCTGTCGCGACACCACTGGAGGCGGGCTGCGCGATGTTGGGGCGTGAGCAGAAGACGGCCTAACGGTGTGCGGGACCGTAGCCCAGCTTCATGGAGACGGTTGCGAATGGTCCTCGCCGATACCCCAGGAGCAACAGTGTCCCTAATTTGCTGGGAAGTGGCGGTGCGGTCCCCTACGGCACTGCGTAGGATCCTACGGTCTTGGCGTGTATCCGTGCATTGCTACGGTCCGGTCCCAGGTCGACGGGCACGTGCACCTTCCGCCGACCACTGGCGACAACAACGATGTACTGTGGAGACCTCACGCCCCACGTGTTGAGCAATTCGGCGGTACGTCCACTCGGCCTCCCGCATGCCCACTATACGCCCTCGCTCAAAGTACGTCAACTGCACATACGGTTCACGTCCACGCTGTCGCGGCATGCTACCAGTGTTAAAGACTGCGATGGAGCTCCGTATGCCATGGCAAACTGGCTGACACTGACGGCGGCGGTGCACAAATGCTGCGCAGCTAGCGCCATTCGACGGCCAACACCGCGGTTCCTGGTGTGTCCGCTGTGCCGTGCGTGTGATCATTGCTTGTACAGCCCTCTTGCAGTGTCCGGAGCAAGTATGGTGGGTCTGACACACCGGTGTCAATGTGTTCTTTTTTCCATTTCCAGGAGTGCATTTGTCGAGAGATGGACGAACTAAATGGCAGAAACAGGTTCCCTACCAAAATATATGTAGCAGATCACACAATATAATTATACATTTGCCTGGTGTCAGTGGGGACGCCAGAAATGCTAACAACATTGTCGAGGCCTGGAAGCTGTTCACTGACGACGATTTGCTCGATTTGATAATAGAGAGCACAAATACTTACATAGATCACGTAAAACCACTTTATCAAAGTGACCCAAATACTTCAAGCAACTTGAAAAAAGAGGAGTTCCAGGCATTTTTGGGACTTTTGTACATTTCTGGCGTTCCTCACGGAGGCAAAATGAATATAGAAGAATTTTGGGACATTTGTGGCACAGGGACAGAAATCTTCCCTCGAAGTATGCCACTGCGAAGATTTCGTTTTCTTCTGATATGTGTTAGGTTAGATAATATTCACACAAGAGAGGAACGTAAAAAAACTGATAAAGTGACCCCTGTATGTGATGTTATCGAAACAAAAATCTGCACAAGGCATTTCACAACAAGTGAATACCTTACAGTGGACGAGATGTTACTATCTTTTCGTGGACGTTGTTCTTTCAGAATGTACATTCCTTCAAAACCCGGAAAGTATGGGATCAAAATATTTATCTTGGCAGATGCAAAAACGTAATATGTAAAAAACTTGGTAGTGTATGTAGGGCAACAACCTCCAGGTTTCTTCCATGTGAGTAACGCAGCTGACGATGTTGTGCTCAGACTTGTGGAACCAGTGAATGGAACAGGCAGGAATATTACCCTTGACAATTGGTTCACTAGCTGCACTCTTGCAAGAAAACTGCTCACAGGCTGTGACCTTACACTCGTTGGGACACTGCGCAAAAATAAAAGAGAAATTCCATTGGAATTCTTGCCTCACAAGAAAAGAGAAATGCATTCCACCATATTCGCATTTTGCGACAGTTTCACATTTGTGTCATATGTGCCAAAGAAAAATAAATGTGTAATTTTGCTGTCTTTAATGCATACAAACAATAAAATCGATAAAGAAACCGGTAATATGAAGAAGCCCGAAATTATTACATTCTACAAGTCAACAAAGAGTGGAGTGGGCGTGGTTGATGCCATGTGTTCAGAAGAATATAACGTTGGAAGGCAAACAAGACGCTGGCCATTGTGCATGTTTTATGCCATTTTGAACGTTGCTGGTATAAATGCATTTGTGGTATACAAAGCAAACACAGGACTGAATATTTCAAGAAGGGTATTGCTCAAGCAACTCGGTTTGGAACTCATAAAACCACACATGGCACAGAGAGCTAACCAGAAGAATCTCCCGAGCAACATTCGACAGCTGGCAGTACGGCTGTCTGGGATTACCATTGACAAGGCAGTTGTTCCAGAAGGAAAACGAAGTCGTAGTTATAAATGCAAAGACAATAAAACAAAATATTTTTGTAAAAGTTGTGGAAAGTGACTGAGCCTCTCCCATTCTGTAAAGTTATGTGAAGATTGTGCAGAAAATACAGATCAGTAATATGTATATCGTAACAAGAGAAACAATTTTTTTTTTAGATTATGCTATGCACTAAAATGTATAATATTTTGTAATAGCGGGCTTGACAATCCTAATTTCATAACTTGTGAGGACGTTAACTATCAAAAATAAAATAAAACTGTTTTAAATGTTCAAGAACGTTTTTAATTACTGAATAATTTTACTTTCAGATTTTCGGAGAAATACAACGCTATTTTCAAAGAAATGTATGGTAGATATAAATATTACTAAACAGTAAAAGAAGTATACTAGCACTGTTGTTGAAAATTTAAGTCTTACTTATTCTGGAACGTAAATAAAGCGGTGGGTCTGCCAGACCCAGCCCGTCCGTTTGTGCTACTTTTTTCGCCCGTCCGTTCTAGGTTTATGGTGCCAACTGTAAAAATGCAGCGTGTACAGTGTGCTCGACGTCGTGAAAGTTGTTTTTTCATGGTTCTACGACGCTTATCACACTGACTCATGTGATACATCTGCCCTATAAAACAATTGGCATATTCATAGAATATTTGATTTTTCCCCAAAAAAATTTAATTGTGTAATGTTTTCTTCACTTCAAAGTCTTTGTCTTTTGTAAAATATCGATAATTAAGAATGTATATTTGCAATGAAAACCACAATTTTGTATGTGATAAGTAATTTAGAAACTAGAAGACAGAGCATTTTCTTTTTTAATGGTTGAGTTGTTGTTGTTGTTGTGGTCTTCACTCCGAAGACTGGTTTGATGCAGCTCTCCATGCTACTCTATCCTGTGCAAGCCTCTCCATCTCTAACTACTGCAACCTACATCCCTCTTGACTCTACTTAGTGCATTCATCTCTTGGTCTCCCTCCCCGATTTTTACCCCACGCGCTTCCCTCCAGTACTTAATTGGTGAATCCTTGATGTATCAGAATGTGTCCTATCAACCGATCCCTTCTTTTGGTCAGGTATACCACAAATTTCTCTTCTCCCCAATTCTATTCAGTACCTCCTCAAATGGTTCAAATGGCTCTGAGCACTATGGGACTTAACTTCTGAGGTCATCAGCCCCCTACACTTAGAACTACTTAAACCTAACCTTCCTAAGTACATCACACACATCTATGCCCGAGGCAGGTTCGAACTTGCGACCGGAGCACCGGACTGAAGCGCCTAGAACCACTCGGCCACAACGGCCAGCAGTACCTCCTCATTAGTTACGTGATCTACCCATCTACTTAATTACTATATATTTGATAAATTTCATATTTAAATGATTTAGGTATTCAAACAGAACAAAAATAGTAGTAGATCCCAACGAGATTCGTACAGCCGCCCATTCGCCCACACTATTGACATACTACGACACTACCAATTACGGCACGCATGTAACTATTATATTCCGCTTTATTACGTACTGTTTCTTGGAAAACGTAGAAGCCGATTTTTCTCTGTAATCTTGTAAAAACATTAAGAACAACTTGTTCCTAACCATTAACGGGGTTCCACGCATGTTTCATTATGAAGCAGGACACAGTGTCATCCATTTTCGTGGTACATATGAACAGCTAGACAATCAGAACACAAGTAGCGCTCACAGAGACTACACGATTGTTCAGTTAAAATTTACATAGCTTCAGTGTGGTTAAGAAAAACGTTGATGGCTGTTAATACATCCGAAGTTTCATTTACAGCAATATAGTAATAAGATATCTAATTTGTAAGTTGGACCTACTTCCAAGAGCGGAACAACACGAGAGCCGCGGCTACTAACCAGTCGCCGTAAAGCTCATTGTGTAACAGTCTTCGTTGTGCCTACCTGTAACTCGATGTACAAAGAGGTGCTGTACTCTGTTTTGAGGTTGTCCTTTCTTCTTTTGCAAGATTGGCGATATTAGGAAGGGTCTTGGGCGGAGTGGTGAGGCCAAGTTGGAGGTAAGGAATTTCTGGAAGGTGACCAGCGTGTCTCTCGAAGAGACAGGGCTCAATGTTGATATTAGATGAGCTTTGGTAGGAGGGATTGGTAACAAACATTTGTTTCCACTGCAAGAATCAGGAGAAAGAGAGTAGGTCTTTGACAAGTACAACATGGTTGAATTTGGGGCCTAAGATGAGACCTGTGTACAGGACTGAAAAGTCTGTGAGGCTGCAGATTTTGGTGGAAAGGTTAATGGCATGGGATGTTTCAGCTCTGAATTTATTGGAGATTTGGGGGATGTGACAAGTTGGAAAGGTTAGCTATGCAGGATCTGGGTGCTATGAGGGGTTGATGAGGAGGTACAGAGTTGGGTAGGGGTTGGACAAATACATAAAAACACACAAAAACAGGACAGAATGAATGAGGTATGAGAGTGTGTAGGGGTAAGGAAAGGGGGGGGGGGAGATTGGTTAGGTTGAGATTCATCAGTTTGTGTGGTACAGGTATGTAGATGTGGAAAATAACATGTGAAAATACAAGATGGAGTATCTACAGTGATAGCACTTCCTTGACTAGTATCTCACAAAGGCCTTCACAGACAGGCACTGTCCTCCACTCCTAATCCACACACAGATTTCCTGTACCATGTATCCACACGTCCCCACTCCTCCCACCACCCCTACGAACCAAGCCACAAAGGATTGCCCTGTTTGTCACCCAGTACTGGAACAATTGAACCACATCCATTGTAAGGGTTTTAACTACAATCATGCTACGATATGAGGGACATCCTATCTTAGATTCTTCACATCACCCCTAAAGTGGTGTTCCATTGCTCATCCAACCTTCATAACATCCACATCGTATACCAGCTCTGCTACAATCACTGCACAACTATTTATATTGGTATGAACATCAACCAGCTGTCCAACAAGATGAATGGTCCCTGCTGAACTGTGGCCAAGAGGAGAGTAGACCACTGTGTGGCACAATATGCATCTGAACATAACATGCTTGATTTCAATGGCTGCTTCACAGCCTAGGCCATCTGGATTCTACTCTCCACCATGAGCTGCACAGATGCGAGTTGTCCTTTACAACACATCCTCCATTTGCAAAATTATCCCAGCCTCGCCTATTGTCCTCTTCTTGACACTGCACACGAAAGCCTTATTCTACTGCCATCTAGACCCTTCACACACTTCCAGACAAGGCTCTCCCCCACTCAGTACCAGTACTATTTCTCTTCCTGCCCTGCTCCATTGCAGATTGCTGCTTTCTGGATACAGTGGCGAGAGTCATCTGCGTCAGGTATGCCTGCTTGTGTGTGGAACGTGCGTCTTCTTTCCTAAAGGCTTTGGCTGAAAGATCAATGTGTAACAGTCTCACTCGTGCCTGTCTGCAAGTCAACATGTCACCTTCACAGTGATTAGCAATCTAGCCTTTTCATAGTATTGTCGATTTTTCAACCTGGGCTTTTCACTTATTTGATTACCTCATTGTTGGTTACTGTAAAGGAGTGGATGTTAAGAGCTAAGTGGGGGACAGTGTGTGCCACATTTTGCTCCTGTCCCAAGCCTTGTTCTGCCACATCTGAACGTGTGGACATAGAACAGTTTTGGTTTTATGTTAAAGTATGTTGAAGATAGTTCCACTGTAGTGTTAATTGTGAGCACCATAGAACAAACTAATATGTTAAATGACAGCAAAAGTTTTTCGAGGATATAAATTGTTCTACAGAGGGACAAACACTGGCACTTACCTCAAAATTGCAGTTACCAGGGAAGACACCAACTATTTTGAGCATGTGGCAAAGGCCAAAGAGTAAATTGGTGATGCCACAGTTCTGTCTCCCTCTGCTCACAATATATCAAGCACTTGCCTATAATATAACATTGACTGTCATGAGGTCGTAAACCATGTCAAAGATGGACAATGAACGGCTACAGCGCATACAGATATCTGTGCTGTAACTGTTCGTTGCCCATTTTTGAGATGGTTTTCACATCTTTGGAAATACCATTTTTGATTTGAAATGGGTCTCGGCCCAAAACTAATCATCAAGTGAATAAAAAAAAGTGAAATTTGCAACTCTGGACTAGTTTTTTGTTGTACTGAGAAACGTTTCAGTTAAGGAACGAATACAGAGGTGTACATGGAATATGGAATTGAACAATCACAGACTCCGATGGAGATAAAGCAAGTAATTCTCTGTTAATCATCACAAGATTAAACCTCATGTAAACATTACACTATGTTTTCTTCCGTGTTTGCTGGAACCTCATTAGATGTTGTTTCACGTGGATCAGAAGCCAAACTGTCTAGAGCACAGTCAAGTATGATAATGAGGATATGTTTTATGCTGTGCGTTAAGCGTACATTAATGCGGTGATAATATGGGAGTGTTACTGGCGCATTTAACTTGGACAGCACTGGCCAGCCACGTGGTCAAACTAACCTGCAGTAACAGGAACTGTTGTATTAAAAACGCAGAAAGAGACAAACACAGAACAACATAGCCTTTAATATCATTTAATTTTTCAACAGAAGGAAATAGTGGTGCAGCTCAGGCGATACGCTTCTTAGGTGATCTGATGCAAAACATAACATGCTCTCAATCTTAGCTAACGTAGTACTGATAAAATTTGAGTGATTAAAATTCCTGACTAACAAGGATAATTTTTCTGCATGCGCTATGTGTGACATAAAATGCACTGCTGGGATTTCACCATGTAGTTAAATATTGAAAGCACTGGAAGTATTACAGTCGTCTGGTAATCTCTGAACTTCTTCCATATTCGGACTCTGAGGAAAGCAGTTCATTTCAGTATTGCTACGCTGATAACGAGGCGAACAACAGGATCCCAAGCCACCAAAGAGTCCACATTTCCTCCTCCTCTTATGACGTGCTGTTCTGCACCTCACCATCGTTCAGCAGTGCGGTATCACAAAGCTTCGTGCATTAGTTCCAGTAAGTTTGGCAGCTTAAATGTCTTGTTATTTCTCGTAACAAATCCCATAACTTAGCTCCAGATCAATTCTATGGGGTTCAGATAACAGCAGTACAGTGACAACTGAAAAAATACAGCGTTTGTACAGTGTGCTCGACACCGTGAAAATTGTTTTCCACGTTTCTAAGATGCTTATTACGCTGGCTAGTGAGAGGACCACTTCTATCCTATAAAACACTTGACATATTCAATAAGTATTTCATTTTTCTCCAAAAAATTTAACTGGTAGTGTTTTCTTAAGTTCAAAATGTGTAACAATCTTTTATAATATATCGATGATTAAGAACGTGTATTTGCAATGAAAATCACAATTCTGCATCTAGTAAGTAATTAGAAACCAGAAGAGTTGCATTTATACTTGAAAAAATGATGATTAAGTATAAGTTGATTGCCACATATTGATCCAAACAGAACAGAAAAAAATGGTTGATCACAAGTTTAGAACTGTTGCCCACCGGCCCGCTCAATTATCAAACAACAATGTTACCAATTATGCTGAGATTACAGTTAAAACTATAAGTCTCATTTGTTACATCATGTTTCTCAACAATTCAAGGCTCATTTTTCCCTGTAATGTTGTGAAAAACAATAAGAACAATTTGTTTCTAGCCATTAATGTGTGTCACTATAAAGCAGGAATCAGAGTCATCTATTTTCACAGTACGTATGAACAGTGAGACAATCAGAGTACACATAGCCCTTACAGAGACTGTGACCATACACAATTTTTTAAATAAAAATTGTGTAGCTAAAGTATGGTTAACAAAAACTTTGATGGCTATTAATTCATTAGAATATCTTGAAGTTTTATTCACAGTGACAACAATAGAATATCCGATACATAAATTGGACCTAATTCCAGAGCAGAACACCATCAGTGTACGAAAGTTACGGCTGCTGACCAATCGTCGCGATTGTGTTTGTTAACATCAGGTTTATTCTTATGATGAACAGAGTATAGGGAAACAATATCAGTCTGCAAAGGGAATTTCTTACAATCACTGGTGTGACCTATCCTAGTACATTGCTGAAGTGTGAGATACCTGTACCAAACAAAGAGGGACATTGAGTGTGTACAGATGACATGGTCACATGTTAGTCTGTCATGGAGTGTGTCCCTGAGATGCTGAAGAAACTACTGGCACACACTCCAACCATCTCAAGAAAGTTTCAAGAACCGGCTTCAAATGACTATGAATATACTATACTATCCCTCATGTTTCACATAGGGACAATAAGGATTATGTTAGATTAATTACAGCACACACAGGGGCAATCAATCAATCTTCCTGCACTTCATAAGTGAACGGAATGGGAATAAATCCTAATAAATGGTACAATGGAACATAACCTCTACTATGTACTTCACAGTGGTTTCTAAAGTATAGATGTACATTGATTTTTATAACTGAACACAAAGTTTAGAACAAAGACAAATTGGCTTTTAATTCAATGGAAAACTGTTTCTGAATACCACTGAAGTGGATCTAGATCCATACCATTTCTTCTTATCAACAGCCATACTAATAAATAAAAAAAAAAATGTACTCTAACGCAGCACATTACCATGTGCATCAGACACAAAGTGACGTTCGAGATCGTAACAGTCAATATAGGGCTTAACCCAGTAGTTGCCCTCTTAGGGAATCCTTATAAACAGTATGCTGATTTGCAACAGGGTAGTGCTTTTCGTTTTAGGGCCCAATGGAATCCCTGTCACATTGTCCACAGTATCATTGGTGGCTGGAAAGAAGAATTTTTCTCTGGTTTGCAGATTTCTGATTGTCCAATATGGATGTCTGCATACTTTCTGAATTTAAATACAACAAATCTAATAAAATGCCTTAATATAATTTCTGGTTTTCAGATACCAATGGTCTCACGTTTAACAAAGACTTATCCATCAAACAATGAAATACACGTCTGTCAGTGTGTTCTCCTTGGGAATGGCAATCTACAGCAGCCCAGTTTATTACATAAGTACACCACGAGTTATGAGGTGGTAATATTCAGACCAACGAAACAGCGCTGCAAATATTTTTAAAAACCTGCAGGAAATTAGTAGTGTGCACTTCTCTAGTAAACCTATGCCTCAGGAGGAAGATATTCCTAATGGACCCGGAGTTCACACACACTACACCATCCATACAAATCTACTTTTGCAGTCAGTTCATAAGGCAGTTTCACAACTTTAGAGGAAATGATTCTTCAAGCACAGGCAAACAGTCTACCCTACCACCTACATATGTACTAGATGTTTTGCCCACTGGTCCACTTGGTAGTGTGTTAAGATGACCATGAGTTACTATAAAAGTGTGTGAAACTAGGAACAGTAACTACATCATATGTACCAAATCTCCCTTTTAGTTGGGGAGATTTTCCAGACTTGGAAAAAACTCCGAGAATTCCAAGTGTTAGGAGGAAGACTGTCAAAAAAGACTCCTGGTAAATTAATGACAAGCCATAGAAGTAGAGGCCACATACCACATTTTTTTTATTTATAAAACTCAATAAAATTCAGTTTCAATGCTACGTTAAAAACAGATTTCCCCACGATTTCATGGAATTCTTGAAATTCCCAAGATTGCCCTGATTTTACTAGGTAAGACTTAATTCCCCGAGAATTCCAAAAGAATCGCAATCTTAATTACATATAAATTCTCCATTATTCAAAAAATAAGCCTGTTACTCATGGTTGTAGTTCAGTGGCACCTTTTTCACTATTTTACAGCATTCCTGAAAATCTGAATGTCCTGGTTTAGTGATATGCAAGATAAAGGTACTTATAGCATTGAAAATATCAAATGCCATGTCCAACAGAGTAAACAGGGACAAAAACACATTGTTGACAACATTGCAGTCAATATACAGGATGAATCAAAAATGACTTTATAATTATGGAATGATATAGAAATTTATTGATATAACTTCCAGAATATGTAGATGTGTCATTTTGTTCAATGTGACTACCATTGTGATGTGGCAAACGTCCCACCAGGAATAAAATTCTTCCCACATTCATTGCAAAAAATCTGGTGTAACCTATGCAACAGCAGTGTGGATTCAATTTTTCGGGACAGCTGAATTGCTTGATAAGGGAGGAACGTATATATGGTTTTTAATGAAACCTCAGAGAAAGAAATCCAGTGGTATCAAGTCTGGGGAGCAAGGTGGTCATGTCATGGCCCTTCACGGCCAATCCATCGACCTGGGAAGTGATTATCAAGGAAACCTCTAACCTGTGTGAGACCTTAACTTTTACATCACTGTATAGATTGTTTCACAAGCTCAATCCCATTGCTAGGAACCTCTCCTTGTGAGTCATGCTTATTCACAGTTTTTTACAGAATCTGAAGATCTTTACTGGTGTGTTAGCATCACAAAAAACATCAAGCCTTTCCATGACCTTTAGTCTACCCATATGACAATTACTGAATGAAATAACACCAATGCAAAGCTCCTCCTCCCCCCCACCCCCCATTTTCTGATATGAACTGGCTTAGTCACTTGCACAAAAGTTACCTATAAATTGATTCCTGCAGATCTAGCACGTTGTAAATAATTATTCACTCCTAGGCATCATCATCATAGAAATTATATCAATCAGTACTAAAAGTACCAAGAAAACAAACCCCGAATGAGGCAGAAACAGAACTCTAGACTCAAAACACGAACTCACAGATCAAAAACTGAACTGTAAAAATAGCTGGTTACTATAATGGTACCAAGTGAAGGATCAAACTTTCAACAACAAAAGTGTGAAATCCAGAGTCTTTCCTATCTAACGCTTTCATATATGCAAAGGTTTGAATACAAACATATCAAGTTAGGAAACATTCCACAGTCTACATAAAATTTTGAAAAATAAAAAGCTATTTTTAATTCAGGGTTGCCAAAGTTTTTCCAAGTGAAATTCCCTGATAGCCAGAAAAGTTTTAGCATTTCTCCCTGACAAATTTTAAGATCTCAAAAGTAAGTTAAGGCATAAGTTGACAGTCTTGCCTTTGCAGCTAAGATACAAGAAACAATAGTGCAAACAAGGAGTACTAACATCAACATCTTTTGTAATGAACTGATTTTACATGGAGAAAGCAAGCCAAACGGTATGTGTGTTCAATTAAGACCACTGATATTTTATTTCAATAAAACAAAGCACATTTGGTGACAAAAATACGCATTTCCTTGGAGTCACAAGACAGATTTAAAATATCTTCACCGATTCCGGAAATAACCTCAGAAAAAGTAGGCCTTGTGAAAGAAGTGTATCCGGTGGGGAAGAATTGTGTAAACCAACACTATGTGACCACCAATAAAATATTGTTGCTTATTACCCACTGTGGTATATCTATTATTTTACATGTATTCTGTGATTTTTCTTTCGAGAAATATACAAGTGCATAGTGTACAACAATTTCCTTCTTTTTATTGTCCACATTTCTAACATATAAACTACATTTTATTGTCTATATTTCTGACACACTACTTATGAAGTGCCAAAATGTACAAGAACAAATAAAACGTCTATAAATCGACACAGCTGCAATTCCTGACATCAATCGCCCATGGCCTCTGGCCTGTTGAGGAGCACCACAGTCCCGAGTCCAAGTATAAACCATGAAAATCCGCTGCATTACGCCACATACACACACACCCGGCCCCTGGGCAGATCAGTGAGACTAGATCTGACTGACAGGGCCTGCACATCAGTGGAAATCGAATCGCTTCAGATCGGCAGGCCCAATTCATTCCAGATACCCACCGAAACAGCCTGCGGTTTTGGCCTGTCATGAAAATCCACTCATGTTGGCAGTTACTCACGAGCCAATGAAATGAGACCACAGTGATCAATCATGTTACAGATAACTTGTTTATTCTTAAGCATCAGTAATGAGGATAGGTAGCAACTCAAAGATGATTGCTGAGCCACAGACAGGCACGTGGGAATGAATCGCACTCTCACAACCAAATTTTCAGCCATAACTTTTGTCAGAAAATGAGAACATGTATAGTCTGGCTATGAGTGTGGGATGGTAGAATCCTACCTAATGCTCGTCACGTTTGTGTGTGCAGGTTTAAAATCAGTCGCAGGAAGAAAGTAGACACGATGGACGAACAGCACTGATAAGTACCTGTCGGACAATCCATAGATGTTTTAGCGAGTGAGTAAAGAAGAACCATGGAGTTTATATGCAGCTCTGTGCTTATTGGGTCCTTGATGTAATCTTGCAATAGGCAAGACTTATGTTAAGAAAAGTTATTGTATCAAAGCCAACTTTCTTTTAACTGTAATTTAATTTGTTTCTGACATTTGACTATATGAGGGACTTACCATAAGTTATATAATTTATGTTGAAAGTGAGAGTTATATTGTTAACGAGAGTCAAATAGATCACTGATTGACGAAAAGTAAAGTTTGTATGTCTACTTATTTCATAAGTAAAAAGAGTCATAAGTAAAAAGAGTCATAAGTAAAAAGAGTCTAAAAATTCCATTATTCGACAGAGAAGAAGTCTAAAGGGTTTCCAGCAGCCGGCTATCCAGTAAAGAAAAGTGGCTGCAAATTCCAAATTAGTCACCTCATAAAGTGGACGGTGGTTTGGGCGAATAAACCGAAATAACCCAAATTCACTTTTAAGTCAAACATTAGAACTTAGCAAAAGTACACCAGTACAGTACGAAAAGTTGCAACGACAATTATCAAAAACATCCACCTGCAAATTTAGATCCAGCAGCTTCAAGAATTTGTACTGAGTAACCATAAAACACAGAATGGGAATGTAGTAACTCTTTTAGGTAACCAACCCATAATTAGTAGTAATGAGATAAAATGTTCGATCGGGCTCCAGGGCTGGGGCCCAGGTCTGGAGGTTTATTAGACCTTATTCCATATAAGTATGTTAACTTTACACACAAAATACCCACAAAAGAATGGTTGCTGCTTGAAGAACCAAGCTTAGCTACTAATAAACCACAACCTATAATAGCAGGGACAGTGGAAACTTCAGAGGTTAACATATTTATAGATTCAGGGAGTGAGATAGCACTCATCTCAAACACATTTTTTAGCTCTATACAGAGTAAACATTACTTTATTGCCAGTGACCGAAGAATACATAATCGGGATTACAGGAACAAAAAGTAAACTTGTAAAATACGAAACTCAAGTGAATTGTAGTATCGGACATATGTTGTTTCATCAAACGCTATTAATAGTAGAGAATATTAACAGAGATGTACTGTTTGGTTTAGATTGGTTGTTAGAGTTTAAAGTCATCTTAAACTGACAATCATCATCTTTGTTATGGTAGACAGGACAGTAGATGCTTGTAATAAATAGCCACATTGAGGAACAAACAATTGAGTGTCAGTGTCTACGATTAACAGCTACAGCACAATTACCACCAACAACTGATAATGTGGATCAATTAACACATCAAACTCATATACAAGACTAGTTCATGGATCCCTAATATTAAACGATCAAAAGATTTGTATAAAACTTTAATGGAGTATGAAGTGGTGTTTCCCGATTGTTCAGGTAACATCAGCGACTATATCAGTAACTTCAAAATCAAAGATGACACTACATTCTTTTGCAAACAGTATCCAATACCAGTGAGTTCGAAAGAAGCAGTTCGGGATGAGATTAACAGAATGATTGATAATAATATTATAGGACAAAGTTCCAGTGTAATGAATAATCATCTGGTCGTGGTGAACAAAGCTACAGGCTCGTACATTAAATCGACATATAGAAAGAGCGAGAGCAACTGATTAATATTGACGAATTGTTATCTATGTTCGAAAAGGCAAATTCTTTAGTACAATAGACGTGAGCGCAGGATATTGGCACATAAAATTACACCCAGAATCCAAAAGTGTACAGTATTTTTGTTTGAAGGAAAATCTTATTTCATGTATTGCCATTCGGATTTAACATCTCTGTGTCCGTATTTATAAGTGTCTTAGACCAAGCAATAGGGAGACACTCACTCATTGAAGGATCTGACAATATATGTAGACGATATCTTAATAACAGCTACTTGGAAGGACTATTGTCTAGCTTTGTGCAAGACTGAAAAAATTAAAAGAAAATGTATTACAGTGAAGCTGTCTGAAGTGTTTTTCACCTGCCAAGAACTTAAAATTCTTAGGTGTTCTTATAGGGGTAAAAGGGAATTAGACTGGACCCTGTAACGAATAAAAGCTATCAAAGAATGTCTGCACCCCAGAAACGTGAGACAATTAAAAGAATTTATAAGTATGGCCAGACACTATCAATGGTACACAAGATAGCAAGAGTAAAATGACCTGAGAATATTAAGTTTATTAAGAAAGGGAGTACCGTGGACTTGCGATCAAGGTGCAAATGATGCATTTGAAAATGTGTGTGTGTGTGTGTGTGTGTGTGTGTGTGTGTGTGTGTGTGTGTGTGTGTGTGTGTGGTTTGAGGTTTTCGGGCGCTAAACAGCGTGGTCATCAGCGCCCAAACACATAGAAACAGGAACACATGCAGTGAAGGGACGAAGACGGACACCGAACAAGGAGAACGGCTAAAAGACACAGACCTGACGCAGTTCCAAATCCTCACATACAGAGGCAAAATAAGAGGAGAAGAAACGCACTAAAAAAGGAAAGGAAACACAAGGAAAAGAGAACAGAAATCGAAGTGAAACAAGTAGGCAATCGTGACTGGCGGACCTCTTACCTAAAGCCTGGGTGAGCCAGTCACCCAGCAGCACATTAAAATCCTCTCCCTAAAATCCGAGGCAACAAATTGGACAGGACACAAAACCGTAAGACCATAACCACAGTCGTTGCATCGTCTTGCAAAATAGAGGGCAAATCTGGTGGCAAGGAAACCACCGCCCTCTGGTCAGAGAATAAAGGACAGTCAAGTAAAATGTGGCGGACCGTAATCTGGACGCCACAAGCACTGCAGATTGGGGGGTCCTCCCACCGGAGTAAAAAACCGTGCGTTAAGGGACTGTGTCCGATGCGGAGGTGAGTGAGGAGAACCTCATCCTGCCTGCATGACTGGTAGGATGTACGCCATGGCCGCGTGGTGGCCTTGACCAGACGCAGCTAATTTTCACCGACTGCCAGCCATTCCTCTTCCCATTGACGCATAACACGAAAACGCAAAAGGGAGGTAACAGCATGGAGGGGGACGGCACATTCAACAACGTGAGGGAGGGAACATGCATCTTTGGCAGCCACATCCGCCAGTTCGTCCCCCCTAATTCCCACAAGCCCCAGCACCCAGCAGAAAGAAACCTCCTTCCCCTGCCGTTGCAGGTGGAGTAGGGCATCATGGATGTTCTGGATGACCGTATCCACTGGGTACAAGTGTTGCATGATCTGAAGGGCACTCAGGGAGTCAGAACAGATGAGAAACTTAAGACTGGGAACACATCTCATCTGCTCCAATGCCTGCAAGATCGCAAACAATTCAGCATCAAAGATGGTAAACGCTGCAGGAAGCCGTAACTTGACGACTATCAGGGAAAACAACAGCACAACCAACAGAGCCCCCTGTTTAGAGCCATCTGTAAATACTGGTACAGGGTCGGGATGCTGGTTTAAAATATCATAAAATAAGGAGGTAAAAACAAACGCAGGAGTGCAGCTCCTCCGGTACTCTGACAAGTCTAAAAGGACGCTGGGCCTCTGGAGCAACCAGGATGGAGTTGGGGTGCCACACGCTCCACACCAAGGGACTCAAGCAAATGCTTGGCACGAATCCCAAATGGTGTCGTTGCCCTTGGGCGACTGGAAAAGAGACGTTCCATAGGCGGTCGGGCAACAGTAGGGTATGCAGGGGAGGTAGGACAGGCAAGGAATTGACACACCCCTCGCACCATGAGTAGTTTCCGCCGGATGGCGAGCGGCGGTTCCCTGCCTCAGCACACAGGCTGGGGATGGGACTGGTACGGAAGGCACCAGTAACCAGCCTGATACCCTCATGGTGTACTGCGCCAAGAATCTTCAGATACAAAGGCCTCGCTGACCCGTACACAGTGCATCCATAGTCAAGACGCGACCGGACGAAAGCCCTATAAAACTCCAGCAGACGCGCCCGATCTGCTCCCCAGGACCGATGGCTCAGACACTTCAAAATATTCAGCGCCTTCAGGGCCCGCACCTTGAGGTCTTTAAGGTGCGGCAACCACGACAACTTGGAATCAAAAGTGAGGCCCAGGAACCTCACAGTGTCCCTAAAAGGAAGAATGGTGCCCCTCAGACGCAATTCAGGGGAGATAAAAGCACGTCGAGAATGATTAAAATGAACACACACACATTTGTCTGCAGAAAAAGTAAAACCCGTCTTCGCAGTCCATGCCTCTAATCGCTTTATCGTAAGCTGCAGCTGCCGACTAGCAGTGACAAGACTGGAGGAAGAACAGAAAACAGCAAAATCATCCACAAACAAGGAGCACTGGGCAGGACTCCGGATAGTGGACGTGATACTGTTAATGGCGACGGCAAAGAGGGTGACACTTAAAATGCTTCCCTGAGGAACACCATTATCCTGCACGTACAAATCATCTAACACATTACCAACCCGGTATCGAAAGAGGCGGCGGGAAAGAAAGGACCGAATGAAGATGGGGAGATGGCCACGAAAGCCCCCACTGATGGAGTTGATTGAGGATAAGGCGGCGCCAAGTAGTGTCATACGCCTTATTAATGTCAAAGAATACACCTAGACAATGCTGGTTACGTAGGAAGGCCTGCTGGATGGCCGCCTCAAGCAGGGTCAAGTTGTCTATAGTTGAACAACATCTCCGAAAGCCACACTGAGAGTGGCTAAGGAGCTGTCTGGTCTCGAGCAGCCAAACCATGCGACGGTTGACCATGCGTTCCAATGTCTTCCCGAAACAGCTCGTCAAAGCAATACTCCGATAACTACTGGGATGCATTCGGTCTTTTCCCGGTTTGAGGAGGGGAATCAAAATCGCCTCCCTCCACGAGTCAGGGAACGTGCCGGATGACCATATCATATTAAAACAATTCAGGAGAACTTCCTTGGATGGCAGCAACAAGTGCTGCGGCATGCTGTACAGGATTTGATCATCACCTGGCGCAGTATCATGAGCCACAGACAGCGCCGAATCCAGTTCCCACATTGTGAAGGAGCAGTTGTAGGGTTCAGAATTTGGAGACCGGAAGTCCAAGTGATCCCTCTCGATGGCAGTGCGGTAGCGGCAGAAATCTGGATCACAGTTAATAGTGGCAGTAGATTCCACAAAATACATGGCCAGTGTCTGGGCAATGTCTCTCGGCACCGTGAGTAGACAACCCTGATGCAGCAATGCCGTGACAGGTACCGTATTTACTCGAATCTAAGCTGCACCTGAAAAATGAGACTCGAAATAAAGGAAAAAAATATTTCCCGAATCTAAGCCGCACCTGAAATTTGAGACTCGAAATTCAAGGGGAGAGAAAAGTTTTAGGCCGCACCTCCAAATCGAAACAAAGTTGGTCCATTGTAATATGAGACACAATTTAGGTCGAATGAAAGACGATACAGCTATAGTAGTTTGGTTCGAATCGTAAGCTTAGCAGTTAAGCTTTACCAGGTAGCCATTGCCATGCTTCAGGCGCTCTGTCCGTATTTATACGGGTACCATTCCTTTTTCACGTGCTTCATCTGGATTAAATCGATTGCTTATTTTGCTTTGATCTGATAAGTGCCGTTTTCTTTGTTATAGGTGCTTATGTCACTCTAAGCTGAAAATGCATTACTGTACTGTGTCATGCATTGTTTGTTGCATTCTGATAGTGCGTGTTTACGGCCTGTCGCCGCTCGCGGCTTGACTTGCTTTTGTGCACGCTACTGCCGCTTTAAAAAAAAAGAAAAAGAGGAATCGTCTCATTAGCGAAACAATGGCAAGAGACTACAGTTTGTTGTTACTTACACTGCTGCTTTCTTTGATAATGATCAACAAGAACCAAATAATAGACTGCGTATGATAGAACATGTTCTGAACGAGAGTTAGGCGCAAATTTTTCTCCGTTTGAAAATCTTTGCGACCGCTTCTTTAGTATCAAATTCTGCACAGAAATTAGTCATCTTACATTTAAAATCTAGTCAGTTGCTGTGCTTCATTTCTGACTATATCACTATTAGGCATAAGAATAATACGATTCTAAACATGACACGATACGTATATTCTTCCGCGTTTGCTGTTGTTTCACTCTAGTTTCGTAGTTTATTAGGCAGACAGGATTTAAATGAGATAGCAGCAAACACGAAGGAATACATGGCAAAATGTTTATATTCGCATTCTTTCTTATGGTGAAGAGAATACTGCATGTGATTCACATTTCATCAGGTTCCTATTAACAACCATCTCTTCTCACAGGTAGGAAAAAATTTAGAACGTAGAGTTGGCCATATTGACAAACATCCCTAACAGTCTTGCCAGTCGGATTTTTGTAGTACATTGAAATTCTGCTACATTCGAAGATGAACAATACGGAATTTGTATTTACTTCGTTGGACAATGTATGAAAATGCAGTGGTCGAAACTCGGGGCGGAGGAAAAAAAAAAAGTTTTGGCGCCAGTATTTATCTTTGTGCCCACAAAGCATGCTTGTATAGCGCTACATATATTCGACGGCAGAAGTTAGTTGTGGCGGCACCTACCAACATTTTTCAGAACTTCCGCTTGCTTTGCACTCGATTCTAAGCCGCAGGCGGTTTTTTGGATTACAAAAACCGGAAAAAAGTGCGGCTTAGATTCGAGTAAATACGGTAGTTGGCTGCGTTTCCCGGAAATCCTCCTGATGGCTTCCCATACTTTTGTAGAACTAGTGGAGCGGGAGATGGAGTTCAGGAACGATTGCCATGACCGTCGTTTACTCTCTTTAATCACTCGCCGCGCTTTGGCTCTTACCCGAAAGGCCGCAAGATTGTCAGCTGAGGGACGGCACTTGAAGCGGCGCAGAGCTGCACGGCGGGCTTGGATGGCTGAGCGGCACTCAGTGTTCCACCAAGGGACAGGGCGCCTCTTGGGATGACTTGAGGACCGTGGGATCGACAATTCAGTAGCTTGGGAGATCACGGCTGTAACATGGTCGACCCATTCGTGGACACTGGCATGGTGTTCCACAACAGTTAAATCGCTGAAAAGTGTCCAGTCAGCTCTGCAGAGGTGCCACCTGGGTGGCACTGGTAATGACAGTCTCATCCAGGAGGCGAATCCAAAGGGGGAAGTGGTCACTAGAATGGAGGTCAGCGGCAACCTCCCACAGAGCAGAATCCGCGAGTGCTGGAGAGCAAAAGGAAAGGTCAATAGCTGACGACGACCCAGAAGCAGTACAGAAATGAGTGGAAGCACCAGAGTTGAGGATGCACAGTTCTTCGGATGCCATGAGGCTTTCCAGAATGCGACCCCTGGGGCAAGTAGTCTTAGATCCCCGTAAGACATTATGAGCATTGAAGTCCCCCAGAAGGAGAAATGGGCGGGGGAGTTGGGTAATAAGGTCTGTGAGAGCCTCAGAGTCTATTGCATCCTGAGGTGGTAAGTAAACAGAACAGATTGTGAGCCTCCGCCCCACAAGAAGGTCAACTGCAACTGCTTGCAAGTCCGTAACGAGAGGGAGCTCAGGTGAGTGATACATGTCATGGACAAAAACTGCAACACCACCCTTTGCCCTTTCCCCCATCAGATCATCTTTTCGATACACGGTATAGCCCTGTAAAGAAGGAGCATCAGTGGCCTGGAAATGTGTCTCTTTGAGACATAAGCACAAGGGGCACTCTTGTACAAGGAGTTGTAATTCGGAAAAAGGGCGCTTGTTGAATCATCCATATTACATCATCCATTGGCGAACCATTCAAATTTTTGACAGATGCAGCTGATTACAGCGTTGCTGTCTAACTTTTCCAAGTAATGCAGAACACAGAACCACAGCCTTTGCTAGCCGTAGCCTAAATAAGCACAAACTAAATTCCACAGCTACCGAAAAGGAACAATTGGCGATTGTGTGGAGTATTCAAAAGTTTCAAACACTAGTATGGGGATCAGAAATCCATATTTATACAGATCATTACAAGCTTTATCCTTTCAGATGAGTAGTCGATTACTACACAGTAGGTTGATGCGATGGATGCTTTTCCTACAGGAGTACTATATTAAGATACAATACGTAATAGGTACCAAAAATATTTTACCTGATGCTTTGTCGAGGCTACCCATAGGAATGGGAGAACTGAAATGTACGGAAGGGCCCAGCATTATTGTTGCCATTAATTTTATGTCAGAGGAATATCTGAACATCATTGTAAAGCAAATGGCTCAAAGAATAACAGGAAATATAAATCATGATCCTTATTTCACAGAAATATTTTCTATGTGTATCCAGAACTCGTTACCCCCTAATCAATTAGGAAAATGGGAAATTATAGATCATAACTTGATTTGGAGAGACAGCGTAACATCAGAGCGTTGGCACTTATGTATTCCGAATGTAATGGAAGACGAACTTGTGTAGTATGTTCACACAGGATATGGACACTTCGGAATCAAAAAATGTATACCCCATATGGATAAGTTTTATTATTTCAAGAAACTAGGTCATAAAATAAGTTTGATTAGAACTTGTTGAACTTACCAGAAAGTAAAAAGAGAATAATACGTGAAATACAAAATGTATCCTATTATTCCTGAGTCATTACGCAACCTCAAGGCAGCAGATTTTTTTTTGACGAATTCCACAAGGGAAGGGAGGAGTATCATATTTTGGTTATCATAGAATGCTGGTCAAAATTGTTAAACTACATCCCATTACAAGGGCAAATAGATGGTTATACACTGTTTACAACAATACTTTCAAGTATGTAAACCAAAACTGTTTCTTACAGATAACGGACCACAATTTGTAACGAATTTAGAGAATTCCTAATGTGGGAAAGAATTCGACAAGTATTAATATCCAATTATAACATGTCATCAAATCCACTTGAACGAGTAGGGGAGGAAATTGGTAAATTATGTCATACTTACTGCCATGAAAAACATACTCCGTGGGCAACGAAAATTAAAGTCTTTGAACTCACCCTAAATGAATTACCCCATTTATCGACTGGGTTAGAAGTTATAGGCAAACCTTCTACAGAAGAACCTCTAATTGTTTTAATTGGCCTGAACAACCTAGTGTCAATTACGAAGTAAATCAAGAAATAGCTTCTCAGAATTTAACTGAAAAGGTGCTACACAAGAGTAAGTAAGCATAACGAAAAGGCTGTGGAACCTCAGTAACAAGTCGTCGACCTGGTTCTTACGAAACAACATCTTCACAGCTCGACTCTGAAGAAAGAGACTCATAAGTTTGTCCAAAAATATGAGGGACAAACTGTGATCCATCCTAAGACATTTTTAATAGATCCCACAACTGGATGACAGAAGGGGAAATACGTAAAAGATGTAAAATTGTATATTGCCAAGGATGTTAACATTCAGAATTAACGGGCGGAGTAACGACCACTGGATCCCGAGATACCTTAGGTGTTTCTTCCAAAACAGTTTTCCGGCACTTAATTCCTTTAAAATCTAGAACTATCCTCTAATCTTATTGCTTAGAAAACCATATATGACTAGAATAGAGAACAACTTGATAGAATCACAGAAAAAAGTGATATCTAGACGAAAAACTGAATACAGCATTATATTTGTGGAAAATATGCGATTGCCTGAACAACTGTTATACTGTAGTGATGATCTACTTTGTATTGAATACTTTATACCTTTTATGGCATGCAATATAGGTGGGAGGGTTTGTATAAATTTTGAAAGGGGGTGGAAAAGCATGGTTTACAAGAACAGAAATAATCATTAACACAAAACACACATTTCACACAACCCTCACAAGCAAGTGTGCCTGATTTTTCATCATTTGCCATTTCCATAAGGTTGCTACAGGACCTTTGGGACCTCAAAGGGTGAAACTGGGACAAAGTCCGTTCTGTAGGTGACGATTTAACACCAGACCACCTCCAGCATCTCACTCAAGTACGTGAGGGGTAGGGATCTTAGGAAAGAGGGGTTAGAAGGTTTGGGGCTATCTCCGTTCTCTTCTTCGATCCTAGCATCCACATCTATTTTTTCTTTTCTTCTCATATGAGGACATGCCTATGCTTTCCCTCTTTTCATATTCACATACTTCTATCGCTGAAGTCCCTCCTGATTTCCATGTTTACTTGAAACCTTAATCTTTAGATAAGGAAGGCAAAACATCAAGACTACACGAACATACATCTACATACACACAAATATACACTTCTAAACAAACATTAAATTACATAAGAAAGCCTGTCACAATGCAAGAACTGCCAGGTGTTTTAGAGAAACTGTATGTACATATGTGCCCATATATAGGAAGCTATGACAGTTCTACATCAAACATGCATAAGAAGAGGTGCACATAAAGAACAGGGACAGTTCTAAATAAGAGATTAGAATAGCCACAATGAACTCATGGGCAAAGAGAGACAAAAGCATATATTTTATGGAACGAAAATGCTACATAACGAACAAGTATAAAGTAGTAAGGAGTAATGGATAAATAATAAAGAGGCATGAGCAAAGAAAGAAATCTAAAGTAGGAGAGGAATTAGTCATGTTGGTCATTAAGAAATGTCAGAGTAATAAATACTCTGATGAACTGACGGATAGTGGGACATAAATAGTATATGAAGACATAGTATCTACTGAAAATATAAAAGTTGATAAAGTAGAGGAGGACTCTAGGGAGTAAATGATGTATTAAAGAATGAATGTGAAGTTTAAGATAGGTTTATATCTTTACCAGATAATACTGAATTATGGTATACATAGAAATGTAGGCAATGAACTGTGAGGCCTACTTAGAAAGGATAAGGGGAGTGTACCCAGCATCCACTAAGTATAAAGGGCAGGCGTATCTATGTGGAGATAGGACGATCTGTGGCCTAAAAAATAGGGATGTTTTGTAATGAGTGTACCTACCAGAATGGAAAGAGAAAGTGCTCTCATAATGTCAACCCACAAGCAAGGAATAGGTGCTGATCTGAAGAGAAGGAGACAATATCATGACAAAAGCCACAAATTTTATAGGGATTATTCTGGGAAGTGTGAATTCTAAGAATGACTAGCATTATTATGTTTCGTGGAAATAAATGAGGCCAAAAGAACACTTTCGCCCAGAGTTCCTCCAAGCTACAAATAATGAAATTAGTACATACTAGGAGGAGGAGAACAAAAGATCTGAAAAGAAAATAAGACTACTAATGTGTCAAACACCTGAAGTTTACGACTGAGGGGAAAAAAGGGAATAAAGAAAAGAATAAGTCCTCACAATTCCTAAATATTAATAAAGCTGACTAAAACCATGAGTAAATGCTCATGTCTTAATAACAAAGTAAAATAAGGAAATAGAGAAACAATAAGAGGAGAGAGAATTGTTATTGAAAGGAAAGATATTTATATAAACATATGTAAGAAACGCATACTGTTAAGATATGAAATTTTATAATGAGTGATATTATTTGCATAACAATTATGTATAAAATATTGTGTGTTCAATCTGAAGGGGAAGGGGGGGGGGGGGGTGTGATTCAATAATTTGTGTAAATTCTAGAACCACTCAGCCTTCTACCATCTCAAACACACAATATTCTGGTTATGAGTGTGGGATGGTAGAATCCTACCTACCGTATTTACTCGCACTCGAATCTAAGCCGCACCTGAAAAATGAGACTCGAAATAAAGGGAAAAAAAATTCCCAAATCTAAGCCGCACCTGAAATTTGAGACTCTAAATTCAAGGGGAGAGAAAAGTTTTAGGCCGCACCTCCAAATCGAAACAAAGTTGGTCCATTGTAATACGAGACACAATTTAGGTCGAATGAATGACGATACAGCTACAATAGTATGGTTCGAGTCGAAAGCTTAGCAGTTAAGCTTTACCAGGTAGCCATTGCTATGCATCAGGCGCTCCGTCCGTATTTATACGGATACCCTTCCTTTTTCACGTGCTTCGTCTGGTTTGAATCGATTGCTTATTTTGCTTTGATCTGATAAGTGCCGTTTTCTATGTTATAGGTGTTTACGTCAGTCACTCGAAGCTGAAAATGCATTACTATATTGTGTCATGCATTGTTTGTCGCATTCTGATAGTGCGAGTTTACGGCCGGTCGCTGCTCGTGGCATGGCTTGCTTTTGTGCGCGCTACCGCCGCCTACAATTTAAAAAGAGGAATCGTCTCATTAGCGAAACAATGGCAAGAGACTGCTATTTTTTGTTACTTACACTGCTGCTTTCTTTGATAATGATCAAGAACCAAATAATAGACTGCGTATGATAGAACATGTTCTGAACGAGAGTTTGGCGAAAATTTTTCTCCGTTTGAAAATCTTTGCGGCCGCTTCTTTAGTACATCAAATTCTGCACAGAAATTAGTCATCTTAGATTTAAAAATCTAGTCAGCTGCCGTGCTTCATTTCTGACTGTATCACTATTAGGCATAAGAGTAATACGAATATAAACATGACACGATACGTATATTCTTCTGCGTTTGCTGTTGTCTCACTCTAGTTTCGTAGTTTATTTGGCAGACAGGATTTAAATGAGATAGAAGCAAACACGAAAGAATACATGGCAAAATGTTTATATTCGTATTATTCTTGTGGTGAAGAGAATACTGCATGTGATTCACATTTCATCAGGTTCCTATTAGCAACCATCTCTTCTCACAGGTAGGAAAAAATTCAGAACGTAGAGTTGGCCATATTGACAAAAATCCCATTACCAGTCGGATTTTCGTAGTACATTGAAATTCAAAGATAAACAATACGGAATTTGTATTTACTTCGTTGGATTATGTATGAAAAAAGCAGTGGTCGAAACTCGGGCGGAGAAAAAAGCTCGTCTTCCTTTTTTTTTTTTAATTTTATTTACTGACGCAGAGGTTTTGGCGCCAGTATTTATCTTTGTGCCTACAAAGGATGCCTGTGTAGCGCTACATATATTCGACGGCAGAAGTTAGTTGTGGCGGCACCTATCAACATTTTTCAGAACTTCCGCTTGCTTTGCACTCGATTCTAAGCCGCAGGCGGTTTCTTGGATTACAAAAACCGGAAAAAAAGTGCGGCTTAGATTCGAGTAAATACGGTATATGTTTGGGTGTGCAGGTTTAAAATCAGTCACAGGGAAAAAAGTAGACGCGGCAAATGAACGGCACCGACAAGTACCTGCCTGGCAATCAACAGATGTTTTAGTGAGTGTGTAAGGAAGAACCATGGAGTTTAGATGCAGCTCTGTGCTTATTGGGGCATCGACTATTGTTATAACAAAGACAGCTGAAAAAATTCTTGAAATTTCTTGACGTAACCTTGCTATAGGCATTGATTTATGTTAAGAAAAGTTATTGTATCAAAGCCAACCTTCTTTTAACTGTAATTTAATTTGTTTCTGATGTTCGACTGTACGAGGGACTTACCGGAAGTTATGTTTAAAGTGAGAGTTTTATTGTGTATGAAAGTCAAATACATTATTAATTGACGAAAAGCAAAACACACACACACACACACACACACACACACACACACACACACACACACACCTGCTGTGTCTAGTCTCTGAAAATCAGATTCAAACAAACTACTACTCATGCCTCCCTGGCCCTCGTCAGCAGCTGCCAGGCTAGCAGCAAGAAGTGATGGCAGCACTGACTGCAAGCTGAGGGGAGTGGTAGGAAGGAGAGAAGCAGTAGTAATCTGAGTAGGGAAGTGGCACACATGCTCAGCTGTGCCCAGCTAGCGACGATGTATGACACCTCAGCTCAGTAAACAAACCATTTCAACTACTGAGACAAAAACGAGATTTTTCATTTTTTTCAAATTTCCCAGATTTCCAGAACCTGTGGCAACCCTGTAATTACAGTGTAACATATTTTGGACCATTTTAAGCAAAAATTAATTAGTCTGCAGTATTAAAAACTGAAAATCTGATTTTTGTACCATGTTGCAATATTAGAACTCCCCTTAACTATAGAAGCCATCCAAAAATGAGGAAATGATATGCCTCTTACATTCAAGTGTGCACATGAACTGTTTTCATCATGTTGCACAATTTTGGTAATCATTCTCCATTTATATTGATATAATTTATATAATCTCTAATTCCTGAAATATTATCCGCAATGTTCATTCTTCATTACAAAAATTTTACAGCATATAAAGAATAAAATTGGATGTAACTAGCAACCGAAATCGGGCAATATATTTGCTTATATGTATGTACGGCACGGCAATGGCCTTGCTGCAGTGGATACACCGGTTCCCATGAGATCACCAAAGTTAAGTACTGTTGGGCGTGGTCGGCACTTGGATGGGTGACCATCCAGGCTGCCATGCACTGTTCCAATTTTTCGGGGTGCACTGATCCTTGTGATGCCAATTGAGGAGCTACTCGACCAAATAGTAGCAGCTTCGGTCAAGAGTACCATTAGAACAACCAGGAGAGGGGTGTCCTGACCCCACGCCCCTCCTATCCGCATCCTCCATTGAGGATGACACGGCAGTCGGATGGTCCCGGTAGGCCACTCGTGGCCTGAAGACTGACTATATGTACAGCACAGAAGACAACTTCCTGTAAAGCCCTTACAAACAATTCCCTTGTTGATTTTACATTTTATAATATAGGAAATTTGACTATGAATTAAACTTACTGTTTATATCAGAAGAGTAACAAGCACAGGTGACAAATTCTAGCTGAACTCTACATCAGCTCTGAAGGCAAGTACCTATAAGGGCTTCAGTAAATACTGATACTATTAATTGTTCACTGTTTATATCAAGCCAAACAAACATGGTACTCGATTATTGGAAAAACTGTTGTGAGTATATTAATACCAATGATGTAAATACCACTGCAAAAGGGCTAATGTTAGATAGCAAATATTCAAAAATTGGTTTCTGTTGAATTTTGTTCATCAGGAGACAGGAACATACAGTAAGTAAGCATTTATTCAAGAAACACCAGTACTGGAGATGTTTGGTATATTTATTAAGAAAAAACTTTCTTACACCACATCTGCATTACGCAGTAAGAACACAACAGCCACCAATTTCTTTTATTTTATCCTCAGCCTGTTTGGAGAAGAATTTGGCTTTCACGATCACAGGCTGTTTCGGTAGGCGACCCTTACCCAATACTTTGTAGTAACCCTGCAACACAGTAAGTGCACCATGAGAGCTATAAATTTTCAGAAAAACTTGCTCATAAATTATAGAAACACATGTAATACAAAAGACTGGACAATTCTGTTTTATCCAAAATTATTTTTGAAAGAAAATTCAGAAATAATTGTGCACATTCTGTATTTTTTTAATCCTAAACTCCTAATATTACTCTTAATACTTTTAAGCAGTACTCTCAAACTGATACGCACATAATTCACACACAAAATTTAATTAAAATGCACAGTTAGCACCAATAATATTTTTTTTTTAAAAACTCCAGACCACACATTGACACCAATTGCATATATCAGAACTATGAACAGCCCCTAGACAATAGCTAACACTTAAAATTAATATCTAAACTGAAAAATGCCACAAATCTTCACAATCAGCAGTTGAGGTAATACATTTATTCCATCTACTTCAAGGCAAGAAATAATATTGACAATTAACACTAATTAATGTAAACTGCCACAGCTATTATTAAGATGACTTTAGCAACTGAAAAATCCCCAACAACATATATAGATTGTATAACTTTGTAGCCTTCATTTCAATAAACATCCAGAACAATAAAGTTGTATAAATGTTCCAAATGTAGTGCCTCTGGCATACAATTCATTCAAAACACACTTACACAGTCAAAATCTGAACAACACTTTTCATTTCACAATATATTGTGTTATTCAGTGCCATAATGCCATTGTCACCTGACTGATGGAAACTTGAGTATTCATTCTGAATGTCATGTCCCAAACCAATGTGCAGTGGCATATGAACTGTTCAGTGAATGAAACACCTGAAATGAATTTTTTGGAAGAATCTCTCCATATTGATAGTAGATCAATCAAGTGGTTCTGCCTTCTTAAGATACATCATGTGTGTGTTTGCCAACATGGCAAACCTCTCCCACAATTTTTACTTTTTTGTATCCAACCATTATTTTTTGGTTGCCTTATTTCATGGAATCATGAAGGTCACACAAGGGCTTTTTACTAAGAGCTATGACATGGAAGAGCCCAAAAGTTTGAAAACTCATGTGTAGAGAAATATCACCAAACACACAGAACATGAAACACTGATAAGCTATATGAATAGAACTGTCAGCACCACAGAAATATGAACTAGCATTTTGAACAGAAAAGAAATATGCAAATGACCATTTACAATCAACAAATGTGTTTATTTTCTGTATGTATACAGGCTGTGTTAATGTTTATGTAATAAACTGTTTACACCAGTTATTATTCCAGGTCCATGCATAAATTACACTGTCAAGAGCAGACATTGTGCATTTTGACGCTGTGCTGAACACATGCAATGACCTTCAGAAAGCTTACAACAAGTTTGACACAGTCCCTCATGTAGCATTTCTCAGTATTTGAGTGGAATATGCTGTCATGTTGCATACTAATCCTTCTGTTTACAAATGCTATACAGACAAAGGGGAACTTACACCAACTATAACAATAATTATTTAAATTTTCTACTTACAGCTTTCACAACATCAATTACTGGTGCTTTCCCCTCAGTATTGTTCTTATACTTTTGCCTTGTCTGTTCCGTGACAAGGGTCCATAGTTTGTCAAGGTTGATTGTGGGACACCACTTCGTATTGCGTCTCAAGTGATAGTTGCGCATACCAAGCTGAAAGAAAATGAGCACTGAAACCACACACTACAACCACAAATTACATAATACACAGCATAATTTGAAAATTACAGTACTATTCCAATGTTATAAGAATATTGAATGCAACTATTTTAACAAACTGATGTGAGAGCATTAAAACAATTAACAGTCATTAAGTGGAAATTACAAAACCATTTTAATAATATCAGTTGCAGAGAGATGTATTACAGCTCTGTCCACAGCTCAAGGACATGATACATCCCATCACAACAAAGTGAATGGTGCTTTGCATGTAACAATCTGTTGTCCCCAAGATTCCCAAAGTGAAATTCCCTGATATTTCCCTGATTTCCAGAAAAGTTTTAGCATTTTTTTTTTCCTTACGAATTTTGAGATCTCCGTAAGTTAAGAAGTAAGATGAGAATCTACCTTACCTTTGCAGCTACAGTACAAAAAACAGTAATGCAAATGAGGAAATATCTAAAACCTTGCAAGCAGATGAAGTTTCCCGATACAAGCAAAACTATCAAGTACTAACATTAACATCTTTTGTAATGAACTGCTTTTAGATGAAGAAAGCAAGCCAAATGGTGTGTTTCATTAAGACCACTGATATTTTATTTCAACAAAATGAAATATTTCATGACAAAAATATGCCTTTCCTTGGAGTCACAAGACAGATTTACAATACATTCACTGAAAAAAAGTAGGCCTCTTGAAAGAAGGTGTGTAAGGTGGGGAAGAATTGCGTAAACCAACACAGTAGGTGACCAAGAAAAAGTTGGTTCTACTATGTTACTGTTACTACCCACTGTGTCTTATCTACTATTTTACAGGTATTGTGTGATTTTTCTTTCGAGAAATGTGAGTACACAGCGTACAAACCACCAGTGACTGACAATTTTCTTCTTGTTATCATCCATATTTTAACATTTAAACTAATTTTGAAGTGCCAAAATGTACTAGAACAAAATTTCTATAAAATGCTACACTGTGCCATTCACTTGCCGTGAGACAGTCACAATTCCGGAACTCCTTTGACCAGGGTCTCTGGCCCGCTGAGGAGCATCGCAGTCCTGGGTCCATGGATAAACCATGAAAATATGCTGCATTACGGCACACACAAACAGACCCAACCTCCAGGCAGATCAGTGAGAAAAGATCCAATGGGCAGGCCCTGCACATTAGTGGAAACCAAATATGCTTCAGATCAATAGGCTCAGTACATTACAGATACCTGCAGAAACGGCCTCTTGTTTTGGCCCATTGTGGAAATCCATTCGTTTGGCAAGCTATTCACGAGCCACAGACAGCATGTAGATCAAATGAGACCACGGTGATCACTCCATGCAACATAACTTTTTCAAATACTCTGAGACTCAATAATAATGAGGATAGGTAGCAACTCACTGTAAAGATGATTGCTGAGCCGCAGACAGGCATGTAGAAAAGACAATCACACTCAGAACCAAATTTTCAGCCACAGCATGTCAAAACGAAAGTGCACACACAATCACTGACAACTCATGCACGCATGACCACTGTCTCTGGATGCTGTGCCTATAATCTCTCAGAATCAGATCCAAACAAACCACACCTCATGCCTCCCTCCCTCTCATCAGCAGCTGTTAAGCTAGTGACAAGAAGTGGTGGCTGCACTGACTACAAACTGAGGAAAGTGGTAGGAAGTAGAGATGGGCAAAACTGTTCTTTTCAGAGATTGGATCAGAACTGTTCACTCCCTGAAATGAATTAGCTCTTTTTCATGACTCACCACTCATTTACAACAGAAAATAAATGGAAGGCACATTGCCCTTTAAACTTGGTTTATTCCAGTACTATACCTGTATTTTGATCTTATTTGATCCTATTTTGAAGTAACATAGATAATGAGTAAGAATTTTGTATTGTTTATTGAAATTTCCACGATATGACAGTTTTTGATTATTGATTTATTTTGCACTATCATGGTTTTTTGGGTGATCGGAAAATGCTGTAACTTGAGATTTACATTAACAATATATTTGGCTATAATGCATTAAAATTTCATTAACCTCATACAAATTCATCGGAAGCCATATATTTTTAAAGTGAACGTTTCCTTCCGAAGACGCCTAAAATCGCAAAATCCGTACCAGAATAAGAAAAAAATATATATAAATTTGACTGTAAAACGAAAGTGCTGCATATAGCCTTACGCAGAATAAAACAAGGAAAATATTGGTGTATCACATTTTGCGATACGTTTATCGGTTCGCTCGTAATTAAAGCGTAAATTCGAGTGTCCATAATAAAAATTCTATAGTAAGAGGAGTCATCAGGAACCTAATCTAATCAGTTTAAACAAATAAAAATAAAATAAAAACAATTGATGTATACATAACATAATAATGTAATATACATAGCGGTATTACTACGAAGAACAATATCCAGTAGGGACGAACTCCGATGCAGAGGCGCTGAGTCGAGCAGGTCGAGCCGCGAGCTGTATTACTGCGTGAGCTGAGACCGCAGAGACCAGAGTGACACCTGAGTCGCTTTGCTCAACGCTCTGGCTAGAGTCGAGACGGTGGGGTGAGCGTTGAGCGGGCGAGTTCCGAGGGTGGGGGGAGCGGTGAACTCACCCGCTCCGAAACAAATCGTCCGTTCCCTTGCGAGCAGGTTGTTGCAAGTAGTTCCTATGTTATCCGTTAGGTGGCTCTTTGTCCTGTTGCTCGCGTCAACTGCCCAGAGGGCAGGACGTGCGACTGAAACGATCGCCGACAGAGTGCAATGCGAAGTTAAGCTGCGCCAGACGACGCACAGAGGCGGCACGGCATATGTGAAACACAAAATCCAATGGGGCACTGCACAATGCAGGCAGCCAAGGTAGAAGCAGGGCAGAGGCCGGCGCTGGCTGTGTTGTGTGGCGTGCACTGTGCTGTGACCAGCAGAGGCACTGCTGATATGCTCCGTCTCTCTCTCTCTCTCTCTCTGCCGTGGGAAACGTTTGGAGCTACCGTTCTTTTTTTTTTGAATCACTGATTGTTCACTCCTTTGAAAGATTCAACTCTATGAATTAGTTCAAGAGCGCATCCCCCATCTCTAGTAGGAAGGGGAGAAGCAATAGGAGTGAGGGAGTAGGGAAGTGACACGAACTCAGCTACACCCAGCCAGCAATGATGCATGACATTTCAGTAAACAAACCATTTCATCTAATGAGACAGATTTTCCAGTGTTTGTTTTTCAAAGTTCTGATATTTCCCTGATGTGTTTGAAATTTTCTGACATTACCTGATTTCCAGAACCTGTGGCAACCCTGATAATGCTGTAGTAATATACAGGGTTACTCTAAATGATGAACCAATTTTCAAAAATTTGTATGTATTGAAACACAAATCCAAAATGAACATTCTTTATACTAATGAAAAAAGGAACATTCAGTTTTGGTGGGTAGCAGCAGGAAGGTGGTGATGGTTTGTGAAACGGGTGGTAAAGTTTAAACAGCAATAGAGCCGTCATTCCATTTCACTGTCAGCTGTGAGCGAGACGTGAACTGTGGAGCATAAGGTTTTCTGCATTCTAGAATTCATGAAAAGTGAACCACAAATTGCAATGCAGCAGGCATTTCATACCAAATTCAGTATTCAACCACCAATTCACAAAAGCATTAGCCTTTTGTATAAGCAATTTAGTGTGACCAAAGGAAAAAGCACAGTCCGACCACTTGTTTCAGAGGATGATGTCCAATGGATTCAAGAAAGTTTTGTGCAGTCTCAGCAAGTCTACCAATAGAGCAAGTCAATAACTTTGAATACCCAAACCAGCTGTAGGGAAAGTTCTGAGATGGCATTTGCTGTACCAGCTCTACTGTTTTAACTTGTGTAGGCTCTCAACCCCAATGACAAAGACAAGCATCTCACATTTTGTGGTTATGTGCTAGAAAAGATGGAGGATGACGCATTTCTACAGCACGTAATTTTTAGTGATGAAGCGACGTTTCACCTTTGTAGAAAAGTCAATACACAATGTTGGCATACGAGGCTTGGAAAATCCACATTCACCATTGCAACAAGAAAGAGACTCACCAAAGATCAACTTGTTCTGTGCCGTATCCTGAACAAAGGTTTAGGGACCATTTTTCTTTGAGGAAAGAACAGGAATCACGTACCTGGATATGTTGGAAGAATGGCTGTTCCCTCAAGCTATGGAAGATTCCCAGGACTTCACATTTTCCAACAGAATGGAGCTACACCCCACACCATTGGGAACATGTTGTACAAGGCTTTTTGAACGACTCCCTTCCTCAGCACTAGATCAGTCACAGGGGATTTGAGGACCCGGCTCTGCACATCTGGCCACCAAGATTTCCTGATTTCTCACACTGTGACTATTTCTTATGTGGTTATGTGAAGGAAGCTGTTTACGTCCTGTCTCTACCAACCACTGAATGATCTGTGGAACCGTATCACTGCTGCCATGCACTCATTAACAGCAGATACGCTTGCGCACGTCTAGGACATGTTTGGCTACTATGTTGATGTTTGCCATGGAGCCAACAGTGGCCACATTGAACATTTATAATTATTAGTTACTTATTATAAACCAATTAATTGCAAATTATTAAATTGATATCAAACATTATGAAAAAACTTTGAAACTTCCTCTTTACATTGGTATAAAGCTTTTTCATTTCAGATTTGTACTTTAATAAATATGAAGTTTTGAAAATCGCTTCATTTAGAATAATCCTGTATTTCAGTGAATGTATATTACTAAGAAGAGGCTAAGTAATCTTGTGTTATTAGTCTCACTAGACTTTCTTTTTAAGTAAAATAAAGACTTTTCCTACTCGAGGGCATTTTCTTTGACTGCATACTTAAATGTAATAACTTTACATTTCCTCGGGCCATAATTTCTCTACCATTATTTTTCTTTCACACTTTAAATAAGAATTTTCATTAGAAAGAGTGGCAGCTAAATAATTATTGTGTGTATATGCCATAGAAATGCTCCATAAGGTCTATTGCACGATTTCATCCAGTAACAACAATTTCTTCCTCTTCCTCTTGTGTAAGCCCTCTTACTACTAATGTAACAACACAGACCCTATTATCCTATTTCCATAAGTATATTTCAATGTCATTTAATTTCATAGTGAATTCTTATAAAAAGAAAATGGGCATTTGACATGAAGAGAATCTGATGTGATAGAAGTATTAGCTTGAAGCAAGGGATCTATTATGAAAAGCATAATGGAAACAGCTACAGAACAAAAGTAATTTTCCATTTTAATAAAGTCATAAATACAACTATTAACCAAAATGCAATATGCAGCACTTCTGAGTTACAGTATGTACTGAAATATTTCAAGGAGTTTCAATAAAAACACCAACGTATTATGAAAATTTAAACCACTCACTTTCAACCATTTTATATCTAAAAAAATTAAAAAAGAGCCAAATGTATTTCCACTATCTATCCACATGCAACAAAGAAGCTGAAGTTCTGGAGACGTAAATTATGGATGGAAACACCCAAGAAGTGTCAACAGTTATTAAAATAAGGTTTAAACAAAATTTTTCAGCACACACTGGATTATCAAAGGAACATAGGCGAAATGCTGCATGCAAGTAAATGCTACAACCCTTCGAGTTCTAAACATCTGGTCAGAAGCGGAACCTCATCATTAAACTCAGTTCGCCGGTTGTTTAATCATCATTCCAGATCAATCGGAAATAAGCATGTAGAAAGTCAGAAACCTCACCTTACCGAAGTAGCCAGGGTGATACTTGTCAAAATTGATGCGGTGGTGATGCATACCACCAGCATTACCTCTTCCACCAGGATGTTTCCTGTGCTTTCCTGTAAATAAGAATTAAAAATTATATCATCCACATACAACTATACGTGATCAAGCCCACAATCCACAGAAAGAATATACGAGGGTTGGAACTTTAATATTTACAGCTCGTACAAAATAGACACGTGTTTCAAAGTTTTGCTGACCTTCGAAGTAGTCACGAGCATTGTGTATAACCCCACTGCCACAGCATTGTGTATAACCCCATTGCCACTGATGTGGATGTTTTAGGATACTCTTAGCAGCACCAGTTGTGTTGACTGAGCGGCACTGTCTATTGCCTGATGAATTTGTAGCAATTCTGAAGTGAATGCCGTGAAGTGTTTTCTTCAGTTTCGAAATCGAGTTTAACTCACGAGTCAGGGGAGTGCAGTAGACTTTAGCAGCCCCATCAGTCAAACAAATCAGTAACAGCTTGCACTGTATGTGCAAGAGCATTGTCCTGCAAAATGATGGTCAGGTCCTACAGAAAGTGTCATCACTTCTGTCTCTATGCTGTTCATTTTTAGAACTCAACCTACGACCAGCTTAGAGACAGAAGTGATGACACTTTTTGCAGCACCTGACCATCAGACTGCAGGACACTGCTCAAGCACATACAGTGCAAGCTGTTACTGATTTGTTTTACTGATGGGGCTACTAAGTGCTATACCACCTACTGCACTCCCCTGATGTAAGCCCTCACGAGTTCAACTCTTCATTAGCTTCAGAACTCCAACAAATCCGTCACGCAATAGGCTGCGCCGCTCGAACAGTCAACACAACTGGCACTGCTAAGAGTATCCTATGACTACCACATCACAGGCAACAGGGTTGTACACCATGCTTGTGACTACTGTGAAGGTCGGTGAAACTTTGAAACACATATCTATTTTGTACGAGCTGTAAATAAATAGTTGCCACTATGAAAGTTCCAACCCTCGTAGTTTTCCAATTTGAAAAATGTAACAAAGATCATTGAGCCACAATAATGAACTTTATGCCTGAACAGTTAAAAGTATACTGAAATGATTACCAACTCTCACATTAGGTAAAGCAAACTTCAGCAAGCAGATACACTTTCATTTTTCTTCCAGCTTGCCCACCAAGTTATACGGCATAAAAAGTAAATTCTACAGTGACCAATAACATTTTGCCGTAAAAGTGTACATGTGGAGTCAACACCTTTTTCACTGCAGGGTGCAAATGGTAACTTTGTTTAGCTTACACTGGGAAGGTCCATGCTTAACAACCATCTCCGAAATCTTGACATTCTGAAAATATGCCATAAAGTTCTTGAAAGGATCACATCACTGCGTCATTACAGCCAGTTTTCGTCCAGCCAGTAGTTGGCTCCTCCAACTCACAATCAAACTACTGTATTTACTCAAATCTAAGCTGCACCTGAAAAATGATACACTAAACCAAGGAAAAAAAAAAAAAATTTCCCGAATCCAAGCCACACCTGAAATTTGAGACTCTAAATTCAAGGGGATAGAAACATTTTAGACCGCACCTCCAAACTGAAACAAAGTTGGTCCATTGTAATATGAGACAATTTAGGTAGAATGAATGACGATACAGCTACAGTAGTTTGGTTCGTGTGGTAAGTTTAGCATTTAAGCTTTACCAGGTAGTCATTGCTTCGCACCAGGCACTCCACTCCGTCCGTATTTATACAGGTACACTTCCTTTTTCACGTGCTTCGTCTGGTTTGAATTGATTGTTTATTTTTCTTTGGTTTGATAAATGCCTTTGTCTTTGTTATAGGTGTTTGTCACTCTAAGCTCAAAATGCATTATTGTACTGTCATGCATTGTTTGTCGCACTCTGATAATTAGTGTTTATGACCTGTCGCCGCTTGTGGCATGGCTTCCTATTGTGCATGCTACTGCTGCTTACACTTAAAAAGAAAAAGAAAAAGAGAGAGAGAGAGAGAGAGAGAGAGAGAGAGAGAGAGAGAGAGAGAGGAATCGTCTCATTAGCGAAATGGCAAGAGACTGCCATTTGTTGTTACTTACACTGCTGCCTTCTTTGATAATGATCAACAAGAACCAAATAATAGACTGCGTATGAAAGATGGTCTGAACAAAAGTTTTGCGAAAATTTTTCTCCGTTTGAAAATCTTTGCAGACGCGTCTTAAGTACATTACATTTTGCACAGAAATTAGAGTCATCTTAGGTTTAAAAATCTAGTCAGTTGCCGTGCTTCATTTCTGACCATCACTATTCAGCATAAGAATAATACTAATATAAACATGACATGATATGTATATTCTTCCGCGTTTGCTGTTGTCTCACTCTACTTCCGTAGTTTATTAGGCAGACAGGATTTAAATGAGATAGCAGGAAACATGAAGGAATACACAGCAAAATGTTTACACTCTTATTATTCTTATGGTGAAGAGACTACTGCATGTGATTCACAATTCATGCAAGTTCCTATCAGCAACCATCTCCTGTCACAGGTAGGAAAAAAGTCAGAACGTAGAGTTGGCCATATTGGCAAACATCCCAAACAGTCTTGCCAGTTGGATTTTCGTAGTACATTGAAAGGCTGCTACATTCGAAGATGAACAATATGGAATTTGTATTTACTTTGTTGGATAATGTATGAAAATGCAGTGGTTGAATGAAACTCTAGGGTGGAGGAAAAAACCAGTTTTCATTTTTTTTTAAATTTATTTACTGACGCAGAGGTTTTGGCACCAGTATTTATCTTTGTGCCTGCAAAGCATGCCTGTATAGCGCTACATATATTCGACGGCAGAAGTTAGTTGTGACAGTACCTACCAACATTTTCCAGAACTTCTGCTTACTTTGCACTCAATTCTAAGCCGCAGGCGGTTTTTAGGATTACAAAAACTGGAAAAAAGTGCGTCTTAGATTTGAGTAAATACGGCAACTTTTTTCAAGGCAGTCTTTAAAAATTCAAATCTGCAAACGTGGGAAAAAGGAGGACAGGAACTTCCAACCCAAGTAAGATGATCCAAACTATAACATTTGAGTATGAAGAAATATTCCCATAAATGTTATATTTCACCAGTAGGGCTAACCCACCTTACCATCCACAACTACCACATCAGTAACCATCAATTTTGAGCACTTTAAGCCATAAACTACTGCAAGTTGTATCTTCTGCTGAAATTCATCATTAAGAAGCTCACTGATTACACTATCACCAGACTCAGCACATCTCTTGCAATGACCAGTGTCAACTGAAAGCACAGTGTTTCCCATTACAAACAAAACTATTAAGGGAATTTTTATATGCCCATTCAGAAGAACAGCCCCAAATTAGTCTATAATTATTAAGTATGGACAGGAACAATAAAATACTAAGAATAACCAGTACTCCAGAAGTGACCTAGCAGCACTGCTGTACGGCTGCAGCAGCCAGCATGCATCAGGGCACTTCTGAAGGCACTAAATAGCGAAATCATCAGCACTAACTCTGGTACTGTCACTGATGGAGTGCTTGTTATTTTTCACGTTTTACTGTTCCAGTTAATAGACACTGGTTACCATGGAAACTGTATAAAGCAATTTGGGGCCATTGGATCACATGTAATTTTCTTTATAGTGGGAAACAAACCAAAACTTTCTAATGACACTGGTCGTCGCATGAAAGATGTGATGAGCAGTATTTGTTTGGGCCGACTACCACTACAAACTGTAATACTTTATTACAAGTGACTGCCAAATTAGCACAGAAAATCAATCTGACCACTCTTGAGAACACCCTGTATATGACCTCGTCCAAGAGTCAAAATAAACCATAAGAACACATTCATGAAAACTATGACAAACTTAGCAGTTCTACCAGAAGCAATTTTAGCACTACAGTACAAACAAGTAATTATTGCTGTGAATACAGAAGATTACACAAGCATCTGATTCCACCCCTCTGTTTTGACCCACAACATCACCAATATGGTGGAAACAACCACTCTCAACATCTCCAATATGGCACCTATGATGTCATTACATAAACACGACAACACGAAAATACACATAAAATCAACAAACACATTACACACCAAAAATATAATCAAACTAATGGGACCAGTGAGGGAAATTCGTCTTTTTCTGGGTGGGGACAAACTAAATATAAACATATACAGACACACTGCGATCAGTGATGACATAAAAACACCAAAAAATTCCCAAATTCCATTACAATTATAATATCGACAGGAATCTGTCACTTCCCTTCATCTACATAGCTCAACCGCAATTGTCGATACCACAAAATAAAAACCAACTACTCATAAAATTATAATCACACCGCAACTATTGATACCACAAAACAAAGAACTAAAACAACAAAAATTGCAATCGGGCACTTCCCTTGACCTATATAGGTCAACAGCAGCTCAATACCAAAACACACACAGCTACAACGACACATTTGAATCTGACACTTCACTCTACCTCTACAGGACAACAGCAGCTGAATACACCCCCCCCCCCACACACACACACACACACAAAGCAAAACCAAAACAAACCCCCAACTCATATTCAGTTTGCATACGCTGCATTTCACTATCTCAGCCACAAGCCCAAAAAGTTGGAGAAACTTAACGACGGACAACATAATGTCCCCATTTCAGCCCAAATAATTCTTAACTCCATGAAACTAATTTCCATACTTCTGTAACACTCACAACCAATAAATGCACACTTCAAGCACCGACACCCAAATGAACCCAACCCACCACCAGAAGACACCACCAACTGCAACAAGACGACATCTACAAACAACACACTCAAACTATACTCCGCACTGTCATGACATCACACACTACAACACACTTATGTCACAGGTCAAAGCCGTTGACTGAATACAGTACTTTGTGACTGGTTTTCAGAGGTACATGAAACTAGTATAAACCCCAAAATACATTCAAGCATGACATACGGAACAAATGAGGATCCACTACCATAGCAGATGAATCTCAAACATTCAGTGGAAAATGAAAGGCAGCGATACACCTTTGTATCATAGTCTGGCACACTATTTTTCCGATAACATAAGAACTAGACAACACTAACAACAAAATCGAAATTCGAATAGTTAAGATTTCCTACCAACATTCATCAAAAGTCTAGATTACACACGGCTAATTTTGGCGTGGGCAGGAAGAGGGCAGTTAAAGCAATAAGTAACACTGAAATCAAAGCTTCTCGGCTGCTTATGTGTCTAACACTAACAATTGGGGTGGTGATATTACTTCACAAGACACTGCGGCGTAACGTTTAGGCAACTTTACATACACGCAGTTGACATGGAACCAATCCCATCGTAATCACGACCCAGCTAAAACGAACTATGACACATCTGGCTACTCTACCATTACTTAGAAAATAATTTCAAATATACTGCAAAACATTTAAGGATAAATTACAATGCGAGAATTTTAACTTAAACGTATACATATGCCTACATAGTGTTTACTTCAAAAAAGCGTAAAACAAGTACCATTTGAAAATACAACAAATACGATTCTCTCTGCATCCGAAACAAATGACATTCATTGAATTGGTGCGATATACACATCACAGGACAATAATACATCACTCCAATCAACACCACCACCTAAAATGCTAGCCAATGATAAAAAATGTACAAGAAATTACCTATTCGCCCATGTCCGTGACTCACATGGCCTCTTAGCTTCCTCGTCTTCTTCTTGTGTGTGGACTAGAAAGAGAGGAAAAAAATATTAATCTTCTATGCACAAAGAAAAAAATTAGCTACACGTACTAAAATTTATCAGTTGCGAACACTCCACACAATTACATTCAGTCCGCCCGTTCGCTGAATTCATCATTTCTCAACATCTTGTGCAGGTGTAATGCACAATTCAACAAATCCATATCACACACTACTTAAATATAAACTTCAGGACCGAAATACAGTTCACATTATGGGGGTGAGTTTTAATATGCTCTTAACAGCTATTCGTAACACTGCCTATTATAAAGATTAATAATTAGTTTACAGATATCATAGCCGCTGAACAAATTCCAAACTTACCATGTTCACGTGTCTCTTGCAAGATGCAAAGGAACAACCCGATATTACACGTACCAAAGGTACTACTCTTGCTGTCAGAGACCTCACTGAAGCACTACTGAAGCAAGACGAGATCGACTCACACTGGACCTCAACGGATAAGCAAGATGGATCACGACGGAAAATCGACCTTGGATGGACTTACTGGGCATACTTGGCGAGGTGATTAAAAGGCCTTAAGCAGGGTTCACACACGCAACAAAAGTGTCGCCACAGCTAGTGGCATCCTGCAGTTACACTGCAGCCGGACAGAATCTATTCCCGGAATAGCGCGACTAACGCGCTGTACGAACCCGGAATAACGCTTAACCGGTCAATAAACTCAGGATACCTTAACCAGTGATTTTTGGCTAGTTGGCGAACTTAACAAGAGGATAAGTTTTCAATATGGCAGGAATAGTGCCAGATGCAGTTTCAGCAGCAATGACGAAATTATATCTGAACTATTCATAACAATGAGGAAGGAGAAAAAGGTAAGACGACTCCAATTCCTAATTTATATTCAGATTTCGCTTATTATAGGAAGCCTAACTTCACTTTTTCAATTTTGTACCCGAGAACCATATGATCATATGACGGACAGGTGAGACTATTTCTCTGTTTTCTGAAAAAAATAATGTTTATTTGTAGTAGTATGTATTTGATTTCGATACTTCGCGAATTTGTGGTGTTATTTATGTAAGTAAGGCACATTAAAATGATGATTCGCGCCAAAATAGCCTTATTTAACGGGTGTGTCATAGTTCCTGCAGTAGGGGAAAGGACTGTTTCATTTCATTTAAGAGTGCCTTAAAATACTTATCCAAATCAAAGAACCGCACCAGTTATGGGCACTGACTGTTTGTGTTAACAGCTGTTTCAGTTTTGGACAAGAAACACTGATTTTTCATGTAGCAAAACGTTTTGAGAAAAAGGTAGTGACCAATTTCATTCAGCTACATTACTTCAATAGCAGGAAATGTTGTTCCAATCTGTTTTCTATTAGGAATGACCCTTTTTGTAAACATCACACCAATGCCAGAACAACTTTAACCTGTTAGTGAAAATATTAGGATTACAGACCCATTACTGCTTCAGAGCAACAACATTGTCTCCCACCTACAATTATCCACTGAAGCCTGGGAACTATCTGTGCTTATTCAAGCTAAGTTTAAAACAGGAAGATTAACAAGAAAGTTAGTATTTAAATACATGGTGATGCCTCCTCAGCTACATAATATAGCTGTTGTATTTCTGAATTATCAGTATTATCCACATAAGCAAATCCATATTTATCATAAAATGATAGCTGTATATGTATGTTATAGGAGCAGAACAGGAATCTAGTTGATGTATCAATGTAGTTTTAACATGTGGAAGGATTACCTGGACTGCTATGTTTTTATCCTTCCTTGAATATAAAGTTATTTTCAGTGTCCTCTTTTATTTCAGATTATAGCTAGCTGAAGGTAACTTAAACTGAAACATCTTATATTGCACACCTGTCAAGTACCATGTTTCTGAAATTGATGGGTTAGTAAGACTGTTTAATATAACAAAAATTTGATAGTGTACTGATATCCAGAGTTCACTCAGTCACATCTGTAGCACAAAATATTCTACACCCTTATCTCCTGTTGGGACAACAAATTTATATCTTTTAGTGAATGTTTCTGAGCATATATATATATATATATATATATATATATATATATATATATATATATATATATACAGGGTGAGTCACCTAACATTACCATTGGATATATTTCGTAAACCACATCAAATACTGACGAATCGATTTCACAGACCGAACATGAGGAGAGGGGCTAGTGTAATTGTTTAATACAAACCATACAAAAATGCACAGAAGTATGTTTTTTTAACACAAACCTACGTTTTTTTTAAAATGGAACCCCGCTGGTTTTGTTATCACATCTGAACATATAAACAAATACGTAATCAGTGTCGCTTGTTGCATTGTAAAATGTTAATTACATCCGGAGATATTGTAACCTAAAGTTGACACTCGAGTACCACTCCTCCGCTGTTAGATCGTGTGTATCGGAGAGCACCGAATTACGTAGGGATCCAAAGGGAACGGTGATGGACCTTAGGTACAGAAGAGACTGGAACAGCACATTACGTCCACATGCTAACACCTTCTTATTGGTCTTTTTCACTGACGCACATGTACATTACCATGAGGGGTGAGGTACACGTACACTCGTGGTTTCCGTTTTCAATTACGGAGTGGAATAGAGTGTGTCCCGACATGTCAGGCCAATAGATGTTCAATGTGGTGGCCATCATTTGCTGCACACAATTGCAATCTCTGGCGTAATGAATGTCGTACACGCCGTAGTACATCTGGTGTAATGTCACCGTAGGCTGCCACAATATGTTGTTTCATATCCTCTGGCGTTGTAGGCACATCAAGGTACACATTCTCCTTTAACGTACCCCACAGAAAGAAGTCCAGAGGTGTAAGATCAGGAGAACGGGCTGGCAAATTTATGCGTCCTTCACGTCCTATGAAACGCTTGTCGAACATCCTGTCAAGGGTCAGCCTAGTGTTAGTTGCGGAATGTGCAGGTGCACCATCATGCTGATACCACATACGTTGACACGTTTGCAGTGGGACATTTTCGAGCAACGTACAGATCATTCTGTAGAAACGCGATTTATGTTGCAGCTGTTTGGGCTCCTGCAATGAAGTGAGGACCAATGAGGTGGTCGCCAATGATTCCGCACCATACATTTACAGTCCACGGTCGCTGTCACTCTACCTGTCTGAGCCAGCGAGGATTGTCCACGGACCAGTAATGCATGTTCCGTAGATTCACTGCCCCGTGGTTTGTGAAACCCGCTTCATTGGTAAACAGGTAGAACTGCAACGCATTCTCTGTTAATGCCCATTGACTGAATTGCACTCAATTATTAAAGTCATCACCATGTAATTGCTGATGTAGCGACACGTGAAACGAGTGAAAGCGGTGACGATGTAGTATGCGCATGACACTACTTTGACTCAGTCCACCAGCTCTCGCAATGTCCCGTGTGCTCATGTGTGGGTTCATGGCAGCAGCAGCTAACACACCAACTGCACCCGCTTCTCCTGTGACGGACCTGCTATGGACCCGTTTGCGTGCAACGACCATACCTGTTAGAAAAACTGTTTGAGTTGCTCTTTCATATGATGTATTGCTTACAACTGTAAGTTGAATGTAATAAATTTTACAAAGCCTTAAATCCCGTAGATACTTTTTGAAACACTGTATACATCAAATGTGGTGCCACGGCTTGTGGCTTGCTCTAATAGCATTGTGAGCAATGGTTCACAAAGAACACCACAAATTCTACATAGCTGCGCACCTTTCAGTTTGTTGTCAATTGAAATCATTGGCGGGTATGAATGTCATAGTGCAGGTTATGGCCTTAGAGCTGCGACGAATTAAGACGAAAACTAAATGTTGAATCCGAAAAAAAACTTTGCATTGGGATAAATCAAGGGAAACTAACACATTTATAAAAGAAATAACACCTACGAAAATCCTGTCTGGAATGGCAAACTAACCAACAGACAAGTCACTCATCCAGGCTCTTGGGATCTTATTGTATTCTTGATATAGGCCTTTCAAATAACTAATTTTTAGTTTAACAGCTGTCTTATCACACTCTGGAACCATTTTCTTGCATATAATCCATAATTTATACAATGCTTTGTCTCACACATTACAAAGTTTATATGGCTTGCACATTTGTTTACATATATTAAGTTTACTGATTCCTTTGTGGGATATGTCATTGGTTTACACACACACACAAACACAAACACGCACACACACATACACACACACACACACACACACACACACACACACACACACATACACACACACACACACACACACTGCAACAGAAAATCATACATAGGTTGCTGTTCTAGTATTCTAGTATTTCTAGTAACTGTGAAAGTGTACCTGCCGCCCATTGTTTTCACTTTTTTCAGAAATAAAATTAAACACACTGAAATCGAATGGAGTACAGTAGCCATTACGACGCAATAATTGCGACAGAGTCCTTGTGTTTCGCAATATTACCGCCATAGAGCAGTGGTGGCAGGAAAATGAAGCAACAGTATACAACCAAGTTGAATTTTTAGAGGCATGAAAAAAGTTGCATCTCTTAAGTTGCGCCGCTAAAAATTGGGATTTCACCCATGTAACTGCAGTCTGTCACTAACTGTGGCGACACTTTTGCTGCATGTGTGAGGCCAGCTTTACACATGCACCAATGTATTGGGCAACCAGACCAACCAATTTTGTGGCAGCCTACACACTTCCCCACCGACTGCAGTCAGCGATTACAGTGCAACCCTGTTCTCTTCATCTAAAGTATATTGAGAGAATGTTTCACGACATCCTTGATTTTACACAGAAACAAAGATAGGGGTTCGCCTTTACTGTTTCAGGGGTAACAAGGCAAAAAAGCCAATAGAAAGCTATAGACAAAGAAGTGGCTAATGCAAGGAAAGAAATTCATTCTCGTTCTGTTCCTTGAGCAACTGACAGGCGATGATTTTCGCAGTTATATAAGAATGAATGAATCATGCATTTTGGTGCTGTTGAATACTATCAAACCATTTTTAACGAAAACAGATGGTCGTAGTTTTATTAGTGGTGGACGTGACAAGACACCCTGTGAAATTTTATTACCTTCCTTCTCTGAAGACTACCTAGAACAGGTAGATCAGCATCCCACCAAGATGGAAATATATTTGATCTAATGGCAACGAACAGAACTGACCTCTTTGAGGAAATCCACATCGAAACTGGTATCACTGAACATTGATGCAGTTATAGCAGCAATGAATACCGAAACATGAAGGGCAACTAAAACAAGCAGAAACAATTATATGTTAAGTAAACTAGACAGAGAAACAATAGTGCCATATCTCAGTGAGGGCCTTTAGCTCAGGACAGGCGCATACAGAGAAACTATGGCTCGAGTTTAAAAAAAATAGTTGACCATGCACTGGACAGATATGTACATACACAGTAGGACAGTTCATAATGGGAGAGATCTTCCATGGTAAATAGTCACTGTAAATAAACTTCTAAAGGAACACAGACTAATGCTAATAGGTATAAAACAAAATATAGGGCTACAATACAGAGATACTGAAAGAAATACATTTGGTTTTCAAGGGAGAAATGAGTGAAGCCTTCAATGACTACCTTAGCACAATATTGTCAACCGATCTTTCAAGAAACACAAGGAAATCCTGGTCATACGTAAAGGCTGTTAGTGGCACATAAAGTAGGTGTCCAGTCACACATGGACGAGGCTGAAACTGAAATTGTGAGTAACAAAGCATATTCAGAAATGCTTAACTCTGTTTGCAAATGTTCATTACAAAAGAGAACCCAGTAGTGTTGCCTCAACTCAACTCTCGTACCATTGCAAAGATGAGTGAAATAGATATTGCTGTCAGTGGCATTGAGAAACAGCTGAAGACTTTAAAGCTGAACAAAGTCACAGGGTCCGATGGAATTCCCATCAGATTCGATACCCCATTTGCGGCTCTGTTAACTATAGCCTATCAGAGATCCCTGGGAAGAAAAATCATGCTCAGTAACTAGAAGAAACCACAGCTCACACTTGTCTACAAGAAAAGTAGGAGAAGTGATCCACAAAATTACTGTCCAACATCCTTCACACCTATTTGTTGTAGAATCTTAGAACACATTTTGATCTCAAACATAATGAGGTATCTCGAACAGAACGACCTCCTCCATGCGAACCAGCATAGACTTCAATAACATATATCATGTGAAACCCAACTCGCATTTTTCTCACATGACTTCCTTAATGCCAGGGATCAAGGCAATAGATTTCTGAAAAGTGTTTCAAGGCCAGTTCAGACTGGCTGTCACATAACATCACATCACGTCCCGGAAAAACACTCTGCAATACTTTTCGAGTGGCGACATCTGCACTATTGTCGTGTCCCATCACGTCACGTCACAGCACCATCAAGATTTCTATGGAGGAAAGTTTTGATGACTGATTTAATTTGTTTCTTGCTGATCATGTCACCTACAAATTCATTTCCTCCCAAAACACAGCCATTAGTAGATCTCTATATTTCGTTTTGTGGAGGTTTTGCATGGTTGATTTCAGCTGTGTGTTGTTTGTTATTAGTTAAATTGTTTCATTTCGTTATTTCTTTTGTTAAAATTTAGAGTAAATGAAGATAGAATAATTGAAGCAGTGAGACAGAGGTCTGAACTGGAATTACTTGCCCTCTCCTACATTTACAAAGCGGATTTTTATTGATACCAGTAGCATATTTAATATTTTAAAATGAAAAGGATTGCAACATGGCTGCAATTTGAAGTGAAAAAAGTACTGTAGGTAGAATCAGATTGATGAGTAGGTAGAATTTATTTGTATGTAGCAGGTATTGTTAGTGTTATATAAAGAAATGTGATGAAACCACCGGGCACTCAAAGTTGTTTGTTTAAATATTAATTGTAGTTTGCCTATTTATTGTTAATCAGCTCTCTGAATTGTGTGTGAAACAGTTTTGCAGGCATCAGTGGTCAATATTGATGTAGTTTCACTAGGTAACCCAGTACAAATTAGGTACTTGAAATACTAAAAGCCAAATACTATGTTTAAAGAAAACCTATACATCTTGAAAGGGAAGGTATTGAGGACGATATGACTAATGCATAAAAATTTGAAGCTGACTAGCTACTAATGTTAACTTTAAATCAAATTTTCACGGGATGTGATGGCAACCATAACACTGCGCCCATCCTATAATATTGCATAGGTGAGTGGGATCGATGCGAAACAGGACTATCAGGGGATATTGAATGTAAGCAGAAAAGGACAGCACGAATGACCACAGGTTTATTTGACCCATGGGAGAGTCTGACTGAGATGTTAAAGGAACTGAATCTATAGACTCTTGAAGAAAGACACAAACTATCCCAAGGAAGTCTACTAACAAAGTTTGAAGAACAGCCTTCAAATGATGACTCTTAGAATATACTATAACCCCTTACATATCGCTCCCATCGGGATCGTGAGGATATGATTAGATTAATAACAGCAGATATAGAGGCATTCAGACGATAATTTTTCCCATGCTCCATATGTGACTGGAACAGGAAAAACCCCTAAGAACTGATACTGTAGGTTGTACCATATGCCATGTATTTCTCAGTGGTTAGCAGAGTATAGATGTAGATGTAACCTGTGAGGAGAGGCTGTTAGCTACATTATGATTTCTAGCCACTGGCAGAAGCTAAATTGACCTTAAATTCAGAGCTGTTGTGTTGCCAAAATTATTAAATAAAATGATTCCTGAAACCTACAGTCTGTTTTATGCTTGACTGAAGCAATACATCACAGTAAAGTAAAATAAATAAAGGAAAAGACTTCATGTAAACGTTATTAACATAATTGTGTTAATAGCGGAACATATGATCTGTAAGTTTAAGGAACTCATGTCAAATTCGAAAAGAAAGACTACACATGGCAGTGGTGCACATCATCTAATAAGTGCAACAACAGATACATAAGAAATGAAGCATTCAACAACTGTTAGAACTGTAAAAAAATCACATGCTTTATTCTTCACGGCACGACTTTTTTACCACTCCTAACGATGATGGAAATATAGTCTGCAAATCAACGTTCATTGAATGCTGATATTTCAGTACTTAGATTTCCTTCCCTATAAATATCGGATATAAAATCTAGAAACTGAAATACAGAATGCCCCGGATTTTTATTATCTACATGTGCAACACGAAACTATTATTGATTCGTTAAAAAAATGCTTCATTTCTTACAACTACACCGAACAGCTAGAACACTATGACCATTGACCTTCTATCGATATGAAGACATCGAGGCGACAGCAGCATTATCTGGGGTGGGATGACTGCTCGTTAGACACACATATGGAGCATGTAGTATCAGTGAGTATGCTGCCCATGAGTAGAACGGGAAAGGTGCACAATCTATCTGAATTTGACTGAGAGCAAAATGTGATAGCCCAGAGGCTCAGCATGACCGTTTGGGAAACTGCAAGACTTGTTGTGTGTTTGAGGATTGTTTTGATGAGTGTCTTTATTACATAGTGAAACCAAGGTGAAACCATGTCCAGATGTTGTGCGGTTGGGCTGCCATCCCTTATTACAGATGTTGGACATCGTAGGCTGGCCAGACTGGTAAAACAGGACAGTTGGTGAACTGTGGCAGAACTAACATCAGACTTTAATGCTGAACAGAGTAAAGTGTGCCTGAACACACAGTGTACTGAACACTCCTAACGATGGGCCTCCACAGCCGATGACCCATACATGTGCCAGTGACATCAGCAACTATGACTGAAATGGGCGCGTGACCATCGGCACTGGACTTTGGCACATCGCAGAGTGTTGCATGGTCTGACGAATCCTGATACCTCTTTCATCATGCTGTTGGGAGGGCGCAATCCGTCGTCCTCCAGGTGAACAGCTCCTTGACATCTGTACTGCAAGACAGAGAAGAGCTGGCAGTTGCTCCATTATGACCTGCGAACATTCACGTGGATATACATGGGCCTAATGGAGCTCATGCAAGGCACCATGATGGACAAGGAGTATTGTACACTGGTAGCAGTTCATGTACACACCTTCATGACGATCATATTTCCCAATGGCAGTGGTATTTTTCAGCAAGACAATGCGTCATGCCACGAGGACAGGAGTGTGACAGTGTGGTTGAAGGAACACAGTGGTGACTTCCAATTGATGCGATGGCCCCCAACCCACCAGGTCTGTATTCGATCAAACACATCTGGGATGTGGTTGAATGTGACGTCAGACCTTATCGACCCTCTCCCCGGGAATTTACAGGAATTAGGTGACTTGTGTGCAGATGTAGTGCAACTCCCTTTAGCAACTTACTGAGGCTTCATTGCTTTCATGCCACAATGTATCGCCGCTGTTGACCACGCCAGAGTTGGACAAACTGGTTATTAGGGAGGTGGTCGTAATGTTCTGGCTGATCAGTGTATATTGCTTAACACCTCACTTCATGCGTCTTCAGCCTCTAATTTTTTCCAGGAACTCTGTCCTTAAGGTGTTGTCCACCTTTGCAAAGTGTAACATATATTAGAACAGCAGTTAATCTCAGGCACAGTGACAAAAGACGAACTTCTGTTAGGGAGCTTGCACAGCACCAGTACAGATGGCACAATTTGTTGGGTGGAGTCTCGGGGGGGGCTTGGCTTTCAGGTGGTCCTACCCACCCAATATTCCTACAAGGGAAGTTCACCAGTTGGTCAGTCAAAACATCTACACATATCCAATTTTTCAATAGTGGGTGCGTGTGTATTACCCCTAAGAGCCACACCTGAGTGATGGATTGTAGTGATCCATCGCATGGGTGACTGATCGATTTGTAGATCGCACATGAGTAGACTCATTGCAGCAAACGGCCGCTGATCACTGACTGCTTGGGTATCCCAGGCAATCTGATGGATTACGTGCAATTTCTGCTTGTAATACAGCTGCCTGGCTGATTAGCAGCGAGGTATGGCAATATGGCTGCGGCATATTTGTCTAGTTATTAAGTATGGTTGAGCAGTTTTGTTCCATCTCGTTTTGCCCATGTTGAGTAAGAACTTTACAAAAGAATTTGTAGGTAGTGGAGGAAGTGGAGACTAGAGTTGCCACTTATACTAAGAAGTAATACATAACCCACTCTCTGACTTTGCAGTGATTAGCATTTTGAAGGTTTTGCTGTAGAATTTGAGAGGTCCATACCAAACACGATACACTGCACTCAATCGGATGATTCAGTTATTTCTTTTAAAAAACAATTACATGCATTATTATAGTTTTTAACTTGTAAACAGAATGATGTACTCTAATCTTAAGTGCACATTTCACTTTAAATGTTCAGGGCACACCTATTTGACAGCTATATTGAAGTCTGTTGTCACTTCATGTAAGCTAACTCTCCCCTACACAATTTATAATAAGAGTTATGTTAACCAATAGTGCTTCTATTGCATTTTGATAGACATATTGAGATTGCAAAACACATTGTGTACATGCTTCAAGTTAAATTATAAGACTAATGAATGAAAAAAGAGTTGAGGATTGATAAAAAATCTCAGTGTTCTAGCACATTCAAAAGATGTACACAACTAACTCGGCATCAGTGCAAAATGTAATGCATACTGTAATGTAACCCACAGCTCTGAAAAGAAGCGTTTCTAAACAAGTTTAATAAATTACAATTCACATTGTTTAAACTTATTTTTGGGATAATTCATGACAATATGCAAGTGAGATTGTTACTAAACATAATACTTCATTGTCCATTGCATTGAACCATGGAACTATCAAAACTTTCTTCCTGAGAGACCTTGACAGTGACATAATCTAATGTGATGTCACAGTCCATCGATGGCCTCTGCGCATGTTGCCATTTGAAATAAATAGTGGCCTTAGCATCTACATCTACATTTACATCTACGCTCTGCAAACCACTGAGAAGTGCATGGCACAGGGTAGGTCTCACTGTGCCAATTATTAGGGCTTTTTTCTGTTCCAGTCACATATGGAGCATGAAAAATAATTTTTTTAAGGCCTGTTCTGTGTCCTGTAATTAATCTAGTTTCGTCTTCACAATCTCTTTAGGAGTCATATGTAGGGGGTTGTAGAATGTCCCATTTTAAAGCAGGTCTTGAAACTTTGTAAATAGGTTTTCTTGGGATAGTTGGAATTTATCTGAAAGTACTTGCCAGTTCAGTTTCTTCCGCATCTCTGTGACCCATTGCTGTGGGTCACACAAACCTGTGACCATTCGTCCTGTTCTTCTCTATATACATTCAATAGCCCCTGCTAGTCCTATTTGGTATCAGTACCAAACTCCTGAGCAATATTCTAGAATGGGAACAACTGATTTGTAAGCAATCTCCTTTGTTGACAGATTATATTCTCCCAGTATTCTATCAATAAACTGAAGTCTGCCACCAACTTTACCCACGACTGAGCCTATGTGATTCCATTTCACGTCCCTACTAAGTGAAACACTCAGGTATTTGTATGAGTTTACAGATTCCAACTCTAACTCAATTATATTACATTCGTAGGACACTATGTTGTTATGTGAAGTGCACAGTTTTACTTTCCTCAATATTTAAAGCAAACTCCCAATCTTTGCACCACTTTGAAGTTTTATCAAGCTCTGACTGAATATTTGGGAAGCTTTCTTCAGAATGTATTTCGTTGTAGATAACTGCATCACCTGTGGAAGGTGTGAGGTTGCTATTAACATCGTAAGCACAAACATTAATACACAACATGAACGCACTTCCCTTGAGTGCACCTAAAGTTACTTCTAAATCTGTTGATGACTCTCCATCTGAGACTGCACGTTGTGAAATCCCTACCAAAAAGTCCTCAATCCAGTCATAAATGTCGTCTGGTACCCCTATGCTCATACTTTTGATCATGAGCATAAGTGTGATACTGAGTCACACGTTTTTTTCGAAATCGAGAAATAAGGCATCTACCCGACTGCCTTGATCCATAGCTTTCTAGATGTCATGTGAGAAGAGTGCGAGTTGGATTTCACATGATATATGTATTCGATATAGATGCTGTTTGGCATGGAGGAGGTTGTTCTGTTCAGGATGTCTCGTTATGCTTAAGTCAGAACATGTTCCAAGATTCTGCAATAAATGGATGTCCAGGAAATTGGATGGAGGTTGTGTGGTTAACTTCGACTATTCTCATTGTAACAGATGTGACCTGTGCTTTCTTCAAATTACTAAGCATAGGTTTTTGTTCAATAGATTGTAGTTGACAGAGGGGATAACTCAGCTGATAATTGGGTATAGAATCTGAGAGGGATTTTATCGCTCTCTGGAGTTTTTCTCAGTTTTAACGATTTCAGCCGTTTCTCAATACAGCTGATGTTAACATCTATTTCACTTATCTTTTTTGTGGTGTGATAATTTAACTGGGGCAATACTCCTGAGCTTTTCTTTGTAAAGAAACATTACACATGCCTGACAACACAAATAAATTCCACTTACTAACCCACAGTACAGTTGTCACTTCAAGTTGCAGTCATACTGGAATCTATTTCATTGTAAAATATTTAAGATGGTACACTTCATAAATGGAGTAACTGGCAAGTAATTTAATAGATGCATATCGTGTAAGTCAGGCTGCTACCTCACTGCTTCAATTAATCTTTCGTTATTTACTATACAATTACAAATTTTAACAAAGGGAATAACAAACCAAAACAATTTACAACAAATCAAAAAAATAACTAACAACAAAAACAGATATTAATCACTAAGTGTATCAAAACGAAATATTGAGATATCAGAATAGCCATCTATTGGGAGAAAATTAGTTTGAACAACAGACAGATGACGTCAGCGATCAAAACTTTCTTCCCAGGATATTTTGACAGTGCTGTGAAGTGGTGTGACGTGATGGGATGGCATGTGGATGCCATCATTTGAAATGCATTGCAGAATATTTTTACAGGATGCGACAAATGTGATGTAACATGATGGCCAGTGTGGAGTGGCCATAAATCTTATTCTAATCCTCCTTAACTCAGTAAGGCACTGACTGACTACTTGCTAGCGACCATTCTAATCACAAACTTCATAAAATCAGGATACTGTCAGATCGAGAGGATGACTATTTTCTCCTTTTAATTTCTGGAAAGCTGCTTCCTGCTGAGTTGGCCACCTGCAGTTTGCTTCTTTCTTCAGTAATTTGTTTAACAGCTTCGCTGTCTGACTGAATTCCTTGATAAAACGACAATAAAATGACATGATTCCTAGAAAGATCTGTACCTGCTTCTTGTTCGGTTGGTTGTTTTCGGGGGGGGGGGGGGGGACCAAACAATGAGGTCATCAGTCCCATCAGATTACGGGAGGACAGGGAAGGAAGTTGGCCATGCCCTTTCAGAAGCCCCATCCTGGCATTTGCTTGAAGTGATTTAGGAAAATCATGGAAAATCTAAATCAGGATGGCCAGGACCGTGGTCCTCCCATATGCAAGTCCAGTGTGCTAACCACCGCTTGGTGCTGCTTCTTCATAGTGGGTCTTGGATACTTTCTGGTTGTGCTCACCTTCTATGGCTTGGTTTTAATCCTTCTGTGTTAATTATGTGACCTAAGTAAATCGCTTCTTTCTACAGAAACTCACACTTGTCATCCTGCAATTTTAAGTTGTGCAATTGGGACCTCTCAAATGCTTCTCAGAGTCTGCCATCATGCTCTTCTAGTGTAGCTATGAACACACAACCACATCTTCTAATTATAGAAACATCTAGTGTCCCGGAAGTACATTTAGTGTTGTGTGCAACAGTCTCTGAAAAGCAACTTCACTATCTATTATTCCCATCAGTAATCTTTTGTATTCATAATGTCCTTTTGGAGTAGAGAAGGCTGTTTTCTCCCTATTATCCTCCTTCAACAGTATCTGGTGGTAATCCTTTGCACAGTCCAAAATGGTGAAGTACTTGGCTTTTCCTAAGCTATCTAAAATCTCTTCAATACGGGGTAGCAGAAATACAGCGCTAATTTAGTAGTCCATAACTATTCTGCACTTTCGCTTCCCAGAAGCGTTCATCTTCTTTGGAATCATCAATAATTGGGAGTTCCACTCATTTGCACTCATCGTTATGATCTCTTCCATTAACATCGCACTTATCTCGTTTTGGAGGGCTTCCTTTTGAATGTATGGTCATCAGTACGGTTGGAAATTTATCACTTTATCTTGCGCCTCTGCTTTCAACTTAATTTCATGTTTAATCGTCTCAGTGAACATTAATCTATGTGGACAGGTGAAATACGTCATGATATGCAATACACGATTCAATAATCGAAGCCTCTTCTTCATTGTTTAAGTTATCCACTCAAACCATTTGCTATGATCTGCTAATCTTCGACCTTGTTTCATGGTCCATCGAAACTATACTACATATGCAATGTTCCTCGCCTTCTCCCATGACAGGTACTGCTTCTGTCTTGACTTTGGGGACACTCTAACATAACTTCCTCTTCCATGGTATTCACAATATTCATGACACATGTACTTCTCCACACAGTCAGCAGCGCTGCAGGTTGATGTTGGGATATATGCAGTTCAGATGTGCATGGAAGCAAGGATTTTGTCTCTTTCACAGGACCAGATGACGAAAGTGTCATGCACACAACTGAAAAAGCAAGTGGATTTCCGTTTGCATGTGTTCCGAAAAAGCATATACTCTGAATTGGAGATTAAGCATGCTCTTTGCCCCACCACTACCTTTGCAGACGGAAGAAGAGGTAGAGGTAGAGGAAGAGGTATACACAGCCTTTATTCTATATAATGGCGCGCTGTAGGAAAAAGTCAGGCGCACACTGAAAAAGCACCACATAAGAACTGTCTCTTGCCTGCCCAATAAAATATAGACATTAATGGGGAGCGACAAAAATGATCTTGTTTTGCGGAAGACTGGGGTATATCAAATACAAATGCGGTAATACATATGCTAGGCAAACAATGCGCAGCAGTGAAGGTCGATGCCTGGAACACCAGCGGCACACTCGACTAATGTACAACAATTCGGCTGTTGCTGAGCACTGTCTGTTAGAGAATCATAAGATGGAATACTAATGTACCAGGATTTTAGCGCAGATCTCCATATATTGTGACAGTGACGTTAGAGAAACCATCGAAATCCCCACAAGGTACAATCTTATCAATCAGGACAACAGCTATAATTCCAGCAAGGCTTGCGAAATAGCGCTGGGTCTAATTAAGAAGACGCTCAGCAAACACAACGATCTGGCGACTAAGTCAGATAGAGAAACTACATTGACACTTCCACAGACGCCAGTGCAAGAGTCTCCACGACTGCTGACATGTGCCCTGGGAGCAGACTGTGGAGGGAACGACTTGCAGTGGAAGAAGATATAAATCGGTCGCAGACCCTCTGGAGCTCATCAAGTCCCTGCCGGTTAGTAGACAATACAGAGTCCATGTCAACAATATGTTTACCTGACAGACTGGAATGGCACAAAGAGGCATCACTTCGCGGTTCTTATACTGGCAATGCACCACCAATATTCCAAGCATTAACAGACTGACAGAAAACTCCAATTGTTTGCAGACGATACTGCATATTGGTGCTCTGCAGCCTCAACCACAACACTACAAAGGCAAACAAACGAACACTTAAAATATATTACAGACCTGGCAAATTAAGCCAAACCCTATGAAGACAAAGACTGTCCTGGAACTTCCTGGTAGATTAAAACTGTGTGCTGGACCGAGACTCGAAATCGGGACCTTAGCGTTTCGCGGGCAAGTGCTCTACCATCAGAGCTACCCAAGCACGACTCATACTCCGTCCCCACACCTTTACTTCTTCCAGTACCTCGTCTCCTACCTTACAAACTTTACAGAAGCTCTCCTGCAAAACCTTGCAGAACTAGAGAACTAGCCCTCCTGAAAGAAATGATATTGTGGAGACACAGCTTAGCCACAGTCTGGGGAATGTTTCCAGAATGAGATTTTCACTCTGCAGCGGAGTGTGCGCTATATGAAACTTCCTGGCAGATTAAAACTGTGTGCCGGACCGAGACTCGAACTCGGGACCTTTGCCTTTTGCGTGCAAGTGTTCTACCAACTGAGCTACCCAAGCACGACTCACGCCCCGTCCTCACAGCCTTAATTCCGCCAGTACCTCGTCTCCTACCTTCCAAACCTCACAGAAGCTCTCCTGCGCACAGTTTTAATCTGCCAGGAAGTTTCATATCAGCACACACTCCGCTGTAGAGTGAAAATTTCATTCTAGAAACATACCCCAGGCTGTGGTTAAGCCATGTCTTGGCAATATCCTTTCTTCCAGGAGGACTAGTTCTCTAGTTCTGCAAGGTTTGCTCTACCAGAGCCTTGACCATGGAAACATAAAAATTAACTCCAATACTGTAGAAAAAGAGATCAAAAGAAAAAGAAAAATGTGAATGTAAATCTAAGGCCCAATACAACAGAAATTGTCGGTGACCCACTCAACTCCTTCAGAGTGGGAAATGAAAATGTGAAAAAAACTCAGGAGCTCAGTCCGTTAACGCATCTGACGCTGGTGACATGTCTGATCCCCAAAATATTGTTTCCGTTGATCACTGTAGAGTAGCAGGAACTCAGCAACGAGTTGATGCCTGGACCCCACATCTAGCACTAGTTTTATATGTAATTATCCGACGTAGGTCGTGACATACTTATTTAGTAGCTGACTCTCAGATCAGAGAATATGCAGCATTATGGTCGTCTGTTTCTTGTTACACAAGTGGCTGCATACAGAGATGAATGGCGATGCAGTCAAGCTGAGATTTTTCTGGTCTCTATGGTTGGAGATAGTACAGAAAGGCTTGGATATCAGACTAAGGAGATAGATATGGGATTATATGGGAAATGAAACTCTGGAATTGGTTTACTTGTGTCGTTTTTATTGTTTTCTCACTTGTTTGCAATGAACTTGCAGAAGAGCACAGACACTAGTTCATAAAACCATAGATGAGGCTTACTAGACTCGACAGTAAATCACCAGAATAAAAGGTATAACTTTACTAAGATTTGGGTACAAATAGTAATTTCTGGTACTACAAACCACGAACCATGGGAGTGACAGATTCTCTTCTAATCAGATCACAGTGGCCATGCGATTCTAGGCGCTACAGCCTGGAGCCGCGTGACTGCTACGGTCGCAGTTTCGAATCCTGCCTCGGGCATGGATGTGTGTGCTGTCCTTAGGTTAGTTAGGTTTAAGTAGTTCTGAGTTCTAGGGAACTGATGACCTCAGACGTTAAGTCCCATAGTGCTAAGAGCCATTTCAGATCACAGTGCGTGTAATTAACAGTCATGGGAACATGCAGACAAATGCACGATGGAAACGAATAACACTAGTGTTATTGGGTGTGACGAATAACACAGTTTTCATAAAATGCATTTACTATTGTTCCACAGTATGCTTTGTCACAGCTATCATTCACAAAACTGTAATTATCGCAATCGATTGTTGAATTGTTAAAGTAGCCTTCTAAGATGACAGTGCTATTGGGGAACTTAGAATTGAAGTTTTCTCTAAAACTTGCCAACATGGGCGGACAAGTAAAATCGGACGATTCATTGTTGTATAGTGCGGAAATAGTCAGTGGAACATTATCTTGTTGTTGGTAAGACAGATTAAACTCATTACCAAAATCACCATGGAGATTAAAGGCTGTTGCAGATTGTTAATTCGCAGAGGGATCATTGTTGTAATCTATAGCACAATAAGTAAGAATTTCACTTTGGCGTTTCACATATAACGTAGGTTGATTTGTGCAGTGAAAAACATCACGTGAAACATCATGACAGTCACCTTTTAATACCTGTTATTTGCACAGGTATCAGTTGAGAGATAGCTCCATTGTCATACAAAGACAATCTGGAGAAATACGCTGATTAAGTTGTAGCAGCTGCTGTTGTTCATTGTGGGGTCACCACTGTGGAATTTCCTGGAGGAAATGCTTGCAGTGAAACGCTGGATGCAAGTTTGGGCTCTTATAATATGATTTATTACAACATAGAAATACATCCTGAATACATGTACACTGGACAATTGTTCACAGCGAAATGAAAATACCAAAGGCAACCTTCTCACAGGAGTTCATCCACTAACCGAAGAGTCTATTTATCTTTCTATCGGTGGTGAGGTCCCCACAAACGGACATGGCCAATTTCTTCCCCCACACTTATCAAAAATGGTATCATCGTTGGAGGCAGAGTCATCAAACCTTAATTCTTTCTTCCTTTTGGCATAATTTCTCAGCTAATGATTAGTAAACACACTCCCCTCCTGACCCTACTTTCATATGGCACAGAATTAGATTGCCTTCCATCAACAGAACTCTCTTGGAGGAAATCTTTTTCCGTTTGGGTTTTCGTCACTAATACTCCATTCCTGTCATCTTGTTTTGTCACTGATGCATCACTTACAAATAACTGGACAAGCATGTTGCATGGCAGTCTTTTTTGTACAAGAAGCAGTGACTTTGCAAATAGGTAGCACTTGTGGTAGATTGTGAATTTCAGACACATTTCTCATGGTAGGTTGCTCAACACGCTCCCTTGTAGAACTCAATGGTAGTCATGGCTGCTGCCTTCATCTTCTTAATGAAAACTGATTTTGGAAATATAAACTAACTTTAGGGATTAAACCAATGATCGGCATTTCTTCTGCGAATGACAGCAATTTCTTCTTTATTTAAATCGTGCAATTAGCTAATTTTGTCCACAAGTTATTTTCAATCACATGCGTAACGTCATGTATTATGTACTGTAGTTATCAGAGTCTTTTACTTTACATATACAGACCCAAACGTAATATTTCATAATCACATTAGGACTGAATATACATCATAAACATTACAATGTCACATGTCACATGTTAGCACTTTTTTAAGTACTTAGGGCACAGTTACCAATATGTGAGATTTGATGTACGTATTTGATGTGGGTTCAGTTCTAATGTAATTATGGAATATGGCATCTGGTTTTGTATGTGTAAGTAAAAGAATCTGATAATTACAATATTTAATATGTGGCACCACTCGTGATTTAAAATGACTTCTGGTCGAAATTAACTAATCACATGATTTAAATAAAGAATGTTTACATTACAGCCTACAATGGATGGTATTTTCTTTAGTAAAGTTCAGGATGACTCAAAAGTCTGTTAACATTTGAAAATGCACTCTTTCATGGTATTATGTAAGTAGAGAGTTAAAACTCGACAAACGTGCCTGAAATGACATGGGGTTTTATTGAAATCAAAAACGAGTACAAAAACTGGTTAAAATGGTTCAAATGGCTCTGAGCACTATGCGACTTAACTTCTGAGGTCATCAGTCGCCTACAACTTAGAACTAATTAAACCTAACTAACCTAAGGACATGACACACATCCATGCCCGAGGCAGGATTCGAACCTGCGACCATAGCGGTCGCTCAGCTCCAGACTATAGCGCCTACAACCTCACGGCCACTCCGGCCGGCACAAAAACTGGCAAAGAGATTGTGCTGGACAGAAACGCATTACTGATGCTGCGTTGGAATCTGTATATAATAAACTGAAGTAATTTGTAATACTTTCTTACTATCTCACAGTTGTAGAGATTCAAGTTTGACACATAGCTTTGAGTAAACAACAACTGTACAACTTGAATGTCTACAACTGTCAGGTAGCAAAAAATGTATTACAATATATGTGAAACAGCAATTTATCAAAAAATTACTTACAATAATATTACAACCAACAACTATAGACAGCAATAATGGTTTACTCAAAGTTGACATATGTCCATCTACAACGTCAGGGCAGCAAAGCCGAAATAAGCTTATATACTAAAATAAAATATCAAGCTGTGTACTGGTTTCCCATTCTCTGCATGAAACAGAAGTGATTTCTGATGCTCCGTCAGCTGGTGTTTTAGGCCCTCTGCTGTTCCTTACCTCTATAAAAAATTTAGGAGACAATCTGTGCAGCAGTCTTAGGTTCTTCGCAGATGATGCTATCTTTTTCCACCTCGTAAGATCATCAGGATATCAAAACAAATTGCAAAACGACTTAGAAAAGACATCTGTATGATGCAAAAATTGGCAGTTGATCCTAAATAATGAAAAGTGTGAGACTATCCACATGAGTGCTAAAATGAATCTGTTAAACTTCAGTTACACGATACATCAGCCAAACCTAAAGGCTGTAAATTCAACTATATACCTATGAGTCATAATTATGAATCACTTTCACTGGACAGAGCAAAAAAAAAAAATGTTGTGGGGCAGGCAAACGAAAGACTGCGTTTTATTAGCAGAACACTCAGAGGATGAAACAGATCTACTGAAGAGGCTACCTACACTATGCTTCTCTGTCCCCTTTTGGAGCACTATAGTGCAATGTGGGATCCTTACCACAGAGGGTTAACAGAGTACATCGAGAAAGTTGAGAGAAGGGCAGCACATTTCGTATTATTGAGAAATAGGGGAAAACTGTCATGGACATGATGCATGATTTGGGACAGACATCATTAAAGCAAAAGTTTTTCTCATTCTGGCAGTTCTTCTCACGAAATTTCAGTCATTAACTTTCTCTTCCGAATGCGAAAATATTTTACTGACGCCGGCCTAAATAGGGAGAAAGAGCATCATAATAAAATAAGGAAAATCAGGGTTTGCACTGTAAGACATAGGTGTTCTTTTTTATGTGCACTGTTCAAGATTAGAATAATATAGAATAATTATGAAAGTGGTTCTATGAATCCTTTGTCAGGTAGTTAAGAGTGATTTGCAGAATATCCATGTAGATATTCCATGCGCAAAGCCCTTTCTTTGTCAGTAACTGCACCATTGTATGCACTCCCAGATGAGACACATTATGAAACATGTCAAAGGCCAAACTCTGAATGTGTTTGGCGGCAAAGACTCAAAGCATATTATAAGATTTTTAACACCACAAAGACGTAGTTTGCAACCAGATTTCTGCTCCCATTGATGTGATGAACATCCATTGTAAACTGTGACATGAACTCTGCATGTCTGCAGTGTCTAGGAGACCCTTTGGAGGTTCCTTTTGCAAAGAGTTCTGTTAGAAGACCGCCATTATTGTGGATGGAGAGATGTTTCGCTTCAAGTGAGTGTCTAAAGTACCAGACAGTGGTATACAACTCTCTGTCGACTGTTCTCCAGTTCTTCTAAGCATCAGTTTCAAGCAGAGAAAAAAAATGCTAATGGCTGTCAAGTGCCATTGCATTGTTGTACCATATGCAACAGAGAATCTTAGATGACCTCATCACTCCTTCCTGAATTTGCTTGTCTGTGTCATACTTTGCCAACACTAAATTTTCTAGTATGAGCTCTTGGGGTTTGGCTGCCATCGGTGGACCTGGTGAGGTGTGCGTGAAGTGCATAGTGTTGTGTCAGATCATGCTCTTTGCCTGTCATTGATGTAATGCCAGGTAACTCGTCCAAAGTGTAACGCAAATTTCCTCCGTACTCTACAGTTGTGATCTCTGCAACTGTCTACAGCGTTCCACTGTTGATTTCCACAGCCAATATGAAATGGTATGAGAAATCTGCCCCCAAAAAGGAGTCACAAACATTCACTACAAAAAAAATCCATCTAATAGTTTGTCTAACTTGTGTCTAATTTCATGGCCCTCTTGCCATATGCCTTGATGACTGAATTGGTCACCACTGTAAGATGCAGAGGGGCCACCATACTGCTTAGTTTGAAATGCCTCATTGTTAGCATACTTAAGTTTGAACCTGTGTCCACAAAAAACTCTGTCCGTTAATAGGTGTCCACCAAAGAGGACTGTTGAGATTCTGGATGAATCTGTAAAACTAATTCTTTGAAGATTCTTACCATGGACACTAGAATTACTGGTCATATCACGGAAATAAAATTATAATTTCTGGAAGCTGAGATTCTTGCAGGCAGATGTGAAGGTAATGCAATGATGTTGTGTATTTATTAAGTCAGTGCTAGGCACAGGCTCGAATTTATGATGTTGTAACCCGTATTTTGCTGTGTGGGAAAAAAGGCTATTGTCCCATTATTCTGTAAACTAGCGCTGAGAACATCTAGTATACTTACCATGACAGTCACGGCAGCATGATGGCCTATAGTGCTCATTACATGCTGTCGAAAGGGTTTGAGTGTTTGCAAGGGGCCTTGCCCTTGTGTGCCCCATCTCCAAAACGTTGGTGAAACCAGCACCAGTAATCCTTACCCCTAATTGTCCTGTTTTATACTGCTTTGTCAGGTGTTGATACCCTCTATTTGTTTTCTTATCCTCCAAATGTTGTCCGATCTGTAGTGCAGTGACTTGTGCACCAAGAGCCTGAGCGCTCTCTGCCAGCTATTCTGGGGAATTCGTCAGTGCTTACAAAGGAATGCCTGGTCCAGGCCCAGTTTGTGTAACAGCCCCTGAAATGTCTGAGTTGGGCCTGCTAGCCATATCAGTTCTAGCTACAGTGTTGTTTTTTAAACAAGCTGCAACGGCTTCTGACAACACTGTTAGAGGCAATTCTGGTTGGTTGGATAGGTTGGAAGTAAAGGGACCAAACTACAGGGTGATCAGTCCCTTTTTCCTCGTGTAAACAGCTCTCAGGTTGTCTGTAGCTGGTATCATTCCCTTAAGACTTTTTAATCAAAGCATTCTGAGTGGCCTCTCAGGCAACAGAGCTGAACCTGACAGTGAACGAAGTTGTAGCAAGAGTTGTTTGAATGACTTGCTTCCCAAGTACTCGTCCACTAATAACCTCTATAAGCAATACTCCAGCGTAGGGGCGAACTGTTTGATTAGGCAGTTTTTGAATGTCACATAACTATATGTGTGTAAAGTCTCCTCCGCCTGTACAATCTGTGAGTCATTTAAATTTGCTATGACGCAATGAAATTGAGCCGTATAATCGTGAACACCATATTGGCAGAAAATTCTTACAGCTTGCATGATCCAGGGTTCTGGTCTAGATATCCAGAACGCCAGCAATTCAACTTCATATACAGTCCTACCTCGTTCAGGAAACGCATGACTCGGCGTTTGCTGGACGGTGAAAGTTCCTGCTACAGCGAGGTGTAGTGTTTGCTGTACCTCGCTCGCGTCCTCCTCCTTAACGTTGCCGTTTCCAAGTTGATCCGTCACTTTCCCGTGTTTCTAATCGTGTCACCACTGTAGAGTTTCGAGAGTGTTGAGATGATCCAGAATGAAGGGACACACAGCTTGTTAATAAACACTTTTAATACACTCAAAATTTACCCAATACAATGTTGCTAGGTCACAAGTGAACACTTCAATCAAAATGCTAAGAGCTAACCAAAGACAAAATATACCTCGTTGTAACAATCAGCTGTTTGTTATTTTCTGGTCGAGCTTCGAGTCACTACGAAATTAATGTATCCATTGGATTGGCCATTTACTCACACATTCTGCTAAAATATGTGTTTGAAGTCTATTTATAAGAAGTTATTATCACAGCAGGAGACAGTTATCCTTTTAATAGGATAATCAAAAAGACGATATCACGCAGAATATTTATAACGAGCGAATTAATATCCAAAATGCAGTCTGATCGCTCACACTACCTTGTACTTGGAAAACAAAGTGCAGCTACGCTGCTCCGTAAGATTTTGGCCTCTCGTTACCTACCGATAAAAATGTGTAACAGTATTAAGGACATAGATTTTGCGAAAGATCCTATACCTCAACCGCATTTCTAATCAGTATCACAATACTTCGTTATGTTTTAGATCGCTCTGGGGCGTTTATTACATGTCACCATGGCAACGTTGTAGTAGTCAAAACAGCAATCACTTCCCGTTTATATTATTCGTCGGGTTGAACAAATGCTTTATTTTGTCGATATACACGACTTGTTTATTTCTTTAAGGGAACATTTAAATAAAAATATCTTAGCTCTGAAATTTCATTGATACCGTTATTAACTGTGTATAAGCGCAAAGTTTTTCCATGACAGCAATCAGCTGTTTACTGCGTGGTGTTCCTGCCATTGTTCTGCACATGATAACAGTAATTTGTTGTCCTTTCGCAAAGCGTTTTTGCCATAGCGCTACGATAATGTACGAACGTGGAAAAGATTAGAAATTCGTTTCTAAACACAAATGAAGGCTCCTGAAGTAATGGCAGCTGGAAGAGGGGTCATAAGTTTGCGATTCAATCAGGATCAAGGTTTGTTTATAATGTGACAAGGACTTGCATTACCGTGCATTTTTTTGCCTTGAGCAGAAATGATTTCGTATCTTCAAATTAATTTTGTAGTAACAGGAACACAACACGCGTGGATTGCGCGAGATTGGTTAAAATTAGAATGACACATGTTTGTTTTTCAGGATGTTTCACCTGTTGTATGGAAACAGGATTGCGTATTTACAATGTAGAGCCCTTAGTGGAAAAAGCTCACCTAGGTATGTATACACTTTTTTTATTATAACCACAGAAGCGCATTGATTTTATAAATTTTAGTAACAGTTAAAACTGAATTGTAGATCTGGATCTTGTCGGGAGTGTTTGTTCCTGCGAAATGCTTCATCGGACAAACCTGCTAGCTATTGTCGCCGGGGGTCCACGACCTAAGTTTGCCGAGAACACCGTTCTCGTTTATGACGACGCTTCCAAGAAGTTCATAATGGAACTTACGTTTCCTGCTAGGGTGCTTGCTGTTCGTTTGCGGAGAGACAGGTGAGAATTTCCTCATATTCACTGTTTTTTTAACTTTATGAGATTGAGAAAAACACCATAACTCTGTAGATAATACTGTACTTTTCGTGTGAAAAGGTTTTGTGGAAATGCTCGCCTTTTGTACACATACAATGAGAAAAAAGTATGTAATTTAGTGCAACACTCTTCATTAGCTGGAAGATGTGGATAGTAATTGTTGATATTTTTACCTTTCATTTCCTTTTTTGTTTGTGGACAGATGAGGTAATCTAAATTATTCTTAAAAGATATCATTCTTGCACTTCTGTGGCACATAGGCTTATGGTCTTCGTGTAAAGAGAGACAGCTTACATCTTTTTGCATTTTAAATTCTCAGGAATGTTCAAACAGATGTGTATGTTTTCAGTTTTTCTGGAAATTACTGGTCTCTTCTTGTTGCATTTACATTATCACTTCTTTCCTTGCTCCAGTTTATCCCCAGTTAATTTGTAAATATCTCCTAACAGTTTGTATTGTCATTCAGAAAATGAAAGGAGAAACTATTGTTCTGATACCACAGGACAGTAAGTGACATTAGTAACCTTGTTTATCTTTGTTACCATGAGTGCATAAAATGTGTTGTTACAGGATGGCGGTTGCTACCTGTAACCAAATACATGTATTCACCTTCCCGCAACCTGCTCGACGCCTACTCACTCTAGAGACCAGGGACAATGAGCGTGGTATATGTGAGATGAGTCCGATGGCTACCAGTGAACGACAACTGCTTGCCTTCCCAGGTCACAAGCTTGGCAGTGTCCAACTGGTGGTTAGTAGAAATAAAATATGTTATAGGTCTCCTCTGCAGAATTGTTGTTGTCATGTGTAGAATGTTGACTGACATTAGGAGCTATATCATGTTTATTTTTTGTTAGCTTCAGTTTGTTAGGAATGTAAGTGCACAGGCTTCCGCAGACATAGGTAGTCGACATAAAACGTGTCTGAGTTTCATACCATATCATAATGTAAAAAACTATATTGGAGAAACAAGTGTTTTGGTCACTGTAACTGTGGCCAAAACATTGGTTTCTTCAGTGTAGTTTATTACATTATGAAGAGGTATGCTACAGAGAAAACTTGTTGGGAATGGTTTATGTTGTGCAAAGAATGATTTGCTTTTCAGTTATCCCCAGATTTTAGTCTGGCACTTTCAGATGTCCCGTTGCTACATCACATTACAGAAAATAAAAAAGTTAAAAAGATTTCTTGTAATAGTCAAGATCACAAGTAAATAACATTGAGTGATGGCTAGTTTCAGCTGATTATACTGCCATCTTCAGATCTGGGATAATAGAAGAAAATTGCACAAAAGGCAAAAGGAGTTATGAAATCCATAATAATGAAGACAAGATGACAAATACAAACTAATTAAAAACATTATATTGTGTCTGCTCATAAAATAAGACTAAGACACAAGGCGCAAGATCTGCATCACAGTGGATGCTCATTTCAGAGCCGTTTCTCAGTAAAATAAAGGTATACATCATTGAGATAAAACATTAGATATACAAGACCTAAGAAATAAATAGAAGGCATCAGTACGCAATAAAGCGCACACCACCATAAATTAAGCAAAAAAATGTAAAGTACAAATCCAGCTTATGAGTTGGCATATACAGTATTTTGCATACAAAACTGTTGCATGAGTAACTTGTTAACCAAAGCATCATGTACAGCAATGCTAGATGGTCTAGCAGAATGTGGCCACACATGCTTTTGTGTGTTTCATTTTGTATTGATGTCTTCTATTTATTTCCTAGATCTAGTGTACGTAATATTTTATGGTGATGGCATATGCTGTTAGCTTACTGAGATGCAGGAGTGTCCACTGTGATGCAGACACCACGTCTTAATCTCATTTTATGAGTAGACACAATACATGTCTTCTTGTCGGTATCATTAGGGATTTTCTACTCCCTTCTTGTACCTCACTTGAGTACAATTTTCTATTTTTATTCCAGATTTGAAGATGGCTGTGTAATCAACTGAAATTTGCCATCACTCAACATTAAGTGCTTCCATTCTTAAGATTTTATTAAGAATTTTTTTAAACTTTTTATAAAATATTAGATCACTTATGTCCTTCCTGACTGTGTCAGGAATTAATAGCATTACAGAATATAAGCTGGGAATGGCCCTGTAATGTGCAATTTATTTATTATATGTCACCAGTCCGTATTGCATTGTCACGAAACTGTAATACAGATGACCAGTTACTATCTTAGTATCTAACCGTGATGATAAACCCGCCTAAGATTACTACCGCTTCCTATATATGAACATGGAGATTACTTTTATCACATTGGGAATCAACTGAAAATCTGAAAAATAGCTATAACATCACAAACTTGAATGAGGAGTCCCTTCATTCATTTGTGTGCTAATAATTTTTAATGTGGAGAACAAGGCCTAAGTTCCCATTTTGGCCTGTTATATTTCAGATCTAATATCTGTCATGCTGGATTAAGTGTCGTTAAATGCAGCAGTAATTTGCAGAGTGGCTTCATTATATATTTGGGAACTATTTCACCAAAAGAATAAAAAACATTGCATGACAGAGGACAGAAACATACTCTTATAATTAATACATTTTTTATTGGATTGCTGTTAAATATATTGCCATACAGGCTGAAGTGTTTAGAAGGATTTATGTTGTAACTTGAGAGAGGGGAGAGGGGGTGGGCAAAGGGGGTAGGAGTACATAAATACAGTGCTAGAGAAAGCTGATTCAAGTGAAGGCAGGGGTCTTTCAATGTTACACTGTGTGTTTCAGTGGAAGGCAAGTGTACAAAGGTGTGGACGACTTGGCAGGGTTGGGGGGGGGGGGGCAGGATATATGGAGAGGGAGAAAACTGCTAAGAAATTACAGCGATTCAGGGTTCACAGACCTAGAAACCCAAACCAGACTGAGCAAGGGAACAGTGACAAATGAGAATGCCTTTTTGTTGGGGAGGGGATGGGGGCAGGAGAAGGCAGGTGAAGACAAGCAGAGGTAAGTGGATGATGGGTACTGTAGCTTATGGAAATTGAGACATGGAAGATTTTGCTGGATTGCAGGCAACCAGATCAGCTTGTTGTACTACTAGGTGGTGAAACATGCTTAAGGCCACAGTTTGGCAATGTTTGTTCATAAGGGTGGGTGGCTGATTGGGAGTCAATCCTCGAAAAAGGCCAGCTGTAGTGTTGCTATAAAAAGTGCCTGTGTTCATGGATGGCTTTTCTTTATGATGGAATAGGACATATCAGTGACAGGACTGTATTACAATATGCTGAATGGCTGCACAGGGCAATTTGTGCCTGTGGGAGCCAGATTGAACTAGGATATTTTGTAGGTTGTGTGGATGGTGAAACAGCACTTTGGGAGAAGTGGAAAAGATTTTGGGGCATGGTGGAAGACAGTTGAAGCTCTGGCGCATGATTGGTTAGTCTACTCCAAAGGATTAGACCTTCAGTGTAATGGAAGACAGCTTTCTCAGCACTGTAGTTTTTCCGACAACAGGTGGAAAGAATGTATGGGAGAGTCTTTTGGTGTGGAAAGGATGGTAGGGATCAAAATGGAATATTTGTTGCTGGTGATCTTAATATGCACTGATGTTTTTATGGGGGCATCAGAGAGGTGGAAGTAGACTAACAAGGAGATGGGTCATCATCATCATCATCATCATCATCATCATCATCATCATCATCATTTAAGACTGATTGTGCCTTTCAGCGTTCAGTCTGGAGCATAACCCCCCTTATACAGTTCCTCCATGATCCCCTATTCAGTGCTAACATTGGTGCTCTTCTGATATTATACCTATTACTTCAAAATCATTCTTAACCGAATCCAGGTACCTTCTCCTCGGTCTGCCCCGACTCCTCCTACCCTCTACTGCTGAATCCATGAGTCTCTTGGGTAACCTTGCTTCTTCCATGCGTGTAACATGACCCCACCATCTAAGCCTGTTCGCCCGGACTGCTACATCTATAGAGTTCATTCCCAGTTTTTCTTTGATTTCCTCATTGTGGACACCCTCCTGCCATTGTTCCCATCTACTAGTACCTGCAATCATCCTAGCTACTTTCATATCCGTAACCTCAACCTTGTTGATAAGGTAACCTGAATCCACCCAGCTTTCGCTCCCATACAACAAAGTTGGTCGAAAGATTGAACGGTGCACAGATAACTTAGTCTTGGTACTGACTTCCTTCTTGCAGAAGAGAGTAGATCGTAGCTGAGCGCTCACTGCATTAGCTTTGCTACACCTCGCTTCCAGTTCTTTCACTATGTTGCCATCCTGTGAGAATATGCATCCTAAGTACTTGAAACCGTCCACCTGTTCTAACTTTGTTCCTCCTATTTGACACTCAATCTGTTTATATCTCTTTCCCACTGACATTACTTTCGTTTTGGAGATGCTAATCTTCATACCATAGTCCTTACATTTCTGATCTAGCTCTGAAATATTACTTTGCAAACTTTCAATCGAATCTGCCATCACAACTAAGTCATCCGCATATGCAAGACTGCTTATTTTGTGTTCACATATCTTAATCTCACCCAGCCAGTCTATTGTTTTCAACATATGATCCATAAATAATATGAACAACAGTGGAGACAGGTTGCAGCGTTGTCTTACCCCTGAAACTAGTCTGAACCATGAACTCAATTTACCGTCAACTCTAACTGCTGCCTGACTATCCATGTAAAGACCTTTAATTGCTTGCAAAAGTTTGCCTCCTATTCCATAATCTTGTAGAACAGACAATAACTTCCTCCTAGGAACCCGGTCATATGCCTTTTCTAGATCTATAAAGCATAGATACAATTCCCTGTTTCACTCATAACACTTCTCCATTATTTGCCGTAAGCTAAAGATCTGGTCCTGACAACCTCTAAGAGGCCTAAACCCACACTGATTTTCATCCAATTGGTCCTCAACTAATACTCGCACTTTCCTTTCAACAATACCTGAGAAGATTTTACCCACAACGCTGATTAAAGAGATACCTCTGTAGTTGTTACAATCTTTTCTGTTTCCATGTTTAAAGATTGGTGTGATTACTGCTTTTGTCCAGTCTGATAGAACCTGTCCCAACTCCCAGGCCATTTCAATTATCCTGTGTAGCCATTTAAGACCTGACATTCCACTGTATTTGATGAGTTCCGACTTAATTTCATCCACCCCAGCCGCTTTATTGCACTGCAATCTATTGACCATTTTTTTCCACTTCCTCAAATGTGATCCTATTTCCATCATCATTCCTATCCCATTCTACCTCGAAATCTGAAACATTACTGATCGCATTTTCACCTACATTGAGCAACTCTTCAAAATATTCCCTCCATCTGCCCAAGGCATCCTCAGGATTCACCAGCAGTTTTCCTGACCTGTCCAAAATACTTGTCATTTCCTTCTTACCTCCCTTTCAAAGACTGCTAATTACACTCCAGAATGGTTTTCCAGCAGCTTGACCCATAGTCTCCAACCTGTTTCCAAAGTCTTCCCACGATTTCTTCTTGGATGCTGCAATTATCTGTTTGGCTTTGTTTCTTTCTTCAACATAACTTTCTCTGTCTACCTGGGTTCTGGTATGTAGCCATTTTTGATACGCTTTCTTTTTCCTTTTACAGGCTGCCTTGACTGTATCATTCCACCAAGCTGTTTGCTTCATCCTACTTTTACACACTACTGTTCCAAGACATTCTTTAGCCACTTCTAGTACTGTGTCCCTGTACCTTGTCCATTCCTTTTCCAATGACTGTAATTGACTACATTCAACTAACTGGTACCTTTCTGAGATCGCTGTTATGTACTTGTGCCTGATTTCCTTATCCTGAAGTTTCTCCACTCTTATCCTCCTACATATGGACCTGACCTCCTGCACTTTCGGCCTCACAATCCCAATTTCGCTGCAGATTAAATAATGATCAGTGTCATAAAAGAATCCCCTGAATACACATGTGTCCCTCACAGCCTTCCTGAATTCCTGATCAGTTATTATATAGTCAATGACAGATCTGGTTCCCCTGCCTTCCCAAGTATACCGGTGAATGTTCTTATGTTTAAAAAAGGAGTTTGTGATTACTAAGCCCATATAGGCACAGAAATCCAAGAGGTGTTTCCCGTTCCTGTTGGCCTCCATATCCTCTCCAAATTTACCCATAACCTTTTCATACCCTTCTGTTCGATTTCCAGTCCTGGCGTTAAAATCACACATGAGCAGAACACTGTCCTTGTCCTTTACTCTAACAACTACATCACTGAGTGCCTCATAAAAACTACCCATCTTATCTTGATCTGTCCCTTCACAATGCGAATATACTGACACAATCCTAATTTTCTTGCTAGACACTGTCAAATCTATCCACATCAGTCGTTCGTTTACATACCTTATTGCAACTACGCTGGGTTCCATTTCTTTCCTGATGTAAAGCCCTACACCCCATTGTGCTATTCCTGCTTTGACTCCTGACAGGTAGACCTTGTATTCTCCCACTTCCTCTTCTTTCTCACCCCTTACCCGAATGTCACTAACAGCTAAAACGTCCAGCCCCATCTTACTTGCAGCCTCTGCCAGCTCTACCTTCTTCCCAGAGTAGCCCCCATTGATATTAATAGCTCCTCATCTCATTACCATTTGTTTGCCAAGTCATATCTTAGGAGTCCCTGGTTTGTCAGTTAGAGGTGGGACTCCGTCACCTCCAAAGGTCCGAGGCATTTTTCTCTGATTGTTGCCAGCATCATATTTAAAGTACCAGGGAAGTAGGTTGCTAACCTTACTTGCCATGAGTCCCATTGGGTTTTACCCCTAACGGCTGAGGGACTAACCGGTGGATTTGGTAGTCTTTGCCGTATGAGCACAAAGGTGACCACGACTCAGAATATGTCCGAGATGCCCAGCCTTATTCCAAAGTAACTGGTATCCCGACTGTTGGGACCACTTACTTGGCCACTCATACGTTGCCCGTGGTTCATGAACTAGGACATGACTGCAGAAACCCACACCATGAACCACAGGAGATGGATTATTGATCTTTACCTATATCCATTTCAGTGTGTGATCTTTAGTTCAGTAATCCAAGGAGATGGATTATTGAACTTAAGATCACACACTGAAATGGATATAGGTAAAGAAATTGAGGTTGTGAAAGAATAAAAATGGTACCAACAAACAGGATGATTTCAGATGCTGAGGGGGGGATTTTGGAAAGTATGGTTTATTTGCTCTTTCTCACTGCATATCAACTAGTTGCCACTAATTTTCACTTTCACACACCAATTATTTCAAGGATGAGACTGTATTTCCCATGTTCCATGACTTTTGTTTTGGTCAAATGTTTACCTACATAAATATCTGACAGACAGTCTAATTGTTGAAAGTTCACACAGTATCATCAAGCTGAAATTTTCTGTTGTTGCAAGTGGCAGAAAGGTGTTATAATTGTAGTGGTCAATGAAATCAGTAGCCTATGGTGTTGAGACAGTTGCTGTAAAAGTGTGCCAAGTTTTTCTCTAAAGTTATGAAATAAGGATGATTTTTACAAAATTGTCTACCATGAGGGGTGATTTCGGAAAACACAAGAATGTGTAAAAGCAAGAAAGGTGCTAAAGTATGGTGTAATTATGATTCCAAACTTGGGTTAGATAAAGCTTTTCATGATACTTGGTGTCACAAATTACCATGTAGAAAAGTGTGCGATTTGAAATACTTTCAAAAAAACTTGGAAGACAGCCAGTACTAAATGAGGAAGGAGGAGGAGGAGGAATGTTGAAGCAAGGTATCTTGAACACTGCACACTGGAGATTTCCTTTCACTAGATTGGGTATTAGGTATTTGGTGAAAGACAGAACAGGGTAAAAAATTTTTTCTCTCTGTTTGCTGAAGTGAAAATATTAACAGCTTATGTGGAAGTGAAAAAAGTGACAGTTAAAATAAAATTCATTATCTCAATCCTTAACACTTATTTATAATGCTTGATACCCTTTAACTGTGTTACAAATCACAAAAATCAAATAGAAAGAATGTAGAATTTAAAAAAAAGTCAATGTATGTTTAAATTCCTCCCACATACTTTGGATAGAGATTAAAAACACGTGTGTCCGAAATCATCCAAATATACAGGGTAATTTCTGTCATTTTGTTTGCCTGTCTCTGGCAAATATAGGTACATACAGACTTTCTGTTTCTAGGATATTTTGTTCATTATGCATGTGCCATACCACTTCTGTAACAAACAATGCAATCTAACATAACCTATGCAAGTTACTGTGAAAATTACCTCAGAGCCATCTGAAATCACCCTCTTTGATGGGACATACCTACCCTGGGTTCTGATCTTGAGGATACTACCAGTGGATCTGAAGCAAATGAGGAGTTTAAGAACATACGTTAACAAAGAGGATTCGTCTAAGGGGCCATAAATATACTGGCTTATGAAGCAAGATTAAGGTTTGATGTCCTGTCAATGATACGATGGTCATTGCAGACTGAGCAGAAGCACTGATAGGGAAAGGATGGGGAAAGAAATTGATCTTGTTTTTTCAGAGGAACTTCCTTGCTACTTGAATTTAAGAAAATGATGGACAACATAAATTTGGATGACTGGCCAGGGATTTGAATCACTGTCTCCCCAAATTTATGTCCGGTGTCTTCCCACTCTGAAACCTTGCTCATTTGATTGGGATATGAAGTTGCCATACAAGTGCCCATGTCCATGCTGTGGGTTTGTGTTTTATATTGTCACATTTGTAAATGATGAAGCAATTGGGGGAAAAGCAATAGCTTATCAGATGTTCATGTACGAGTGTGTTGCATCAACAGCTGACACAAATTGGAGCCTGGTTGTATTGGGGTTGTAACAGTGGAGGAGCAATTTAGTGGTTAGTATGTTTAATGTAGGAAGATATGCTGTGACAGTGGGCTGGAGGATTCCATAAGTTAGGGCAGAAATCCATTCAGTGGGAGCTACAGGGGACCATTTGAGATGGTTAAATGTGTGTTTTGCTGGAACTTCCCAACATATTGCCATGGTCTGCTGGTCTCAGGATCAAACATGGATCCTTGCCTATAGTGTGCAATGCTCTTATTATCCAAATACAATTCATGACTTCCCTTCACAGTTTCATCTCTGCCAGAAACTCGCTCCTTCATTTATTCTGAATGTAGAACACTTATATATTGAGGGTGGGGGAAATGAAGGATTCAGCAGAAAAGTTCCAAAGTTAGTCTGTGGATTTGAGCAGGAATTGGAGGTCATGCTGGACTTCGGCAGTTGGATCATTGGGGCATGACTTGTAGGTGGTGCCAGGCATTTGGCAGAGGGAATATATTTTGAGACTGTATATCACTGTGTTTCATTTTATGTGAAAGAGTGTCTAGAAGGAACCCATCAATGTGGTCTACTGTGATGTAGCAGTGTCGTATTTGGAGTGTGTGGTGCCGAAACTTTGGAGAGAGAGAGAGAGAGAGAGAGAGAGAGAGGTTTCTACAAAGTAAGATGACAACTGTGTTTTGGGTTTATTTGCAATCTGAGTTCTGTAGGATGTTTCTGGTGACATTCCAAGTAAAATAGATTGTTGAGACTCACTCTTTTGGCTATGACAGAGAAGTATCTTTGCCACATATTTCAGTGGCCTTGATAGGTTATATTATTCCGAGGCAGCAGTTACAAGACATTATGTTGGAAATACTATTAAGGTGGTGTTCAGATTACAACAGGTATTGGAGAGGAAGGAGTTCAGTCTGTAAGATGGGGTATAGAAATCTGAAGCTGTTTTATGGAAACTACCTTGTAGAGGAAGCATAGATGGCTTAAAACATCTATATGTCAGTATTTATTTCTGTGGATTTTAGTTAATGAAGGATAGGGGTTAGTGGATTCAAGAAGCTTGAAGATATTTGCAGCTGCCCATTCAGTATACTTCGTATATTGCTGCATGTGCTTTACAGCAGTAAATTAATATTTTACCACTAATAAGAACAACAACATTATTAATGTGATACCTATAATACCCCTCAATTAGGAGAGCAATTGGACAAGACAGAAGAAAAAAGACAAATATGTAGTGTTAGGTATCCCATATTTCACATAAATGATTTGTTTTAAATGCGAACATTTTTGGTTCACCTTTACCTTGACTGTCAAAGGAAACATAAAGTTTACCATTACTTGTCACTACTTCTTTCCACAATGCGTTCCAGAGATTTAAACCTCCATCATGAGGCTTATCTACGAAGTGTGATGGTGTATGTGATGTTCCACAACAGGGAGAGGAGTGTGTGACCACTGGAGACAGTGCCACAGGTTACTTCAAAGTCGTAACACAACATATAAATTCCATAGTAATCCACACAAATCCACGTGATGATGGGGATTACCTCTGAAACCTGTTGTGGAAATAAATGCATTGTAGCTCATAACAGTAAACGTGTTTCATTCATTAATGATTTATCCTAGAGTCTATCGGTCCATTATAATTCATTTCTATAAGTTTTTAAGTTGACTTACTTTGTGTATAGTAATGAAATGGAATTCCCATTGTTGCAGCAACAATAATTCATCTGCTCTTTTATACAAATTAGTAAATTTGATAGGGATTTCCTATCATATTTTTACCATCAGTTAAGTGTCTTCTTAATACAGTAAAGTGGTTTTGGGTGACAATTTGTTGTCAAAGCCAATAAATGATGAAGATGCATCTAGTAGTACACGGTTGTTTGTTACTTTGGACATTCCTTTTAGGATCTGGCAAGTACTGAAGCAGGGAGCTCAAGTGCACCTGTTACAGTCAATGCACACCGTGGTGCATTAGCGTGCTTGGCACTTAATCAACAAGGTACATTAATTGCCACTGCATCAGAGAAGGGAACGCTCATTCGTGTGTGGGACACTGTGCGTCGAACTCTCGCAGTGGAACTGCGGCGTGGTTCTGATCCGGCAACCCTGTATTGGTAAGCAATATTTTGTGTTACCTAAGTTTTTCTGTATGTATTGTCTAAGTAGTATAAAGTTTAATGATATAATTGAATACGTAGGTTGGCATTTTCCATCTCCTGTACCAGATGTATACAAAAAAATGTTGAAGCTTCTTGTTTCCTTCATAAATCGAAGGGAGGAGACTTTCTTTAGTGGAGATGTGGTGGAAGACATTTTTGCACAGTAGTGAATTTATTTCTGTTGATGGAAAGCATCGGCAACTGACATTCAGCCTACGAATGAGAATGTATAGTGAGCATTCATCTGATTCCAGTAACTTGTAAAATGATGGAAAAAATTGAGCAGCGGTAAAATGATGGAAAAAATTAAGCAGGATACTGCATCAAATTTTGCCCAATGTTTGGTGATGCCTAAGTAGAAAACATTTGCAAGGTTTCATAGATGATGCCTTGAGCAGCCCACTGACAAAGAAGTGGTACAAGCACATCAATGGTGGCTACACATTTGTAGACAGTAAACTGTCTTCAGGCATGCACTCAACAAACATAAATGATAGGTGATTGAGCAAGTGCAGACTTTGATCATGGTAGAAAATCGCATAACGGTAAGAGAACTTGCGAATCAGATGAGAATAAGCATCGGATCAGTATATTCAGTTTTGACCGAAAAATTATGCACGAGATGAGGATATGTGAAATTCATACTGAGACTGCTGGTAAGAGAGCAGAAGCTATGCAATTTGTAAATGGCACAAAACATGCTGGACAATGCAAGCAATAACCCCCAACTTTCTGAACTCCATGTCCATAGGCAATTAGACATATGTTTATGGGTACAACCCAGAAACCAAGTTTCAGTCCTCACGTGGAAACATTTGAAATCCCCACGACAAAGAAAAGCACGGCATGTCCACAGCAGTGTAGAGGTTATGTTGACCATTTTATTCATCTCTCGTGGGTGATGCATCACAAGTACAAGCCACAAGGCCAAACTGCCCCAAAGCAATACTGCCAGTAGGTACTTCATTGCCTTCATGGTGTTGTGCACTGTAAACAACCGTATCTGTGGCCAGCAAGAACTTAGCAGCTCCATCACGATAATGTATCCCCCCATTCTGCATTTCTGATTCAGACTTTCCTCACCAGACACAACATTCTTTTGGTTAGTCAGGCTCACTATGCATCGATATAATTCCAAATGACTTTTGACTATTTTCCTAAACTGAAAATGCCCCAGTAATGAATATGATTTGAGTCAAGAGAAGAATGCAACAGTGTGGGTGATCACCATTTCAGAAGATGTGTTCTGGAAGTGATTCAACAAAGGTGGGAGCACTGGAAGAATTTTGTGCATTAGTAAGGAGACTACTTTGTAGGGGATTAGTGTTCTGTAGCATGCAAATCAGTAAAGGTGTTTCTGCCAACCGAAGAGCAACACTTTCTTGACATGCCTCATATTGTTTCTGTTTTTACTCTCTGGTGTGTGATAATGTTTCCCAGTTCATATTTGATATAATTGACATTTGTGGTGGTGGTGGTGGTGGTGGTGGTGGTGGTGGTGGTGGTGGTAGTGCTTGCACTTTCTTTTAGTGACACATTACTTAAGAGTTTCCAACAACACTCAGGGAAGCACAAATTATTGATATTTAGTCCTGTAATTATGGTATTGTTTATCTACAGGTACAATATTGTGGTAGTCATTAATACAATTACATTATTTCAATAGGGTATGCATTATATTCAGACTTGAAAGCCACATTTTAGGGGAAGAGACCCATATATTTATTTCTATAAATGCCATAAAGAAACGCTCGTTATGTTCTTTGAATTCCTTATGACACATTAGCCAGTGATGCCGACAACTGGTAAGTGAAGTGTTGGCAGAAGAGCCAACACTGTGTTGCTAGAGGAGGCCGAAATGCACGCGTTTAATTACACGCTGACTGGCGTGAGGTCTGGAACAGTTAAGGGAATTAATAGTAGCAAATAAAGTACGTAGTTGATATAATACTTAACTTTAATCCACAATTGGTGTACATCGCTTTTGACGGTACATGTTATAATCTCAATATCAAATGCTATGGCGCCTTGCTAGGTCGTAGCAAATGACGTAGCTGAAGGCTATGCTAACTATCGTCTCGGCAAATGAGAGCGTAGTTGTCAGTGATCCATCTCTGGCTAAGTCGGCTGTACAACTGGGCTCTCATTTGCCGAGACGATAGTTAGCATAGCCTTCAGCTACGTCATTTGCTACGACCTAGCAAGGCGCCATAGCATTTGATATTGAGATTATAACATGTACCGCCAAGAGCGATGTACACCAATTGTGGATTAAAGTTAAGTATTATATCAACTACGTACTTTATTTGCTACTATTAATTCCCTTAACTGTTCCAGACCTCACGCCAGTCAGCATGTAATTAAACGCGTGCATTTCGGCCTCCTCTAGCAACACAGTGTTGGCTCTTCTGCCAATACTTCAGTAAGCACCTTATGGAATTAGCCCACAGCTAATTGTGGCAAGTGGTAAGCCCCTGATGAATAGTGTTCAGCAATGTGTAGCTTCAGGTTTGGTGAATCTTTAGTTTTCACTCTGGGGATGATCAGTGGTGCCAGTTCTGTAGGCATATTCTAGAAACAATTGCGTGGTGTGATGGTGGAACATTGTGTTTTTCAGGGAATCAAAAGGATGCTCTGAACTTGCATAACATTCCTCCACAAAACCCAACCTAAAGATGAGCTGTGCACCTGTGGAGAGGAGAGGATGGCTATTGAGACAAAATAGTCAATTGTATTTTATGTGGCTCCTCTGACACATTTCTGGCAATGAGTTACTAAGAATCTTTTGCTATGAGAATATAAAGTGAAAATGACATTTTTGGCACCCCACATTGGTGCTGTTATAGGAGGTGATGAATGGCATACATTGAAGTGAACATTTTCCTATCTTAATACCCTACCAATGGTCCTTGAAATGGATGCTCTAAAAATCTAACTAGATATAATTCAGCCAGCTGATTATGGTGTAATTCCAAGACCGTATCTAGGTATGAATGGATCACATGAAGGGGATGGTACACAAGTCTCTGATGTACTCCTGTCAACATCTGCTGGTCATTTTAGGACATAACCTGTTCCATGGTTGATTAGCGCATATCAAACTGCATTGAGTTGCAAGGTGGTGGTACTGGAGAAATTGAGCAGCAATGTATATGCTGAAAATCCAGCAACATTTCTTACAGCTAGAGCAATTTTTGAGGAGTGCGAGAAGGGTTATGTCCCAAGTTTTCATGCTAAATGAATTGTTCCCCTTCACCAACTATTAAATGGGAATCTGTAAGAAAATTTTTTGGAGAAGATGAATATGTCCATTAACAACTACAGTAAAAATGGCAATCTACTTGCCACTCAAGAGGTAATAGTTCAAATAATGGTGGATTATTTCTATGAAAATAATCTTCAGACAACTAAAATCCTCATTATGATTGCATCCTGTAACCTGAGAGACAAAAAGGCTGAATTTTACCTCAGGCAGGACAGTTGCCTCAAGACTTATTTCTACAGCATTTAGAGCTTGTTTTCCCCTAAAACAAATGTGTGAATGCACAGAACCAAGGACAATGAATGGATAACTCCTGGGATTTTAAGTATTATGTGATAGGAAGAGAGAGAGCCCTACTTAACTCAGTGGATAAGTTGTATTCAGGAGCTGAAACTCCACTTCACCAGTCTGTTATCAAAGAAAACAAAACACAAGCACAATGCACAAATAAAACATCACATGTTGGAATATTTTGAAACAATAAACAAACTAAAATAGTATTCCAAATATTGAGTTTCCAGAAGTAATGACATATTGAAATCAGTGGACACCAGATTCAAAGATTATTTAATCACTGTTGCAGCAAAAATATACTAACTAAAAAGCAGGCAAATACAAATGCCTTAGATTTACTTTGATGGACCCTGTATGCACCACCAACAGACAATATTTTCTAAAATACAGCCCATAAGGAAACTGAAAAATTCATTGGGCCACTAAAAAGTAGTGTTTCTAGCAGAGTTTTAAAATCTTGTGCTGGATGGATAGGAGTACGCTTAAGCTATCTTTCTAATCAATTAATGACTGTGGGGATTTTTCTGAGAGCTGTAAATATGTGGCAGTAACACCTATTTATAAAACTGGAGATAAGTGTACCACTTCTAATTGCAGACACATTTCATCCTTCCATTCTTTTCAAAAGTGTTTGCGAAAGTATCTTATGATAGAATACTGATTCATTTTTCTAACCAGAATTTGTCAATTGCCTCTTGTTGTTGTCTTCTGTAAAGGGTTCTCCACAAAGGAAACCATACAAGATCTTACAAATGTACCCTTGACAGCTCTAAAGAAGAAAGAATAATCTGTTGACATATTTATGTGAATAGTTGGGGAAGTAAATAACAACAGGGTGTAGCATTAAAACCAAAAACCTGCCTGGGCTGTATCCCTTTTCTCTAATGGTTGTTCCATTGTTAACCTGAGTGTGTCCTCAGAATCTGTCTCCCCAGTGAGTTTAATGTTTTTCACACTGAGCTTTATTCGATTATGAATACTGCGTATTAGATGAGGCGTGATCAGGGGTCAAAATTTGTCATCTGTACTGATGCTCTCAGCACTTTAGAGACCATCCAGCATCTATACCCTGCAGATAAAACAGCCCAGAATATCCAGGATGCCCTTTTCCAATTGCAAATACACAGGAATGAGGTGGTGGTGTGCTGGATACCAGGACACATGGGAATAAACTGTTAGGCAGGAGATTTTGCTATGTGCAGAAGTTGATTGGACCATCCAAGTATTAAGTAAGTGATCAGCCAAGCAGTGTTTCCAGACTCACTGTATTGTGTCATTTCTGGCTATATATACATAGTTTAACAGTTTGGATTTTGCATGCTAGGGAGTGATTTTGTGTGTTCCAACATTTCACATGTCTGCATTTTATATAATTTAACAATGTTGATCACCTAAAGTATTTATAAAGGCACTGAAAATCAGGTTTGAGTACCCAAACAAACAAATAAACAAAAAATATGAATTGCATGTATTTGTCCGTTATGAAAACAAAAATAAGCACTATGGTTTTATGATAATTAAATGGACACCCTAGCTGCAAACAGGCGTTGATGTACTTCATTGGGGACATGTTGAAAATGTGTGCTCCGACCGGGACTCGAACCCGGGATCTCCTGCTTACATGGCAGACGCTCTATCCATCTGAGCCACCGCGGGCACAGAGGATAGTGCGTCTGCAGGGACTTATCCCTTGCACGCTCCCCGTGAGATCCACATTCCCAACATGTCCACACCACTAAATTCGTAGTGCGCCTAATAGATGTTTGCCCATCATACTCATTACTCGTGGCAGATTAATCTACCAAGTCCCGTACGAGTTTGGGCGTAGCGTGTGTGTTCGCAGAGGAAGGTCAATGGCCGGGAAGCCATATTTTAACTATATATGACACATTTTCGACATGTCCCCAATGAAGTACATCAACACCTGTTTGCAGCTAGGGTGTCCATTTAATTATCATTTCATTTCTAGCAAAGCTGCATGGTCATCCACGGTAACTGTTCTTTCGGGAACAGATACTACTGTCATATATAGTTAAAATATGGCTTCCCGGCCATTGACCTTTTTGTGCGAACGCACACGCTATGCCCGAACTCATACGGGACTTGGTAGATTAATCTGCCACGAGTAATGAGTACGGTGGGCAAGCATCTGTTAGGCGCAATACGAATTTAGTGGTGTGGACATGTTGGGTATGTGGATCTCACGGGGAGCGTGCAAGGGATAAGTCCCTGCAGACGCACTATCCTCAGTGCCCGCGGTGGCTCAGATGGATAGAGCGTCTGCCATGTAAGCAGGAGATCCCGGGTTCGAGTCCCGGTCGGGGCACACATTTTCAACATGTCCCCAATGAAGTACATCAACGCCTGTTTGCAGCTAGGATGTCCATTTAATTATCATTTCATTTCTAGCAAAGCTGCATGGTCATCCACGGTAACTGTTCTTTCGGGAACAGATACTACCGTCATATACACTATGATTTTGTTAATATTGGCCTGGTTAATGAAAACCTAATTGCAAATGAATTTTACTTATTTTTCCATTGACAGCTTGACAAACATGACTTACGTTTTTAGTGTATTGCATTTGTTTTGTGTGCTCTGCCATGTAACTTTCATCATATAACTTACTTGATTTACTTGTTGCAGCATCAACTTTAGCCGTGATTCAGAATTTCTGTGTTGTTCAAGTGACAAGGGAACAATCCATATATTTGCCTTGAAGGACACCCATCTCAACCGGCGCTCAACGTAAGAACATTTTCTCTTCTTTACCCCTACTGTTCAATGTCCTCTCAAGTTCTTTTTCTTGTGTCAGTTATTGCATGAGTTTTAGTGGTGGACAATATTATTGATAACAATATTTTATTCTAAATTTGTGTCATTACCTGATGGAATGGGATGGGGTGTGATGGGTTTATAGAGAACAGTACCAGTACTAGAAATAATTTTGCATTAAACTAAATGATATCATCCATTTGAAGATTCTTTATTTTCTAATCTCATGTCACAAATTTCTGGTAATACTATAATTGAAACTTTGGGAAGGACACATGAATCTAACCATCATAGTTTTCATTTTTCTTCTTTTGTTTAAGATAGGGAGAGAAAATAACGAAAATAATAATAATCAAAATATCCACGGGTGTGCTGCCGGTCTACAGTGTCCAACGGGCACAATATTTCAGCGATCATACATGTCGCCATCATCAGGTGAACTGACGGACTGAGCTCCTGTGAACGTGCCGGCACGGAGATCCGTACGCTATGGCTGCTCAGAGGGAACTGGGTTCGGTCGCCGCGGCAGCCGATTTAAATACCCTCCGCCCGCGGCGCGCTACCTCCGCCGACCGCGTCCCGTGCCACGGTCGCAAGGTGGAACAGATTGCGACGGCGTCTGAGATGACGTCGGTGTGATGGCTCTGTCCGCCGTGGTCGTCACAACTATACGTTTGCTCGATTTACTCTTGATTAACCCAATGGCTGGTTCCCAAGCCTTGCTAAGATTATAGCCACAGTCACGGTTTATGAGGTCGTCATTGGTGCGAATTTCGATGGCCTCTCTAACAACGCTGTCCCAGTATCTCGACGTCTGTACCAGAATCCTCGTGCGGTCATACTCCATGGCGTGATTTTCCGACAAACAGTGTTCAGCGACCGACGACTTGCTCGGATACATCAGTCGAGTGTGCCTCTGGTGTTCACGGCATCGATCCTCGACGGTACGCATCGTCTGACCAATATACGACTTGCCACATTGACACGGAATCTGGTACACGCCGGCCTTCCTCAAACCGAGGTCATCTTTGGCGCTCCCCACCAGTGCAAGAGTTTTATTTGGAGGACAAAACACAGTTCTGACCTGGTGTTTCTTCAGAATGTGGGCGATTTTTCCCAAGAGTGCGCCTGTGTATGGAATAAATGCAGTGCCTATCTCCTCCCTCGTGACTTCATCCATCTCAACAGGTTGTGCTGCAGTGGTTGGGTGGAGAGCACGTTGAATCTGCCACTCTGAGTACCCATTTTTTCGAAATACAGTTCTCAGGTGTTCCAATTCCTGGGGTAGACTCTCTGCGTCAGAGATTGTGCGCGTCCTATGTACTAGAGTTTTAAGTACCCCGTTCCTCTGTGAAGGGTGGTGGCAGCTGTCTGCGTGCAAATACAGATCAGTGTGCGTTGTCTTCCGATACACCCCATGACCTAGGGTGCCGTCAGCCCTTCTCTTGACCAAGACGTCAAGGAAAGGTAATTTACCCTCCGTTTCAGTCTCCATAGTGAATTTGATGTTGGGGTGTATGGAGTTTAGATGTGTAAGGAAGTCAAGGAGTTTATCCATACCATGTGGCCAGATGACGAACATGTCGTCCACGTAACGGAAAAAGCAAGTAGGTTTCCATACGCATGACGACAGGGCTTCCTCCTCGAAGTTCTCTATGTACAAATTCGCTACCACTGGTGAGAGTGGGCTACCCATGGCAACTCCCTCCGTTTGTTCGTAGTATTCTCCATTAAAAAGAAAATACGTGGAAGTCAAGACATGCCTAAAAAGTTCAGTGGTCTTCTCATCAAACTGATTAGTCAGAAGTTTGATGAGAAGACCCAATCTCTTTGCATTTACATATGTCTGCCTGTGTGTGTATATGTGCGGATGGATATGTGTGTGTGTGCGAGTGTATACCTGTCCTTTTTTCCCCTTAAGGTAAGTCTTTCCGCTCCCGGGGTTGGAATGACTCCTTACCCTCTCCCTTAAAACCCACATCCTTTCGTCTTTCCCTCTCCTTCCCTCTTTCCTGATGAAGCAACCTTGGGTCGCAAAAGCTTGAAATTTGTGTGTGTGTTTTTTTATTGTTTTCATTGTCTCTATCAACATACCAACACTTTCGTTTGGTAAGTTACAGCTTCTTTGTTTTTAAACTATTATGTTTTCATCATTTCCTTGGGAGTCATCACATTCGCATTCATACGAACACTTATATCAGGCAAGGAGATATATCTCACTCACTCATCAGTCGTACAAGTTAAGTACATCGATAAGAGATTCCTGTCGTATGATGCACGCACTGTCACTAATTCTGTGTATGACACACCGGAAGTATTTTCCAGTGGAGGATTCGGTTGACTTTTTGCCTTATCATCAAACATTTGCAGTTCCCATTCAAAAGCTACTTCCTTTCTGTTGCTAATAGAGTAGCTGTGTAGAATCAACTGTCATTATAGGATCCTACCATAAACATCACTGTTGCAAAGGGACGTTACACCTTGAGAGACAGAGACAAATTTGAATAAAGTTTACAGCAAAAAAGAGGCACGGATGCAGGTCACAATGCCATTTCTCTTCCCAGCTGCTCTATATTGCTCTTCTTATTCTTGGATAGTTCAGTGTTTCTATTCTGCTGCTTTTTTTTTCATAGTTCAGTATACCTTCTTCCTGTTTTCGTGCTTGATCTGTATTCAGTTTTTTGGCGGGCTGTTCACTGGGCCCTCTTACCACTAAATCTGAGGGGGGTACGGTGGGGAGTTTCCCTCATTAGTATCCATAATTAAAATTAATTTATTTTTTATGTGCAAACTAGCTGAAAAACTAGCATTTCCCAGGTATTCATTTTGCCAATTTTCTATTAGAAAAAAAACAAGAAATGAGATTTGTTTTCAGTGTAATATTACGGGCAATTTTTGTGTGCTATGCGCAGCTACTTTGCGTTTCTATAAAACGATTTTGTAAACATCTCTACGGCAACACCTCATCATGGCTCCACAGAGGGCAATTGTTTTTGCCTACAGGTATTTGCACTTAGCAGTTGAAAGCTGTCAGAAGTGCTGCCAGGTGTCAGGGATTTCCTTAAGTTTACACGACTGCAGGAGTATCCTAGTAATAAAGAATAAATGTATTACAACTTCATGCCTGATGCCGCATTTTTTCATGCATCTCAATGTTTAAGATGTCAGATGTCTTGAACGGCGTGGCATACAATGATATAATGGTGTAGGTATATTTAACGGCAAAGAAATAATAAATTTAAACCTCGTGCACAATCAACAGTTTTTCACACATCTCAGTGGTCCCTACATTCTCTCTCTTGAATTGTGTGTGCTACCATGATATAATTTTGTGTATTAATTTAGTGGCATATGTGGAAACTGTCTACGAAATGCATTGCAAATAGAGTTAGTGGCACATGAGTAATAAATTTAAATGTCATGCATGCTGTGACAGTTTTTCACATGTCTCATTGTTTATGATGTTATATCTTCTGAACTATGATGTGTAGGTGTTTCTTACCTCACAGTGATTGTTGCCTGACAGTAAGGGATATGTGTACCAAATATGGTTGAAATTGATCCAGTGGTTAAGAGGAGATGTGGAACATACATACATACATACATACGTATGTGTGTATATTTTTACAACATATGTAGATTTGAACTGTACACCAAGAGGAAGTCCTGCAATTCAGTTGATACAAACTTTGTAGACCATTACCTTTTTCATACTATTGTTGTCTATTTTATTTTCTTTCACTTAAGACGTTATCTTTAAGGGAAAAACACACACTATTTCAAGAATGCACAAAATCCACAGTTTTGGAGATATGGCAATGAAATTTTGTACCACGCTTTACATGAAAGTAACACAAAATCCTTTGTTTTTTTGTTAATGAAATTTGAAGTTTTATTTTCAAAAAATAATGTATGTTGCTTTTTCTCGGAAAGTATTCAAGAGATTTCTAAAAAAATTTCTCTGATACATCTGTTTATATGTTGTAAGCTTCTCTCATGAGGATTTTGGAATATGTCAAATAGGAGAATTTTCATAATTTTTTAATTACAATTCCACAAGTAGAATTTTAAATTCATGCCAAATTTCAAGCACTTTGGCCCATATCTCAGCTTACAATCAGTATTTCAAAATTTGCTCTTGAGACAATGCTTATTAGGTTTACAGAAATATGTGTACAAAATTTCATAATTCTAGCACTCATAGATTCTGAGGAAAAGGTACATACACTTTAAAAAACAAACTATTCAGGAAATGCAATTTAAAGTTCAACCTAACTTTTTTCCTTATGTCACTTCCTCAGAAGGCACCACATTTGTACTCTGGGTCATCTTTCCCTTCAAGGCTTCTCTTCTGGTTGCGTGTTGTCTGTCTTCTTTACTTTACCAGGTCTTCAACCGACTTTTCAGCTGCAGAGTCGTGCTGTAAATCTATTTTTCTCAGGATGTCTTGAGTAAAATTCCCAATGTTTCATCATTAACCACAGTAACTGCATCATAAGTTGCAATTCTGATAACTGTAGCAGATGCAAATGTGTTTTTAGGGCATCGTTTTCATATGAGTGAATTTAGAGACACTTTTGGATTTTGAGTTTTACCATGAACACACTTTTTGAGAAGTGCAGGATCGGCCTAAGATGATATATAAAACCAAAGAGTATGTATCACGGCCTTCTAGATGTATTCCACACACATTTGGTTGAAAGTACTACACAGAATTGTTGTTCACTGAGATTGTATTGAAGTTCTACTTCAAAAGTTGGGCCTGGCAGGGAGGCCGCGTCACACTTTTAATTAATTTTCAGGCACTTTGGATGCAATTTCAACATTGAAACTTTGGGAAATCATTGTCCATGAGTTGTACTAACAAATAAAAAATAAATCAAAAATTGGCATTTTTGGTAAGTTTCATCAACATCCCCCCTTAAGGAAGTGTTGGTTCGTAGTTTGATATATTTGACAACAATGAGTAATTTCAATAAATGAAAATTCCTGTCATAAGAGATCAATACAAATGCATTGGGATGTTGGAATAGCTTGCTGTCTTGAGCTGGAAGTTTGTTGCCAAAGTGGTAACTAAATTGACATTTACATCTGGACTATCCAAGCCTCAGCATGGTGGGCAGTTGCAAGTACATGGTGTGCTGGTATTATTTGTCCCCAATTTCTGTTCCATTCACAGATAGTATGGTTCATGCATTGTTCTGACACATGCAGCAGAAAACAGTCTTCACTAGCTTTTGAGCTCTGGTTCTTTTTCTGATAGAAAGTACACACATTCACACATTCAACCCCTGCCCCCCCTCCCTGACACACACACAAAAGCACATTATCATGGCCATGGTGTCTTTTTTGCAGCCTGGTGGTTGCAAGTACTGCCTCATACACAGCATTTATTCATCATAGTGTCAATGTAAACCATCGTGAGACAGTCAAAGAGATGTACAGTAACTCACAATTCGACAGCAGTCCACTTGCAGTAAAGTGCTGTTACCCTATTTCTAATCTACTTTCTAACTATGGGCCATTTGATTGGATGTCACAGTGGTGTTGCAAAATGGTTGGCTGGTCTTGTTTTCTTGGAAATGTTTGCTGGGCACACAACCTGAATGTAGGTATAAATATTTTTTTTAAGGAACTCTCAGAAGCTGAACTTTTCAACAAATTAACTTTAAGTTTGCTTTCATGAGCTGGAGAAAGAAACCACGTGTATTTGCAGATTTTAAGAAGAAGAGGAGAATTCCATATATATGTGAAACTTCCACATGCACTTGATCCATATGCCAAGGAGTTGGGATTTGGTGTGGTATAAGCATGGACCAGGATATTACATAGAATGGATGCATGGTGGAATACTACTTTGAGAATGATATTTTTCATTTCAGGGCTTGATAAAATATAGTTCAAGAAGTCCTGAGAATGGACAGAATCAGGTGCATGTGCAGATATATCACAGAAGAAACTACATAATATTTCCAAGAGGCAGGACCCAGTTTTCTTCAGGTGCAACTGTGACTAGCAGTTGTTGCTCACCAATTTATTCACTGTTTTGCTTGAAAAGTATAGGCACCAAGAGATGAAACTATAATGTCATCATAGAGGACATTGACATTCAGATCCCCTGTCTGAGAATCGAATCGTGGATCTCTCATGTGTGGCATGGGAAGATTCAGCTGTAAGCCATGGACCCTAGCTATTCACACAGGTGTGGTGTTGATGCTTGACTTAGATGTCCTGGCTTCGATTTCCCATCAGTGTTATCTCACTGAATATATTTTTACATACTTTTCTGAGTTGAAAATCTGTGCCTGTTAATTAACTTGCTACCTGTAAATATTTTGAGTGCTTCTTTAATGATGTGGTCCCAGTACGTGGAGGTGGGCAAGACTCTTTCTCTCTGTATTAATTCCATGTCCTGTATTAATACAGCAGATTTTTCTAGTGTCTTCTGTGAAATCTGTGTTGCTTGCATTTGCCTTTAACAGAGCAAAGTGTCTGGCCAATGTATAGTTTTCCACACTGACATGGGATCACATTTATTTCTGGTCTTCTTAGACCTAGATAATCTATTATGGAATCCAGCATTATTTGCACTGAGATGCTGTAGATTTCAAGGACACACTGCCAACAGAAGGCAAGAAAAACATTCTAATTGAGTTCTCCGTTCCTTCTGAATTCTCTCAAGTTGTGCTGGTTGAAGCAGTTGAAATACATACAGCTAACAACTCAATTAACACACACACACAGATTTTCAACTCAACAAAGCATTTCCATCAGCTTTTATGGCACTAAGGAATCATCGACTGAAGGCAGAAAAATTCTGTGGAATGACACTGAAGGAGAATCAAAACCAGGACATCTGAGTTGGGCACGTTGCCCGTGCACATTCATTAAGAGTCTACCTTTCCTGCACTGTGCATGCGGGGCCTGCCAGCTCACTTCTCTGACAGGGTTCTAGGTGTCAATGTCCCAAGTGATGACATTACAGCTTCACCTCTCAGTGCCACCTTTTTTTCTTTTGAGCCAGTGTATAAACTGGTGAGCCACGACAGCTAGCCATAGTTTCACCTTAGTTGAGCACCTGCCTTGTGGAAATATTATATCAGTTTGGACAATACGATCCAATCCTACATATGGGAACCTTTCAACAGAAACTTCAGACAGTGCAAGAGACAAATTACTGAGGCTTTGGTGAAGGATATGGTGTATTGGCTCTTGTTCCATATCATAGAGATATAGTTAATGAGTCTCAACCAGACAAGGGGTCCACCCAGGACTTTACAATATCACTAAAATAGGAGTACACACATGCACACACACTTATACTCATGCAAACGCAACTCACATACATAACTGCAGTCTCAGGCAACTGAAACCATACTGCAGCTCTGTGTGTGTGTGTGTGTGTGTGTGTGTGTGTGTGTGTGTGTGTGTGTATTTTTGGCAAAGTCATTACTGGCCAAAAACGTTATTTATTTGTGACAGTCTTTTTGTTATGCCTATCTGCAACTCAGCATCTCCACTATGTGGTGAGTGGCAACTTCTCTTTTCATGATATTGTTACATTCCATCTTGGATTTTCCATTGTTTAAAATAGGAGTGTGATTGGTAAAAAATTTATGTAGTTAAATTTAGTTTTCCTGAGCCAGTTTCTGTGAACTGTTGCAAGGGTATGGTACAGTAAACCAAAAGTTGTCATGTAGTTAAGAGTTGATGTACAACATTATTAAGTAAGATTCTTTCTGAATTACAATGTTTTATAAGAGAAACAATTTGTATCCAACTGAAAAAAATACTAATATAAGTGTTGTTTATTTTAATGGACAGTTTCTCTAAAATGGGCTTCCTCGGTAACTACGTGGAATCACAGTGGGCACTCGCCAATTTCACAGTACCCCCTGAATGTGCCTGTATCTGTGCCTTTGGATCTCGTACATCTGTTGTTGGTAAGTACCACCGTATGGAAATGTGCAAAAGTTGTTAAATGATGTATAGTCTCTGTAGGGTAATAGTCCTGTAAATTGTAAAACATGTTCACAAGTGCTGGTATTGGTATGTTATTACAGTTTCTTCACCAGGTGTTGTTTGAATGTTTGTGTGTTTCACCAGACTTTACAACTTTATTGAAAATCCAGAACAAATTATAACTCAGCAAACCAAACCTGGTTACTTGGTCATGTGGTACCACTGTCGCATTTACACCCGAGAAACAGACACGGGTGGTAGCAATAATATAAACTGAAGTACTCCTGCAAGTGGAGTGCTGTCACATGCTACACCTCTTTACATATCACTGAATGAAATATCTATTTAGAAAAAGAACAGGAAAAAACACATAAACAATGTAGGAAAAGGCAGATTGCTATTTACCATAAAGAAAATATGTTAGATTGCAGACCGGCACAGTTGAGACACTTATGCAAAGCTTTTGGCCACAGCCTTCATCAACAAAAGAAAAATAGAGAAATACTCATCATTCTCTCACACAAGCAAGCACAACTCGTACGCTCTTGACTGCCAAATTCGGCAGCTCAGACCAGGATACCTAAGACATATAGTATTTCTCATCTTAGCTGCCAACTCTATTTGAAACTGTACTGACTGATTTTATTATATTATCAGTTTCCCATCTGTCAGGGAATCTTTCCTCCAGTAGTCATCACACACTGTTTTGGCTGTTTTGTGGTCTACTGGTTAGAATAATTTGGCCGGTAATGCCAAGGTCATGGATTAGAATCTAGGCAACCACTTCAGATTTTTTTCTGGTGGAAAGGCCTGGAAGGCAGTTCTCCCAGGTGAAAAGCTTCTTGAATATAAAAGCAGCAAACTTGACATGCAGTTCACTGCATTAATGTTACATTGAAAGGATTGCACCAGGCACAAACAACATTCGTTTATTAGGAGCAAAAGCATGAGCTTTTGTTTATTTGGGTTAGAGAATGATATGCTTGATGTATTAAGGGTGTAGTTCTCATTCTTCACGAGGTTCCAGACAAATTTTGTAGGATTCAAGTCTAGATGGCACAATGGAAGTAGGTAGGGAACCATTTTCTTGCAAAATATTGTCAGTGTAGTAAAGATGAGAAGGTTTGTGTTCCTTAATTAATCCCAGAAGTTTGGCTTTCCTTGTCACTGTATATTTTTAATTTTTTCTGTTCATTCCTGTAATATTCATAAAGGAAAAATGACCACAGAATGAAATTCTACATTGATAGCAGTCAAAAATTGCATGGCACTGTTTTTTTGACAATACTTGTCAGACACTGTACTTTTCAACATTTATTCACAGTTTGATGTGTATGAAAAATAAATCGTGACGCGTTTATTCATCCACCTTTTAAAATCAAATCCCATTGGTGCAACAGTTTTCTCTGGGTTTCTTTGCTGTCTTTGAGTCCTGTCTTGTGTGACAATAACTGTGAAGTTTTTGCAGGAACAGTTTTCTTTGTATTAGTTATAATCCCAAAAAAATTGTCTAATATATCATCAGTGAAATATTTGTTGTGCACATTCTACTTCTTTTGATTTGGGTTAGGTACTTGAATACAACCCCAGTTGACATTGTGTCCATCCTTCCACAATTTGCACACATTGACCTACTCCGGTTTCAATTTCCATCATTTGTTTGCATTTCCTATCAACTTCTCTGTTGGAACTCTCACACCTTCGTTGTTCTCATTGTAGGTAAAATTAATGATGTTGGCAGCAAGTTGTGGCTTACCATGAAAGTATTTTTCGTGGTCACTTTTATTCTTGCACTGTGTTTTGTGCTTGCACTGCAAGGTAACAGTGTGTGTTTCTTTACCTTGTGATTACTGTGCCATGAAGTGGGTGCTTTAATGGTCTGATATACTTAGGCTGGATTTCAGCATACGACTGAGAGTGAAGCTGGCTGGGCCTGACAGTGTAAGCTGTCAGTCGGCTGGTAGAGTGCACTGTGGAGAGGCTACATGCACATCCGAGAGTGGAGGCCTCTGCCAGGGCTAGCACCTTGCAATTTCCATGACGTGCTGTACAGCTGCGTGACCAAATCACTGGTGTGGAATCTGACATGGGTCACTGCACTCCTCCCCCCTTGGGGGTGGGGCATTGCTTATTCCTGGGCAAGGACTGGATGGCCACAATTGGAGATGGTACCCATGTCCATGGAGGCCCCACAGGCGAGATGGAACAGCAATTCCCAGTCAGTAGAGAACTTGGAATATGGGTGAAACTGGACTTGCCCAGATGCCCCCCTGTGTGAGTATGAGCTGACGGGACTGGTAACAGGCATTCCAAGCCGGGATTCATAGCGGCATCCGGTGGTGACGGGGGAGTTGGAGGCGGCTCCACCACAGGATACATCGAACCGGCAGGAGGCGTGTCTACCAGTTGGAGGGGCACCAGAGCTGCTGACAGTGGCTGTGTTGTTGAAGGCTCATCGGATGGAACTGACACAGGTGGAAATTGAGGCTAGAACACTGTTGAATAGACGCCAACTGGCAACCAACGCACAAGTGAAGGTGTAGCAGGAATGGGTGGGTGGGTGCCCACCTGGACACAGAGGTGATTTTGATGGTGCTGTACCTCTTGGTCTCTTCTCCCGAGAGTGTAGACGAGACGGCCATTCAGACACGTGCTGGTTGCCAGTAACCAGCAGGTATGCCGACCAAAACCGCGAGCCCAGACTGCTATACCTGGCGGAAAGTGTAGCACAGGTGAACACAATGATGGACAAGAATCCAGATGGAGGAGATGGAGCAGCGTCCACAGTTGGCACCTGTGGAGAAGCTCGGCAGGGGTACAGGAACCAATAGCGGTCGTCCATTAGGCCATCAGAAAAAACAGTAATGCCTCCTCGGCAGTAAAGTCCTGCAGATACTTCTTAATCTGGTCTTAAAAGGTATGAACCATGCAGGCAGCTTCCCTGTTACATTGGGGTTGGAAGGGAGGGTAGTAAACATGGCGAATGCCCGATTGCATGCAGAAATCATGATATGCATGGGACAGGAACTGAAGTCCATTATCGAAATGGGAATAGCCATGAGACTTTCAACAAAAAAAATTAGAAAGAGACAGAATGGTACCTATAGTACTGGTGAAGAACATTGAACCATGTATGGAGAACATGTCAATGACAATCAGCCAGAACACATTCAGAAATGGACTTGCAAAATCCACATTAGTGCATTTCCAGGGCGTTTTTGATGGAGGCTGCGGGGAAAACAAAGCCTTCTCAACTACCTGTTGACTAGCACACTGGGGACTCACAGTAACCAAATACTCCAGTTCCCAGTCAATGCCTGGCCAGTACACATATGTGTGAGTCAAGGATTTGGTTCGGGAAACACCCCAGGGAGCTGTGTCATCCATGGAGTGGAGGAGGAGCCCCTCAAAGACTGAGAGATGATGATGCAAGACAAATTAGTAATGAAGCAGATCAGATGTGTGGCCCAGAGGACAAGGCAACCAAACCTTCTGGGTGAGGTGGATGACCTGCTTCAGGGCAGGGTCAGATGTTGCAGCCTTGGTGACCTGGGTACTAGCGATCATTTGATGAGAGGCGACATCCAAATGAAAACACACGCGCTCCTCTCGATCAAACTCGCGATCCGGACCGACGGGGCCAGTCTGAATAAGATGCCTAAATTGGCATGGTGCCCCGTGGGACAAAAATGGATGTTACAATGGTATTTGGAGAGGAATGAGGCCCACTGCTGCAACATGTGGGCCACTTTATTGGGGATCCAGACAGATGGACTGAATAATGAAACAAAAGGCTTGTGGTCTGTAATGAGTTCCAATTTTGTGCCATGCAAGAAGGTGTGAAATTCGATGAGTGCATACCCAATGGCTAGAGCCGCCTTCTCAACCTGAGAGTACTGAGCTTGTGCCGGACTGAGAGTTTTGGATGCAAAAGCCAGGTTTGTTAGGATCAAAAGTAGCTAGACATGGTGCCAACCTGAGGTGCTCCTTCCTAACCTAACCTAACCAGCGTGGAAAAGGCCTAGTTGCACGCTGGAGACCAAGCAAAGGAAGAACCCTTGCGGAGAAGGAGGTAGAGAAGGTATGCAACAATTGACACCAATGGTAATTGGCAGTTTTGTACAACAACAAGGGATGTGACAGGTCCATAATGGCCTTGACCAGATTCACCAAGGGCTGGACAACCTGCTGTGATATGGTGTGGTACAGACACTCAAGAGAGGGTTGGAGAACTTTAGACTTCTGTAGATTGCAATGCAGACCCACAGCCTAAAGATTTTCAACAAGAGCCCAGAGATTGTGCGGTGGTCACTCACATTATGTCTGGTAACGGTAGTGTCATCCAAGAAGTTGAAACAGGATGGAATAGTGGATATGACCTGTTCCAGATAGTGTTGAAAAATTGCAGGGGCACTTGCCATGTCAAACATTGACCATTGGTACTGATATAAGCTGAAAGGTGTATTAAGAACCTTGATACAGTTTGACTCCTCATCCACGGGTGACTGGTGATATGATTTGGAAAGGTCGAGTTTGGAGAAGAACTAAGCCCCTGCTAAGTGTGTGAACAGCTCTTCTGAATTTGACCGTGGGTATGTGTCAGTCGTGGACCACGAATTCACGGTGACTTTAAAATCACCACAAAATCACAGTTTGCCAGAGGGTTTCACAATGATAACAAGGGGTGTGGGCCATGATCTAGAGGAGGGTACTGGGAACCATAGATGAGAGACAAGTGAGTTGGTCCAGTTTTGCCTGGTCTTGGGAGCATTGGGAACTTGTACGGTGTTGATAACCTTGATGTTGAGTGCCCCACAAATCATCATCACCACCACCACAATGCTAACAGGAGGCAGCAGCTGGAACACAGTTTAGGTGCTGCATGGAAGCCGCTGGATCTGCCGGCTTGCAGTGCCACTCTGTCGTCCTCCCCAGTCGCAGTGGATGCAGCCAGACTACCCTGCACCACAGTGACATTGCACCATGCTTACAGCTGTTGACTAGCGGAATGCAAGACCTCATACGTCTGGGCAATGGACGACAACACCTGGTCAAGGGAAGGGTGCCCATTGTCAGACTGCCTTATATGGGGTGGAGCTGATGATGACTTCACGAACCATAGCATCTGCATACAACTCTTTTGATTTGGACATGAGAAAATAGCAATTGCGACTAAAGCTGTGGAGAGCTGTGTCCCAGGCACAATTAGACTGATGAGTCTGTTTCTTGGATTGGTAGAATTCATCACTAGCAGCCATGATGTGCATGTGGCGGCAATCGTACGATCATAACAATAAGCATAAATTGTCAAAAGAAAATGAAGAAGGTCCCTGAAATGGGGCAACTGCCACAACACCTGACACGAGATGGGAGAAATCCATTACAAAAACAACGCACAACATACCTGTCATCCGTAATGTGGATGGTGTGGAATTGTTACCGTAAGTGTTGTTCGTACACTGTCCAATCTTCCGTTGCTTCATCACGGGAGAAATCCATTACAAAAACAACGCACAACATACCTGTCATCCGTAATGTGGATGGTGTGGAATTGTTACCGTAAGTGTTGTTCATACGCTGTCCAATCTTCCGTTGCTTCATCATACGGTGGAAACAGAGGACTAAACATAGCTGGAGACAAAGGGGGGGGGGGGGGGGAGAGCAATGGCGGCACAGCCTATCGCATGACCATACTGAGTTTAGTTTGTTGTTGCACCAACATTTTAAGCTGAGCTTCCTCGTCACAACAAGAAAAATGTCACAACAAAATACGTAAAGCAACCACACAACAAATCGTGAGAAAAACAACTCTACTCATCACCAGTGTGTTTTAACTAAAAGAACACACAGATAATAACAAACACAACACTTTATTACTTCAAGAATACTGATGCAAGAAAACACTTGCCATGGAGTGGCTGAACTACTTGTCTGAGGTGCATAGGCTGAATGTCAGCATACGACTGAGCACGAGGCTGGCTGGGCCTGACTCTATAAGCCATCGGCGAGCCGGTAGAGTGCACTACAGAGAGGCTGTGTGCACATCTGAGAGTGGAGGCCTCTGCAATGCCAGTGTCTTGCGATTTCTGTGGTGTGCCGTACAGTTGCGCTCCTGCATCGCAGGTGTGGAATAGTCTTATACGGGGCACTAAAGCCTTGAACCACCTTCCTTATTCCGGTAACTTGCTGCCTTCAAATCATTATCTTTTCTCCTCCCTTAAGGCGCACACAAGCAGAGTTAAATTTTCCACCAATGAGCAGGTGCAGAAAGAGGCTCTGAAATGGGATAGTAGCAGGTGGGAGAGTACTTTGAGGAGGGCATAAAGATGATTGTGCTGGCACTCAAGACATGCATAGGAGAGGACAGTGATCCTGTGAAAAAAATAGTCGACAAGTATATCAACATCCTGTAATTTTGTGTTAGACACGCTTTTTCTTAAAAGAAGTAGAAGGAAGAAGAAGAAGAAGAAGAAGAAGAAGAAGAAGATCTGGTACATGAGTACATGTACTTTCTGAATGTACCTCGTACTTAGTTCCTATTTCTTCTATAAAACAAGCATAGTGTTCACTGTTCACCTAGCAAGTATTGTAAGTGGCTTGAGTGTTTTAATTTTGTGGAACATTTTCATAGTCAGCTCACTGGACAAAATATTAGTCTCCCCCTCACTTTGAAAAAAGCACCCTGGTGTCTTTTGGGAACTGTAGATGATTTAGAACTGGTCCTAGGTAGTCTGTGACTGTTCAATCCAGACATAAGTCATTACTGTGAAGTGAAATGAATGTGCTAGTCAGTTGTGTGTGATCAGCACAGTAAGACGGGTTGATTTTGATATGTGATAGCATGGCAAAAGCAGCAATAGTATTTGAACATGACTACACCATAAATGGAGGTGCCCAATTTGCTGGTGAATCAAGGTGTACTTTGCAACATTCCTGTAAGGAATGGTGTACTGCTCACTCAGCAGTGGTCGTAAAGAGATCATAGCTGACAGGGACCAGAGAAGGAAGAGTGTCACACCTTGGTTTCAAACCTGACAGGAATCAACACCTCAGTGAATGTGTGTCTGTCTTGACCAGTTTCTGAGTGAACATTGTGATGGGAACTGGATTCGGTAGACATACAGAGTTGGCTACCTTGCAATAGGCTGCCACTTGCAGGAGCACATAAAGCTGCACATTCTTAATTGGCAAAACGGCATGGAAACTGGATGGTAACTTTGGGGTGGCTGTCATACCGTGACTTGGGCACATTCATTCAGATTACTGTGAACATGAACAGGTTATTTATTTCAATATTCTACATCTTTGTGACGAATATGCTGTGAATAATCTCACCTTGCAAGATGACAGCAGCCATCTTCACAGAGCTGTGTGCACATGTCCCTAGTTTGAGGAATACTCTGGCACTCTATCACACCTTGCTAAATCCTGTAGAAAATGTCCAGGATTAATTAGAAAAGCAGGTCAAATGCAGCACATGGTATCCACTGGCAGAAGTAAAGCTGTGAGGACGGGGCGTGAGTCGTGCTTGGGTAGCTCAGTTGGTAGAGCACTTTCCCGCGAAAGGCAAAGGTCCCGAGTTCGAGTCTCGGCCCGGCACAAAGTTATAATCTGCCAGGAAGTTTTATATCAGCGCACACTCCACTGTAGAGTGAAAATTTCATCCTAGAAACATCCCCCAGGCTGTGGCTAAGCCATGTCTCCGCAATATCCTTTCTTTCAGGAGTGCTAGTTCTGCAAGGTTCGCAGGAGAGCTTCTGTAAAGTTTGGAAGGTAGGAGACAAGGCACTGGCAGAAGTAAAGCTGTGAGGACGGAGCGTGAGTTGTGCTTGGGTAGCTCAGTTGGTAGAGCACTTGCCCGCGAAAGGCAAAGGTCCCGAGTTCGAGTCTCAGCCCGTCACACAGTTTTAATCTGCCAGGAAGTTTCAGTATCCACACAGTTTAATAGGTCTTTGAGATCTTAATCACCAATGGGCTTGGCTCGACAAGGTGTACCTGAAGAAATACTACCCTCTTTGAACTGAGGCCATTATCAAGTCTAGGAGCAGTGTTAAGAGTCACACGATTTTTACGTGTTGTCACCTGATGACTAAGTTTTCGTCCAGTGTGCTAACAGAGTTGTTACCATATTTTTAGAGCAATGTTCTAAACATACTACTAAGTTCTTACATTATGTGACTAATATTAATCTAAATGAAACAGTTGTAGAAAGCTATTATATTAAGTATGTTGTGGTTACTAATAGAATATTCTCTTAACATCTCTCAGCACAAGTATGTGATGCATGCTTGGTTGAAACAAATAAACTGAATATAAACGAATGAATGATTTAAAAAAAAGTTTTATTGTAGGATATATTTTGTCATCCCACTTGAGAATGGTCACTATTCAAGCTCTATTTCTGGTCCCCCCTCCACACAATTCCCTTTTCATGGCTGGACCCTCCTACACACAACCAGCCTCTCATGTCTCCCCCATCCTGCCGCTCCAGCTCCCTTCCAGCAACATTTCTTTTTACTAGCACACTCGAATGACATAACAAAATATGTTTTAACTTTGAAAATGCCTTTTCTGACCATGGCCCCGAAACTAGTGACGTGGGAGAAGACTGGTACTGGCTTCTTACAAATCTGTTACTGCAAATGCTAGTCACTTTTTCTCCCATGATGTGCTTTGTAGGCTTACACTCTCATCAAGTAGTTTCCCTGTATTGCTCAGTTTTTTTTCTGTGATCGTGTTTTAAGAATGACCCTTTTAACTGGAAGTGTAATAATCGCTTTTGAACTTCATAAAATATTGAACATACTAGAATATTTGAAGCTCAGGGGAAGAATTTGATAACTGACACACATTCCTTAAACACAGTCCAGGCTGTTTAGTAGATGTAAAAAGTTAAACAGACAGAACAGAATTATTTTTCTTGCAATTGTGTGCAGTATTAATCAAAGTTTTAGTGTTTATTTGCTGTTTTGTGATGTTAATGATGCTCATTACTAAATGTTTCAGCGGTGTGCTTGGATGGCACGTTCCATAAATATGTCTTCAATTCCGATGGCAATTGCAACCGTGAAGCATTTGATGTTTTCCTTGATGTATGTGAAGATGATGACACTTGCTGACAGCAGCCAGTGGTTCACAAAAACAGGAAAAGAGTAACTTCTGTACATAGTACATTACAGACTGTGTGTCTAGAACTGCTTGCACTCCCCTGCAGGAGGATATTTACAGCTATATTTTACACAACTCATTTGAAAGTGAACTGTTGTCCTTTTGTGCTTGCTATTTGTCGATTTTTGCTTTTGTACAAATATATTACAAATGTGTATTTAATGTGTTGACTGCTGTCCAGTAATGGAAAATTGTGTTTATTTTGTCTCGAGACATGCTTTCAGAGAAGCATTGTTTCATCTGTATACAGTCTTAAAAAGCAGCTATGCACAAATTATTGTTTTCTTGTAAATACAGCCAAGGGTTATGTGTGCTAATTCCACTGCCACCAGTTGTACATAAAGTGCACAGAAAATGGAGAAACAACAAATAATTTGTTTACTATACAGCTAATGGGATATTGTGTACGAATGTGTTCATTGTTAGCTAAATGACAGACATAAATGGTGTTTGATGAAAAGATCTTTAAATTTAAAATTACGCATTTTGCTAAACATGGTGCACATATTGGTGGTTTTCCACATGATGGATATTTGTGTGTCACTTTCAGGATTTTGTGGAATGTGAAGGAGACAATGTGATTGTTTTTAGGGTAAGTGGATCTCTGCCAAGTTTGCAGTTTTTATGTGTAATCCACAGAGTTCCTGCTGTTCTGGAATTAGTTGCTAGTTTCGTTAGTTTGGATATGTGTACTGTTGGTTCTGTTTCAGCATGAAATAAATCCTACAAAAAGCATGACTTAGATGTTAGGAATGTCTGTCTGTGTAAAAGAACCAATATCTAAGGAAGTTTTTAGGTTGTGTTGAATTTCTCCCTATCATATCTGTACATTACATCAGGTGTGAGGTACTGCTGTAAAGGAATTGTCACAATGTGATACTATTATTGAGCATTCTCAATTCATCCATGATATAGCATGGCATAAAAATGCCGCTTAAAAGTAATCACATATAGTTTTTTCCAGGTGATTCATCAGAAGATAAAATTAGGGCATCTGTAACATATTATATTTTCTGAATACCAGTGTGACTGGTAGTGGAACTGATAAAAGTGAATGTTTTACTTAAATATTTAATTTTGATTTTTGTAAGCCATGAACTTACAAAAATTTCTTTGTTCTGATTTTTGTTCTTCTTTGTGTTTGTATACTTTCCTGTAAGTGTTGTAGCTAAAATAGAGTAGTTCTTGGAAACATTCAGTCAACCAGTTGTAATAAATCTTATTCCCTAGCATATTTTTTGTGTCATGCCCACTAATTATAATGTGAAAGCAAGATAAGGTGTTCGGATGTAAGTTGGACATACTTGTTAACTGCTTCATGGAGAATAGCCTTCTTTTACAGTATGGTTATAAATAGTTCTTCACTTCAGGCAAGAGAAGAAATTACTGCTTATCTTCTCCGGTATGATTCAACATTTGTTGTTCTATTTCCTCCAGTAGATGTTTGTGGTGTAATGTACTACTGTTCCTCTCCTCCTTGCTGAGCATTTCTTCCATTTATGTCTCTGTGATGTTCATGTATTCTACTCATATGGCATGCTTTCCCTTTCATTGACCCAGTAAGTTGGTTTTGTTGGTGAAGTATAATAAAACCTGGGCATAAGTTAAGTTTTAACTGTGCTCAGTGTCAACAGATTCTAGAACATGAAATAACATTTCTTGTCAGCTTCCATTTTTTCCATGCCTTGCCTTAATTTTTTAAATGTTGTTAAATGTAATACCAGTATCTTTGTAATAAGTATATATCAAAGTTTGTAATATATCACTATTGATTAGTGGGCCATCAATCATTAAGTTACTTCTGCAAATTGTTTAGTAGTTGTAGCATATTCTTTGACTTTTCATGAGTGAAATAGTGATAACAAATCATAGTTATTTCTTATTTGAATCTGTTTATTTGAAAATTTTTGGTGAATCCTTATTTAATCAGTTTGTTACAACTATTGAAAGCAATTCTCTCACAATTTCTCTTTAGTCTGTCTTTTATTTACTTGCCTCTACGCTACTATTTATACTGAACTATTATTTTAGTTCTTTATTCTATTGTAGCACTGCATATATTTTTTACACTTATTAATTAAAAACAAATTCATACAGTTACCAGTTGATAAATTAATGTATGTAGGAGACCTGTGTACAAAGTGAGATATTTAATGTGACTAATTAGTGACACACATTTCAATTTAATAAAATGACAGTAATTTGAGCAGAACTGCCTTATTGCACTGCATAGCATTCTGCAGCTCTTGGAAGTGCATCCTCTTGCAAGCAGTACATTTTTATCAGTGATAATTTTTAAAGATAAGCCATAGACTGATGTCAGTGTACATTTAGAAAAATGTATGTTTGTCTTCCATTTCTAGAAATTCAGTAAAATGGTTTCTGTCAAAATTAGTCTTATTTATATGTTCTGAGTACCTGACAATCTGTTAATAACAATTTCTCTCTTTCTTTTATGTTGTAGTTATATATTAAGAAGTCATTTAATTTTTTATCTAACTTGATAAATAGATTTTTATTGCTTCAATTAAGTTACATTTGTTGACAGTGTGTCAAACTGAGTCAATATGTTATTGGTTTTATTACATAAACTTGGTTAAAGGTTATCTCAGTGTAAATATACTAAGCCATGCAGTATGTTTGTAGTATTTTGCCGTATCTGTGTGAAATAGTTGAATAAGAATAAAATAATCATTTGTGGCAGATTAAAATTGAGCACCAAATCAGAACTCAAAATACAGATCTATTATCCAAACATGGCTCATAGACAGGGTGAAAGCTTCATTCAGCCAGTATATTCTCCACATTTCTGCAAATTCCACCTAAGTGTTCCTACACATATATTGCAGAGTGAAAATTTTGTTTAAGAAATAGCACTTCAAACAAGTTTTTCAACTTGGGAAACCAGTATGCAACACACTCACTTTGGGGTTTGTAAAACTGAGATAGAGGCACTGAAAGTTTGGAACTTTGAATAATTACAAATTGCTTGCTCAGATGGCTGTGTTGCCTGTGGAAGACAAGTATCTAGGGACATGTCTGTCTGGCACACGGTTTTCATTTTCCCACTCCAGAGTGCACATTTCAGTTTAGGAGAATAAAATAACTTCATTTTCAACATCTTCCTCCCCTTTGCTCATATACCAGCATCTTAATCAAACAGTTCTAAATGTTTGTATGTACATCCTCTATTTGCTTACTGTATAATCCACTTTCTCAGTAACTAAAACTTGAAATAGATATAGAATTTCACATTAAAATTTAGCTTTGACTTCACAAGTTGCATTAGTCAGCAGAAGTTAAATCTAGAGATAAAGTGGGTGAGCCAAAATTCAGTTACCAACAATGGCTTTTTTGCTGGAAGAAGTATTGTGTAATGGACAGCAGTCACCTGATTCTGTGATACAAAGCCTTGCTTACAGAATTCAAATGTGCTGATTTAACTTGTTTGTATACCCTAAAAATAATTTTCCCTTTTGAGATGAATCCTCTATGAGCAGTGCCTTTCTCTTTGAAAGAGAGATTGCTGTCTTGACATGGACCTTCGAGGACCAAATTTTGTTTGGTGTATGAGAATTTTTTTTCAGTTCATACAAATGACTTGTGTTCTATTTTTTTTTTTATCTAAGTGCATGTTACTTTTGTTATAAACTCTGCAAAAACTGAATTTGTTGTGCTCATAAGTAGGTTGCATGCCAACTTTCCTGCTGCATACTGAAACACATTGTATTTCAGATGTTGATCTCAGATGTCATCTCCCTGTATTTCATCTGATTTTGTCCTTTGCTTCTTTCTTAATTTGCTGATAATTTCATCTATTTTCAGTGTCGTCCAGTGTTCCAGGCCCCCTCCTACCTCACCCTTCTCTTCCTTGTGTGAATTATGTACGTTATTTGAAATGACTTTAGTAGAATTGCATCATGCTTTAACCGTTTCCTCTGAATGATGCCTTATGCACTTTGACAATAAATATACATCTCTTTTATCCTTCCATTGCACAACCAACACCATATCTTCAAAGATATGTCAGTGAATTTTTCATCATTTCTACTCTGTATGGAACATTTATTTTGACACCAAGCCTCATTTCAGCTGTCAGGGAGGAAATGTTGACAATGTGCTCTTCGGCATGAGCATTTGGTAGAATTTGAATGATCGATACAGCATAGTTTCAAGCTATATTTGTGTGGCGTATTCTATACATCTGGAACTCCTCACCAGGGACAAAATCAGTAATTACAAATTCTAACATATATCCCAGAAAAGACTTACTAATGCCCAAGGCCATTAAAAATTGGGAAATTTAAATTATCATAGCTGATTGTATCCAAGAGATCGACAATACGTACATATTCTGCGAAGACTGTAAAGTGCAAGGTAAAGGATACTTAGCATGCTACCACACAAAGGCTTCCTTCCCATTCCAATCATGTGTGAAGTGCAGAAGGAACAACTGCTTAAATGCAGTGACAAGGCTTAAAATCTTCTCTTACTCCTAGCTGAAACAGACAGCAAGCTAGGAAAATGCTACTGTACCTGCACATTAATCAACCTCACAGAATAGTTAAACATTTTTATGCATCAATTACAGAACTGAAAAGCAAAGTGTGTAAGATAAGCATGAATATAATGATACAGTTTTCTCCATGGTGTTGAAATTATAGGATTCAAGCTACTTACTGAATAGCATGTTGACAGAGCAACCCATCATGTTACCAAACATATGTACTGCCTCTTGCTGAGCAGTTTTGCATAACCTGCTTTAGACAGTTGTCTTCAACAGAAATATTCTGCACTACCCATGTAATTATTTATTATTATTGACATTCTGTCAGATCTTTCCTTACAATATATATGTATTAGTTAGTCATCTTCAAAATTACTTTATAGCAATAATCAACTGAAACCCCTGTTCAATGTGAAAACTCTGATCAAAAATTAAAGTTGACAGAATCTCCTATGTAATCTTTCATCCTCAGTTCTTATCATCAAGAGAGAAATTCCACTCAGCTTCATCATATACTGCTGATTTGTTTACCATAAAATACTTCTTGCTGCCATCTGATTCACTTTAGTTTTGCTTTGAAACATTGTTTTGTGTAGATTCAAATGGAGAGATGTTTGTGAAAAATTCAAAGTTCCTGAAATCTTCACTCTGTTGATTGTTTCCCATTGCAGTGGATAATATAGATGTTTGTCATGTAAGAATAAGAACATGAACTTAAAAACACTTTCTTGAAATTTTGCTATGTTATACCAGACAAGCATTATAAGCAGAAAACAAGTAATACCACCCAGAACAGGGTGCCGGAGACGAGTAATCACAGTCTCTTTTAGTATGACCAAAATAGGGTTCTATTTGAAGAGAATACATATCTACCTATGGCAGATGTAGTTATGAAGTCTGTGTCTACTTTCCAGATATTGAATTGCAATTTAAAGTTTGCTCTCATAATGACTGTAAAAATTTTGCGTAATTTGTTTATATTGAGTAATATGTTCCTATACCAGTTGCAAAGAATCTTTTTAAAAGAGGACTACATAAATGCATAGGCAACAATTAATGCACTTGGCTGTGAGTACATTGACATTAATTTTGTTCTGTTATTTTTATGTTTGAAATAGTGTTAACCCATCATTTTTGCCAATTTAAGAGTTTTAGTTTGTCTTTTTAATGTCTATTGACATTTGAAGAACCAAACTGTTGAATTATATGTGATCAGTCAAAATTATGTAACATGCCGGTACTTGTACCAAGATTTATTCAAATTTTTTTCCATGGTCTCAGGGTTCTTATGCGATGGCGGTTAACAAAGCATATACTTCATGAACAGTAAAAGCCCTAAGGGTTTGGAGGAGCCTAAATCCTCATTGTATCCTCTGTATCCTTTCTTCCTGAGGCACTAGTCACACAAAATCATACGAGAGTCTAGAAAGTCTGAAAGGAAAGAGAGATGGTGGTATTGAGTTGAAGCTTAGAGTAAGTGTATGGGATAATGCAGTTTGTAAAATATTTGGTTATAATGCCCGTCAAGCATACAATTTGAACTTTCCATCAACCTCATGTATACTTGCAAATGAATAGAATAACACCAGAACCTTTAATCAGAAGTTTGCAGATATCAGCTTTCCCCTCATTCTCTCTCTCTCTCTCTCTCTCTCTCTCTCTCTCTCTCTCTCTCAAAAATATATGTCCATAACCTTTATACTATCTGTGGTGGATTTTTGTTTTACAATAACATCATCTCCCAGCAACCTCAAACTTCAGTCACACTTTTGTTTTTAATGTAACTGTCAATTTATAAAGGAAAAATGTTAATTAGTGACACAGTGTGTATTAGTGTAGAGAGAAATGGAAATTGTATGCATTCTTAAACATTTGAAACCAAAAAAGAGGAAATAAAAAATGACAGCTGGTAGAATGTAATGCAGCATCAGAAAAGTTGCCGTGCAACAGAAATTAAACAATGGAGATCAGCTGAGAATGAAGTTACCATACAAGAGATTAGAAAAACGTAATAAAGAAGACAATGGCAAGAACAGAAAGAATGTGTATCTACAGATGGAAGAAACATAGAAGGACTGAGTAGTAGTACAAATTACTGTAAGTAACCAGGAGGAGAGTGCTAAGAGCCTAGAGAACAGATTTTTGTTTGTGAATTTCTGAAGAGCAGGTGGTATTCAGGTAGCTGATTACATGAACAGTCATCCATGTACCCTCGTGTTAACAGACTACACTCTTTGGCTGTATGCATTTTTTTGTAACTAGAAGGTGTGAATATGTTAATGAACACTGTCCTGAGTGTTCCTCAATTCCTGAGTGTCTGATCCATTATCAGCTTATGCTCTTTAATTACACAGTCCTATTTATCATTATTAATAACCAAATTGTATTTAAAATAACCATACTGCTTGTCTTTTGTTTTTCGTTTTTGTTGGTGACTCATTGTTCCAATTTATAGAAACAGTTTTCGCATGAAATGGTGAAAAAACGGTAGCTTATACTTCTGCCATTACAGATATCCCAAAAAGGAAGATGGTTCTTGCTGTTTTTTATATTCCAAACAAAGCTAATTTTTGTATTTGCTTAAATGTTGAGTTTTATTGGACTGGATGCTCTGTATTGGATCTGTAGTGATCGTAAAGTAATCATCTTTAATCAGGAATGTTGCCTTTCGAGTTATCTACAACAGAATTTCTGATTATGGTAACACGCGCAATTTTGCTGAGGAATTGCAATGTCCATATTAGTGTTAGTTACTCAATTAATGATTTGTTGACATGTTTCAGTTTGTCCCCTTGTGGTTGATGTACTATTTAAAGCTACCAATACTAACTTTAAAAAATCTTCCAGCAAGAATATTCCACTATAGAGAGCATGGTCATCTGTATCCAAATTTTTGATACCAAAATTTCTTCTCTAAACGCAACCATGAGTAAACTGCAAATGATTTTTAACCATTAAAAAAATAACTATACAATTAAAAAAAAATAGAATCATCAAAATAATGCACCAGTGTTTGGTGATTTGTAGAACTGTCCATATATGATTTTACTGCTGTTTTTAGCCACCATTTTTAATTCTTAGTTGTGCAGGCAATTCACAGGTGCTGTGAAACCCTGAACGTACTAACAGTTACACTTTTACTATAATATATACCAGAGATTTCTTTTGTTGTTGTTATGCTCTGATGGTTATACAGTGTGGCATGTAGTCCGTTTCTTCACCTGCCTGTAAATGGGTTTCGGCCCGTGGATTTAACATATGAGACTCTGCCATTCTAACCAGTGTGGGATTCTACACAAATAAGATTCAGATTTTCCTAGAATATCTCAAAATAATTTTGTTTGTGTCATGCAAACATTTTGTTCATTATTCATCTAATAGTTTGTGCAGTAGTTACTGCCAATGGTAAGAAATTTTGGAGCCATTGGTAATCTTATTTTCAGGTAGCCAACATTAATTGTTGTAAGCCAGTTGCAGATTCACAATAGATTATATATGGCTTACCCTAATCTCTAAACATCATTGCTCAGTCAAAACTTATTACTTCCTTCTTACTTTCCTTCATACTTTTGTTAGCAATTCTTACACATACAGGGTTTTTGGTTTCATTCCTTTCACTTGCTGTGTATTCCCCTCCATATGTTGTGAACACAGTGTTTCATCTTCTAGCCTCAGATGTGGCTAATTCTCTACAGAACGACTTCCACCACTTCACCAAACCACATTTTTCTGATGATAGTTTGCTAACAAAACAATTGGCCAGTAGCATGAAGTAATGTCATTGTGTTCTTCAGTGTGAAGACTGGTTTCATACAGCTCTATATTGTGCCAAAATGTACAAGGACTGTCCCATATTGTGAAATGATAATGTACTACTGTATAGTCAAATTAACCTCATTTAATGCATCACATTGCTGCATTGTATCTACCCTTTATCAGAGGTTCAGTGTTACTTATTGACTGTTTGTTGCATATAGTCGTCAGACATTTCCATAAGCCATAACATAGTCAACTCATTTTGTGCTCTTACAAAAAATTCAGAGGCAATCAAATGTATTTGCTCCTATTATATAAACTGAGTACAGCAAATAACTTTTTGGGGGTTATTTCGTATGTCACAGAGAAAATAACAGGAAGTTACAGACACCTCTAGTACACACTGAGGCTTTTTTTAAACTAGAGGTATTGCTCTGTTTTGGTTTGTCAACAGGAGATGTAACAATTCTGCTTATAAGATTTTTATGTTTGTCACTGGGCTGGTATGAAGAGGGTGCTATAGCAGAACTGCAAGTAGAGACGTGTGCTTGTCATAGCAACATGCAAAGAATTAACACATTTTATTGATAGAGTTATCATTAGAGAGGGTTATCATTAGAGTCTTTATGTGGAGGATCAGAAGTGACGGCAAATCCATGGAAAATTTACATAAGGTATTTGGCACTTATTGGCAATTTCCCCTTATATCTTCAAAAAGTACTGTATTTCAGTCCAGGATTTTTCTAAGATAATTCTACCTTTGTCAAGATAACCTGAGATTTATTGTCAACTCATCTGTGTGTTCAGTTGACATGTAACTAATGCTACAAAGTTTATTTACTTTTACAATAGAGCAATACTAATAAAACAGCAATTACTGCCACCTATTTTGCAGAAATTCTGAAGATTGTTACATCCTCCAATGTTTACCTTAAGGTTCTGACGTAACATAGATCTTAATTTTGCAGCTATCCTTCTGCATGCTCTTGCCAACTCTTCTTTTTGTCCCCTTTCAGAAATTCTTTAAAATTTCATCATTAATATCAATATGAACTTTGTTTGCTGCTCTTTCGTACATGAAAGCTGGTTTCTTCTGCGAGTGATTCTTCAAGTTTAAACTTTACTCTAGTCCCGGCCTTAATGATAATCTCACCTCTGTGATATTAATGTTTGTTTTCTATTTTATTACACTGCAGAATACATTGTTTAGATGATTACTTTATTTGTTACTCATTATACATTGAATTTATAGTGTAAGAGTGTAGATTATTTTGCAGTCATTATTTTGGAATATTTATTTTGTTTTTGATATGTGAAAATGTGTTTGAGGTCCTATTGATAGCACAACTGTGATGTACCTATACACCACTGATATGGTGTAATGAAAGAAAACAGACAGATAGTTAAGACTTTTGTTAATTGTAATTAAGTGTATATAATGTTGCAGTTGTTACTTAACACAGTCATTGTACACTTCGTTATTACTGGACTTTATTGTAATTACTAATGAGATATTAGTGATAAATGTATATACCTGTATATCTTTAATGGTTACTATAAGCTGACTGCGATAGTAGTACTGGATGCACAACTAAATGTTCTGTTAACTTCACTGTTTCTTTTTTGTTTAACAGTTTGATTATTTTTAAATGTAATTCAGTTTCACATTGTAGAAGAAAATCCTGTAATATTAAAGTATTATCTAAAGAATTTGGAGTTTTTTTTTCTGTTTTTACAGTAATGTAAGAGAACTTTTGTCAAACTCCACAGTAAGCCAAAACATTCGAACAATGTGATTCAGAATTCCACTGTATTACCATTTGTGTATATTACTGTTTTTCTCCATTTGTGTGCATTGTAGCAACGTGAGAGAGCAAACATTGCAAAACCACCTGCAACTCCTCAGAATTAATGTTGCCAACAATCTACACAAACTACAAAGCAGAGATTTCGTTTCTCTTGTTGGTTGCAAATTAGGTCATCTTTTCAACTGTCCAACTCAATGAAGGCCAAAATAAACCAATGGTTACAAGCATCCTGATTTGACATTTAAGTCTGTAGTCATAAAATAGCAAAGTTAAGAAAAGAGTGGAAAAGGATAAAATTAAATGAAGTGATACATTGAGGACATTCCAAGTAAAGATTTGAAGAAAAATGACAGCACAGGAAAGAATATGAACATGATCTAGTGTTAGGTAAAAGAGAGGATGTGCTAGGAACTCAACCAAGTGCACAGATTTGTGTAATTCATACTGAAATTTGTATGTAAGCTTTTGGTTTTGCAAACTGATGAAAAAGAAAAGTATACTAAATTCTGATATAAATTTAAGAGCTAAGAAGTCTTTTTTTTTTTTTTAAGTATATTTTTGGTGTATAACCATGTAGGGAAGTGAAATATTAACACACAGTAAAGATCAGAAAAGAATATAAGCTTTTGAAATGTGATACTATAGAAGAATGCCAAAAATTAGATGACTAGATTAAGCAATTAGTGAAGAAGAACCGAATTGATTTGGAGTGAAAAGAGCTTTATTGTACTACTTGACTTAAGGAAGGGATAGGTGGATGGTTCTGAGGTATCGAGGGGCAGTAGATGAAGGTTTTTTGAAGGGGTACATATGGTAGAGGAAGGCTGCATCTTGGTGACAGAAAGCGGGTCAACATAGACGTAGGTTGCAGTATTACCCAGAGATAAAGAGAATTGCACAGAATAGGCTAATGTGGAGAGCTCATCAAACCTATGTTTAGACTGATGCTTACAACACCAACAGCAACAACATAATTGATGAGCCAAAATGTTATCACTACCTACTTAACACCTATGGAACACAGTGTAGCAGCTATTTTGTGTGGCATTGATTCTAAAATTCATTGGTAGATTTCTGAGGTGTGTGGTACCAGATTTATAAGCACAGGTCACAATTCCCACAAATTACAAGCCAGTGGTTTGTGGATGTGGAGCTGGCACCCCATTGTGTCACACACATGTTCCATTGGGTTCAGATCAAGCAAATTTGGTAGCCATGACATCAACATGAGTTTCACTGTTGTGCTTGTCAAACTGCTGCAGCTGTACTCTTGCAATGTGATATGTGGACAGGTATCCTGCTGGAAGGTATCAAGCATGAAGGGATGCATATTAAACTTCCTGGCAGATTAAAACTGTGTGCCGGACCGAGACTTGAACTCGGGACCTTTGCCTTTCGCAGGCAAGTGCTCTACCAACTGAGCTACCCAAGCACAACTCGCCCCCATCCTCACAGCTTTACATCTGCCAGTACCTCATCTCCGCCGGCCAGTGTGGCCGTGCAGTTCTAGGCGCTTCAGTCTGGAACCGCTACGGTCGCAGGTTCGAATCCTGCCTCAGGCATGGATATGTGCGATGTCCTTAGGTTAGTTAGGTTTAAGTAGTTCTAAGTTGTAGGGGACTGATGACCACAGATGTTAAGTACCATAGTGCTCAGAGCCATTTGAAGTACCTTGTCTCCTACCTTCCAAACTTTACAGAAGCTCTCCTGCGAGGGGTTTTAATCTGCCAGGAAGTTTCATATCAGCGCACACTCCACTGCAGAATGGAAATCTCATTCTATAAAGGGATGCAGCTGGTCAACAATAATGTCCACATAGTCCACAGCTGCGGTAATGCTTTCAATTACTACCACTGGTCCCGTGAAAGCCCAAGCTGAATGCCCCCCCCCCCCCTTACCATAATACTGCCCCCATCAGCCTGTCTCCACGATGCAATGCATGTTAACTGCATCCATCTTTCTGGTTGAGAGCATAACCAAACAAGACCAAGGATCTTTTGCAATACTAACTGTGATTCATCCTTCCAAGTGACATTTATCCACTGATTCATGTTCCAATATTGATGAAACAATCGGTGCCTTGTTGGGTCAATATGAGAACATGCAGAGGTCATCTGTTGTGGAGCTTTGTGTTCAACAGTATTCTGACCACTGTTCTGGAAAACAATTGTGACTGTGCTAACATTGTATCCTGTCGTCAGATCACTGGTTGTCCTGCAATACAGAGTGGACAGGCCTCTGATCTCCACATTCTGTGATGAGGCGTGGACGTCCAACACCAACACGTTTTGCCTGAATCTGGTTTCACCGTCAACCACGCTCCATAGATGCTCACAATGGTAGCACGCAAAGAGTAACCAGCTTCAACGATTTTGAGATGCTACTTCCCAAGTGCCATGTGAAAACAATGTGCCCTTTGTCAAAGTCATTTATGTCAGTGAATTTTTCCCTTTGTGACCCATGTCTCAGCTAGAATAAATCCCCATTCATCTCTACTCTACTTATCACTTCCCTTACTGTGTCACATGCCTGAAATGCCACAGCTTGCAATCTCGTGTTGGGCAATGTTCGTGATAGTTTGGCTCATCAGTGTAGTTCTGGCAGATTAAAACTTTTTGCCACAATGAAAATTCAATTCGTTACCTTGCAGAGGTCCTGAGTTCAAGTCTCGGTCCAACACAAAGTTTTAATTTGCCAGGAAGTGCAAGCTCTGCTGCAGAGTGAAAAATTCATTTTGGATTATATATCTGCTTTGGCAGTGGTGTTACTTTGGGGCAATTATTCCATCCAGCCGTCAGATGTCATATAACATTGGCATTGGTGATTTCTAGTCATACTGCATAGATAGAGAGAGAGAGAGAGAGACTGACTTCATCATTTATCTCGCTTACTGACCATGGCTAACTGTCTCCCACCCCGCACCCCCCTCTCCATGTCCTCCCTGCCCTCCCCTGCACCCTGTTCCCATGGTCTGTTGGCAATGTCTGTCATAAATAGTCCATCTCAAATGTTGCCTTTTACACAAAAAGCTGACCGTGACTCATTTAAAATAAATTTGAGGAAGTCATGAAAATCACCTGCGAGTTAATTAATGTAGTACATCAACACAGTCTTGTGCTTAGGTACAATGGACTCCCAAAGGCAAGTCATGTCGTTCCGTCCTTTATTCATTTTCATGTGTCATATTTTAAATATCATCATCAAGGAGAGCATTCAGTGATGTGATATGATTCAAGTTATGCATTAACTGTAGGGAGTAACCACTGTAAAGTATGTAACAGATCATGAGATGTGCTAATCTAGTCTCATTAGAAACCGTAGGAAAGACTTCTAGATTCTATACGTGAAAACAGTAGCTCTTCATGCACTAGCTGCTGTCTTCCTCTAATATTTCAGACAAAAAATTTACTTAATGTTATACAAAACACTTATCAGCTATCTATATACTGGCAAAGTCAAAACCTATTTAATACGGACATTTAGAGTGCAGCTGAATTGACATCCTCGAGTCCCAATATTTTTATAAACTATAGGAGTGGCTAGTAAGGTACTCTTGCATTATCATCAGTATTCATGGATATGACAGCAATGATTATTTGAAGCAAAAAAACATCATATGAGCACATGTTCTGTTCCGAATGGTTTCTTTATTACTTGATACATTGTCAGGTTTACTCACATACTACACTTCAAACTAAAAATTAAAACGTGTTTTACAAAGTATTCATTGTTTGGCACACACTTGTTCATGGGACATTAATATGTACAGAAAGTCGACGTGTGGGTAGTAGGACTACACTGCACCAATCCAACAACATTTTGTTCTCCCTGCACAGGTTATTGAGCTACATGTTCAGAAGGAAAAAAGAGAACTTGGAAAATACCTGTTTTATGCAATGTGCTGAAAACTATGGTGAAGACTCTACAATCAGGAATTTTACATGTCTGAAAGCATCAGTGGTATTGTTCAACAGCAGCAGGAGCACTGCCATTCCATAAACCATAAACATATATCATACCTGCATACTCTTAAATAGTGTAGATGTCCAGGATGTTGGATGGGTAAGACACATACTTGCACACCACTAATCCAAAAACAAATGTACATTAAATGTTGAGTTCTATCTAGGAAACTGTTCAGAATAGGGCATATGTAATATAAAGGTTTTTGCTTCAAATGAGCATCCTTGTCATATCTCTGAATACTGGCCGTTCCTCCATGGACATCCTGTACATTTTCCAACTTCTTAATAATGACGAGAATTTCTCATAAAATACTTATTGGGTTTTAGTACAGTCAAAAATTGCTTGAAATGTAGTTACAGATTAACTGGTACTTTAGTACTAAAATATTTGATCAATGGCCATATAATTACATTATTTTTAAGAATCTTAAAATTGACATATGATTCTGTGGGGCTTATAATATACACTGTCTGACAAAGAAAGTGATGCACCCAGAAGGGGAAGAAGAACAAAATTAATTTTCACATGTCAGAAGGAAACACAAAGTGACTGCAGTTAATACAAACTGAGTCACATCTGCAAATAACTTAGATTAGATTAGAACTTCACACCTTTTGTCAATAATTGTCTGAGAGGTCATGTTATTTCTGCAAATCCCAGGGTAGATTTTCTATAATAATTCACTAACTCTAAAAACAACAGCAATTCAGTCCCTGTCCAAGGCATTGGATAGTTGGTGATCACCAACCTAGAACCTATCTGTACCCCATTATGACTAATTGCATGTCCCACATAATTTAATAACTACAGTGCAGAGTGACACTTTTCTAAAGTAAAGAGTTAGATGTTCTGTGTGTAAACTCTTCAGTACCTCCCTCAAATGTCTCACATGCTCTTTCATGTCTTCTGCTAACACAGTGATATCATCCAAATGCATCATACATTGCTTTGGTTTTAATCCTCTCAATACTCCATCCAACAACTGTTGAAATGTGGCCAGAGGATTCTTCAATCGAAACGGCATTTGCCAATACTAGTGGTGACTCCAAGAAACCTTAAATACTGACTTTGGTCAGTCCTCCTACGCTACCTCTAGCTGATGATAGCTGCTTCGTAGATCCGTTGTGGAAAAATACCTGCACTGCCCCAAATAGCGCAGGGTTTCCATTATGTTCAGAACTGTGTATACATCCTTAAGCATATAGTTATTGAAGTATCTGCAGTCAGAGCAAAACTGGTTTTTCTTCAGTCTGCCCAAGCTCTTTCTAGGTACAAATCACCATCAGTACACCCAACTAGTGGTACAATTGCCATCATGTTGGTTAACGATTTCCTTCTTCACTGGGTGTAGGAGATCGGACACCCAGTATAGCTTATGATACTCCTGTGATTCAGTCCCAGTCCGGATTCTGTGTTATGTCAATAGGGTCACTGGTAAAGATCTACGAGGATGAAACACGTCCCCAGGCTCTGATAACAACTCTTCCATTGCTACTTTCTCCATTCATTTTAAATGATTCACATTCTCAACTAACTCAGCTACACTCATGGGTTGCTTATGTCTAGAGTTTGAATTTGTCCTAAGTGAATTATCTTTGTTTAGAATATCTAAATTGTCAACCAACAACCCTTTATACAAATCCATGTCTTCAGTCCCAAAATTATCTGTACTGACAGACACTATTCACTCACTGTCCATCTCACATACACGTTCAATACTCATGTGCACAAAAACCATGCTGTATCTTAACTCGTCATTTTCTCCCACTGGCTCAGTTATACACAACATGTTTACAGGTAGAAATCTTCACCCATAGAAGTTTCACTCTGCCTTGTGGTAATTTACCACTGTGATTGATCCTTGGTGTTTTTGCACACAGTGTAATTGTTTCATCCTATAGGAAGCCAAAACTTGCAACAGTGTTTTACTGACAACAGTTTTATCCCATATGGAACAAAGTCCCACCAAGTTCTTCTACATGTTGTCCAAGGTGAATTTTGGGGTTATGCTGATAAAGGAAATCAAACCCCAAGAAGAGGTTGTTACTGTCACCTGTATGAGGCAAAACTTATACACATTCTGAGAAATTTTTTGCCACACCTAAAAACTTAATATCGCTGAATCTTGCGGATGTACATCTACCCCAGCTTCATGTAACTTATATTGTGAAGTGTTTAAACATCTCTTTCCTATAAGGCCCAAACTTGCCACAGACACATTACAATTTTCCCTTCCAGCTGTTACGCCAATCAAGCTGAGCTCTACTTAAGCACAGGTTTCTGTTGCATTATAAATCACTGGGAGCACTATTCGACAGCCCTCAAGCTCCCATTGCCATTTGATGGCTGTTTATTACGAAACTGTCCACACATTTATGACCTTAACTTTGTCCACAGTCCAATTATTGATGTCCAACTTTCTCAAATTTCCTACATTGTGGCTGAAGACAATCTCACCATGTGTGGCCTGAACATCCACAATGGACCTCAGTAGAAAAAATACTTCTCCTATTACAGTCTTGACTTAGCACTTCTCTCTCATCTAAAAGTGTTGCTGTGCCTATGGTACCAATTAAATCCTTCAGAAATTCCATTCATACTTTCCTCGATACATCAGGTGTTAATCCCTGTAAAAATGAGTTTTAATGCACTCAGCTGTGCTACTTGCAGATGGACACTATTTGTATTCTCATTGGCCTTTAATTCATAGGTATTAACACTGAGTTTTTTTATTCTACCCATAAAACTTTTGATAGATTCACCTTGTTTATGCGACATACCATTTAACTGCTTCCAATAATACCTACAACTATTCTGCCTTCTATATAATTGTACCAAGTCGTTCCACAGTGATTCAGATGTTCATGCCTTTCTGAGGTCCTCACTGTACATATGTCATTGCATCTCGTGTTAAACATAATTTGGTCATTCGTATACTTTGATAAAAATTATTTTTTGATTTACAAATCCCAGTGATGGGGGGCATTGTTGTCAGCATGCAGCCAGCCACTCCATCTACACTTAAAACAAATTACAGGTGATGACTGAACTCAGGCAGCACAATGACCTAGTAAAATACATTGCATATGCTGGACAGGGTGCATACTAGTACAAGTACCTCTTGTATTACCATTGAACTCCCTCAAGTCTGCTGCTGCAACAACCTTTATGAATTTAAGTTTAAAAACAGTTCACAATTCTGGTTGGCCTGACATTGTGCAATACTTGAAGGAAGCATAGCCGAAAAAGACAGTTTATTTCCACTCACCATTCTGGACTGATGGAGTGGAATGTGGATCTACGTCATTGTTCAATGTCACTGGTCACTTCTGACCAGTTATTATGATGTCAGGTTGGTCCAAACATTATTGACACCATAAAACATCAAGAAGTCATCTCAAGATGGTTGGCAGAGGGGCAGGTGTGAAGAAGCAGTTTCTTGGCTGTCATGGAATCATAAGAGCAGGTTATCAACAACATATTTACAAAGTAGGAATCATACATCTCCTATGGATGTTGTTGAACCTGGGGGCAATGCCTGCCCCAGGAAACAGGCATCAGCATGTGGCAGTGGTGTAGCTGCTCCACTCAACAAAGCACAGTGGTGAGGCGGCCCTGGGCTGTAACTGTGTCCCAATGATGCTGCATCTGGTGCTGATACGACATGGCCGGTCTAGCACTGGACACACCAACCAGCAGTGACAGATGCTGGCAGGCGTGGCCCATAGCATGATTTGCCAATGTAAGAATGTGGTACACAGTGTCCCAAGCCTGGAAACTTCTTGAAGAGTGTAGTGCCGGTCTCCGGCAGTACATCATGTGCAGGAGGCACCTAGGCATGGGCTGTGAACCAGTGGCTCCTCTAATCAGAGACCCTTGGTAGACATCCACTTGGTAACAGCCTGCAGGAGGCCCCAGCCAGGTAGTATCAGTTCAGACCACAGCAACAATGGTTCTCGTGGTGGTCCATAGACCAGAGGCTAGCAGAGGCAGTGGACAGTTGTAGATGAGACTGAATGACACACATCGGGTTGATAGCTGGTGTGAAGACATTTTTGGTGTGGGCTGTAGTCGATGACAGACACTATTCAGCTGGAATCACCATCATCTATCCTTGCTTGCCCCATTCCTGTTTTGACAAAGTGCCACCTCCAGTCATATCGAGAGCCCTAGGGAGCATGACCTAGGTAGCCAGCACTGCACTGCACCAGGCTGGTGGCTTGCTTCATGTTCCCTCAGCACTTTTCTAGTCCACCCACAGAATTTAGCAGACAGCAGGCTGGCTCATCTGTCTGTGGACTGTGAAGTCTGCTAGGAAAGGTATTGGCACAACACCACTCAAGCCATCACCAATCTTCCTGTTAGAAATATTGTAGAAATTATCATTGATAATCTGTAAATTGTTGCAAGCTCTGTTGTTCCTCTGGTTTTCTTTGTCATATTATACGTAACCCACTTTTGCCATTGGCCCAGTGATTTGCAACCCATCACTGTTTGCCAGTCACCATCAGGTAAGTGTCGACCAGCTGGGATGTGTGAACTGGGGTCACTGGGGCATCAGGGATCCCGTGAAACACTACAGGCTCCTGCAGTGCCAAAGCATTTGTTTAACGGCTCCTGTGACACCACAATCTACGTTAGGAGCCTGAAGACTGTTCACTCTGGCCATTGCACTTCCAGCTCTTTATGGACAGTGGCCAATTCTGCCGGCATCTGCACACAAGCGCAGTCCCTACCCATCTTTATTAATTTTTTTTATACCGCAAGTAATATGACACTAACCCAAGAACTCATTGCATGCAATCTAAGTTCCACTGCTGTGCTATTTCTGATTTTGCAGCTCACACAATCCTAATGCACTAAAGTTTATACCTCAAGTTGTGAGAAGATTGACTGCATTTATGCAGCTGTGTCATGATTGGTCATGTCGTGGATATATATTTAATTTAAATAGTCTGTGAGATGGCAGAACTCGACAATGCCCACAAATGCCTTGTGATGGTGGTCACAGTCAAACAGTTCTTCTATACATCACTAGTCAACAAACACACGTATCATTTCAACTTGGTGGCACATACCCTATGAGCCATGGTTATTAACTGTGTGGTCACTGCAGCCACATTCAGTGCTTCAGACTTGTTTGCCAAATTCATTATTTCCTATCCTCAGGTTTGTCAAAGAAGCATGCAGACCTATCAACAAAGTCTGTCAAATTCAACACCACTTTTGAAGAAGCTGCCACAAAGTATTTTGACACTAGTGGGAATGGCTACCAATGCAGACAAATGATTTTTTGCGTTGACTTAAGCACTGTGTAAAACTAAGCTAAACTTAACTCAGGCCTTGGAAGGCCCAATGGTACCGCCCGGCCGCCGTGTCATCCTCAATCCACAGGCGTCAATGTGCGCGGATATGGAGGCATATGGTCAGCACACCGTTCTCCAAGTCGTATGTCAGTCTACGGAACTGGAGCCACTTCTTCTAACGTCAGTCAAGTAGCTCCTCAGTTTGCCTCACAAGGGCTGAGTGCACCCCGCCTGCCAACAGCGCTAGGCAGTTCGGATGGTCACCCATCCAAGTGCTAGCCCAGCCCGACTGCACTTAACTTCGGTGATCTGACGGGAACCGGTAAGCACTGTGTAGGAAGTAGAAAATGAAAACAGATACTCATCCAGGAAATAGATGACACTGGGAGACAGATATACCATCCAAAAAACTAATGAAAATTCATTAAAATTCCATGTGGGGAACGTGTACATTGTGTCTGGAAAAACCGGAGAACTTTGATTTCTTTGCCTTATTGCACTATTGATTGTATGTTGTGTGTAGAATATTCCTTTTGCTCTAGTCCTCTTCCTGTGTAATAAATGGTTGGGAAGTATAGTAGTCACTTAAGCGCTGGCGACTTAAGGGAAGTACGAATAACGTGGATTATTTCGAGGCGTGTGGCTAGCGGATACTTTGACCAGTAAAAATACACGCGTCTAAGTTCGCAACTCCACACTCTCTCGCTATGATTATTGCTGAAGGAGTCTAATTGACTAGTATATTACTTCTCCTATTAACACAATGATATTTACCACTTCTTTCTTGAAGACAAGGAAACATCGTCCATCGCCCTGATAAATAACGCAATAAAATACAATCACAATTGACGTCGCCGTTGTTCTAGAAGACTACACGTTCCTGTGCTTCAATTTATAGTTTCCAGGAGGAATATTTTAGAAATGAAAGCAACTGCCTCCTTTTGCAGAGGAGAAATTTGTTAACATCGAATATAGACTTAAGTGTAAGGAAGTCATTTCTGAAAGTATTTGTATGGAGTGTGGCCATGTATGGAAGTGAAACATGGACGATAAATATTTTGGACAGGAAGAGAATAGAAGCTTTCGAAATGTGGTGCTACAGGAGAATGCTGAATATTAGATGGTTAGATCACATAACTAATGAGGAGATATTGAATAGGATTGGGGAGAAGAGAAGTTCGTGGCACAACTTGACTAGAAGAAGGGATCGGTTGGTAGGACATGTTCTGAGGCATCAAGGGATCACCAATTTAGTATTGGAGGGCAGCGTGGAGGGTAAAAATCGTAGAGGGAGACCAAGAGATGAATACACTAAGCAGATTCAAAAGGATGTAGGTTGCAGTAGGCACTGGGAGATGAAGAAGCTTGCACAGGATAGAGTAGCATGGAGAGCTGCGTCAAACCAGTCTCAGGACTGAAGACCACAACAACAACAATATGGTAAAATCCTTCTACACAAATACATAGCTCCCTCACGCCAAACGACCATCCAAAATCACGGACGAGAAAAGACAGATGGTTGAAGAGTGAAAAATTTGACATCGGCTTAAAAAAAAAAAATAAATAAATAAATAAATAAATAAATAAATAAAATAAAAAAAAACATTAGAATGGTCGTTTTTTTTTCTTTTTGTATTTATCTCCTTTTGGCGTGAGCATGTTTATATTACATCTTTGTCCTAAACAGTGTTCCGACACTTTTTTTAAAAAAACATATTCTTTATGCGTAAACCAAAATAAGATCGATCCACAACTGGCCCCCAACTTGTACACTGGCGTTGTCCATGATTACTGGACGTCAGTGTACAGTAGTGGTGCGTTTTACAAACATAAATACCATAAATAATCAAATTTCATACGAAAATACGACTTAAACTACGGTACATTTCCGCCTGCCCTTTATTTGTGGCCAAGTTTACATGTTATGGATCCCCTGCATGTGTCAGCTTTATTTATGTTAAATTAATCTACACGAAATTTACAAAACTTCAAAAATTCAGTTTATAAGACATCACGACCGAAAAGGGCTTGGTTGAATTAGCCTTTTGCTACGTTACTGAGGCGTAACTTCCACCCGTAATCTGTGCGGTCACATCTCCACAAGTTAAACGGCGTTCGTTCAACGCCACCCAGGAACAGGTGGCGTTGGTTCGTTTCGCAGGTGCCTTGCGGTAACATCGGTGTATCTACGGCTGTTCAGCCTCGGGTCGATAACTTGGTAGAAGGCGACGAGCTGCATGTCTGGTGATATGCATGGACTACTACCATCACTTCGTTTAATTCCAGCGTTTCTTCACTCTCACGTTTCCACTATAAGCAAGCATAACTACGCAACAAGTTTATTAATGTCATTTGCTTAAAAGTATCTATAATGATTACACTTCATTTATACTCTCCGGGATACAGTTCGTGTGTACTATAATATGTATATTGTAACTACTTCGCTACGAAGGTTATGTCAAAGGAAATGTTCGTGGAAGGACATTCATATAAGCCGTGATCATGTGCAATTGTGTCCTGAACACTTGTATACGGTGTTCATATCTGTTACTTGCATTCTTTACTGTATGGTCCAACACCTTATTTTTATCTTTTGATAGTACATGACCTCGACTTCATTACATTTCATATACTGTAACTTCTTCATATTCTCACGCAACATGCACACCTCTGCATAAGCTGGTCCCAAGCCCGGTTGAAAATGGATGTGGAACACCTCGTTAAAAAACCTTGGTTCACCTGACTTTATAAGGGTTCCTTGCCAGGATAACGGCGAAGACTTCAACGGAAGTGAAAGCGGAGATGCAGACCATCGGAACTGTTGAACTGACGGAAGAGGTAAGCTTTATAAAGAAGATAAAGCATATTTAAACGTCCAGACACGTCTTTGTGGTAACTACCGGTACTCTGGCCAGCGTATGTTCAAAATGTGAGGTGCGGCTGAACGCTGAGCTCCAGGAACTAACAATCCTTGGTTCTATTCAAGCAGTATTAGCTAGAACCTAATTGCAAGCAGAATAATACGTTACCCCCAGTGGTCAATCCACTTGCACTGTGGCGACAACCAAGCAATCGGATTCTGGGGAGCTTGGGCTAGTACGACAGAGAAAGTCGAGGGTCTCGGGTAAATTTCCACGCAAATCTGACACATATACTGGCACTTTCAACATCCAAACATTTATTCAGACTGGAAAATCACCGAATCTTACAATAGAACTCAACAGACAGAAAATTCAAGTCCTTGCATATCATGAGACTAGATTCGCCGATTCGGAAACAATAGACTACAACAACCACCTTATCTCTAAAAGCAAAACAGACAAGAAAATATGCAAAGGAGTTGCATTATTAGCCTTGGCATTTATTGTGAATAAGGACATCCTTGACTCTGTTACAGATGTAAATCAAATCAGCAACAGACTGATGACCATGTGAATTATGCACACCAACAAAACATATACAATTATTAATGTTCACACATCTAATAACAACACTGATAAGAAAAAAGACCAAGAGAAGATAGAAAAGTTTTGGTAAAAACTTGAAACTGAAATGTCCAAAATTCCGAAGGAGGACGTAAAAACTCTTCGGCAACGAGAGGAAATATAAAAAGCAATCGGCAATTACCCCGCATACAAACTCACGAACAAGAAGGACGTCAGGCTTATCGAGGTGTGCCAAAAAAACAATCTAACAATCATGTCAACATCACTTCGAAAGAAACCTAAGAAAAAAAAAAACGTGACGATCCCCGATCCTTGAGCTAGGTGCATTTCAAATAGACCATGTTGCGATCTCCTACGATTTCCAAAAACAGATACACGACATTCAAGTCTGCAGAGTGGCAAATATAAATTCTAATCTCTATCTTACCACAGTCAAAATTAAATTCACACCAAAAAGGAAACACTAAAGGAAAACACCACTAATTCCCAAATTTGATTTGAAAAAAAATCCAAGAATCAGAAATTACAGAGGTACTGGAAAAACAACCTACAGACAACTGGAAAGATTTCCAAACAAAAAAATACAGACAGCAAGCCCAGCTAGCACTCAAGCTTATTTCAAGGTGGATATTGAGTTTACGTTCAGTTGAAAATTCAAGATTGAAAAATCAACCTGTTACACAGCTTGTTTCAAGGTGGGTATTGAGTTTAGGTTCAGTTGAAAATTCAAGATTGAAAAATCAACCTGTTACACAGTTTACATCAAGCTGTAAAAATTTAGCTTGAATTAAAATAATTTTCCCAAGCTTGAAATAAACTGTAATTTCCCTGGAAGGCTGTACAGCAGATGCGCGCGCAGCATAGCTTCCATAGACGTCCACGGGAAGCGCCACAAGCGTTTATAAGCCGTGACGTAAGGGTGTTGTGTGTGACGTCATGACGGCGCGGAGTTTGGTTTGAGTGTGGCTGTCTCCAGTTCTGTTTTATCTTATTTTATTTACTTTTCTGAGCCTTGCTATGTTTACGGCCATTTTACCTTTGTGACGCGCGTTAATGGTTGTGGTTTGTTGACAAGTTTGTTTTATACTAGAAAACAGTTCGGTACGTTAATGTTACAAATGTTAAATATTACGTAACGTAAAGTTACGTTTACGGCCATTTTACCTTTGTGATGCGCGTTAATGGTTGTGGTTCGTTGACAAGTTTGTTTTATACTAGAAAACAGTTCGGTACGTTAATGTTACAAATGTTAAATATTACGTAACGTAATTAATTAGGTTCAATAAATTCAGATTAATATTTATATAGCTTAAAACAAGATGTAAATACCAGGCTGTATTCCACGTGTGTAGATACAGCTGGAGCCAAGCTTGATAAGTCAAGCTTGAAATATAGCTTGAACTCTGCCAACTTTGATGTTTATTTCAAGCTAGAATCCAGCTAACAGGCTTGAATATTCCAGCTTTGATCAAGCTTATATACTTGAACTTTACAGCTGGAAACAAGTTTGAAACCGGCTTACTGTGCTATCTGGGAGAGAACTGATCTCATTAAAGAAAAAATCGAAGCACCGATGATGGAATTCGAATTGTGATAATGCAATAGAAGAGACACAGTGAGACTCCTTAAACTAGAATTGAAAGAAATCAGAAAACACACAAGAGAAATTTTTTGGAGTCAGAAAACAAATAGCTCTAAAATACTTAGACAGACTAGAAGAAAGTATCTTTATGAACGACTAAGCTCAATTGAAGAAGTCTTTAGGAACCACAAAACACATGACTTCTACAAAATGTTCGCAAATCAAATCCAAGGTACACTTCAGGAAACAAAATGGAAAATTGGCACTAACTAACAAAGAAAGTTGTCAAGAATTAGCCAGATATTCCTCACGACTTCTAAGTTGCTTACAACCAAGTACAAGATTCTCCAGATTGCAACCAGAACACATGAATGAAACATCACTTCCACCACCTCAAGAAGAAATTTGTAGGCACACTATAAAGCTCAAAAATAATAAGCCTTTGGGAGAAGATGGAATTTTAGCTGAACTACTGAAGAACTGTGTCCAAATTCCTTAAAAGAGATCACTCAAATCATCCAAGAAAATCTCGCCACTATTATTCGAAATAATTTTAACAAAGTGATTAAAGAATAGGAAATGGAACCAAGAAAACAAAACTTTTGGAAGCGAACTGAACTAGGAAGAGGTCAAGGAAAATTGAATGTTCCATACTTACTGTTTGCAGATGACTTATTGATTCTAACTGACAGTGAAGAGATGGAAGTAAAACAAATCAAGACCCTGAAAGAATCTGCATAAAAGGTTGGCCTACAACTCTCGTTTGAGAAGACTGGATTCATATGTTCCAAGTTAGATACTCTGAAACTTAAAACATATTACGGTGAAATCAACAGAGTCAAACACGTTTTAGTACTTCCGTGAAATTATTGAGCCAACAGAACTTGAAAAAAATAGCACAAAAAATAACAGACTTCAGAAAATCAAGACAGTGTCCGGACTTGTTTCAAATATGTATTACAAAAAATGCCTGTCAAAAGACACTAAAATCAGACACTACAACACAGCAATCAAACTGAAAGTGAAACACTCTCATTGAATGCATGCAAGTGAAACATATGTAAGTGAAACACTCTCATTGAATCGAAAACTAGATTTACAAGAAATTAAGAAAGATTATTAGAAAAATTCCGGGACCACGATGCACGCAAGACGGATACAGACAGCAAACCATCGAGACAACAGAAAAAGTATTGAAGATCGAAACTGACATCAGAGAGAGAGAAATGAAGTTCTATGGACACCTAGACGGATTACCTGGAAACAGACTAACTAAACGTCTATTGGACTATATGACATTCCTTGAAGGATGAATATCTTAGGTAACTGAAGTTAAGAAGGATTTGACACAAGCAAAAAATTGATTTAACAAACACATCAGATAGGGATACATTCAGAAGCAAAATTGATAAGTGGATGTTTATTCCAGAGATGGAACCAAAACCATACCAACCAAAGTGGGCCAAAGAAAGAATGAACGCCTTAAGGGAGAAAATAAAGAAACATCGGGAAAATAAGAAGAACTATAAGAAAGATTCAAAATCACTTGCTCATTGTTCTCCAACGGGGACATTCACTATCATTTCTAAGACGTGTCCTTGCAACATTCCCATCAACTAAGTACGTAGTTGCTGGAAGGCTACCAATGTATCATTCACATCTTTTCATTCAGTATGCAAATGTTTTTAGTTCATTATTTTGTGATTAATTCTCAGAAGTCAACCCCTTTTTTGTGAGAGTGCAAATATTAATAGCGTGTCTACTGCTTCGATTTACCCTCTCCATCGCTTCCATATTCGTACAATGAGTGCACATGAAACTAACAGGTGCCTTCCAAGACGCGGCATGGTGCTGTTACTCCATCTCGTAGCTTTCACAGACTGAGCACATCCCAAGAATTATTCATTCCTTTGAATTATATACAGATTTCCTATACTATAGTGCTTAGTTTATTTTATATATGACCGTAATGTAGATTTTCGTATAAAAAGTGTAAACAGTAACCTAGTGTGAAATAATTCATTTTCTTTTCTTCTATGTAAATATTACCTTATTTGAGTTCTCTTTTCTTATATTAATTTTACTATTATAGTGTAGAATTTGGTATCTATATTAGTAATCAATTTATATTCATAACCTTTCAGGTATATTACTTTGGTGTGCAAAGCAACAAATATAAGATTCAGTTCACTTTATAGGAAGTACCAAAAATTCATTATATGTGGTGACTTCAATATTAATTTTGTATATGATTACGAAAAAGTATGTTGGTAGAGCTCCTAAACTCATATGATCTGATGCAGAATGTCTTTTTTTCAGATATGGTGCAGGTGGACAGTAGCACAGCCATAGACAGTAAAAGCGTGAATGGCTTTTCAGATGATGATGCACAAATTTTAACTCTAAAAGGCTTTTGTACTCAAGCAAATTTCGCATGTAATTACAAACTATGTAGGAAAGCTAATCCAATGGCAGTAGAGAGTTTTTTAAACTCCATTAAGGAACTAGAGTGGCAGGATGTTTTAGTGCCGATAACTTAGATGACAAATAAAATGCTTTCCTTAACACAGTTCTCATGCTCCTTGAGAGTTGCTTTCAATTAGAATGTTCTAAATGGCATACTAGCAGTAAAGGGCACCGTTGGTGGTTGACTAGTGGGATAAGGGTATCATGTAGAACAAAGTGTGGATTATAACAAAAAGTTAGAAGTAGTCACAATCAAGATACAGTAGCCCATTACAAACAGTATTATAAGATGCTTAAAAATGTTATAAGGAAGGCAAAGAGTATGTGGTATGCAAATAGAATAGGTAATTCCTGGGTTAAAATTGAAACCGTGTGGTCAGTTCTGAAGGAAGTGCCTGGCCAGTAGCACGTGATATAAAGTCAGTTTGTAGTAAAAATATTTCTGTTACTGGTTGGTTGGTTGGTTTGTGGGGTTAAAGGGACCAGACTGCTATGGTCATCGGTCCCTTCTGTTACTGGTAAGTCAGATATATATGCAGTGTTTAACAAACATTTTCTAAGCATTGCTGGTGAGTTAAATAAAAACTTAGTCTCTATAGAGGATCATATAATTCTCTTGGAAAATGCCCTTCTGTGATCGATGTCTGAAATACTCCTCTGTGATCTGACAGTCGGGAGATTGAGTCAATAATTAAATAATTGAAGACTAAGGACTCTTGTGGACATGGTGGGAGTGCCTAGCAGAATAATTAAAGTACTGTGCTGCCCATGTTAGCCCTGTATTTAGCTATATTTGTAACTTTTCCTTTAAGAATGGTCAGTTTCCTGAACAATTAAAGTACTCAGTAGTAAAGCCGCTTTGTAAAAAGGGAGAAAAGGATAATGTAAACAATTTTAGATCTTTTTCTATGCCATCAGTGTTTGCTAAAGGTATTGAAAAGGCTGTATATGTAAGCACAACTACTATCAAGTGTACAGTTCGGCTTTAGAAGTCGTTTACTAACTGATAATGCTATATTCTCTTTTCTCTGGAGGTAATGGATGGATAAAATGAAAGGAGTCATACGCTAGGCACGTTTTTTATTTAAATAAGGCATTTGATTGTGTTGGTCACAAGATAATGCTCCAGAAGTTGGATAATTATGGAATACAGGGAGTAGCTCACAATTGGTTCACATGTTACTTTAACAACAGACAGCAAAAGTCATTATTCACAGTGTTGAGAATGGCTGTGATGTAGGGCCTGAGTGGGGTAGGGTCAAATGGATGGTGCCCCTGGGGTTAAGTGTAAGGGCCAGTCCTGTTCCTTATTTATATACATGATATGCCCTCTAGTGTTATGGGTAATTCTAAAGTACTTTTGTATGCCGACGACATTAGCTTGGTAGTAAAGGATGTTGTGAGCAACATTGGCTCAGTTTCATAAGTTCGTGGCTTGTAGGAAATAAACTAACGACGAATCACTGTAAGATTCAGTTTTTACAGTTTCTAACACACATTCAACAAAACCCAACGTTTCAATTTCACAGAATGGGCATATGGTTAGTGAAATTGAACAGTTCAAATCTCTAGGTGTTCAGATAGATAGTAAACTTTCATGCAAAGCACACACTCAGGATCTTGTTCAAAGAGTTAATGCTTTCATATTTACTATTCTAACAGCATCCTAAGTAAGTGATCATTCGACACGAAAATTAGTCTACTTTGCTTATTTTCATGCACCTACGTCATATGGAATTATATTTCGGGGTAACTCTTCCCATTCTAAAAGGATATTTTTGGCTCAGAAACAGGCAGTTCAGGCAATAAGTTGTGTAAGTTTGCAAAACGCTTGTCGACCCATGTTGACTAGCCTGGATATTTTGACATTGGTCTCTCAATATATATATATATATATATATATATATATATATATATATTCTTTACTGTCATTTCTTGTTAACAATATCAGCTTATTCCGAAGAATTAGCAGCTATCACTTAGTTAATACTCGGCAGAAATCCAATCTGCATTTGGTTCACACTTCTTTAACTCTTGTGAAAAATGGTGTGCAGTATACTACTGCATCCTCTTTCAATAAGCTGTCGCAAGAATTCAAATTTCTTAGCAGTAATTCACGCCATTTCAAATCGAAACTGAAGAGTTCTGTTGAGGAGTTCCTTGAAAAATTAAGCGGATTCTTATGTTATATTGTTGACTGCGTATATTAAAATCATGACCTGACTTTTTTGGGTTCATAAACGTTTTAGTTTATCTGTTATTACTTTTATACTGTAATTACATGTACTGACGCATTCCATAACTTTGTAGATTTGCTCCTCAATTTGGTCCTATGGAACTAGACGGATAAATAAAAAATTAAAGTAAGTATCTTGTATGTTAACCCTTTCAAGATGGATTTTTTAAATTTTATATAGAAACTTCTTCTTTTGACCACATAGTGTTTTATTAGTCTTGATAATATTAAGAATACATTTTTGTCAATTCTGAACTCACTTCCTGCAATTATGCCCTGGGACACTGGTGTCCCAGTAGTCATATTGAGTGGGATATGGGTGTCCCACTAGGCTTACTGAGTGGGACAAACGTTGTCCCACCAGTACCCAATAGCAATAGCGGGTACTAAAATATAGATAGAAAACAAGATGCATACAATCAGTTTTTTATTGCACTAGTTAGTAACAATTTGTAGAAGATATTCACTATCAAAGAATTACACATGTCTGATTTATTATAATTACATATGATATGTTGCAAAGCACTTTTTGCATAATGGATGCTGGCACATTTTGCAGATAGTTTTTGTTCTTGTTTCTTCGTTGTTGCTGTAACACAAAACACACCTTCTTTTGTAGGTCCTTCTTCAGGGAGGTGTAGCCCTACATTCTGCATAACTCTTGCTCTCTTAGAAGGGCGCCCAGTTGAGGATTTCTGCTGTACCTTGGCAGTCTTTTGTCCCTTGGCAATCATCTTCTCTGCTAGGTTGACTAGAAAATGTTTTAGTGGAACTGTCTTGTGTTGAATTTCCTTTTGTAAAATCCAGGCTTTTACAACACTAGTTAGCAACAGTTTTTAGAACACTTTCTTCCACCATTTATCAGATTTTCTGTCTAAATCATATAGTGTACTCATCGGATCAGCCAAGTCCACGCCACCCATATAGTCGTTATAAGTTTTCAGTGCCACTGGACAGTCGACAACCAATTTAGATCCATCTTTTGCTTTTCTGTTCACTGTACATATACATGTACCAGACGAATTGCAAAGGTACTCACATTCCCCCTGAGCAAGTTTCTTTGTCGACTTCGACACATTTTTCCAGTTAGCCATACATGTACCAACAGCTGCAAATGGCAAGGTGTCCATCAAACGAATTGATGTAAAAACTCTATCAAATGACAACATTACATTAATGTCGCTAATTGTTTTTGAGAGCTGCAGAACTACACGCTCACCCAATGTGCCATCCAGATTATATGCATCCTTTCCACAATATATGTTGAAGTCATATGTGTAGCCTGTTACAGAATCACTCCTCATCCATATCTTTATCCCAAGCTTCACTGGCTTCATAGGAAGGTATTGTTTCAAGGCTGACCTTCCTTTGAACTTTACCATAGACTCGTCAATGCTTTGTGCTGTACTTTTCGACCTCGCTTTCTCAAAAGTGTTTTTCAGACAAGCAACTATTGGCTCTAGGTAGTAAAGCTTACCAGCTGTGTCTGGTTTCTCAGGGCTATTGGTCTGTAGTTCTCAATGTTTTCTACATCACCTTTCTTGTGAACTGGTAAAACTTTTGCATACTTGAGATAGCAAGGGAACAATCACTTTTCAAAAATTCTTTTATTATTTCTGTTATTGGAGCTTTGATACCATTTATGCATTTTTTTAGCACACTCATTTCATCTAACCCTGCTGAGTTTTTGTTCTTTAATTGCCTTACAATATTCCATACTACCTCTGCTGTAGCTGCAAGCAATACCATTAAGTTAGCTATATGCTTCTGTTATGGTTGATAACACTTTTTGGGAAATCTTTCTGTAACTTTGTTGCAATGCTCCTAACGTAGATATTCACATAATTTGCTAATTCTTTAGGGTTACTTGTTACTTGCTAAGTTTTCCTTGTTCTTGATTTGTGTGTTTGTACATCTGTTTCACAATTCCTGTTCCTTGTTTCACTAAAGTCCATGTAGCTTTTACTTTATTGGCTTTTCTGGTCTGCTTTGTGAATATCAGCCAACAGAAAAATAATAATAGATAATGATAATACACACATCAAAAAACGTTTTGCATCACCCTGGTTCTCAGAACTCCTTAAGATAGACGTTGGCTGTGGGTATTGTATCACAGACACAGTCCCTTTGACTGTTCAGATATGTCACTAAACCCAACCAAAGATGTAAACAATCATGTATGAGCAGCGCCTATTAGACGGAGGGGGTCTGACAGCCAGTCAGTCCTAGTCATTCGACCAAAAAGGAGGTACACAGCTCGTGTTGTCTGTAATTCAACCATTCCTAGATGGTCAGTACTGTGGTTCGATCGTGTCCACATTGTTACTTTGTGCCAGGAAAGGCTCTCAACAAGGGAAGTGTCCAGATGTCTTGGAGTTAACCAAAGTGATGTTGTTCAGACATGGAGGAGATACAGAGAAACAGGAACTGTCGATGACATGCCTCACTCAGGCCACCCAGTGCAGCGGATGACCGTTACCTACGGATTATGGCTTGGAGGAACCCTGACAGCAACGCCACCATGTTGAATAAAGCTTTTTGTGCAGCCACAGTACGTCGTGTTAGGACTCAAACTGTGTGCAGTAGGCTGCATGATGCGCAACTTCAGTCCCGACGTCCATGGCGAGGTCCATCTTTGCAAGCACGACACCATGCAGTGCGGTACAGATGGGCCCCACAACATACCAAATGGGCCGCTCAGGATGGGCATCATATTCTCTTCACTGATAAGGTCGCATATGCCTTCAACCAGACAATCGTTGGAGACATATTTGGAGGCAACTTGATCAGGCTGAATGCCATAGGCCTGGATACACGACACTCCAGCGACAAGCAGCAGCATCGGGCGAAAAACTTGGGTGTCCTGCGTGCGAGTGTCCATGTCGCGCTACAAGTTGGCTGCTTAGAGCCAAACAACTGTTTCTATAAAACGGCGCCCCTAACCTGTAGAATACTGTAGCTGGAGAGAAAGGCTACAAAATTAGGTTTACTTGAGAAAATTAAGCGAAAAGGAATGCTGTGCAAGAAATTTATAAAGGGAAGAATCTCCATGGAGAATTTCATAAATATCATCAACTACCAATATCACCAGACAAAATCTTCAAATACACGTGAATGAGCACAGGAGCATTCGACTATCTCATCAATAAATTAAATACGAATGTTTTTTTACATGATCAATAACTTTTAATAGCCAATAAAAGCGGAAGAATGACTACTACATGGCTAACTAAGCTAAATACAAACATCAGTACACAGACAGATAACAGGTAATAACAGCTAGGTGTGGTGTAGGGTTAGCGTTACTGTTCGTGTGTACGTGTTACGGAAAGGTCCTTCGTATGATTCCAGGACATTCTTATATTTTTACTGATCAGTTATAATTCTGTATACTGAGTTTTATGTAAACTGTTTACACTGCATCGCTAAGTATATTTTTAAGGTCTTGTCAAAGAACTTGATCTTCACACCTATACCAGAATATCACACACATTTAGTTCCTAATAAATTACAATGAACCATGAAATTTTACAGATATTTTATGTTGCGAATGTAATTCATCAGCAGTCAATGATAAGGCCAAGCGTTTCAAGTAATCTACTGGATCTACAACTTTGCTTCCACCGTTTTTCTCGAAGTTCGGGGCTTTATTGTGAAAAACTTACAAAAAAATTATGATTCATAGTATTGCCCATCACTGGCCACTACATTCTCCCATCTTTCGGATAGCATACGAATCCCGTGGCGGAAGAACTGGGCGTCTTTTGTGAGGAACCATGAATCGAATCAATTTGGCACTTGTTTGTGTGATCGGAAGTGCTGGTCAGCCAAACTGTATGCCACTGATCGAAAAAGGTGGTAGTCAGAGAGAGCAACGTATGGAGAATACGGTGGGAGGGACAGGACTTCTCAATTCAACGTTTCCGTGTATATTTTGACGGGTTTTGCGACATGGGGTCGAGCACTAACCTGCTGCAAAATTACCTTTACGTGTCTATCGCTGTATTGTGACCGTTTGCGTTTCAGTGCTGGGCTCGAACGCATCAATTGCTTTCGATAATGATGTCCTGTGACTGTCTTCGCCTGTTTCAGTAGCAACGAAAACGTTCTGTATTCCACCGCCATGCCAGTCTTCGACATCATTTTAAGATTTCTTCATGTTCAAGCAGAAAATTAAAACTTCTCGCATATGGCGAGAAATGGGAACGTAAGTTGACGTACTTAATCGAGAATAACCTTATGATGCAATCACAAATGGACTAATATTTTTATGGCATTATGTTTACAGATGCCTAAGCTTATTGTATTACACCTATAGCCAACCACCCGAACTCCACTTGCCGTTACTGCCGTCTACTGCAAAACGGTGGAGCCGGCCTTTGTGCCCGAGCGGTTCTAGGCGCTTCAGTCCGGAACCGCGCGGCTGCTACGGTCGCAGGTTCGAATCCTGCCTCGGGCATGGATGTGTGTGATGTCCTTATGTTAGTTACGTTTAATTAGTTATAAGTGTAGGGGACTGATGACCTCAGATGTTAAATCCCATAGTGCTTAGTCATTTGAACCAAAACGGCGGAAGCAAAGTTGTAGACCCAAATTAATAGTCTGTAAAAGTAAAGTATGCAAAATTTTTGAAAACTAAGTCAAACGTTTTGTGTAATGATTTGTCTAACAGTATGGAATAAAAAATATCAGGGAAACGATTGGTGCACTTCATTTTCTGTTCTAGATTCCGAGCATCATTCAAAGGCACGTAGAAAGTTTTTCTGATCTACTTATGTCTTTTTCACAAGTCGTTTCACAAAATATTTGACTCATTTCTTTCATTTTTTAGTTTCAAGTTTTATTCAGAAAGCATGATCTTACTGACTCCTCGTTTGATTAAATACGGCACCAATGCATCTTTTTATGAGCAAAATAGCTAGGTCTTGAACAGATGAAATTTTTTACATTTCGTTTACATAGCTTGGCAGCAGATTTTCGTTAAATATTTCAATTTTTCCTCAGCTTATGAATTAAGTTTTCGTTAATTACCCTGAATACTTTCAAGCAGTTAAATATTTTTATGCCAAACTAGACCTTATTCTGGTCACTTTGATACCCCGTTTACCTGTTTCTCTCCCTTTGCTTCGCTATGAAAATTTGGACAAAATTTCATGGTGTAATTTATAGGGAGTCTTGTTTTCGCTCTGCTCACGCATTTACAAAAAGGTATCATATGATAAAATAGTCCTTTATGCGTGCTGTCAGTTCCAAAAATCGTTGTTTCGATATCTGAAACTGTTTATGAGATACGATGATTTTTACGACCACTTGATTCCCGAAGCGCAGGAAGGTTTCAGACGCGCCGCTAGCGACCCGTCCGCGGATATAACAACCAATATCTCAAGAATGAATGGAGGTATCATTCAGGTCTCAACTTTAAATACATTTTAGATATATTGGTTACATTTCATAAGCAATAGTGTATGGACTTAAATGAACTATACGGAAAGTCTACGCAATGTGATTTTACCTCTGCAAGTTCTTAAAAATTTCGTGTAGTCATGTTCTCAATTTCGTGCAGCAAAGTAACTATGATGAATAACGAAAATAAATTCAGACCTTTATCTTTTAAAGATATGAAGTTATAAGATGCGGAAGAATCAAATTTTTTCACCGAATAGTATTCTTAAAATCAGATGTTAAGTAATTCATAATTGCCGTCGCGTCCTCTCCACTGCTTTGCCGAGAAGCTGAAATATTAAGACTGAAGAATGAATAAGTAAAAAGTCCTAGTTGTAGCAAGTGCAAGTGTGAAGGTTAGTCAAGAGTGAGAGTGATATATTGATTGTGAAGTATTAGTAACAGTAATTCATAGTATTACTAACAACGTAACAATAGTTTCCCATACTCAACTCGTAATATGAGTTAGGTATGGGAAACTATTGACGCATATATCTCCAGTATTAGTGACTTTCGAGAAGATTCCTAAAAAGGTATAGGCCATCTATCGAATGTACTAGAAAGGAACGGAATCGATAATGTAAGTTCCACACACATAAATTGCAGGATGATGTCATCATTGGGAACTCGCCCTTATATTATATGTCGTAAGGTACATATTGGCTTGTCGCTTTCACAGTAGATATTTGTTCACACTCCATAAAAGTCTGGAATCGAACATTCTGGCAGCGAATGTTCTCGAAACAACCGAGCCACATATATAAGGGAAGGAGAGTCACTGCCAGGTAGTCAGTCAGAAAGCTACAATCGTCGCGGTAACTTGGAAGTGATAAGAAGTGAACAGCTGCGATTATTGGCTGTTACCACGGACTTCAGTCAGCGTTGTGCTTAGTGATATTAGAAATACGCGGAGTGTGACTGTGTGTGTTTTATTGCTACGTGTATTAGTGTTGGCATCTAATTTACCTACGTCGTAACAGTATAATAAGATGGATCGTTATTTAATAAGAAAAGTAGAAACATCTGAAGATTCAGGGCACCACGTACAGGCAGAGCCCAACCCTTAGTCGAAACTTCCACAACAAAGTTCATCGACTGATTCCTTTAATCCCACGGATATTGGCAATTATTTGGATATGTTAGCGTCAGGAAATATTAGTGATGATATAAAACACAAGCTTCTCACAGATCCAAGGAAATCTGAAAAAGGTTATATCTTTTCTACTTCCGAGCGCAACGAGACGGGATGGGTTAAACGCAGACAAATGCACGGTAGTCACTCTGAACAGTATCCATGGCTGGTGTTCTCACAAGTTAAAAAGGCACTTCTTTGCATTAACTGTTCAATTTTTATGATAATAAAATGGTTGGAGGAAAGAAATCCATTATTGCCAAGAAACTTGTGACCGAACCACTAACAAAGTTTGCCAAACTTACTGGTAAATATGGTGACCTCGAGTCCCACTCTCTGCTCAAATACCACGTTGGAGCGTCAACAGCTGCAAAATTATTTTTGGCGACACGAGACAACCGCGAACTCAGGTCATAAATCAGTTCTCAAGACAGAGAATGGAAAGCAGTAGGAAAAACAGAAACCGTCTTGTACCTATAATAAAAATAATCATATTTCACGGAAAGCAAAATATTTGTCTGCGGGGGTACAGCGATGATGAAAGCCTATTAGAAAAAGAAAATGATCGTGAAAGTATAGTGAGTAACGAGGGAAATTTTAGAGCTCTTATAAGATTTAGAATTGACACTGGAAACTTGCAACTAAAACATCACCTTGAGACCACTAAAGCGAACGCCATTTGCATAAATAAAGCAACGTGTAACGAACTTATTTCATGCCGTGAAAGAGTGAGAGTACTGGAGGAAATCAAAGATTCTCGTTACTGCATGATGATCTTCGATGAGACTAGGGACATAGCGCACATCACCCAACTGTGTTTAGCTGCGAGACATGTTGAAGGTGACGGCAAATTTCGTTGACATCCATAAAGACAACGATTGTAGTGGAAACATTGACGATGAACCTCAAGAAAGTCTAGATGAAGAGCATAGTGTTACTGGTGAAGTATTAGGTACTACGATTCTAGCGCGCGATTAGCCGCGCGGTCTTGGGCGCTGCAGTGATGGACTGGGCGGCTGGTCCCGGCGGAGGTTCGAGTCATCCCTCGGGCACGGGTGTGCGTGTTTATCCTTAGGATAATTTAGTTAAAGTAGTGTGTCAGCTTAGGGACTGATGACCTTAGCAGTTAAGTCCCATCAGATTTCACACACATTTTTGAACTACGATTCTAAGGAGAATGGAAAGCCTTTCTCTGTCACTGGAGAACTATGTGGGTATAGACTCTGATGGTTGCTCAGTTAATATGTCAGAATTGAAAGGAGCTGTGGCTTCGATAAAAAAGAAACTATCGACGTGCAAGTAACACCGTTTGGAAGTCATTAGCTCAACCTCGCTGTTCCTCGCAGTTGCGAAGTTACACGTGTCAGAAACTCACTTGGTACTATCGTTCTTTACGTAGTATCTAGCAAGCGGTTCGCAACATTGAAGAGTCTTCTAAAACACTCGCTGCAGTTACATTGTCAAACGAGAAGGGTTGAGCGACATGATGCTGTTATTCAATTCGCAACTGATCTCGGATCAGTTTGCATAGTTCTTAAAGAAATACAGTGTTGGAGCGATATAACAACGGTCGCCAATGCCAATATTCTCTTTCGAGCTGTCTGTAAAGTTGTAGTTTACACGACGACACTAGGTTGCATGCAAACTGCGCTGCCGGCCACTGCGCATGCGCGCCGCGCGTTTGCGCAACTCATTGGTGAAACTAAAAACTTTCGGCGTGTTCAAACTTTGGCGACACTAGTTGCATGAGTTTTGAGATTATGTGTATTCGTAGAGTGTAGATAAATTGAAATATGAAGTGGGGAGCGGAGAATAATGTTCGCTTTTTATATATCAATGCTTCTATGCATTTCATAGGTGTTTGTGGGATTTCAGTGATTCTGATTACAAAAATAAGCAACATATTAGTGCCGCTGAGACCGTCCTGTGCTATCATAACATAGATGGTTTGACAATATCTGAGCTGCAGGGCAAAATTTATTGGGTTAGGATCACATATACAACTGAATTAAGAAAAATACAAACAAGTGTAATCCTAGCTGTGGCAATTCTCTCGTCTACAAGACTAAATTCCCATCGTTCGAGTTGGCCAACTCTTTGTTAAGGAATATTGTTGATAGGAGGGAAGGCTATACAAATTCAAGAAGCTGCATTCTTCATTAGAAATTCATCCATTTAAAACGTCGCTGCAGTGCTCCCCATTCACATATGTTAGAATTTTGAAATATTGCCACTGTACAGATCTATCTTCAAGAGAGTAGTTTGCAAACCATTCTCTTCTTAATGCGGCCTGCTTCGAATAATTACTGCTGTTAATGTTAATAATTAATACTGTTAATAATTATTTGTTTTAATGAAAAAGCGTCATCACCAACTAAAACCGCATCTTATAGAATGCCGAGTGTTCTCGATTGTAATGCATGCAAGGTGATATGTAATTTCAATTCTGGCGACAGTTCACAAGAAGCGGTAACAGTTCTGGTGACATTCCAAGACAAGTAAAAGAACTTCTTGGGTATACCGTTATGAAGTATTTCAGCAAGGGTGCTGAGCAACCGAGCTGATGTCTTTCCTTCATCCAGTCACGAATCGAAACACGTTTCTTAATGTTTCATTATGCAGCGATTCCACGCAACAAGCTTTAAATCCATCACAACTCATGCGATTTGCCGCTGCCAAAACTTTCATTTCAGAGACGACTCAGGAACCCACAAAACGACGAAACTGAAGTGTATACTGGTTTCGCCGTGTCTACAGTCAAATATCAAACCATAAGCGTGCAACACTATCCACGCAACGAATGGTGCAACCCAATGTCGTCGTATAAACTAGGCTTAATTGCGGGGTTGTTATCACTCTGTTTACACTGAGTGACATTATGAGCATAACATATCCAGCAAAATCTTACAAGACCCTAGCTTGGTCGTCGCGATGGCAAAACCAAAACTAGAGTCGACACTCAAGGTGTACGATGGTATGAGAGCTAATGCTGATATCCACTTTGCTCGATAGTTGAAGAGGCGAAGGCAGTTACGGAAGTTAGACGTGTATATGGGTGTTACTCGTCTTACAGGCAGACAAAGACACATGGAAAACTGCGATCATAATAATGATGCTATGACATGTTGGAAAAGAACTGTTTTTATTCCAATACTGTACCCTGTTGTGACTGACTGAAGAAAATCATTTAAAATTCAACATACTTTTGCCCTCGCAACAACCGGAACACGATGGTAAAGATCTGGCACATAAATTGAATCACTGCTTAACTGAACTACCGTTCTTTTAAGAAGAATTACTCTTTGTGATTAAAAACAGACTAATGGGAGAGATTCTTCAATACAAGCAAACGATCATAAACTCCCTTAATGATCATGATTCTGTTATGCAAGCGATGTGTGTTTGTCCTAGATCTGACTATCCTGCTTTGCACATGCTGTACAAAATATTTGCTTGTCTACCTGCATCTATTGCTACAGTAGAAAGAAGTCTTTCAACACTGCGGCATACAAAGACATGGTTGAGGTCGACAATGGAGGAGGATATATTTAATGGCTTAGCTCTGTTGAACACTCACCCTGACATTGATTACCCTATTGATGATGTAATTAACCAATTTGGCAGGAAGAATAGGGGCATAGAATTCATCATTTGAGGAAGAGAACTAGAATTGTAACTTTTTTTATCATAAGATGGCATTGTCTTGTATGTGTGCATAATCAGTTTAAATAAAACATCCTTAAACTGAGTTGGTCCAATAATAGGCATGATTTGTTATTTGTGCACATCATTTCAGCCATCTCATTTATTCTAGAAACTATGAACTTTTTTCCATGAATGTTTAAATGCATAGCATGCCTGGTGAAGTGTTTCCTTTCCAGAAATTGCACATCTTGGAAGTCTGTGTTTCTGTATGCACTGCATATTTTACGAAATTGCCTGTTGGCCTTAATAATTTCATGGTTTACATATGACGTTTCTCTTAGGTCATAATCCGTGTGGTATTCCAGTCACTATTATACTTTCATTTTTCACTGTGTCAAGGGCTTTCCTAAAGTCAAGGACGGCACTTTTTAGTTCATTGCAATAGACATCGTTTGCACCACCAATTATGATCAAAAACCGAGTTTCTTGCTTAAGTTCATTACATGATAAATTGCAAAGATTTAAAAGTATACGTGAATGTTTGAGAAATAAACGATTGTAGTATAGAGAAAAGACATCGTGGACATATATCGTGTACATCCATATTTCAAACATAATGTTACATACCTGTATATTTTTTTACACTAGAAAAGGCTAATATCCAATCTTCAGTTGGCTATAGGTCAACTGTAGGATAGGATACTAAAATATAGTGCTAGCGAAAGCAAAAAAAGCAACATAGTTAATATTGGGATGGAAACTTGGAAATCCGTGGTAAGGCCTATGGGACCAAACTGCTGAGTACTGGGATGGAGTATCTACTGAAGAATAGGATACTAACACTGGCAAATGCGAAAAAAAAGCAATAAACATAAAAATTGTATCCTGCACTTTTGTGGACCTACTTACATAAGTCAACTGTAGAATAGGGTACAAGTACTAGCAAAGACAAACGTAAAATTTGTATCCTGTATAGATCAACTGAAGAATAGGATACTAGTACAAGCGAAGGTGAAAAGAGCGACAAACATAAATTTTGTACCATGTACTTCTATTGACTTATATAGGTCACATATAAGATATTTCGTAGTACTAGCGAAAGCGAAAATAACGACAAACGTAAAATTTGTACTTTGTACTTCAATTGACGTATATAGGTCAATTGAAGAGTAGGACACTGGCACTTGTGAATGCGAAAAAAGAAACAAACATAAAATTTGTGTCGTGTTCTTCAGTTGACCAATATGGAACAGGATTAGTAATACTAGCGACAAATGTAAAATTTATACCCTGTACTTCAGTTGACCTTTGTGGGAAGTATAGTACTAGTGATTATGGGTCAACTGGAAAATAGGATAGTAATACTAGTGAAAGCGATGAAAGTGACAAACATAAGATTTGTATCCTGTATGTCAACTGAAGAATAGGATACTAGTACTAGCGAAGGTAAAAATAGCGAACATAAAATCTTATCCTGTACTTCAACCAATCGATATAGGTCAATTGAAGCATACGATACAACCTTCATAGCTCTGCAAGGGTAGATACTAGTGTTACGCACATCACTTTTTTTGCTTTTGCTGGTATTAGTACCTTATTCTTAAGCTGACCTACATAGTAAGTACAAGACACGAAAATCAGTTGCAGAGGAAACAGCATTGTAACCACTCACTATGTCCAAGCATTGTAACCACTCACTATGTCCAAGGTACAATTCAAAAAATGTACACAAATGATTTAAAATTACCTCAAGCCTAGATAATATCTGTCCCTTAATAACACATTCAATTATTTCTATTTATGGTTATGACACCTCGCCACAGAAGATAACCAATTTATTATCTATGGCTCAAAAATAAATAGAAAATAACTCTGATTAAAATATGATGCCATTGGTCAAATTTGAGGAATTGTATCCCAATCTTCTGTTGACTCGAGATTTAAATGTTTCGAAATTGCTTCTGTTGAACAGAGATCACAAATTCTTGAAGAATTTAATCAAATGAGAAGTTATGATGAGTGGAATTCCTATTTATTTAGACTGATGTCAATAAATTCAATAGAACAGCATAGATTTGGACCATGCAAGATTCCATGGCAATGGCATATTGCATGTCTCAGATGGTCAAAACGTGCCGAGATATCTGTCTGTGTTAAAGCCTTTATTGCTGTCCATGGTATAATGTCGCAAAGAGTACAGACTCAGCAAATATCAGGAAAGACTCTAGGTCGCAAGATACGCTTGGGAAATACGATCAGTTACATAAAAGGAAAGGTCCTGAGGTGTTTGAAACAGTTAAACAGCACACTGTATCTTTCAGATGAAGGCCACGTCATTACAGCAGGAGTGTAAGTAAGATACTGTACCTCGATACAGAGCTGCATGTTAGAAAAATACATAAGAGCTACAAAGAAAAAGGATTCCCTAACATATCTTATAATGATTACAGTTTAATATAAAATTTGGTTGTTGTGGATGGGTAACCTGCAGCATTTCCGACAAATTTCAAGCAGAAATTCAAGTCATTACACAGAGACTGTGCTCTGTCTTATGAAATTTTTGTTAGGACATTTAAATGCTTATCTTCTATGATTGATCATATCCTTCACAAAAATTGTTAGATCACTAAAACGTTCTTCTGAATATGGTCATAATTCAATCAAAATGTAAATTCTTGTGCTGACTTGAATTATCTTTGGATAGCTTAGTAAGAAAGAGCATTATCACAAAAATCAAGGTTCAAGTCCTGGTCTGGCACACAGTTTAAATCTAGCAGAAAGATGCCACAGTAGTATCCTTTTATAAAAATGGAAAAAGGTAGTGACCTCTGATTAAAGATGTTTCTCCTTCCTTTCTGTGTTCTCAGAATATTTTAAGAAGATAGCTTATGACAAATAACCTCTTGGCTTGTCTCATATTCTTCAGCCCATGTTTGTTTGATGATTTTTCTGACATTTTGCCAGCATGAGTGGCTGGCACTGTCAAAGGTTCACCCTCCTTTTCTGGTAGCAGACTGGAATTAAGCTCGCTGCCACAGATTATATGTACTAGGCACACCAACGACGAAGGACTTTTCCATGATCATTACCGCTGGGGTTCTCCCCTTGCCACCTGTAGTGATCATTCACTCCAGCATGGGAATCCAGGATCCATTCACATTCAGGCTTTCCTCTTTCTTGTTGAAGCTATTGTCATTTTTGTGTACTTCTATAGCTTCCCTGTGATAGCTCTTCTCCATAGCAAGAACTTCCATGTTGGGGGAAGATTTTAGTACGAGATTGGTCTCAAACAGTGCATGCTCTGCCATGGTCTCTATGGGGGCAGGATGCCAAGCTCAGAGTGTGAGAGTGTGGTCCAGTGAAATGCCTGAGGGCATTAGTGATACAGTGCTGGGTGTAAAAACATTCATTTTCAGGGTTCATACAATTTGAATAGCTTCTCTGTGGTACTGATGAAAGGCAGCAGACTTGTTAGGAGTTGCTAACTTGCCCAGCTGAGCTGCATCTACAATGCACATCAGAGATCGAAAATCGCACCTTTAGCAGGGGCGGTGTCTTGCAGATGTCTGCCCAGCTGGGATGCTTGTGCGTGGTGTTCTGCTTTCCTGAGGTGCTTTCTGAAACATCAGAGTTTGTGCAGAGGTCAACAGCCAACACAGGATATGGTAACCATGCAGAAATGTGCCCTGACCTCCTAAGAAGAGACACCAAAATCTCTGTAGCTGAAAAAACAGTGAACCATAATAAACAGGCTCACACAGAAGCTATTGAACTACTTAACCACATGCAAATAACATCTAAAGTAGCACTTCATTTCAGAAGTATAACCCCTAAAGAAATTGAAAAAAAAACATGAAATTACTCAAAAACTCAGAATCCTGTGGATACGATGGCATATCAAGTAGGATTCTAAAATCATGTGCAGACTTAATCAGTTATATATTGCGCTATTTGTGTAACCAATCTATGGAAACTGGTGTGTTCCCAGATAGATTAAAACATGCAGTAGTGACGCCAATCCACAAAAGTGGAGCAAGGGATGAAATATCCAACTATCGGCCCATCTCCCTGCTGCCAGTATTCTCAAAAGTATTTGAGAGCATAGTGTATAATAGGATTTATAGTCACACTACACAAAATGGCTTACTGGCTCCTACACAGTTCGGCTTTCGTAAGGGCTCCTCCACAGACAGAGCTATATTTAACCTAACAGATGAAATTTTAGGTGAACTAAATTACAAAAGGTATCCAGTGGGGATATTTTGTGACCTTGCCAAGGCATTTGACGGTGTAGATCACAACACACTCTTAAAAAAGCTTCCACATTATGGCATTAAAGACAAATCTTTGACTTGGTTAGAATCATACTTAGAGAACAGGAAACAAACGGTTGTCTTACAGGGGACAGGAACAGCATTAACATCAGACTGGGAAAATATAAAGTATGGAGTCCCAAAGGGCTCAATTCTTGGGCCATTAATTTTCCTGATCTACATTAATGATCTACTAATCACAATTAACAACAGAGCAAAAATAGTAATGTTTGCCAACGATACAAGTATCCTCGTAAAAGGACCCAACTCCACAATGCAGCATACAGCCATGACAGTCTCTACTCAAGTACACAAATGGTTCACTGTGAATAGCCTAACCTTAAATATTTCAAAAACCAATATGATACAGTTCCTGACAAAAAATAAAAAAAAATAAAGTTCCTGAAATACATGTTAACAATCACAAAATTAATGAAACCACACATACAAAATTCCTAGGTATCCAGATAGACAGTCACCTAAAATGGAAAGACCAAATTGATCAGCTGGTCAAGAAACTTAGCTCATCGTGCTTTGCACTAAGCGCTCTCCATCAGTTAGTAGACAGAGAAATAATGTTGTTGTCATACTTTGCATATTTCCATTCTGTTCTCTCCTATGGTATAATCTTCTGGAGAAATGCTGCAGGTGTTGAAAAAGTCTTCAGAATACAAAAACAAGCAGTGAGGCTAATATGTGGGGTCCCTAATGGGACATCTTGCAGAGGTCTCTTCAAATCTCTCAGGAAACTTACCATCACAGGTTAGTATATATACTCACTGATGTTATTTTTAGCCAACAACAGGGAACTGTTTCAGAAAAATTGTGACATCCACAACCATGACGCAAGACAGGTGAAAAATTTTCATCAAGGCTCTGCATCTCTCACTAAAGTACATAAGGGAGTTACTGAGTCAGGTATAAAGGTCTTCAATAAGCTCCCCATCAATATAAAAAAGGAAATAAATAATGTACAGGTTTTCAAAAGGAAACTAAAATTATTTCTCATCAGACAAACTTTCTATAAAATGAATGAATACTTAGATTTATGATGTACAAGAGCGGGGGAAACTGCCTAAGAAAAGCACTCCCTTAAAGATAAAGTGTGATACTGTTACTTGTAGTTTAACTGAAATTGTGGTGATAAAATGTAAATTTATCTGTTTCATTATGAGAAAATGTGAACTCCCATGTATTCCACTCTCTTGAGCATTCACTTAAACCTCTTCTTAAGGAATGCAGTTAAAACTTGTATTCATTCAAACCATGACCATGAAGAAAATTTACTTCCTTTTATATGTCAGTAGCATAAAAATATGCACTGTCACTTATTCTACTATTTTAAACAATCACTTAAACTGTTTTTGGCATAATGCAGGCTTTAATACTGCATGCAAGTAATTGTTCTTGTAAAATAAACCAATGTCTGTGCAATGTGATTTATAAATGTTAATGTACTACTGTAATTGCATCAATTGACTTGTCCTGTATTACTTGTACACTGGCTGTATAATATTTAATCAACAGGACCAAATAAATAAATAAAATAAATAAATAAATAAACAGTACCTGCTCACAGGTACAGCCAGGGGGGCAGCACGGACGCACCTGTCCCAGACAGTGTGCGTGGGCAGCAGTTAGCAGGCCACCCTCAATTGACCCCCAGTGGGATGCTGGTCACAGCAGTGGAGTGCATCAGGCAGGCTGGTGTCCAATAGTGGAACTCATCAGATGAATATCAGGCAGCATATCATGGAACAGCCTCAAGAGAGATTCAGTGCAACTCACAAGACTGTCATACTGTCTGACTGCTGGAAACTGAGTGGAGTAGAACAGAATGTGTGTATTTATGCTGACTGGCTTGTGCTGGTGATGTTATCAAGCCGTGGCTTTCAGCTCTTCAGCTTGCTGCTTTCTGTCACATCAGTGGGCTGAAAGTCATTCTTGCCTATGATTTACACTTTGTAATGCCACCTTGCGGTGCTGTTAGAATGATGCTGTGATGTGGTCATTCTGCTGTGGTCTCACTCTGCTCAAGTGTGATGTGGCAAAGCCCCAGTTGTGTGCCTCGCTATTTGCTATGTTGGCTTTCCTTCCTGGTTACATTCTGACTGTGACACTGCACTTGGACCTGTCTTGGCTCTGCACCTGCTGGGGAAAAAATTAAAAATTTTTACATTCAACTTGAATTCCGTTCCACAGTGCAACAACGTGTTGAAGACCAATGGTTCAAGCCACAGAGTAGCACTTAGGTCTGTCTTGGCTCTGCACTTGAGGGGAAAAAAATAAAAATTTTTGCATTCACCCAGAGTTCCTTTCCACAGTGCAACAATGTACTGAAGACACAATGGATCAAACCAAAGAGTAGCAGAGGTTGTTTTCTGTTTAGATCTTTTGTATGAATGCGGGTAGAGTGGCGGTGCACACTTAAAAATAATTTTGGAGCAGGAGTATAGAATACTGTCTCTCTCATTTTTCACTTTGTGTGAATTCAGTCTTGGTCTCTTGAGAGTCTGGATGACAGTAAACTACACCTCTGGGCAAGTTTGGGATTGTGGTCCACACCAAGCACTGTAAAGTCATGCTTTGTACAGATCTCAAATGGTTTGAAGGCAAGTGGATGGGCTACACTATTCATTTGTATGCTAGGTTGAACATACAGGTAGAAATATAGAATACAGGTGACTGACAAATGGCTAAAAAGGTATACGCCTGTTGTGCAAGGAACTGCTGCCACTGCATGAATAGTGGCAGCTCACAAGACTTAGCACGAAGATTGGAAATGAAATTGGTTCTGTAGATGCCAGAGGCCAGCTGAATCACTTTAACATGGTTGGTGTCAAGGGTTGTTGAACATGTACGATTTAATGGTCCACACATTTGGCAGCCACAATCAAGCTGTTATTGCACAAAGTCTTTATGAAATTGGAGCAGGCATGCTCTATCTGCTACCTAGGATCTGTGGCACTCCTTGCGGATGACTCATGTGTGATAAACACAAGGGCTTATTATCACAAATGAGTGCCTGAAATCTCACCAATTCTTCAATGTTCAGATGTGTACCTCAGTTTTGGTGCAAGTGGGTGGTAAATGCAGCTTGTGAAGGCAGCTCTTTTTTGAGTCATCAGTGTTATGACTGATTTAATGCAGCGTGCCACAAATACCTCTCCTGTGCCAACCTCTTCATCTCAGAGTCCCCAATTATTAGTTGGATGTATTACAATTTCTGTCTTCCTCTACTGTTTTACCCCCTACAGCTCTCTTTACTACCATGGAAGTTATTCCCTGATTTCTTAATACATATTCTCTCACCCTATCCCTTGTTATTATCAGTATTTTCCATACATTTATTTCTTTGCAAATTCTGCGGAAAACCGCCTTATTCCTTACCTTATCAATCCAC